>NC_059334.1:43849552-44527052 GCF_018350155.1 Leopardus geoffroyi
CTATCATTAGTACATTTTGCCAACCTTTGCTTGTTGGGAATACAGGGTATGGGGCTGTATTCAGACACTGCAAGTGTACTTGCCCTTCTGATATTTGGGTTACACAACACCCAATAGGTCGAGGGAGACCTGGGAACTAACTCCTCCATATCTACACTGAGTGTGCCACAAAAGCCTGGGAGCCCCTTTCTTCCACCTTCTCTGTTTGGACTACTCTATCTGCCTTTCCTCTTAGAAGTGAAAAGAAGAAGAGGATTAAACATACCTGACTTAGTGACATTGAACATTTTTTAGTTAGTTATTTTTGCTTTCCTACTAGTTCTGTAGCATTCTTTATTAACAGATTGAAACATAAACTGGTTAGTTGTGTAGCTATTCTTACTCCAAACAGGGGAAAGAGTGTTGCTTTTGGAGTCGGCTGGGCCTGGGTTCAAATGTCGTATCTACCACTTAGTTATTCGAGCAGATGATGGAACTCCTTTGAGCCTCCCTGTCTATGTGAAATGGGGGCTGTGCTACTTACCACACAAGGCTGTTGTAGGGATTAAGTAAAAATAAATCACATAAAGCACCTTGCCCAGCTCTTGGCACACAGTGTACCCTTGGTAAAATACTATGTTCTGAACTTTCATGTGGTTAGATGCCAGGTCCACGCTCTTTTTTTTTTTAATATGCAATGTATTGTCAAATTGGTTTCCATACGACATCTAGTGCTCATCCCTATTAGGAAGCATTGATTACTCTCAGAATAGCTCAGACTTTTCATTGCTGGCTCTCTTTTCCAAGGCCCCACACAGATAGCACTCAAGACCCTGCAATCCTGGCAGGTGAGAAAACAGAGAGGCTCCCAGGGCTGCAGGGCTGGCTGGGGGCCTCATTTCCTCCAGAGACAGGTGTCTCTGTCTAGAATTAGACAAATATGAGTGTTGGCAGAGATGTCAGAGCATGGAGCATTAGCGGTGTCGGCCAGGCTCTAGGAGGGGCAGGCCTCATCGGGTTCAGAAGGCTCTCTCTGAGCCCTGAGAATATTGTCAGGGCCCCCCCACACAATCAGTCTTCAGACTCATTCATACTAACCAAACTTTCCAAAGACTAGAGGCCACAATACTTTGTGCTGTGATAGATCTTCCTTCCACCTAGATCACACCCATCCAACTATCTGAGAACCCTAAGAGCAATTGCGGATCGTCATTATAATCTTCAGAACCACCATTTATTCAGTGTCATGTGCTGAGTACAACCATGTTTTTAATCTTAGGTTGGGTTTCCCGCTTCAGCCATGGCCAGGCCAAGGAAGTAACCTGAGCGGACGTGAGACAGGGCAGAGGAGATGTCTAACACACCCTTTAATCCTACAGCAATGCCACAAGAGAGTTGATACTAGTGTCACTTCACTGATGGAGTGAAGCCTGGAGGAGTGAAATAACTGACTTGTGGTCATGGAGCTCTAAATGGCAGGGCCAGAATTTAAATGTAGGCTCATGTTAGTTTTGAAGCCTGTGCTGGATTGCTCTGCTCTGATGCTAGGCTAGACACGTTGCATTTGTCCCTCTAAATTCTCTCTCCAACCT
Organism: Leopardus geoffroyi; assembly: GCF_018350155.1. Classification (NCBI taxonomy): domain Eukaryota; kingdom Metazoa; phylum Chordata; class Mammalia; order Carnivora; family Felidae; genus Leopardus; species Leopardus geoffroyi. The sequence goes on from NC_059334.1 coordinate 43,851,124, forward strand.
TCTCTGCCCAGGGGAGATAATCTGCAGGAATTACATCACAGTGCTGCCTTTCCCACCAGCTTCTGGTTGGGATAGTGCAATGAGGAGCACCATCAAGCAAGCGATCAGAGGGAGAAGGGTGTGATCAGGGTAGTTACTTCTTTGGCTTTCTCCCTAAAGGTTGCCTGGGACTGGCTAGGTCCCATGATGATCACAGCTTTGCCCAGGATGTTTATTCACACTTCTTTTTCCTTCTTGGTTCTCATGAGTACCTCCTTTCCTCGCCCCTTCAATCCTGGGGGGGTGGCATGATTAGTCACTTGTGATTTCCTTACTCTGCCCCTGTCTCTTGGAATTGTTCTGTCTTGAGTGTGCTGTGCTTTGCTGGCGAGACCCCAATTCATGAAGCCTCCTCCCCGATGTGGCTGGAAAAGCGCAAAGTCCTAGCATAGGTGTTGTCTGGGTAGGTCAGCCTCAGTGTGACTTACCCATGGCGTAAAGCAGAGGTCTCTGTGACCACAGATGGCTCACGTGATGAGAGTACTCTGGCCACCAGGGGGTACCGAGAGATGTTAATACATCGTTGCTCACGATTTCTCCTTATCTAAGTTTCACGCAGACAAACTTTTTTCCATATACACATTTTTTCTCAGTTATATTAGTAATTAAGCAACAACAGCTTAACCTTCCACTATACTTTGCTTTGGTGTCCAAGCCTGTATCTGCCTTCTTCATGTGAGGTAACAGCTGTTCCTCGAGGTGTTCCTGCATGTAGCTAATCTCTTTAGTTCTGGGCGGATTGTGCTCATTTTCCTCATGGGCGATCAGAGTATTTCCAAGTATTTGGGAGACAGAGAAGAGCTATCAGTTCAGTTCATCAGGGGGTGAGCCTGTTGGGTTGAGGCTCCAACTTCCTCCTTGAAGCCTGAATGTCTTCGCTTCAGTCGCCAGGACTCGGCTGGGAGGAGATAGGTGTGTCCCTGCCTCCTCTGCAAACTCTAGCTCGCTTTTATGCCTCTCAGTACCTCTAGGTGTTCCACAATTCGCTGCATTCATTTTGAATTAAAAAAGAAAAAAAAAGAGACCAACTCTGCGTTTGAACAAACATGTTTTTATTCAGGGTTTAAAGCATTTCTTTTATGGCTCCCCTGCCGTGCCTCTGATTGTTTCCCTTTCCTTGGAGCATGAGTGATTGTTTATTAAACATAATAATAATAATAAAGTGGAGGTAGGGTCTCTTAGCTGGCATTAGTTCAGATTCCAATTTAATCTTTCCCTGGCCTCACTTCATTACAAGTCTATTCGATTGTGTATTTCATAACCAGCATGTGTCACGGTGAATGAAGTCAAGCTTCAGAATAACATGTCAGTAAGATGATTGTTCATAGAACACACAGTACCTCTGGTCTATAATTAAAAAAAAAAAAAAAACCTGGCTCGAAAAATCATGATAAGGAACTTGCTTCATTGCATAGAACCCAGGAGCTTTGAAGTAGCAAAGGCTGCCTTCCAGAGCCAAGAGACTGGTCCCTATAAATGTTAGGACAGGGAGAGATGTTTCCTAATCTCTTAGGGGAGTGAATAGGGCTCTTCTGGACCACTGAGAGGCTAGGAGGGGCAGGAGCCTTTAATACTTATTTTTCCAGGAACAGTGCTTAGGACAATGGGGCCTCTTTTTTTTTTTTTTCAGTGTTTGTTTATTTTGAGAAAGCAAGCCAATGAGCAAACAAGGGTGGGCAGAGAGACAGAGAGCAAGGGAGAGAATCCCAATCAGGCTACCTGCTGAAGGCGAAGAGCCCAAGGCAGGGCTCAACCTCAGGAACCATGAGATGGTGACCCGAGCTGAAATCAAGAGTTGGACCTTTGACCAACTGAGCCACTCAGGCTCCCCTGGACTCTGCCTCTTATTAGCAGTATGGCCTCAGCTTCTTCAACTATAAAGTAGGGATGACAGTAACTATATCCAGCTGCTTTTGTACAGATCGCAAAACCACTTATATACTACAAGTGATTAGCAGCGTGCCTAGTACATAATTGGTGCCCAACGTATGGTAGCTATTTTTGTTATTGTCCAAGATTATGTTACAAATAACCTTAATGATTGTCAGAAATAATGATTGTCTCACAGGACTTTGGGTCACCATTGGAAGGGGAGAAAAAGATGATGCTGTTCATATGAGGGTCTAGGTGAACATCTAGATTCAGAAGTGGAAGAAATGATCTTTGGTTATAATGAGGAAATAAGACATTCTATGCGTCTGGAGCTGGAGACAACTCCCCAGGAACATGATCTAGTTACATTAAAAAACATGGTTGCCTGACAAAAGAAGATGTGCAGGTGGCAAATAAGCATATGAAAGCACATTGTAAATCATCAAGGGAAATGCAAATTACAACAAAAAAGAGGGGCACCTGGGTGGCTCAGTTGGTTAAGCATCCCACTCTTAAAATTTTTTTTTTAACATTTATTCATTTTTTGAGAGTGAGAGAGACAGAGTGTGAGTGGGGGAGGGGCAGAGAGAGTGGGAGATACAGAATCAGAAGCAGGCTCCAGGCTATGAGCTGTCTGCACAGAGCCTGGCATGGGGCTTGAACTCACGGACCGCGAGATCCTGATTTGAGCTGAAGTCAGACGCTTGGCTGACTGAGCCACCCAGGCACCCAAGCATCCCTCTCTTGATAGAACCCTGCAGGGCTCTGCACTGACAGCAGAAAGCCTGCTTGGAATTCATTCTCTCTCTCTCTGTCTCTTAAAATAAATAAATGAACTTAACAACAACAACAACAATAAAGAGATACCACTACATACTTTTACAAAGGCCACAATCCAGAGCACTGACACCAACAAAAGCTGGTGAGGATGTTTAGCAACGAGAACTCTTATACATTGTGGATGGGAATACAAAATGGTACAACCATTTTGGAAGACAGTTTGGCAGTTTCTTACAAACTAAACATACTCTTGCTGTGCAATCCAGCAATTATGCTCTTTGATACTTGCCCAAAGGAGTTGAAAACTTAGGTCCACACAAAAACCTGCACACAGATGTTTATAGCAGCTTTATTCATAATTGCTAAAACGTAGAAGCAACCAAGATGTTTTTCATTAGGTGAATGAATAAACTGTGATACATCCAGACAATGGAGTATCACTCAGTGCTAAAAAAAAAAAAAAAAAAAAAAAAAAAAAAAAAAAAAAAGAAAAAAAAAAAAAAAGAGCTGTCATCAAGCTGTGAAAAGACATAGAAGAAATTTAAATGCGTATTACTAAGTGAAAGAAGCCAATCTGAAAAGGATATGACATTCTGGAAAAGGCAAAGCTATGAATACACTAAAAACACCAGTGGTTGTCAGGGCTTGATGGGGGTGGAGGGAGAGATGAATAGGTGAATCAAGGGATTTTTAGGGCAGTGAAAACACTCTGTATGATACAATGATGATATAGATACATGTTGCACATGTCTATGTCCAAACCCATAGAATGTACAACACCAAGAGTGAACCCTAATTAAACTATGGATTTTGGTTTACTATGATGTGTTAATGTAAGTTCGTAAATTGTAACAAGTATACTGCCTGGTGGGGGATGTTGATAATGAGGAAGGCTGTGCGTGTGTGGGGGACAAGGGGTATATGGCAAATCTCTGTACCTCCCCCTTAGTTTAGCTGTGAACCTAAAACTGCTCTTATAAAAAAAAGTCTTAAAAAAAAGGCAGTTGCTGGACTGTGTGCAGAAGACAAGGATAGGACTGAAGAAGAAACAAGAGCCCGAAGTCTGGGAATGAGGGGTTAGGGTGGCATGGGTGGGGCAGGGTATGGGCCCAAGGTTAAGGAAGCCCAAAACTTGGGAGAAAAGAAATGCCTCAGAGGCTTTTGAAGCTTTTTGTTGTAGGATCCATGATGTAAACCTTCTCTTCTCTGTCCTACAGGATAGCCTAGAGTGCATCCATCTAGTGTACAAATTCTTTGTTTGTTTGGATTTTTAGGTGAGCTCAAAGTTTGCTGAGTTCTATCGGTTGATTGTTGTAGGTGAAAACTGGGAGTTTAATGAAACATTGGAGACAGGGAAAGATGAGGCAGTTGTCCTATGGACATCTTAGATGTCCCTTGAGGATTCCAGCTAGGGGAATGTTGACACGGTGATCTCTTGGCCTCCTCAGGACAGGTACTCAGCCAAGCTCACATCTCCTAGTTTAAGGTTGGTCAAATTGGTTCCCAGTAAAGCGAGTGCACTCCTCCTCCCATAAACCCTCTGTAAGGGGTGGTAATATTTTGAAATGAGGTCATTTATAGAAGTTGTATTCTTGAGAATTTTCACTGAAGCTCCTATTCTAGGTAGTTTAGAACCAGGAAATTTATTTAAGGAAGAGCTAAAACCAGGAAGAGGAATATAACAGTTATCTAAATAATATGATAGCTAGTTTTAGGTCCTAACCATTCATGTTGAAGTCAGTTAACTCTACTCATGTATTTCAGGTGACCGACCTGGAGTTGGGCCCATGACTTGGAAGGGAAACAGAAAGCCTGTGGGAGTAGGGAGTATATTCTGGATTTTAGACTTGGCCCAGTTTTCTAATTGCATGTGTGTTATTTAACAAAACACAGTATTCCTAAGTAACATTGAGATGTTTTTGTGTTCTGAAACTCCAAGCAACTTGGGGCTGAGATAGATCAGTAGTCTACTCTGGCCACAGGATCTGTGGTGATTTCTAGCTAACCATGTGGCATATAGTCATATTCCTTGTTCTAGGAGGAGTGCATGCCCTGACATTTATCCAAGGCCTGGAGAATTTTGTTCTGGACTACTGCAGTTTCTCAGGCATTGGCATTTTTTTCAGACTCAAGCTCAAAGGCCTGATGTCAGAACAGCCAGGTTATAGGAACTCCTCTATTTCTCACTGAGGCTATCACATGGCCCTACTACTTAGCTGTCTTAAAGGCCCAGGCGAGAAGAGTGGGACCTAGGAATTTAACATCACTGGAGAAAGGTTTGATCCCTCTCCTTGAAACCCTTTTTTCTTCTGGTTTCTGGGATATTGTGCTCTCTTGGCTCCCTCCTGCCTCACTGGTGCTTATTCACACCAGGATGAGTTCTTCCTCATCCCATTGACTTTTTTTTTTTTTAATTTTTTAACGTGTATTCATTTTTGAGAGACAGAGAGAGACAGAGCATGGCGGGGAAGGGTCAGCGAGAGAGGGAGACACAGAATCTGAAGCAGGCTCCAGGCTCTGAACTGTCAGCACAGAGCCCAATCTGGGCTTGAACGCACAAACTGGGAGATCATGACCTGAACCGAAGTTGGACGCTTAACTGACTGAGCCATCCAGGTGCCCCCATCCTATTGACTCTTAATGTTGGATTCTCCTTGGCTTACCCTTGTTCTTTTCTCTTCCCATTTATATGTGCACTCTGGGTGACATTACCCAGTCCTATGTCTTTAAATATTTAAATATGCTGACAACACTCAAATTTTTACGTCTCCTCTTGAGATTCTAGACATATATTCAACTGTAGACTTCATATTTACACTTGAATGTTTCCTCCTCTCTAACTATACATGTTTCAAACCAGAAACTTGATACTTTCCCCCTCTCCTTCCCAAATAACACTCCCCAGCATCCCCTAAATTAGGAAATGTTGCCTAAATTCACCTTCTTGCTCAGGCTTATATACTGACATAATCCCCAACTCCTTTCTTTCACATTCCACATCTAGTTGATCAGAATGTTTCCAGAATCTGACCACCAGATACTCTGCTACCATCTGCCCAAGCCACCATGGCCTGTCACCTGGTAACCAGCCAGAAACTCCTAACCAATCTTTCTGCCTTCATGTATTCTCCCTGCAGCCAGAGGAACCATTGTAATGTGTGAATCTAAACATGACATTCCCATTCGGTAACTTGATATTCCTCTTTGAGTTAAAATCCAAATCCATATCAAGATCTCCAAGGCTTTAAATTATCTAGGGGCGCCTGGGTGGCGCAGTCGGTTAAGCATCCGACTTCAGCCAGGTCACGATCTCGCGGTCCGTGAGTTCGAGCCCCGCGTCAGGCTCTGGGCTGATGGCTCAGAGCCTGGAGCCTGTTTCCGATTCTGTGTCTCCCTCTCTCTCTGCCCCTCCCCCATTCATGCTCTGTCTCTCTCTGTCCCAAAAATAAATAAACATTGAAAAAAAATTTTAAAAATTATCTAGTGTCTGCTTTGATCTCATCCTTTTCTCCAGCAATGTTGGCCTTCTCACTGTTCCTTGAACACAAAGAGGGTTCTTCTGTCCCCAGGACTTTGGACTTGTTCTTTTCTCTGCCTGGATTGATCTTCCCTCAGATATATACTCATAGCGCCTCCCCTCAGTTCATTGAGGCTTCTGCTTAAATGTCCCATGTTAACAGAGCTGTCAGGGACCATAGTATCTGAAATAGCACATTCTATTACTTTCTCTCCTCTTACTTTTTTGTTCATGTGCCTGTTGTTCAATTATTCCTATGTGTGTTTTTATTATGTATTGATCTGTTTATTTCTTTATACTTGATCTCCCTTCACTAGACTAGAAGCTTTGTCTGGTTTGTTCATGCATATATTCTAAACACCTAGAATAGTGTCAGACACAATGCAGGCACTCCACAAATATGGGTTGAATGGATGAAGGTACAAGTAAATTAGGGAATGAGAAAGCGTGTGGGTTCCCAGTGAAAAGAACATATGTACTCAACATAATTGGATTCATGTAAACTTTTCTAAAAGGCAATTAATCCTTTGGGCAAAGAGCCCCCTTTGATAGTTGGCAATATCCCTGCATCTGAAATGGGTAGAGCATTACATGGTGGATGGTTGTGGACAAGCTGCTATAGGTGACCCTACTTACCCCTGTTTTAATATTTTAGCTTATACTAGGGTCTTCAGAATAGAAAAGGCCCTATGGGTATGTGGCTTGACTTTGACCTGTAGCAGCTATTTGTTCTCAGGAAAGTTACTTAACCTTTGTGGTTGTTTACCTTGGTTGTGCAAAACTAGGATATATACAGGGCCTCCCTTACACAGTTATTGTCCAGATCAGATGTGGCATACGTAATACTTAATACTGTGCCCGGCACATAATAAGCACTCCATAAAGAGTAGCTGCTTTGAAGATGATGATGATGATGGTGTTGATGATGTTGCTTCTGTTGCCAACTGGAAGGCAGTATGGTTTAGAAAATAATGGGAGCACACAATCAGGAGACTGAGTTTAAGCCTTCTCCTATTAGCTCAGCTGATAGTAGATACAGCAAATATATATTGGATGAATGATTCTCATCAGTCAGTGGCCTTCCCTGCATGAAGCTTTCTGCAGCTGGGCTCAGGGCCTCTGGGCAAGCATGGTGGGGGAGTGACTTTGTATCACTCTCAGCCTCTGGCTTCAGAGCCGATGTAGATGTTAATAAGCAGCTGTGATTGGGTGATCCATGGAAGGAAAATATGCTAGACTCACTCTCAGCTCATTCTCCTTCTGTGAAGATCTATTGGTGGTCATCCTCCTGGTCAGTCAGAAACCCGGGTCCTTATCCTCAGCAGGGTCACGATTCTATAACTGACATTCTCTCTGTGGTCCTTACTTCTGACTCATTGTTCCCTTTGGTCTCTTTCTGTGTGTGTGGCCTTCCATGTCTCTCTGTTTTTGTTTTTGTTTTTGTTTTTCTTTCTTTTCTTCTGTTTCTTCCTCTCCCCCTCGATCCCTTTCTGTCTTCCTTATTTTCCCTTACTATTTGTGTCTTCCTCTTTTCCTTTCTTCCCACATAATTTCTGTCTCCACCTTCTTTCCCTTCACTTAAGAGGATAGCCACAGGGGTCAAGGCTGGGTGCCCATGTGTCTGGTCACTGTCTGTGGCTGTCCTGGAGTGTAGGAAGCCTCACCTATTCTGGGGGCCAAGGGCATAGCAGAGTGCTACTCCTTCTCTCCATCTTCTCCATCCCATAAGCATGCTTTTTACCAGGGTCCCATGATCCTGGGAAATTATAGGGAGATTTCGAGAAGGGAGGATTATTATTGATTTTTTCTTCTAGTTCCATTTCAGGGGATTGGAAAGAAACATCTAAGATTGTATGACTCAGAGTAATGGACCTTCACAGGGAGAAACTTCAGTGAAAGAACACAGTTATGGGCTCTGGAATTTCTGGCTTCTAGTCCTAAGCCTTCCAAATAATTATCTGTGCACTGTTTTGATAAGTTGCTTCCTTTGTCTGGGCTGCGGTTTCCTTATCTGGGAAAGAAAGGGTTTAAACTGTCTTTTGTTTTTAAATTTTATTTTTTGTTTTCTGACTTGTTTCTCTTTCTTTTCCTTCTTTTCTTTTTTCTTTTCTTTTTTCTTTCTTTCTTCTTTCTTTCTTCTTTCTTTCTTTCTTTCTTTCTTTCTTTCTTTCTTTCTTTCTTTCTTTCCCGAGAGAGAGAGAGAGAACACACATACAGGAGGGGCAGTGAGAGAGAGATAGAGAGATAGACAAAGTCCCAAGCAGACTCTGCACTGCCAGCTCAGAGCCTGATGCAGGGCTCAAACCCACAAACTGTGAGATCATGTCCTGAGCTGAAACCAAGAGTTGGACGCTTAACTGACTGAGTCACCCAGGTTCCCCTAAACTATCTTCTAAGGTAACTCTGCCTCTAGGCCCCCAACAGTTTTAAATTGAGAAGTAAAATTCAGTGTTATTCCTCACACTTAATACTTTACCTCCATCCAGTAGTGATCCTAGGACAACGGTGGCCTCATCTCTTACCTCAATGCTAATGTGGAAAGCAACTCAATATATTGAAGAACCATGTTGGTGTGGACATTTGTCCTTTGAATTCTGGCCAAGACATGCACATACTTTTCCTGCAAGTAAACCTTCAGCTTGTTCTATGGAAAGTTATGACACGAACAAAGTCAGTCTGCAATTTTTAAGTTTATGTCAAGGCCCTACCTAGTCACAGTCACTGTTGGGTGCTCTACCGCTCCATTTGCATGCACGAGGCACAAATAGAGTGGAGCAGAGCCTCTTTTCTGTCCAAACATCCCTATGCTTTTTTTGCAGTGATTGCTTCTTTCTCAATCTTAAGATGTGGCTCTAATGAAGGATGTCTGTCATAATATTCCCACCTCCATACACAAGGGCTGAGCGTGTGACACATATACCAACCAATATCCTTCCGGAAATGGCTTTTTTGTTTTGGTATAGATGTGGAACTGCCAGCAGCTGTGGCCCCTGCCCCAAGTAGGAATCAGTTCTATAAAGGAGAGAAGAGAGCCAGTCCTCTGAGAGAAACAGAGACAGGGATGGGTGAAAGGAATCCTGGTGGCATTTGAATTCTTGGTTCTGCACCTTAGGCTCAAATGATCCAAGTTTCTGCCTCCCTGAAGCTTGGTTATTGGAGTCTTCTTTAGAATCAGTTCGGTAAACCACTGGGAGCACCTAATAAACTTCCTTTTGGCTTTAATCCAGGGCGGGTTTGTCTCTCTCATTTTTTGTAGAGTGGGAAAGCAGTGAAGGTGGCTGGATTAGAGTTTTCCATAGAAATAGATCTAATAGGAGGTTAATTTCAGTAGATGAAATTTTTGTGAGGAATTGGCTCAGGTGATTATGGTGGCCGAGAAGTCCCAGGAAGTGCCATCATGTAGCCGGGGAACTATGAAGGCTGGTGTGTAGTTTGAATGCTTGAGAGCCAGAGGGCTGATGGTGTAGATTCCGGTTTGGACTGAAGGAGAGCTGAAGGCAGGAGAAGATCCATGTCCCAGCTCATGTAGTTACCTTCTTCACCCTTTTTGTTCTGTCAGGACAGCTTGGGTGATGTCCACTCACACTGGGGAGGGGTGTCTGCTCTAATCAGTCCACCAATTCACATCCCAGTCTCTTCCAGAAATGCCCTCACAGACATGCCCAGAAATAACATTTAACCAGGTATCAGGGCATCCTGTCAAGTTGACACATAAATTAACTATCACAGTGGCCACGAGGATGGTCTGGTTGGTCGCATCACATGCTCAGCTGGGGAGCAGGTCTCCACTTCCTCATTATGTCTCAGCTCTGCCACTACATGCTGTGTAACCACCTGTGATCTGTTTACCTTCTCTACCACCACTGGAGGTTCCCTTGGCCTCAGACCCTCACCTTCAACCTGTCAGTTGAAAAAATTGAACTAAATAGTCTCTTGGGGTGTTATTCCAGCACAAACATAGTCTTTGTAATTCCAGGAGGAAAGAAAGGCATTAGAAACTATATTCTGACAAAACATTCTCCCCATTTCCTTCTCAAACCTCTGAGTTACCAAAGGCACCCCTGGTCTCTCTGTGTGCAGCTGTGTTTCCCTCTGTCCTGGCCTGAAGCCCCTGGGCATCTCATCCTCAACTCCAGGTGAATATTTGAGATTCCCTCCCTATTCCCTGGCTCTGCTGGATGTCCTCCTGGCTCTGGGAGCCTTCAGATGGTGTTGCTGAACTGAGGGGAGCAGAAGGGATAGGGAGTAAAGAGGATGAGGGTCCCAGGAATTGTGGAACCAACAAACTAGCGTGTTCCTCTCTCAGGACCATGATGCACAGTCCCTGTCTTGAGGACCAATTTCATCAGGCCAGGAACCAGACTCTGAAGCATTAGATGCATGGCTGGTCCTGAGAGATATCCTGCCTTCCACTCATTCACTGAGGGTCACTACAGTGCTACTCCAAATACAAGAGTGTGATTTTATACCTTCGACTTTGGGGCAGATGGTCATGGGCTCCAGCACCAACACCACTGCATACCCCATTACCTTGAGCAAATTATTGAACCTCAGTTTCCTCATCTATGAAATGGGGGTAATGATACCTACGTACTTCTCAGCATTGCTGTGAGAATTAAATCAATTAAAGCACAGTATCTGGAACATTGTCAATACAACATAAATGCACACCAATATTTGTGCTAACCAGTTCTGTTTTGGAGTACGTATTAACAAGATGGATGAATCAGTCTGAATTCTGGTTTTGACTTAAGTTTCAAATTCTGACTGCATTTCATGGATATGACAAGCCTTTTCTTGCTACTAAACTGATCTTAAGAAGATGTGTATAACAAAGGCAAAACTACCCTTATGTTTAATTTCACTTATATGTTGTTGGAGCACTTTTTATTGTGGATCTCCTTTATTGTTTTAATGCAGGCCATTCAGTTGTTTTGAGTTTTTTTTTTTTTTTTTTTTTTTTTTTTTAGTATTAGACCCACCCTCCAGAAATAGGCATTTTGATACTTACTTACACACTTTTTGGAGACACATTTCCCCCAATTTTTTCATAAATATTTTTTAAATAATTGCTTTGAAAATTGCTCACAATATCCAAAGGAATATATTCAAAGCACTCACTCTCTATGCTATCTGACAGGAAAACTGCCTGCCTGTTGGAACAAACAAAATAAGCTTGTCAATGATTTCTATAGAATTTTTCTATTATTTCTGTTCTACATAAAATCCTATAAAGCAACTTTTTTTTTTTGGTGCAGTGACTTAAAAAATGAAAAAAAAAAGAAAAGGTTTGAGTGGATACAGCAATCTTACTGAATGAGAAATAATTTTTCTACTCTCCAATTACTTCTGTTCTGCTGGTCTCCTCCAGTGTGGGGAAACAGGGAGGTAAAATGCTCTTTATTTCAACCTATTGTGGTAATTTAGATAATGACAACAATTATAGGACAGAAAAGAGAGTTTATAAAGCAACCGTCTTCTAACTTCTAAAGAAGAGATCAAAGAGAGTGAAGGAGGGAAGGAGACAAATTATTACTCAAGCCCTATGGTGAGTGCTTCACAGCAGCATTCATCTGATTGAGTCCTAGAAATCTTACCAAAAAATCCCTGCAAATGCACACATGCCCAAACACTATTTTCACAAATACAGGAAAATGCATGCACGTAAATGTATGCCCACTTGTTCAGTTATTTTTTAAAATTTATTTTAGAGATACAGAGAGAGCATGCATAAGTGAGGGAGAGGGGCGGGGTGGGGGGGAGAGAGAGAGAATCTTAAGCAGGCCCTACACTCAGCGTGGAGCCCGACCCCATGAGCCTGGGATCATGACCTGAGCTGAAATAAAGAGTTGGATGCTCACCGGACTGAGCCACCCAGGCACCTCTTGTCCAGAGTTATATTAAGGGCTTTAAAGATGTGCCATCTGTTTCTCTCTGTGAGAGGGATGCAACTCAGAGTGGAAGGGTTTTGGAACTGGTATTTAGGGGAGAGCTCTGTATGTCTGGACTTGTGATTAGAGAAGTTTGGTGGGCTCTTATCACATCCCTTTCTCCTTTAATATATGGCTACTGATATGGAGGATCTGTTTGGGAAGTCAGGCAAGGCTAGATAGGACAATGCCGAAGGGCCTAGCTTCACTAAGGTGCTGTCCCTGGTGCTGAGAGGAAATCATTACCAGGGATGGGGCTGTCTTTACCCCCAGGGCTCCTCATGGTTAGTGCTGGCAGAGGGCATTTCCTTCACCTTTAATTCAGCAGATAGAAGAAAAGGCCTGTGTTTAAATTACAGGTTAGAGGGAAGGCCAAGAACCATGCTCAAGGGTTCCCATGTAGGTGGTCCCACATCGATAACACATGGATTACATAGGCCACATCTAAGATCACAGCTCTCCACGGAGCCTTTGGGGAATGAGGCTGTAAACAGCTCTAGTCAGGCTTACAGGGAGGTAACCAGTCACCCTCTTCATATGGTTGGCCATAGGAAAATTGGAATGGGAAGGGGCCTATGTGATAGCTTTGTGACAGCAACTGAAGGAGTGGTATTAAGAATTAATACCTCATGCCATGGGGTTGGCATGAGGGAGCAAAGTGACTGGCAGTTGCCTGAGACTCCTGTGTGCCAAGCTGTCATGGCATGGCCTTTCCAGGATGGGTCTCTCTCTGGGGTGCAGTGAGAATCTCTAGGGTACTCTGCTATGAGCCTAGGGGCTCTATAGTTTCCTTTAGCACAGGGATATCTATACTCCCCTAGAGTACAAGTTTCTCATGGGTTTCTTCTTTGGGGTATGAAGGATGGGTGGGAGGGCAGCCAGCAGGTGGGGCTATGCTGGCTTCTTCCAGATTTCTGGGGGAAGGGTCCATAGCTTCAGTAGACAAGGGAAAGAGGGAGATAGAGGGAGTCAGAAAGATTCAAAGCCTCAGGGTGAGGGCAAGTGACAGGGATAGGACAGCATGGGAAAGGATACGAAAGGGACAGATGGCAAGAGGGAGAGGGAGAAGAGGAAAGAGAAGCAGGTAAAAAGGGAAGGGAAGGGAACAGAATGAAAAAGAGCTAAGAGAAAGGCAAAGAAATAGCATAAGAAATTAGAGAGAGGTCTAGGAACTCACTCTGGGAGGTCTCAATTGCCAGTGATGGTCATGTCTGTGCCCCTCCCCAGTACCTGTCTACCAGCATATGACATGTGCACTCTTTCCTTAGACTTTCTGAGGCTGGCTCCAGTTCCAGGAGGAGCTAGAGTACAGTGTATGACTTACAAACTCATGACTGAGACTGAGAACCCATTCAAACTCATAAGTGGCCCTAGTAAGAGGACTTATCTAACTTAGGCTGAGCCCTTGAGGCTGGCCGAACAGAAATATTTAGGTACAGAATAGGCAAGGGTGGGGCCAAGGATGTTGCCCCAGTTGTAAGGCTAGCCAGTGGTAAGGCTTTGGAAAGAATCCAAGGCCCAAAGATCTGATAGTAACATCTAGGTAAACCTGGTTCATGGGAGAGGTAGGCTCCAGGGATCCAGGGCATTATGCTCAAACAGGAAGAAGAGCCAGCAGGTAGCCAGAGAGTGAGGGAAGGATAGGTTTCCCAGAGAGAGGTCCCTGCTTAGTGTGATCACCCTTGCTCAAATAGGGCCACTTTCCTCCAGTCCTCAACCCCCTATCCTACAATAGCTTTCTTCCAAGTAGCTCTCTCTCCAAACCAGTAAATGAAAGAGGTGCTGTTTGAGCCTAGTGCTGTCTTTGGCCAAAGCTCATAAACTCTTTGTTGGGCATAAACTCTTTCCTGTGGCAGTGAAATCTAGGAATAGTAAGATGGACACTATGGAGAATGAGATTCATGGTTACCCCACGATTGCACCTTGTGCCAGATGGATGGCACATGCAGAGACAGTGTGTAGTCAGCACTGAGATTATGGGTACCAGAGGAGGGAAGTTCAGTGGGAACCACCATCCAAGGTTTCAGGGCATGCAAGTCCATAAGCCACGATGAGAGCCTGGCCACAAGGAGACTGGAGGAGCATGCCCTCAGCCTTCTCAAGGACAGTGGCATATTATTGTTGAATTCATTTCAATACCCCCTTGAATTTAGGGTTTCTACTCCTGACTCCACTGCACCCCAATGCCTGGGTCAACTACCTGCCAGTAGCAACTCTTAGAACCCTGTATTTCTTCTGCTGCCTCTGTAGGCATCGAGGGCTTCATCCCGCAGATCCAGTCACAACTAAAATTACCTTTTCAGAGCACCAGGCATCTGTTTCCATGGAAACATGTACTCTGGGGGGTAGAGGGGGTGGAGACCAAGAAGAACCAGTAGGTACTGTAGGCTTGGAAAGAACCTTGTAAATACTTCTCAGTTTATTCAGCATACGCCCCTGATTCACATTATAAATTAAACACCTCATCATGCGGTAATGGTTCTAACTGGGAGTCATTATGAACAGCTCCAGCAGCCTGGGGCCCAATCAAGACCAACAGTGATAAAAACTGTCTTCCCTAAGAAGATTCTGTGAGTGAGCCAGCATTTCCTTACCTTTGCAGTTAAGTGTCACTGCAAGCTGTCCATGGAGCTGCCAGAAACTGTCCTCGGTAAGGTTGTCTTGTCAGCAAACATATAGGAGTATTGGGGCAGGGGTGGGGGTGGGGGACACAGAACCTATGCTTTGGCTTCAAACAGACCTGAATTCTGATCTCACCCCAGCTGTTTAGCACCTGAGTGCCCCCAAAGATGTTGCCATATGATGTCAGTTTCCTTATTTTTAAAGTGGGCTACTAACTACATGGCATTTAGTATTGCTGATTATTTGCAATTCCTTTGATATCAGGCTGTGCTGAAGTTTTCTGATCTTTTGCACAGATTTATTTTTCAAAAGGCATTGGACAGGTAACTATAATATAATCAGAATACTTTGGTCTGAAGTGACAGAGACCTAACTTGAACAGTCTCTAGGAAAATCCTTTTGGGGGGAACTGAAATCTCCGAAGAAAGTGCTATTTTGTAGTAAAACTTCTTTCTTTGGTCACAGCTTTTTCCTTAAAGTAATTGTATCCCATGGGCCTTAAAGAAATTCTGAGGCAACCTGATAACAATGCAACAGTGACAAAGTTATGTTTAAAGAGTGGCATAGGGTAGCTACCCGAGCTTAGGTATGAAGTAGCTTTTATTGAGGGACCTTCAGGGTGTTATTTATATAATTATGGGAAGGGCAGAGGTATAACTAGTCCCCAGGTCAACTGAAACCAGAGACTTGCATTTTTCTAGGGGCCTCTGTCTTTCCCTGAGCTTATGTCTTTATTCTCTTCTACTAAAAACTGGCTCCTGCCAGATCATGAGAAATTCAGTTGCTTATGTTACCCAATCTTCTGCCATTCCCTTGGTGACCTGCATATCTCAATTCCAATTCCAAACTTTGGGAGGAAAGCTCCTAATGACCAGTGGCTCACCCCTGGACCACTGGATTCTGACCAAGGAATCAGGGTCATATATCTGGCACAGATGTAAACACAGCAGTCTTATCCATATATTATGAGTTATTTCCAGAGATGGGAGATTTTTTGCTTAAGTAGTAATCCCAATTGGTGTCAATTCCATACCTTCACTAGGCATTCCCATTCCTCTCTACATCCTGTCACTCGATATAAAGGTAATTCCAATATTAAACAGAAGTTAAGGCCAGGTCCTTAGAGAAGGAATTAAGGAAAATCCAATGAGGCATGTCCTAATGTTTATGTATTACAGGACAACCTGGTTCTTTTCTTCTAACTTTCACTCACTTCCACATCACTGAGTGATTATTCCTTTTGGTTAGAAAATGGTTCAAGGGAGACCCTGGCATTTCCTGCCATCCACATATCCTCCTTGGAGACTCATGATGTGGAAGGGGCAGCCCTACAGATCATGTGATTTCATTATACTGCCCGAGATGCTTGGATCAGGGGTGGATGCTGGACTGGAGCTCACGCGAACAGAATCTTGCTTTAGTTGTATTTGCTGAGGTTATTTCATTCCATAATAGAACCAAAGCAAGCTTAATTAACTGTCCCATCTTACTCCCTCACACTAAAGAACTATTGTAAAACAAGGGTTTGAGAAAGGAACATCTGGAGTTTGTGATCATTTCCTATAGAACAGAGTCTTTTTACCCTTTCTAACCATGGCCCAGAGTAAAAATGACATTTTATGTTTGCCTGGAAGGAACACGTATGAAATTGAAACCAAAGTTTTATGAAATAATATTTATGCCTACTATGTGCAATGCACTATAACATTTTCTCATACTCTATATTTATTCTATTTAATTTTTTGTCAAAAGTGCTAGTCATCACTTGCTAATTTTTTTCATGATCTAATGAAAAACCATTGTACTCCATAATTTCAAAAACACTCCTAGTCTAGAGTGCTTCATTTGACATCATTCAGTGTCAAGTTCCAATCCTTGATCTTAACTTACAATCCAAATTCTCAAGAAAGAAAACATGTTTCGTTCTTTTTGGATCTGGGGCCTTGCATTGTCCTAATCAACAATGGCTGGATTCTAAACATGGATGTTGATGCCCAAGTTTGTAGATCATTTTAACCAAAATTTACCCCCTAAGGTAGGCACGAAGGATTCTGTGACTGAGAGATAGCGTGTGGATGTGTGCAGCTCTGTAATTATCTTGGCTCACTGGTACTAAGGATCATTCCTCCCACAGCTATGTCTATGGCCAGTAGTGTTGATCAAGTATATCCAGAAACAGTCTGGTTTCCATAGAATCAGGATCCCCTGGAGTGAACAAAACACAATGCTGCAAATACTTTTAGTTGCTGGTGCTGAGAGCAGGGATGGAAGACAGCATTGGCATAGTTCAGGACCGAAGCCAGAGTGGAGTATCCATACAATGGAATACTATTCAGCAGTAAAAAGGAATGAACTATCAAGCCATGCCAAAACTCAGATGGGTGGATCTTAAATGCTTATTGATAAGTACAAGAGGCCAATCTGAAAAGGCTGTATCCTATTTTATTTAATTAATGTGACATTCTGAAAAAGGTAAAGCTGTGGAAGACTTTTCTGGGAGCGATGACCAATACATATGGTTCTCAATTTGGAGACTTTTATACTATGAATTCATTCTTAAAATATTAGGGACATACTCATGTTTAACAGACAAAACAATAAGGAATAGCATAGGGGTTGAGTAAGGGTTTATAATTCTCTCAATTCCAACACAAATCCTATGAGTCAGATATACTAACATATCCAGAGACACTGCAGTTTAGAGAAGCTTTGAGGCTCAAGGTGGTTCTTTGTGGTGAGAAGCCTATCAGGGAGAGTGAAGCATCTGGAGCGTCCTCCACAAAGGTATTCTAGGTCAGTTGTGGAAAGCTAAAGTATTGAGCACAAAGCCCAGTGGTTCTCCGTCCTTCTCTCTCTCACCATAAGAGAGCAAATGCATGACATTTGATATTGCCTGGAGAATCCTGATTTCCATTAAATGATTGTGACATGATTTTGTCTTCATTCTCTTATTCTAAAGTGTGTAGCCAATTAGGAAATTACTTTTCCTCTATTTCTTTTAATTTGTTAATCATTTGTTTTTACATTCTTCTAGCTTAGTATATTCCTTTAAGCATTGAGTATCTTGCTTATGGATGTGCTGTTGACACTGCTACTACTTGTCCCTCCTTACCACTTTGTAGTGATTCCTTTATCCTAGGTGACTGGGCAGTTATTTTTGTTATCATTATTCAGTGAAATCCATATATTCCAGTCCTTACCAGTTCATGGATATGATAGAATCATAGTTACCAAGCTATCTGAAGAATAATGAGAATCTTTACCCTAATTCTCTCTCCCAAATTGACCCAATTAGAACAATAAATATCTAGGAAGTGGCTCATGTGTGTTTGCAAACTCAGCCTTCTTTGTTCTAGGTGATATTTATGGCTCCCCTCTTTCTGTTATTGGCCCATGGCTCTCTTCACTCCAGGGAGATTTATTTGGTGATGCCTTTGGGTGATCCCATGCAGGGATACCTCAGCTCAATCTTGGATTCACTGCCAGCCATATCCTGCCTTAACTGGGACAAAAGTATTCAACCCTGTGTAGAGTTAACTAGGAGTATAGGCCTCTTTTCTAAGTGTCTTAAAGAGATTTCAGTGATGCACTTTTTATGATTTTGACTCATTTCAAATTCAGCTGCTTCTTACTAGGTCTTGGGTGAGAGTCTAGAAGAGTCTGGGTCAGTGGAGAGCTAAAGAGCAGCCACTTGGTGGAACTCTGTGTCATATCTCCACTTTAATATCGCCCAGTGTCATGTGATCATTATATACTTCAAGCTCTCCCTACCCTTAGAGACACTTCCAAGGAGGCTCCCAGACAAAGGTTCCCTGGTGGGGTCTGCCCTGCCATTCTTCTAGGATATACTACACATGCACACGTTTACACACATACATCACAGACACATACACACACACACACACACACACACACACACACACAATCCTATCTT
Source organism: Leopardus geoffroyi (assembly GCF_018350155.1). Classification (NCBI taxonomy): domain Eukaryota; kingdom Metazoa; phylum Chordata; class Mammalia; order Carnivora; family Felidae; genus Leopardus; species Leopardus geoffroyi. The sequence continues at coordinate 43,869,818 of NC_059334.1, forward strand.
TCCATAGAATTAAGATTTTTTTAAAAATGGATGGATTTATTCTCAAACGATTAAAAGCTCTGCTGGAAACATGTTAGAAAGAGGTCAGCTGGAAGGACAGTCCATAGTTGAGCAAAGAAGGCCACATAACTATACCCTAAGTTGAGTCGGGAGTGGTTACCACAAATCCTCTGAATATATCTTCATTTTCCTGCTAAAGTGGAATGCTGGCAAGAGGAAGAATTTTAAATGTATTAATATATTAGCAAAACATCTGAATTGATGAATAAGTACCATTGCCTCAGATACTATATTGTCCTGTGCCTCCATGAGAATGGCTTGGTCTCTTTCTTACCTGATCAGTTCATTGGCAAAGACAGGTACATAACAGGACGGGGATGGACTTTATACTCTGGGTAGCACATAATGCTCATGAGTTAATTTTCCAAAGCAACCAGTAGGTCTTGGAGCTTCTGATAATAGTCACTGGAAGGTGATACAGTGGGCTTCTGAAATACTTTCAAACTTCGCACTTCTGTTTTTAGGATTGTTTGGCCTAAAGATTGTCCCAAATAAGAACCTCTTCTTAGTCCTATAGTTAATAAGACTTTGCTCAATTTAAGTTATATACAACAGATTCTTTTCAGATGAGACTTTTATTTCTGTTTATCAAAATTATGCATGTTCAATACAGAAAATAGGAAAATACAGAAAGATTCACATATAACCGTATCACTGGGAAATGGAATGATTATGATGGGGAAATATTTTTATTATTTTTAAAGTGTTCAGACTCTGTCATTGGACATCCTGGGTCACTGTAAGCAAGTTACTTAATCTTTCTGAGGTTTAGTTTCCTCATCTTAAAAATGGGGATAATTGTAACCTAACTGAAATAATAAGGTTGTTGTGAGCATGAAGTGAGTCCGTGTATGTAAAACATAACAATGCTTGGCACGTAGTAAATGCTGGTAACCTTATTATGACGGTCATTATCCTTACAATGGCTCTTATTATTTCTTTATAGTTTCATTCTTTTTTTCTATATATGCATTTTTTTACATAGTTGAGTTCATGCTGTCTACATAATTTTATCTAGTGTGTATTCAGAAGTATTAAAAAATAAACGTTGCCCCAAATTATTGCAAACCTTTTGTATACATAATTAAAAATAGTGAAATAACATTCTACTTAGATGCCAAACCTTAATTTACTTAACCATTGTTGGATATTTATGTTGTTCATAATTTCTCAGTATTACAAATAATGAGACAAGAAACATCTGTGTGTAAGCTTTTATGTATGTGCTTAAGCTTATTTCTTTGGAGTGGAATTACTAGTTCAAAAGTAACACTTGGAATACATCAAGTAAAATTATTTTCTAAAAGGGTTGTGACAAATTATATTCCCAAGAGCAAGAGCAGTGTACAATTAGGCATATTTCATTGCCCTTGACAACATTTGGAATTCTCATTAAGATTATTTCTGAATTTTATAGGCAAGGACATGCTAATGAAAACAAGACATATTTGAAAGAGCCTACTGTGTGTCAGCCACTTTACTGGACACTGAGCTCAAGTTGAGAGATGACAGACTCCATTCTTTTTCTTGTAGCACTTCCACTATGTAAATAGGAAACAAGTGATAACTTAATCATGTAACTGTGTGCGTGGTGAATACTGTAAAAGAGAAGTACATGCTACTATGAGAGATTCAGGAGGCACACTGTTTAGTCTCGAGGAATCAGAAAGACTTCTCTAAGAGAGTAACACTGCATCTGATATATAAGAATGAGTGAGAGTGTCTTGGCAAAGGGCAGGTGCAGGGAAGGGCATTCCAGGCAGAGAGAATGAGATGTACAAACACTTGGAAAGAAAGGGGAGAATGGCTTGCTGTGACATGCCAGGAGACTGCCATTGGGTGGGGCACTGACAGGCAGGGAAGCAGCTGGGGACAAGAGTGGACTCATAAGGTAATGAGGAACGGGGGTCTTATTCTAAGAATCATGGGAACCAGATGGCTTGACTTTTAGCATGGAAGTAACATTATCACATTAGTGTTTTAAAGAGACTAATTTAGCCAGAGTGGGTAAAGAATGGTTTGGAGAGAGGAGATAGAGACAAGACTCTTTAAAAAAAATTTTTTTTTAGTGTTTATTCACTTTTGAGAGACAGAGAGAGACAGGGCTCGAGTGGGGGAGGGGCAGAGAGAGAGGGAAACAGAATCCAAAGCAGGCTCCAGGCTCAGAGCTGTCAGCACAGAGCCCTATGTGGGGTTTGAACTCATGGACTGTGAGATCATGACCTGAGCTGAAGTTGGATGCTTAACTGACTGAGCCACCCAGGTGCCCTGAGACAAGACCCTTTGAAGTGTGTCAGTACAGGGACAATGATACTGTGAGCTAAAGTGGTTGCAGATACAGAGAAGTTTTCTGTATATATGTATATGTGTGTGCGTGCATGTGTGTGTGTGTGTATACACACACACATAAGTTATTAATATACATTATAAATTATTATAAATAATGTATAAATAATATATAAATAATGTATTTATATATAAATAACATTTAGTAGGTAGAGTGGGTGATTGATTGTCTCTGGAAAGTGAAAGAAAATAGAAGCATATGTTATATATTATTTTCAAATTGCTGGTATGGGCAATGGGGTAGATGATTATGATGAATGGGAATATAGCAGGGGAAGCAAAGCTGAAGGAAGGGATTTAGCTTCAGGTTTGAAGGTGCTGAATTTGATCTGAGAACTCCAAGGGGAAACGTTACAAAGTCAGCTGAGTGTATATGTGTCTAGAACCCAGACAATAGGTCTGGGGTGGAGAAAACGTAGCAGTAATTAGTACACAAGTGGTGGGGATATGTGGTTAGTATACAGATGGAAGTTGATGAAATTGAGTAAGAGCTTGGAATAAAGTCCTAAAGGACTCCCAAGTTTCATTATTAGATAGCAAAGGAGAAGCTAGAAAAAAAGTGAAGACATAATAGCCAGAGATATAGAAGGTAACTGACGAGACAAGGTCTGGAGAAGGTAAGAGGCAAGGTAGAAGTGAGGTCCAGTCTCTGATATAGTGATTGGTCTTAGAGTGGGAGGAGGCGCACTTTCTCATTGTGTTAGGAAGGTTGGAGGAGAGGACAGGTCCATTGCACACAACTTTATAAAATTGGTGTTGGAAATTTGAAGCTGGCTTCAATAATCTCGGTGAAGATTGAGGCAAAGTGAATGGGGCAGATAAACAAGTTGGATATTTATGAAGTATCAATAAAATGTGTAAAAAACATAATTGAGTCATTGGGGAGTTGTAGTTGGTGACCATTTGTTGATAGCGATGTTCACTTGCCTACAGTGTGGATTTGCTAATCAAACTTGGTTTTGTTCAGGCATGAAAAAAGTGATAGATTCATCACTGCCTGTGGTTTTGCCCAGGAGTTTGATGGCAGAAATGAGGCGTTTGGGAGTTTAGGGGGTTTGAGAGAGAAGGATGGGATATGGAATCTAAATTGGAGGAGAGGGGAGATGGGGACAGAGGATTTCAAGAAGGTCATGAAAGCACAGGTGCTGTGAGACTGTTGAAGGAGTGGAAAAGAGATTGTAGCCTTTTCATGAGAGATCTCAGAGGAGGTGTTGTTATAGGAAAACCAGGGTGTATTTAGGGACCTTGTGGACTGAAATGGATTGGTGGGGAGTGTTCTATAGAAATAAGAAGGCTGAGGAAGCAAAAAGCCATAATGTTCAGTGAGTAGAACATCCTTGTGGAGCCTTAGGAATGATAGATGTTAGTAGTTGAGCCAGAGAAGGAGCAGAAGGAACAGAAGTGCCTGTGGGGAACCATAGAAAGTGATCGGATGTCAGGAGATGATGGTCATGAAAAAGAACAGACAGCGGTGCAGCCAGAGAGCTGAGCCTCATTATTTCCATTTGTACATTTTCAAGTGGGACATTTTAAAGGTGTAAAATTTGTATATTTTAAAGATTAACCAGACTCTGTGAGTTCATACTTGTTATCTACATTGCAATAGCTTCTTGTGACTTCTCTGTTAATGGCTTTCCCCCATTTATCTATTGAAGCTTTAGTACTTATTTATTACTGTATAAGTAATTTACACATTAGGATTATTAAACTTTGGTCTCCTATTTGTTGCCAACGTTTTTCTAAATTTACTATTGAATTGTGGATTTGTAGAAGAGTTATTAGCACCCGAATTCGGGTTCAACACAGGACTTGCAAGTTTATTTATTTGTTTTATTTCCTTTTTTTTAAATTAAAAATGTAGTTGACCAGAACTTGTAAGTTTTAAAGCAGTGTATCTGTTTGTTTTCCTTTGTTATTTCTTGCATTAATTTGAAATTTAGAACATGCTCCCAGAAATAAATATCTGATTAAAATTGATTCTGTTAAGTTTTATTATACATCTTAAAGCAATTGTGACATTTAGTGTGTACCTTTTTGTTCCTCTGAATTTTCTGTTACATACGGTGGCAGTAAGTTTTCTATAATTTTCTTTCCAAATGGCCACCCATAAGGAATTAACTTTCCCATTGATATCAAGCTTCCAATATGACCTCAATCAGATCACAAAATTCCTGAAAATGTAACAATATGCTCCTGCAAGCTGGTACATGTGGCTTCAGTACATCATTGCCTCTTCTGATTCATTACCCTTTTTAGAGAACTTTATTAGGCTTGATCTTTGCTTTATTTGCCTTGGTGAACTTTAGAATCATTTCATCAAGTTCTCCTCAAAACGAGTCAGCTTTATAGTAAGAACAAACTGAAATCCATGCATTAACCAAATAACTAAAAATGATGTTGTATATATTAAGCTTCCCTGTCTTGAGAATTTTTCAAAATTTGCATAATGTTTCATAGTTATTTTTTCCATATAATTTTCCACATTTCTTGTTCTAGGGTATTTATAACTTAACTCCTTTTATTTTGATTGTTTATGCAATTTCATGAAACTGGTAAATTCTGGATATGAGGAAGAAATAGATTTATTTTGTATAAAGCTACCTTGTAGGACCAATGCTTACCCTCATTATAGAACTCACTAGTGGGTCATAAAGCTAATTCTGTTTCACAACCCATGTATTTTTAAGTTCTTCTTTAAAACTCATTTAAGACTAACAATACATTGCAAAACTACTACAGATAGTTCTCTTGTACCCTTCAAGCCGCTTACCCCAAAGATAACATCTTATAGAACTGTAGTACATCATCGAAATCAGGAAATTGATGGTGGAGCAACTCAAGTATAGGCTTCATTTGGTTGGACTCACGACCAGGATTCCCCTAAAGAATTAAATAGAGGAGAATAGAATGAATGGACTAGAAGGAATAGAGTATGTGAGTAATAAGGACATGGGGGCATTGCTTTATGAAAGTAAAACATGATTGCTGCAATCAAACAATTTGAAAAAAAAAATTTCTCTAGACTCTCGTAATGATTTTTTGTAGTATCTGAGTAGGTTCTATGTGTCTGATGTTTTGAAATGATTTTAAAGATAGTTCTTCCATTCTGTTTAAAAGACACTAAACTTCAAGAAAAAGGTATGTCATTTCCTGGCTGCACACCCCTGCATCATTTTGCATGTCTTGCCATTTAGTTATTTAGATTTCAGGTTTCAGTTTGACCTTATCTTTAGTTCCAAATATTTTAGATGTGGGGCAATTAGGCTAATTATTCTAGAATACATTAATTTCAGAATTGGAGGATCTATGAGACAATTTGGACCAATAGGGTTAGATACCTGGCCAATGTCATGTCTTTCTGATTCTGAAATTCATATTTTGGCATACAACAATGTTTTGATTGAACAAATACCTCCTCTGCTTACCATTTAAAAATAGCTAGGATTAATAATTCGTAATTTGTCTTCCTGATGGGTCCCAGTGGAGAAGGTGTTTGTACATTTATTTTTTTAGTATTTATTTATTTTTTCAGAGAGAGAGAGAGAGTGTGAGCAGGGGAAGGGCAGAGAGAGAGAGGGAGAGAGAGAATCCCAAGCCGACTCCACACTGTCAGCACAGAGCCTGGCACAGGGTTCAAACTCATAAACTGTGAGATTGTGACCTGAATCGAAACCAAGAGATCATGACCTGAGTGGAAACCAAGAGTCAGTTGTTTGACTGAGCCATGAAGGTGCCCCAAGATGTTTGTACACTTAAAACAATGACACTTGTGTGTTATAATGATTATGATGGGGGGATCTATAGGTGTTACAGGAAGTGCTCAGAGCAGGTCATCTGGACTGAACCAGTGGTGACCTCACAAGCAGGTGAATGATCCCTGACCCGAATCTTGCAGGCCATCTGGGAATGCTCAGAGGGAAAATGTGTGGAAGGCATATACACTGAGGGGAGAGCAGTGAAAATTCAGCTCAAATGACAGACTATGGCACTGAGGAAGTAAGAGGATGCTGGGACATTCCTTCTCCTCACTGGTGTATTTTTTGGGAAAAGTTATACAGACAGTGAAGAAAATATGCAATTTTTGCATTAGCAAAATGGAAGATGGACCCTGGAAGTCAGAAGAGAGGGTGGGCTGGGAGGAGGGGGCTGCACTGCGAGGCCTCTGAGCAGAGCTCTGTAATTACCCCTTGACCAGGACAGAAGCAAATCCAGTGATGGGTCGGAGCCATCAACCTCCAAAATCTTACAAGTCAATCTTCTAATTGTCATCAGATACTTCATTGGGAGCCTGCCAGGTCTGTACTCAGAGCTCTATTCCTTAAGACAGAACGATCCCAGCCCTGGCATTAGTATGCCACTGCACTTGAATTCACTCTGCTGCTTCAGTCTGTTGTTTTGAAGCCAACATAAATCAATAGTAACCACCCGGGGCACAGGAATTGTTGGAAGTTTGGCTCACAATGGAAGCAGAACAAACCCCAAACCACAGGCTTACCCAGAGCCCAGACCCACAGGCATTTCTGAGGCCCGGTGAGCTGAGGAGCCATTCCAGCCCTCTGTGAGGGCCATAGGGTAGGAATAATAAATCAAGTTATTCACTGTTTAAGCCTTCTCCACCCGCATCTCCTGAATACCTCAGGCAATAAAGGGAGTTTGGGGACCATTGTGGGAGGAATTCTGATGAAGCCAGGAGCCTTGATCTGCACTGTGAGACCCTGTTCCCTCTTGTGGATACTACCTCTGTGCACCCACGAGAATAAGGTGTCCGGACCTAATGGTCCAGCTGTTGATGTAGTCGGTCACAGCCGAGTATTGCCTGGGTGTGACAGAGCACTAGAAGAGCACATTCTTCTTCACCGCCTCCTAGAGCCTAACCGTGTTCAAGTGTGTGATTAAACTCTTTGAAAAAGAAATACCTAAGACTTTATAATTCTGGTGAATTTGTTTTACAAAATCACTTGAGGGGAGTTTGCAAATTCCCAAGGATATCAAAATACTTGATAAAAATCCTCTTTTGGGAATATCTTCAGGGAATATAGAATTCTGTTTTCCATTTTTCCAGATGATGGTTGTAAGTCAAGGACTTGGGAAAAGGAGCAGAGAGCTGGCGATGACCAAGTCTCTTCACCTTTGAACTGACGACTTCTGTCACTCCCTCTGAGTCAGCAGAACTTAGTTCCTCATTCTCCTGACTCAAAGGATTGGAGATCTTAATGTTTGTGTTCCTTATGCTTCTGCCTCTGAATTTTCCCTGTGCCAAAGTCCTGATACTGAGAAGTTTCTGTCCACAGTACCTGAGGCTGTAGAAGGGTACCTTGGAAGCACGCAGACCAGTATCAAACAGGAATCTGGCTGGGCAGAGTCTGGGTGAAAGAACGATTGGCCCCAGTCAGAAAAAATTAAGGCTTATGGGAGTACCCTTATCTCTATTAACTAATTTGCTCTTAGATTTTGCCATCCAGTTTTGAGTTTCTGTCATTCCCCTCTTCAAGTGTTTGCTACCTTTTTAGGGCCAGACTTGCTTCTTTTCTTTCTTCTGATTAGAGAATCTTAATCTAATTTGAGGGTGAGAATCTCTCTGCTAATGTTCCAAATATTTTGTTATGGTATAAACATTGGACTGAGATCCTCAAAACTCAGGCTTTTGAAACCCAGATATCTCCTAACTGCTTTTATGGTATGCTGGTTTTCTGAAAGCAATGCTACTGCCAGCTGCAGGGGCAGAAAGTGCAAAAGATACAAATAGCAGTTGGAAGACAATATCTCAAAATACCATCCCACAACCCCTTGCATGATGGACTACAAATTTCTGAGCTCTTGGATGCTCACAGTTACCAATAGCGGCTAATATTGTTTTGAAAAGTATTGTAATAAGACATGAAAAAGAAATGAGACATACCTATTGAGGTAAACTAAGCTAAACTGATGATTTACTGGTGACATGAGTACGTAGAAAATCTAAATAAATCAATTTAACAGCTATTATTGTTATACTTTAAAAAAAGAGGGGAGAGGGAAACAAACCACAAAGACTCTTAATGGTAGAGAACAAACTGAGGGTTGATGGAAGGAGATGAGGGGGAGATGGGCTAGATGGGTGATGGGTATTAAGGAGGGCACCTATTGTGATAAGCACTGGGTATTGTATGTAAATGAGGAATCACTGAATTCTACTCCTGAAACCAACACTGTATGTTAACTAAAATTTAGCTGAAAAAATAAAATAAGAAAATGCAGAAGAGTGGCATAATAAAAGACAGATGAAATTCAAGAGAATTTTTTTCCCTCCAATCACAATCAATAAGAAGATGTGAAACTCACTCCCTACCAAAAAATTTCTATTCACAGTAATAGAAAATAAGATGGGTCTACTTTGGTGGACTTTCAAGGACTTCACTTCGTTTTTATCCGGTTAGCTAACATATGGCATACACAATATTATCCCTATTTTGTAATAAGAATCTTGACTATCAAAAGCCATTCTGCTGTTAAGTTGCCATGTTATATCATCTTGGAATTAATAGAATCTAATTATATATAGAATATATATAGTATATATATATATACTATATAGTATATATATATATAGTATATATATATATAGTATATATATAGTATATATATATATATATAGTATATATATATATAGTATATATATATATACACAACAGAATCTAATGTATATATAGATTCTTTTTTAAGAAGCCCCTGTACAGTGGAACATAATAGAATTGAGAGAAAAAGGACTACCTACTTAGAAAATGTTTATATCAAATCTGAAAGGTTAAGGAAAAAAGATAAGGGTTTATGAGCTTAGTTTTCAAATACACAAGCACTGTGAAGAGGATAATGTAACTGTAAAGGAAATGCGCAAACAAAAATTCATGTACAATTAACAAGTAAGTGATTGGAAAGGGCCCATCATTCTTAGCATTCAAAGAATTGCTAACGTAAAATACCTATAGAAATTATTATGTAGCTAATAAAGAAGCAAAATGAAAATTTATGAAGATAGAATTTGAAGTTGTCCAGTGTATGGTCCTACTGACATAATTATTCATTGCTGGTGGAGTTTGAAGTAGAAAGCACTCTTTTTTTTTTAATGCTTATTTATTTATTTTGAGAGAGAAAGGGAGAGAGACAGAGAGTGTGCGTGAGCAGTGAGGAAGGGACAGAGAGAGAATCTCAAGCAGACTGTCAGCACACTGTCAGCACAGAGCCCAACATAAGGTTCAATCTCATGAACTTTGAGATCATGACCTGAGCCGAAATCAAGAGTTGGATGCTCAACCGGCTGAGTCACCCAGGCATCACCTGGAAAGAACTTTTTTGAATAGCACTGTGGAAATATTTAGTAAGAGCCATAAAAGTATGCATATTTCTTGACTCAATAATTTCAGACTCTATGAATTTATTTTAAGAAAATATTTCTCAGGAAAAAGCTCTATATTTGCAGATAGATCCATCGCAGCAGATAGGCGGGTGGCAGTTTGGTGCTTACACTGGGGAATAGATGCCCTTGGACTCATGAGTGAGCTTTCCCACTCAGCTCCTGGTGACCTTGGGGGAGTGATATGTCTTCCTTGTGTCTCCATGTCTTTATGTGGGTAATAATGTTGCAGTCTAAATTGTAAGCCATTGTGAGGATCAAATGTGCTAAGAAATGTGGAATGTTTAGAAAATGTCTGGCATGTTGCAAGCATTCTGCTGTATAAGCTATAATTATAGCAAAAAATTTTTAAAGGGAATCAACTTAACTACCCTGCATTAGGAGGATTGTTTAAAAACTCTATTGCCCTGACATAAGACCATTGTATAAAACCACAAAGATGGTATTTTGAGGACTCTGAAGCTGAAAAACAAGTTTATGATGGAATAATTAGTAAAAGAAAGACTAACAATTCTGAGTTCGCTGCAACCACAACCATGCGAAATATGGCTGAAGGAGGGATGAGGAAAATCATTTTGCCACAGTAGTTGGATTACAGGTGGTTTGCAAGCATTTTCTTTCATCTTATATTACCTTTTTTAATTAAAAAAAGTAAGGCAATACCATAACAAAACTAATTCTTTTTAAATACTGCCTTTGGCTTTGTCTGCTCTGGTGTGCAAAACCAAGTACACCTGGAATGAGGCCATTCGGGAAACCTCAGGGGGGTGCAGATGACAAGCCAGGCGCTGGCCGCTGCAGCAGCAGCAGGATCCTCCCCCTCACCTGCATCCTGGAAGCTTCTCCTGTCACTCCCTCCATCCCCTCAGTCCCTGTGGTGTGGTGGAGAGTCAGTCACATGATCCCTATGGCCAGCTCCCCTCCCTGTCAGTCAAAGTGAGATTCTTTGTTTTTCTCTTTTTAAAAAATGTTTGTTTGTTTGTTTATTTATTTATTTACTTAGAGGGGGAGGGGAGAGAGAGAGAAGCAAAGAGAGAGGAAGAGAGAGAGAATCCCAAGCAGTCTCCACACTGTCAGCACAGAGCTTGGTATGGGACTCATTCTCACAAACCCTGAGATCCATGACCTGAACTGAAATCAAGGGTCCAATGGATGCTTAGCCAACGGAGCCACCCAGGTGCTCCAAATTTTTTCTTTCTCTTTCTTTCTTTCTTTCTTTCTTTCTTTCTTTCTTTCTTTCTTTCTTTCCTTTCTTTTTCTTTCTTTCTTTCTTTCTTTCTCTCTCTCTCTCTCTCTCTCTTTCTTCTTTCTTTCTTTCTTTCTTTCTTTCTTTTTTCAAATTTATAATGTCTTTTTCAAAAACTGGTTCATTTAAGTATAATTGGTATACAAAACTCTCCCCATTTAATGTGTACAATGAGTTTAGATATGTACATACACCTGTGAAACCATCACCACAGTCAAGATAATAAACATATCCATCACCTCCAAAAGTTTTCTCTTGTCCTCTTCCCATCCTCCCCCCCCTTTAAATTAATTGTGGTAAGAATGAGAAGTGGTAAATGGGGAGTTGTTGTCCAATGGGTATAAAGTTTTAGTTATGCAAGATGAGTAAGTTCTGGAAATCTGTGCACAGTGCCTAAGTCAACAATACTGGATTATACACTTAAAAATTAAGAGGGGAGATTCTTTGTTTTTCACTGTGAGATCTTAAGGGCCTTGGGAACCTACTATTACTAGAGGTTTAGAGTAAAAAACATGAATATTCCTTCCTAAGGAAGAGGTGGGCAGGGAGATGATCGGGATGCTGGGAATTTAGCCTGGCCTTGAGAGGGGATGTTGTGCTAGCATAAAGAGTAAACTTGGAGGACTATTTCATAAGAATAACTAAGGTAAAGATAATTTAGAATAGTTGTCAAAATCCTGATCTTTTATGTTGTTAATTTTTTTATTTATTTTATTTTTTAAAAATTTTTTTTCAACGATTATTTATTTTTGGGACAGAGAGAGACAGAGCATGAACGGGGGAGGGGAAGAGAGAGAGGGAGACACAGAATCGGAAACAGGAGCCATCAGCCCAGAGCCTGACGTGGGGCTCGAACTCACAGACCGCGAGTTCGTGACCTGGCTGAAGTCGGACGCTTAACCGACTGCACCACCCAGGCGCCCCAATTTTTTTTATTTTTTAAGTTTATTTATTTATTTTTGAAAGAGAGAGAAGAGTATGTGCACGCAAGTGGGAGAGGGGCAGAGAGACGGGGAGAGAATCCCAACCAGGCTCTGAGCTGTCAGCACAGAGCCCATCATGGGGCTCGAACCCACAAACCGTGGGATCATGACCTGAGCTGAGATCAAGAATTGAACACTTAACTGACTGAGCCACCCAGGTGCTCTGAAATCCTGGTCATTTAGATAGTAATGATCCAGTGTTGCTCAATTATTTAGCTGGATGCCTGGGGAACTTACTTTCCTTCTGCATAGAATTGGGATAATATAGATGCCTTAGTGTTTGAGTTTTATAGGACTAAAAAGCATAAGAGAAATGATGTCAGTACCTGGCATCTGGTAAGTACTCAATAAATACTCCCACTTGTGATGTAAGTAGTGTGCAAGAGGTTATGTATGGAGGAGCAGGACACAAAGCAGGACAATGAGGAGGGGCAAGCAGCTGCTTAGGGCCAGGCTGGTTGTTAATGAGCTGGATTGTTAATTTCAAGGGTCGCAGTGGATCAAAGTGTCACTCTCACCTGCAATAAAATTAGCCTTCTGAAAGCAGTCAAGTCTTCTCTAGCTCCTCCTCTCTGATGATATCCCTGTAGCTCTCAGCTCAGTGGTTCATTCACCATCAGTAATTCTCAGAAAAGGATGTTTTTCCACTGAGGCCAATGAGATGACACACAATGAACAAAGTTACAGATAAAGGAAACTCCACTATTGGCTTCTCAGTTGTGGGTGGATTCATGTGTGTCATACTTATCAGGGTCACCCTTGCAACTCCCTATGAAACTGTTGCCAGTGAGGCCAATGACCTTAGTCCTTTTGAGTATAAGAATGTATCCTTCACAAATCAGGAAGTCTCTTCTATGAAAGCCATAGTACCCAGAGTGCTGGGATCTCTTTGGCCAGACTAAAAGCTTTTGTTAATTTTCCATAGCTTTGATGATAGTGACAAATACTTTCTAAGATGCTTGGCTGACAATGAAAAGATCTACATACAACTACTACAATGTGCTTTCCAATCTTGAAGTTTCTAGGTCATGTATCAAAACTGGAAATATATTCAATGTTATTGAGCAAGAGGGATGAGGAAAAGAAAATACTTGAGAAATATGCAGAGGCAGAGTTTGTTGGTGAGATTCTGGCCCTAGGCACATAGAGCAAATTGGGGCCAGGCTTTAGGCCAGGTCACCCCTTTCTTTTACCACTGAAATGGACACACATCACATCAAATGTGCTACAGAAGAGGGCCTTGTATTTGTTACATGATATGTTAGAAGCAAGATTTGATTGAATTGGTTCACTTACACATGTAACAAATACTTGAATGTTAACTATGAGTTAGCGCTCTGGGGATATAGTGAGGACAAAGACCAGTCTGTCTCCTGAAGAAAAGAACAATTTATTTGGAGAGATGAACAATTAATAGATCAGTGAAATCCATAAAAAATGTAAGTTCAGGTACTTAAGACTACAGGAAAGTGAAAGCAGGAAAAGATGGAGAATGAGAGACTATGAGAAGGCTGCTTCAGATGGAGTGTTTGGGGAACATTCTTGGGGTATATTTGGACAGAGGGATAAATGAAAAGAGAAAGTGAAATTTGACATCTAGGTGAATCACAACAGAAAATCAACTTGGCTAACCCTCCCAAACGTATCCAGACTCCAGATACTTCTTACCACCTGCACTGCTAACTCTTTGGGCCAAATCCCCATTAATGTCTCATTTGAGTTACCCAGTGGCCTCTATACTGGTTTCCCTTCTTTACCCTCCCCACACTGCACAGTCTATTCTCAATGCAGCAGCCTGGGTACATCTTTAAAACTTTAAGTCATGTAATGCCATTTTGGTGTGGAATCCTGAATAACTCCCCATTTTATTCAGTGTTAAATCTCAAGTTCTTACCATGGGTTACAAGGCCTAGCATGAGCTATATTTGTTTTATATGAAACCCCTACGTGATAAGCATTTCTCTCCATTGTCATCCTGAACCCTGGATGAACATAGCTTTCTGTTGCTCCATTTCCAGTTATCTGGGCCTGTTGTTGACTGGACAGATTCAAGGAGACTATAAACAGTGTAGGCTAGAACAAGAATTTAGGACTAAGACAGATGTCTATCTCCCAATTTTCTTCCTGGAAAATTATGAGAGAATTTGGTAAATGTTAAAGGATTAAATGAGTGTATTAGGGTAGCTAAAACACACAGCCCCCAATCTTAATATTTTTAAACCATAAAAGTTTATTTTGGATTCATAAAATCTAGGGATTAAGGATGTTTTCATTACACTAGTTATGATATCCACTAAGGCCCAGAGATTCTCTTCATCTGTGGTCTGAAGAAGGAGGAGGGAAACCATGGAAGATGGCACAAAATATGTTTGGCACTTGGCCTGGAAGTGACATATATAACTTTCTATCTACATTCTGTTGGCCACAGCTGGTCATATGACCCACCTAGATACAAAAGAGTATGGAAATATTTTCCTGTGTTGCCAGGAAGAGGAAAGTTTGGTGAGGATTTGGCCAAGCTTCCCCGCACCTGAGAGAGCTGGATCTTAGACCATGAGTTGGATCTAGATGTTGAAAGTTCTAGGCAGAGGAAATGACATAACAGGGTGTCGTTCAGAACAGACCCCAGAGAAATCAAAACATATTTTGGAATTTGAAAGATGTTTTTTGTTGTTGCTTTGGTTTTTGTTTTTACTTGAGAATATGGCATTTGTGGGAGAATGTCAAGAGTTAGTACTTAAGAGATAGTGGGGGTTAGACCATCTGAGGGCCTTCTGAGCCATGGTAGGGTATTTGGATTTTGTCTTAAATGGGGCAGAAGGCATGGGGCGGCTTTAAATAAAGGATTGTCATGTTTAGATCGGCAGTTTGGAATGTCATTATGGAATAGGTGACAAGGACCTAGAGGCAAGGACTCCAGTGACGAGACTGTTTCCTCTAGTATTCCCTATCTCAAGAATTCTCAAACATGACTCATACTAAGGGCTATGTTTCACAGCTTAGGTCAGTATTCATATACATATGTACACATGTATACAAAACAATTAATGATGTTTTCTACTCAGTCTATTTTAATTTAAACAAGTAGTGGTTGCCACCACTAATTTAATGGAATTAATTCTGCCTTCTGAGAAGGTCACAGCACCCATTTGGAAACCAATGCCCTATCTTACTGAAGGACAACACTTTACAGATAGTCCCCAGACCCAATCTGGGTGTCATGTAAGACCCCTGACTTACTCTTCCCACCCTCACTGTGCATTAATCACATTATTCTGGCCTATTCTTAAGTGCTCCACATACAATTTTTACCATTTCAGATGAATGGTTTGCAACATGGGGATCCCCCAGCCTCTCTAAGACCTCTTTATGGATTCCACAGGGTCACAAACACTTCCACATTTTTATAATAACGGTCACGTGTTACTTCTCTTTTTCAGGTTTATTCTTTCACAGGTATACAGTGGAGTTTTCCAGAGGTTACATGATAAATGATGACATCAGTTGTTCTGATCCTATCTTTTCAGTTTTAATTTCTAATATGTTAAATATTGATAGCTGGGACCCTCCTAATCAAAACATCAGTAAGTTTTCAGAGGGCAATGGGGTCCTGAGACCAAGGAACTTAAGAATCCTTGGTTTAGCCTCTTAAGATTCTGTATTCTCATTACCACTAGTAACAGTTGGGCATGAGTTTGTGGCCATGGGTATCTCTAAACAAACACTCTTGCTAGATTATCTGGTCTTATATTTTATCAGTAGGATTCCTGTGTCTGATTATCCAGAGGCAGTCCTGCACTGTCATTCGTGGAGCTCCAATACCTAATGTATCCTTGATCCTCAGCCTTTTGAACCAATTTTAGAACATCAGGTCTCCATTTTTTAGGCCTGTAAATGTGGGAGTACCCCTGTGACATAGTAGGAAATATATATATATATATATATATATATATATATATATATATATATCCTTCACTTCTGCCCAGGGGATACAGAGCTTCTAAAAGTTGATACAGAACTCCTAAAACCCTTGTGATTTCTTGAATGATAAATATGATAGGTGCATATTAAACAGAGCTTTAAATCTCTCAGAGTTTCCTGGGTGACAGGAGCATCTTTGTTCCAATGAGGTGGCTCTAGGTGGGCTCCTGGATAGCTTCAGGATGGGGGCTGGTTACCAGAAACACCAAGCCATGATTAGAAGATTAGAACTTTCAACCTTTCCCCATCTTCTAATTGAGGAGAGGGGCTGGAGATTGAGTTAATAAACCATCATGCCTCCATAAAAATTCCTAAACTCAGATTGGAGAGCTTCTGAATTGGTGAATGCATCCATGTACTGGGAGAGTGGCATATCCCAACTCCATGAGGACAGAAGCTCCTGTGCTGGGGACACTTCTAGATCTCACCCTATATATCTCTTCATCTGGCTGTTCCTTTGTATCTTTTATAACAAACTGGCACATATAAGTAAAGTGTTCTCCTGAGTTCTGTGATATATGATAGCAAATCATTGAATCTAAGCATGGGGTTGTGAGAACCCTCGATTTATAGCCAAGTTGAGACAGAAGTCTGGGTACCCAATATGTGTGGCTAGCCTCTTGTGGGAGGCAGGCTTGTGGCACTGAGTGAGCCCTTAATCTGTGAGGTTTGCATGGACTCCAGGTATTCAGTGTCAGAAGTGAATTAAATTGTAGGACACTCAGTTGGTGTGTGCAGAGAGTTAGAGAATTGCTTTGTGTGGAAAACCCACATATTTGTTGTCAGAAGTGTCGTGAGTAGAGGTGTTCTTTTAGACCCTTTTGCTACTCTGTAGACTCAAGCAGTGGTCAACTCATCTAATCTGATGCCTTTAAACACTCTCTGCAGCCTTACAGCTCAGCCATTTGTGTCTCCAATTCTCACCTCTCTTCCAGACTTCAGATTTGAATGTTGTATCCCGCTACTTATTGCACATCTCTGTTTGGATACTTAACATGTAACTCCCGATTAATATTTGCAAACCTTACCTCCTAATTTCTTCCATGGATGCTTCTCCCTCAAACTTCCTCATCTCAACTAAAAAAAATTGCATTCTTCAAAGTCCTCAGACCAAAATCCTTGACTTCCTCATTGATTCATCGCCTTGCTAATAAATCCAATGCAACAGCAAATTTTGTTGGCTGTATCATCAATGCAGCAATATTTCCCACAGATTTACCTTATCTCCATTAGGGCCACCTTAGACTTATCTACCATCCTCTTTTGTCTGGACTTTTGCAATGGTTTACTCTTGGATTTCCTAGCTTCTACCTTTCCCCTGGACGTTTTAATCTCCACGTAGCTGATAGGTCTCTTTATAGAATTTTCTTAAAACAAGAAATGCAATTTTTAGTGGTCTGTAGTTTTGGAAAGACTTTTCCAGGGCCATCTCCACTCTTCTTTGGGCCTGGACCTCCATGCTCTGTGTGGGAAAGATTTAAACTGAGCCCTCATGCCCTGATAGGATGGGATCTGTTACTTTTTTAGGCAACGGACCTCAACGTAAGCAAATCTTACTTATTAAGACCTTATTCTAGGGATGGTGCACATTTTAGTGGAGCCTGGGTACTTGGGGCTGTCAAAGTCTACCATCAAAACTTAAAACCTAACAGTATAAAAGATATCCCTGTTTTTTAATTTAAATTTTAGTCAGTTAACATACAGTGCAATATTGGTTTCAGGAGTAGAATTCAGTGATTCATCACTTACATACAACCCCCAGTGCTCATCAAAACTAGTGCCCTCCTTAATGCCTATCACCCATTTGGCCCATCCCACATCCACCTCCCTCCATCAGCCCTTAGTTTATTCTCTATCGTTAAGAGTCTCTTGTGGTTTGTTTCCCTCTCTCCTCTTGCCCCACCCCCATATGTTCATCTGTTTTGTTTCTTAAATTCCACATATGAGTGAAATAATATGGCACTTGTAATTCTTTAATTAGCTTATTTTGCTTAGCATAATACAGTCTATCTCCATCCATGTCAACGCAAATGGCAAGATTTCATTCTTTTTGATGGCTGAGTAATATTCCTATATATATATATATATATATATATATATATATATATATATACACCCATACACACACACCACCTCTTCTTTATCCATTCATCAATCAGTGGACATTTGGGCTCTCTCTCCATAGTTTGGCTATTGTTGGTAATTCTGCTATAAACATCAGGGTGCATGTACCCCTTCAAATCTGTATTTTGTATCCTTGAGTAAATACCTAATAGTGTAACTGCTAGATTGTAGGGTAATTCTATTTTTAGTTTTTCGAGGAACCTCCATTCTGTCAAGATATCCCTATTTTTAACTTCAGGCTAACCTTGGCAGGATACCTGGTAAGGTAGGTTCCTAGTGAAAGCATAAGGCTCTCTGGAGGGAAGTTTAGGGCCAAGACTCAAAGGAAGTCACATAACTCTCACACAGGGGGCTCTGGTCTACCTAGAGCTCATCCCTTGGCCCACCACCAGAACTTCTCCATCTGATCCAGAGCCAAGAGCACTCTCCAGTTTCACTCTCAGGCTGAGATAGAACAAGTGGTCCCTACTGTCTGGGGATATGCCCAATTAGATTAAAGGGCAAATGAGAAATCACACATGGGTCAGTGACTCAGAACTCATTGCTGGGGCAAAGAGGAAGGACCCGTGTAAAAAGAAGGTAAAAGCAAAAGAACAAGGCATGGCAGTACTTCATAGGCCACGGGTGACCATGTAGAAAACTGAGATGGGATCTCAGACATAGGGAAGAGAGTGAAATAAGACAGGGACTCAGCTGAACAAGGAACAAACAGGGGCATAAGTCTTTAAGCAGTAGCCTGGGTGCAAATGAGAATGGTGTCAACATCCAGCGTGACTTGGTAGTGAAAACCTTGAACCCTTTACTATTCCACCCAATTAAATTTTCAGGGTATAGGTAGATGGGGACCAGCTTCCAGCTTCCTTCTTTTTGATGTCAGTCTCAGGCAGGCAGCCAGGAGGACAGGAGCCAAGAAAGAAAATGCCTCTTATTCACCTGCTTCGTGTCATGTCTGGTGTTTGATGCCGCACAAGCATTTTCCGATCGATTCCTTAGCAGCCTGTTAGGGAGGAATTATTATCCCTATTTTAAAGGTGGGGAAATTGAGATTCAGTGACATTGATCAAATCATTCAGAGTCACACAGCCAGTGAGCTGTAGATTCAGTTAACACCTTGTGTTTCTGATTCCACAGTCCATGATCTTATATGGTAGCATCGCATTCTCACCCACAAATCCTGAGGATAGAGGCACAGTCCCATCCAAGTAATAGACAGTGAGCAGCTTGAGGGCAGGGACCAGCTGCTTCCCTCTGCATGTCATTAGTATCTGGCATAGTATCTTGCAGATGTTTATTGAAAAAGCACCCAAGAAAATTAGACTCCTCTCATATTAACTTTCAAATAAAGAAAGCACATGAGAGTAATTTGGGCTTCTAATATTTTGAGAGTGGAAAATAGAACTTGGTGTTTCCATTTTTATCAGTTTGTTTTTACTTCACTGAACCCAGACTCTCACTATTTTCCTGCATCTTGAACTTTATGCATGGTACCGCTATCCTCTTAGCAATACAACTCAAATTCTGTAAAATTACCAGCCTTGTTTTCACTATACCTTATATTTCCCTGAGCATCAAAGTCTATTGTCATGGCTACCACACCACGGACACATGCACTTATTGTCAGGTTCTGTGTCCTTAAAGGCACAGGAGGACTTGGGGACAGGCTATATTTTGGTCTGAATTTTAATGTTCCCGATCATCCATGAAGCGTCTCTTTCCTTAGAGGAAAAAAAGGAGCAGCATAATGGAATCCCAGTATCAAAGATAATGCTTTGTGCTGATAAAAAGTGATCCACACAAAACATAGTGTCTAAGCCTCAACTCAAGGGCGCATGGAACCAACGTAAGCTATGCATTTCACTGGGCTGTGAGAAGCTGTTAAACCATGATTTCTGCTTTGGGCACTGAAGATAGCCAAGGATTTTGCACCAAGGTTTAGGTTCCAGGACATCTAGGATCCTCTCTGGGATGAGAAGAGTGAGGGGTGGCTTCATGCCAACTCCTCTATCCCGTTTCTTTTCACCCATGGCAGAGGGTGTGAAAGAAGGAGGTCTTTTTCTCACCCAGAGGACTTTGAGGCTACTTTGCTTTCTTTCCGGGAGGGCTCTACATTTTTTTTTTTATCCTCCTAACCTACAGACTCTCCTTTATCCAAAGAGCAAGGCCTCTTTCTCCAAAAGCTAAGCTACTTTACTGGTGGCACTCAAAATGTGGTCCCAGGGCCAACACCATCCTGTGGAAACTTGTCAGAAATGCAAATTATCAGCCCCCACCACAGATAAATTCAGTCAGAAACACTGGAGATAGGCACGATAATCTGTGTTTTAACAGACCCTCCAGGTAATTCTGATGCACATTAAGCTTTGAGAAGCACTGTTTTAAGCCCTTGGAAAAGCTCATTTTGATATATAGAGGGATTTATAATAAAGAGGGAGGCTGACATTCAAGTTTTGCATCAAAATGGCTTTTCGCCAGCCCTTGCTACCCAGCATAGTCAAATCCAGTGTTCAACCTTCTTCAGTTCTCCAGAGTTTGTGGACTGAGCCTTTGCCCTGGATGCTCCATCATCTTTGTGTTTCTTTGCAAAGAGCGTTCTTATCATTGCAGGTGAACTCCGACGGCTCTTCACTGTACTGACAGGTGGTTAGTAGAGTGTAAATAAAGAACTAGTCTTTAATGCAGGGTGCAGGGAATTAGTCTAGGCATGAAGGCAGGAGTTAAAGTAGCCTAGGAGTGGTGAAGAGGGGAAATGGTCCAGCTCGTGTTGGAACAAATTCCCTTGCTTCAGGATAGTGGATGAATGTACATTCAGGATTAGTGTGAGGCTGGTTCTGAACAGATAACTGGACCCACTTAGAATGGGGAGAAATGATGGTGCTAGTGCTGGGGTATCTGAGCTCCTGGAGCAGAATGACCCAGGGCAGATGAGCATGGTGAGGACCATTCCTGACAATGGATCCTCAGGGAAGGCAACAAGGAGTTTGCGCAGAGGTGGCTGTCACAGGAAGATGGAGCCTGTAGCTGCAGAGGTGACAGTGAGGGAGAGGTGCACAGAGAGCAGCAGCACCTACAAGCAGATGGGCAAGGTTTGCTCTGACTGTGCTAAAGGCTACATAAGGAGCATTCACCAAGCCTCTTGCTTCCTGTTAGGTGTTCTGTTGGAGGTGGCGGTGGCATGCACGGTGTCAGGGCGTGGGACGTCTCTCTGTGAAGGAAGGAAGGTGGCAGGATTCTAGCAGGGGAGGATGAGTACTTCCACAGATACGATGCATGTGTTAGCACTGAGATGAGGAAGAGAAATTATTCATTCCATATCCAGGAACTCCATACTCAACACATGCCAGGCAATGTGCCTTTTTTAGGGCCTAGGAACACAGAGTTATATTTCTAATTTCTCTTCGTAGTTCGAACATGCCTTTCTCTTTTCCCCACTCTCTCCTAATTCAGGAGTCAGGTCTTGTTAGTGTCTGTAGATTGCTGTAGTATGAGCTACCTCATGTCAAGCTGAGGTTTCCGTAGAAACAAATAGAGACCTTGCTTTCTGAGTCTTGCAGAGTGTATTTCTGGCAATTTATCAGGAATGGCAGTATGTTCTTTTGGGCAAGATATTTGAACTCCTTGGAGGAAAAACATGATAAACAAAACATTATCCCAGAACAGAGCTGATCTGCTTTAGTTTTTATTTTTTTCCTTCTCCACCATGTCTGACTCTGCCAGCCCACCTCTAAGTGCTTCCTGAGTGTCTCTGGCAGAGATCTGTTGGACTCCAGCTGTTCTCCCTGCAGTTCTGGTGCTACCTAGCTTCCTCCAGACATAGTCCAGAGAGCATCTGAGAAGGAAGAGTAAGGGAAGGTGGGAAGAAAAGAGCATCATTGAGGGTGCTCATTACAACAGATGAAGAGAGTAGGGGGCAGTGGGCTCAGATAAACTGTTGCTTATGTTCTTGAAAGTTTCGGTATTTTGGAGTCAACGTGTAATTCTATATATGCTACAAAACCTTGGGGAAGTTTGGATTTTGATAACAGTATTTAGTCAGTGGTCATGATTGCGTTGTGAAAATAATTGGATTTTAGAAGTAAAGGGAAGATCAAAAGGTAATTGATCAAAATTCCCTAATGATCCAGTCAGAAGGGCTTGAAAAGAGGATATTAAATTAGACTTGGGATCAGTAATAGCATTATGAGTATACGTTAATAAGAATAAGTCTGAAGTCAGCAGATATTGCCAACTGCTTTGGCCTTTATGCTCACCCCTTTGTCCCTGTGGCCAGTCTTTTGAAGAGCCCATATTTTGTTATCTATAGGTGGTGCCACATAGTCATAATCCACAGCCTCTTTTCTTTTAGAGCACACTTACAGGCTCCATTTGTGACACAAATGGAGAGCTAGATAGTGCTGGGATTCTTTCCCATCCCTTTATGTAATGTGCGAGGTTCATATACGTTTACTGTTTGTTTAAATCTCTAATGTGCGGCTTCTGGACACTGTGAAGGACATGTCTGAATCTGAGTGATACCCTTGGCAGGAATCCCCAGATGAATCAGAAATCCATCTGTGGATTTTTTTCTAGAACTGATGGGTGACTTCTGCAGGTTACAAGGGGTCAGCAGTAGGTTATTATCATTTCACAAGTCTCTCTAGGACCAATGTTTCTTAATCAATGGTGAGGGTTGCTTTTCCTGGCTCACTCCACCCACCTCACGTACTGAAGACTCTGCTCTGTATTGTGGGAGGTGCGTCAATTGGGGATGTGAGGAGGTAAGCTTGGAAGAGATTTTGAAAGATGGTGCAGCACGGAAGCACAGCTTAACTATCATTATTTGTAAAAATGGTGTTTCGCATCTAGGTCTGAGATGTCACATTGTCTACAGCTTTATTTCTAGAGGGTCCTGTGTGATCAATGAAATTACCCAAGAATTGGGAGCCAAATGATTCTTTATCCTCCTTAGGTTATCCCAGTGACCCTTGGAGTCAGGGCTAGTGCAAAGACTGCATGGTGCTGGTAATACAATAAAAAATTACATTTAAGAAAGAAAGGAGGGGCGCCTGGGTGGCGCAGTCGGTTAAGCGTCCGACTTCAGCCAGGTCACGATCTCGCGGTCCGGGAGTTCGAGCCCCGCGTCAGGCTCTGGGCTGATGGCTCAGAGCCTGGAGCCTGTTTCCGATTCTGTGCCTCCCTCTCTCTCTGCCCCTCCCCCGTTCATGCTCTGTCTCTCTCTGTCCCAAAAATAAATAAATGTTGAAAAAAAAAAATTAAAAAAAAAAAAAAAAAAGAAAGAAAGGATAACTTTATTTGCATACCATTTTCCAAGAGAATGGTGGATGGTTTTAAAACTGGGCCGCGTGTTCTTTGACAGTCTTCCTGGAGAGATGGGTATACGTCCTATGCCTTGAATCTGGATGGGCTTATAAATGCTTCTGAAAAGGTGTGGCAGAAGGCATTCTGTGTGACTTTTTAGGCTAGGTCATGACTGATACGAAGCTTCTGCCTCGTTTTCTAGATCATTCACTCTTGTAGGCCTAAGCCACCATGTAAGGATTTCAACTCTCTTAGGCTGCTGTGATGGAGAGGTCACAGGTAGGTACTCTGTTTGAGCCAACCTTCCAGACCTGTGAGTAAAGATGTCTTCAGATGATACCAGCCCAGACATTTGAATCAATATCACCCATTCAAGTCTTCCTAGCAGGGACCAGATATTAAGGAGCAGAGACTTATTCCTGATCCATATATCACACTTGTAGACTCTGAGAGCATAGTAAAATGGTCATTGTCTTATGCCACTAAATTTTAGAATAGGTTGTTTTGCAGCAGTAGATGATGAGAATAGTAAGTAAAGCTGAAATTTGTGCAACATCGCTAGCTTACACTGTACAAGTCTTGTTCTACATTTGGGAGAGTAAGGCAAAGCAAAGTATTTCCAGTCACTTGGAGTAGGGGTGGTGTAAATAAATGCTTTAATTATACATAAGCATGCTTTCACTTAGAGGCAACAATATATCACTTAGGGGGAGTAAACCCAGGGACTTACCAAGCAGGGGACTAGTCACCGGGATAGGAACTGGCCAGCTGGCCTATCCCTAGGAGAACCGTGTACCTATTAACATTCATAGCTTCATTGGAGATCATCAAGCTGTCCCCAGCCTTCTTTGTATATTACTTTGGCAGAGCTGGTTGGTATATTAGTCAGTGTCTTTAAGGGAAAATCAGAAAACCACATTTTATGAAGGAGGTTTAAATTGGTTATGAGGTTGTAACAAAGATCTATTACTGTAGTAATGCTATATACCATGTTCCCCTACTAATATCTGATGGTGTAATACAAAAGCATACATTCATCTCGCAAGTATAGGCCTAGGGACACAAAAGGAAAGAAGTGAGGGCACCAGAACTGTCCTACTAGCTTGGAGAGAGGTCCCTGCAGCACTGGTACTTGAGCAATGCAGGGGGCCGCCATGCTGCTGATGTGCAGACTTATGGTGGGCACCTTGCTCCTCCAGTGCTCAGACCAACAAGAAGAAGCAGTGTAGCTCCTGATGGCACCACTGATGGTGGATAGAGCTGGGAATACCAAAAGGTGCTGGAGAATGAGGCTATAGCTGTCTGCTCATGTTGACAAAACCAGAAGTGGAAAAAATCCCTTCTTCCACCCACCTCCCTTCTAATCTCCTACCACTGCCACCTGTTAGCCAAAGCTTAGAGGAAGATAGCAAGGAATTCTGGGAAGTGTAGTTTGTTGGCTCCCAGCTCTAGACTCACAGAATGGATAAGGGAAAGTCTTAAAGATGAGAAACAGTAGGTACATAACTGATGCTGTTAGAAATTTTCATCCCTGGAATCTTCAAGAAAATCCTTCAAAATACTGTCCACATATCACATTCAATTAGGATGTTTTTTTTAGTTGTTGAAAATTCAAAGAATCTGAACCCAAACTAACTTAAGCAAAAGGTAAATTTCAATTTAAGTAAAGAGCCCCCAAATAGCTAAGTTTAGGCAAAGGATCAAACGATATCATCAAGATCTAATCTTTCTCCCTATCCTATTCTGCTTTTCTTTGCTTTTTCATTCTTTGGCAGGATCTCATAATATGACAGCAAGATTTCTACCAGAAGTTTTAGTGTGGTACCATTATAGCTATAAGAATAACAGAAATAGGGATTTTCCCCTCCTTCTCACTTACTTCACTCAACATCCCAAAATCAACTTTTCTCTTTTTTTATGGGGACCACAGGTTCACTGGGGGCTCCACACACATAACATAATACCACAATGGTCTGGCTACTCAGTGCACACAAGGTGATCTCAGCTGGGGCCCAGAGGTGGTTTGGTACAGGCTCCTTCCTTGTATCCTGGACCCAGCTGGTTCCTTGCTCCGTGGGTAAGTGAAGGAGGGGGCTATTGGTGTTGGGACCCCAGCCTGCAAAGGGGAAGGAAGCAGTCAGGTCTGGGGAGAACTGAAGCCCAGGAGGGGCTAACCTGTCCCCACTGCACAGAGGGTAGCCTAAGGAACTGTGTCACCACCATCATCTAGCTGGTCTCTCAGATCTCAGTGGCTGGGAACATCTCATCCACAATTTGTGGAGGTATCCATTTAAGACTTCCACAAAGTTGTGGATGGCCAGCAGGTAGGCCAGGGAGTTGTTATTGATGTCCATCTAGATGTAGACACAGGTCAGCTCTCATTGGTTCTAACATGTCATGGTCAGACTGTGCTAGGTTCACCCACAAAATCTGGGTTGGTTCAAGGAATGGCAGTAATGTCAACTTGGACTCAGTTCAAAGATGCTTTACTTTACCTCCAAAGCATCAAGTAAGTGGGTCAAAAATCACATTATATAGATAAGAGGAAGATGTGAGTATGTGGATGAGGTTCCTGTTTTGCTCACAAAGAGTCCCAAAATGTTAGCAACCCCTACAGAGGAGATAGATGTTTACTAGATCAGAGGACCATATGCCTTTTACTCACCTAATGACTTTAATACCCAAAAACAAGTTCTACTATGATCCAAGGCAATCATTATGTTACTCAGCAAGCAATGATTCAAGAATAATATCAAGACCTTCAAATTCTTGCTATACCAGCACTTGAGCAGCCTCCTCTTCCCTTCTGCTAAATGGCAAAATTTAGGGAGTTTCTATTCATATACTTAGGGTCTTTCCATGGTCATGCCTGACCATGGTTTATCACACTTCCTCCACCTCTGCCTTTGATATAATTGTATGGATGCCACACCCAGCCTTGGATCTGAAGTGATATCAGTACAACCCAGTATATATTCAAAGGCAAGGGGAAGAGTGATTTTACAAAAGAAAATACTGGATGCTCTTTTCAGAAGCAGAGAGAATGGGTACTAGGGAGGCAAAAGCAGTGTGTATCTACTAGAATGACTTCATCCTATTCTGGGTACAGGAGATCTTGAGCCTAAGTCTCTGCCTGTCCTCAACAACTTGGATTCTGGTAAAGGACAGACCTCCCATACTCTCTCTAAGTCTGGCTGTTATTTTCCAAAACCCAGAATAATCCATCCTTTTACAAATGCCACATACTAATTGAGGATCATTGTCAACATACCTGTGAATGTCCTGCTACATCTCTACATTGTCCCTCTACACTTGGCAGCTGTCCACTCTTCTTTGGTGTATACTGACTTAGCAATGCTATTATGAGTGTAAGGAGGCTTTTCCAGGTTGGTTTCCTTTCTAGCAATGTTCTGAGTTCCTTCCAACTTCTGTGTTTTCCAAGATGCAATGCATTCTGTTTCTCTGCAGTTGGGGAGTTCCCTCTAGCCAAGAATTACATTTTGTTAAATCATCCCTTCCAAATGTTTTCTCTACAACCACTGTAATGAACTGACAGATGGGTGTCTGATCTTCAGAAAGTATAATGAAGATTTATTTTCTAAACTGTTAGGACAAGCCAAGGTTATCATACAAAAAAAAACTAACACACTGCAAATTGTGCTCAATTTAACCAAAAGTGTCAATTTCATTGGCTACGACTTTTCCCACTGAATCATGTTGATAATATAGATATATTTGTACATCCAGAGCTTATATCATCATGTTGATTGCCTTGCTGATAAACATTAATTTTCAAGAGGACTGGAACTTTCACAAATTCCATAAATATTATCATATTCAGGGGAACATTTTAAGCACGTTAACTCAGCATAAGTAATGGTTCTGGTGTTTGGTTACCCTGTGTTCTTCAGAAAGGAATGACCTGGGTATCTCATTTGGGCAACTTGAAGAAAAATACCCAGACATACAAGATCATCAGTGTATATTGACTAAACTCAGGTTCCGTTTGTGCCTGTCCATAGACCATGAACTTCTGGGAATAGAAATATTACTAAGAGATATCATACTAAGATGAACAGATGAAACTACCATAAGAAATTCCCAATTTTCTAGAATCTAGCATAACCTATTACCCTCACTGGTAACTGACCACTGAGCCACTTGATTTTCTAGAGGATTCCATTCTCTTAGTCATATTGCAGCTTCCTCCCTTGTTCTTCTGCTAAAAGGTTGTTGCTTAGGCATTTTCTCACAGGTGGAATAACAGCTGTATTCCTGTAGCTTGCTACTGTCTCTTTTTACATAGTAAAGGCAAATATAATGCAAATTAATGCCACAAAATAATTGGCCTCTCTCCACCTGAAATCTACACAGAAGCTGCAGTGCCACTGCTCAGTGGCCAACAATTCACACTGAATGCTCTGGTGGATGAATTGGCTCTATACCCAGAGTGAACAGTGCAAGCAAACCATAAAAAAATAAAATGTACTAAACCACCAACTGACATTATGGAAATAAGACACTGGCTGGCCAAAAACCACAGTGTATCAATTAGCAGGATCTTAGTATTTGGCAGAAAGAACTCTTGGTTCTGGAAACAGAACGCTACATGTTTTATGCAGTCATATAACATTTCCCTTGTATTCAAAGAAGGCAAACACCTGCAGTACATCCTGGGAAAGCTCAGATTACAGTGTTAAAGTTTGCATCAACTCAGTCCGAAGCTTCCATCAATTAAGCTTGGTTGACAATGATGACTGCTATAATCACCTAATGGATTGGTCCTTTTGTTTTTCTCTCCATAGCCCTCGGTAGAAATTTCAAGGACATAAGTCTGTTTCCATCTGGTGGAAGGGAAGACGTAGGAAATCTTGATTGCCTGGTAACTTCAAATGAGACTTTACTTGATGGCTGAACCGTGGTGGGGGTCCTTAAGGCAGAGGGCAGATGTAGGCAAAAGCTGTTGAATCTGTCAGTACTTCGACAGTTGAGAGGTTCAGAGAAGGAAGTTTCCGCTCATCAAATTCACAGGGGCCTGGTCTTTTGGAAGAATGGAGATTACATGTACTTGGCTCAGACTGACAAGGATCAAAACTCTGCTTTGCCATTTATTGGTTTGTTGACTTTGGGAACATCCTTTTCCTTTCCAAACTTCAGATTCCTCTTTTGGAAAATGGAGATGTTACCTACCTAACAAAATTACTGTGGGGATGAAGAATAATAGATATAAGTTACATGCCCCCTTCCTTGGCCGACTATTACTACAGTGAGTGCCGCTGAAGAGTATTTACTTACTCAGACTCAGAAGGAGTGATAAATTTGAAGGGATGCCAGTGGCTGGCTGACTGCTCAGGCAGGTAAAATTATACCACAGACAGGTATTTGTGTCCATAAATTCAGAAGAGAGGTTTCTGGACAGAAACCTTCTGGACAGGGAGGTTGGTTTATTAGCTATTTTAGTATAAGATACAGTTAGTTCCACTCTTGACCACTTTGGAAAGAGGCAAAACTTATTCTTCGTGTGGATTTTGGAAAGTTACAGGATCTTCCTGAGCCTCGGTTTCTCTGTGGTGGAATAGATACGACACTCCTGGTTTTCTCATATTACTGTGAAATCAAGTAAGGTGACATGCATAGGACACAGCATAGTACCTGGACCTTTGTGAATAAATGCAGCAATTGATAAATAAGTGAATATTGGCCGTTTCGTCTTCCTCAGTTTCAAGGGTGAGGCTTAATGATATTTGCTCCAAACTCTGAGGAGTACCCTATGCAGGTCCCACAGGATTTGCCCTGTTTCCTATGTTTCAAGGAAGAGAAATAAGACTGAAGGTAGAGATTGGGATGTTTTATCACCCAATCAGCGTTATTAGTTGATGATAACTTCTTTGACCTGGCTTTGATAAGAGTCTAAGAAATTTATTTTTTTAACCAACAAAAACATTCTCTTTTCAAAAAAAAATTTTAATGTTTATTTACCTTTGAGACAGAAAGAGACAGAGTGTGAGTGGGGGAGGGGTAGTGAGAGTGGGAGACACAGAATCCGAAGCAGGCTCCAGGCTCCGAGCTGTCAGCACAGAGCCTGACGCGGGGCTCGAACTCATGGACCGCGAGATCGTGACCTGAGCTGAAGTGGGCCACCCAAACCACTGAGCCACCCAGATGCCCCCAACATTCCCCATCCTTAAAAGTAAGGAATGGGAAAGATGGGAGAAGAAAATAGAAGGTAAATTGTAAATGTAAAAAGTTGATTTATCGACTTGAACATTAACTTTGCTGACATTCCAGTGCTTCTACCAAACTTCAAACCACCCTAGCTTTCCCTTTTGTGTTAGTTTTCTATTGTGGCCATAACACACTGCCTCACACTCAGCTGCTTATTCAACACAAAGAGATAGCATCTTACAGTCCTGTAGTTTGGAAGACTAACACATATCTCATTGGGCTAAGGTAAAGGTGTTGAGGAGGATGAGTTAGTTTCTGGAGGAAGGATATATTTTCTTTCTTATTCAGGTTATTGGCAGGATTCACTATGTGCTTTGCTGTTGTAGGATCCAGGCCCTGTTTTCTTGCTTGCTGTAAATGGTGGACCATTCTCAGCTTGTAGAGTCTACTGCATTATTCGGCTTGTGGCCCAATTCCTCCTTCTCAAAACTCATCACATCCTTCTCACATAGCAACTCCCTGACTCCCCCTCCTTTCTCCTGCCTCTTCTACTTTTAAGGACTCATGATATTAGATTTGGTGCAACCAGATAATCCAGGATAATCTTCGCATCTCAAGGTCCTTACCTTAATCACAACTACAAAGTCCCTTTTGCCATTTAAGGTGACATATTCACATGTTCCAGAGATTAGGATGTGGATGGCCTTTGGGGTCATGATTCTGCCAACCACATCTCTGAACAGACCTGGACATGTAGAGAGAGCAAACAGGAAACAAATCTGAGATTTATTGGTTTGTCTATAAGTGACTTGAATTTTCCTCAGGAGACAAAAATCACAGCAAGGGAAACTGTAGCATTAAACAGATTAAGATATTTAAGAGACAGAAAAAACAACAGACTTTCTAGTATATAGTTATAAGTCCTGCTAACTACAGTTTAAATTGTTCTTTAAGGAATTTTTGACAGATTGGTAAATTACAACCTACACAACCCTAATTAATTTTGTCATATCTCCAATTTTCTCAGATTGCCTGAGTTTTTTTACTTCCACATTTTACTAGTAGCTCTGTGTTTGGTTGCTCTCCCGAGAAAATTGCAGCAAAATAGAGTGAATGGCTATGTAGTGTGTGTGTGTGTGTGTGTGTGTGTGTGTGTGTGTGTTTCATTCAAGCTCTGGGCTTTTTTTTTGCTAAATTCATAATGGCGTAGAATGATAGAATGGATCGTGTTAACCTAGAAAAATAACATGCAACAATAATGTGGGACAATATCATGAAGTCATAATGAGAGAGTAATATGGGACTGCAGGTTACCTAGTGGTTAGAACCCCAAATGTAAAAGGTTACCCTTATGAACATTTTGTTAGATAAGAGTGAGCTTAAGAAAGGTTTGTGTGGCACAGGCCAAAAGACCAGAAGAGGCAGACTAGGAGAGGTGAACACTAGCGTGTTTCCTAAAGGTAGCTGCACACTGGGAACTTTATGAAAACACTGATACCTGGGTCTCTACCACAGAGATTCTGATTTGGTTGGTTTGGGGATTTTTTTTCCCTTACAACTCTCCAGGTGATTCTAACATTTATTTTATTTTATTTTTTTTTAATTTATTTTTTTTTCAACGTTTATTTATTTTTGGGACAGAGAGAGACAGAGCATGAACGGGGGAGGGGCAGAGAGAGAGGGAGACACAGAATCGGAAACAGGCTCCAGGCTCTGAGCCATCAGCCCAGAGCCTGACGCGGGGCTCGAACTCCCGGACCGCGAGATCGTGACCTGGCTGAAGTCGGACGCTTAACCGACTGTACCACCCAGGCGCCCCCAGGTGATTCTAACATTTAATCAGGGTTGAAAACATTTGCATCAGATTAACCTCCATGACACTGGTGACAGTTATAAAAATCACTGCGACCAGGCATTAAAACAGAAGTCTCTAAAAAATAAAAAATAAATAAAGAGAAGTCTGTCAGGCACAGGGACACAGCAGAAGAGGTGATTGAAGCTGGGGTTCCAAGTGTAGCTGTCTTGAGGTGGGGCCCTCTTGTCTTCCTGCATCCTACTTTGCTACCTGTCCAATGAGATGGAGATTGGGCTTCATGATTCTGGGCCAAAGGATCAACATGGCTTTCTACTTCTAAGGAGCCTGGATGGTGGCATTCCTGTCATTCATTTTAGAAGAAAGAACTCTTCTCACTGCAATTCAGACTCCTGTGGGCCTACCATTTTGGAAGTAAATGTAAAGGCATAGGCCAACTCTAAATACCGTGGTAAAGATAATTCCCCAAGCTCCCTGCTTTTTTTCCTCTCAAGGATCCAGTTTGGCTTCCCAGTGGAAAGTCATTTTACTCAAGAGCCATGCGGTCTCTGCAGCATCTGAGGCCCTTCATCCCTGCTGCTTGCCATGTGATTCCTCCCTTGATGCCGTTTGTTCTTGTCCTGGCTTAGGGGTTAAGCCCTGTCCCCAGACTTGGGGAGAGATTGGTTTCTGTATCACTACTTACTAATGTGATCCTTGCAAGATCTCCCTTAGGGCTGCTGCTGGGACAAGGTTACAGAACTTAATGAGGATCTCAATAGTGAGGCCGTTTAAAAAATAACAGCCCTTATAAGTGTCTTGTTTATTTTCTTATTCTAACCTTTCTTCTTCATTGCCTATAGAATTTGGAATGTTCTACTGGAGTTAAGAGTAGAACGGACATCTGACTATGCAGCTAGCAAGCGGGTTCAGCCACCATGCGTGGGCCAAGCAGGACATTTTAATTCTCATACCTAATCTCCTCACTAGGCTGCACAGTGTCATTCCCCTTGGTTTGTCTGACAACTGTGGAGCAGGTCAGAGACAAATTCCACTATGCAAGGAATATGCAGAGAGTCTGTCAGGGGTGCATTCATGCTGGGAGGTGTGGGTATCATAAGCTATAGGTGTTATGTTCCCAGGAGCAGAGTCTGACAGAAGGTCAGTAAGAGTAAATCCTGGAATTACAGCATTTCCATAAATTCATTATCTGCTGAGTATCTTTCACATGACATTTCATGGTAGCAAGCTTTGAATTTTTTTTTTTTCAACGTTTATTTATTTTTGGAACAGAGAGAGACAGAGCATGAACTGGGGAGGGGCAGAGAGAGAGGGAGACACAGAATCGGAAACAGGCTCCAGGCTCTGAGCCATCAGCCCAGAGCCCGACGCGGGGCTCGAACTCACGGACCGCGAGATCGTGACCTGGCTGAAGTCGGACGCTTAACCGACTGCGCCACCCAGGCGCCCCATGGTAGCAAGCTTTGTAGAACAGAGGGGTCAGACTGGCTGGCCAAGTAGATTGCTCTTGGTTGTTGAGTAGGGCCCTAAATCCCCATCTTACATGTATGGCTCGAATGAGGTAGAGGCACTTGTGTCAATATTTTTACCTTATATTTCTTTTTTCTACCAAAGGGATTCCTTTCTCAAGCCCACAGTGTATTGTGAAAATGGAGACCATGATTTTAGCAGGCTTTGATTATAGTGTCTTTTGAATCCCGGTTTTTATTTACAGTACTTCACTTGTGGATACTATGTTTCCCAGAATGCATTGGCAACATGAGTTTCCTTTAGCTACAGTTTTGCTTCAAAATTTTCTTGGAATTTGCATTTTTTACCTCTGTGTTAAAAATACCTGGGGGGAAGGGAAATTGGATCAGTGCTCAGCCGACTTTACAGAGCACCATTTTCTGTGGAAAGACTTGGTTTGTTTCCCAGTTTTCTGGTTTATACTCAGGTCTCTGAATCAAACAACAAATTGTAGAGAAGGCTACTCATTGTCTTCCCAAAGTTTTGAAGATGGCCTCTCTTTTATAACACGACAGCGGGGTTTTCCTTTGATGAACACCTTGGTAGGATTTTCCCAGGTCCGCTTTATCTACCGCAACATTGGAGTCCGATCTCTTCAGTCAAGCGCTGGTCTGCACAGCTTCACTGGCCATGTTGTGTTTTCATGTTTTCCCCGTGTTCTCCTCTGTTTCTTCGTGAGGGGTTGGAAGAGGCTGTACCGGGAACCGCTGCCAGCCACCGTTTTAAGCCAGAAATCTTCAAGGCTGTTTATCATTTCTCCTTGTTTGAAGCCACCTGGCTCAAATTTTTCTCACTTGTACTCTCGCTTCTGACTTTTGCCTGGTGGAAACAGAGTTTTTGTGCTTTATGTGAACTGTGATTATTGATGCTTGGAATGTTTCTTTGCTTAGGAAGATAGCAAAGGCACATCATATGTTTCTCTTCAGAATAAGACAAAGCAAAGGATACTCGGGGTTGTTCTCCACCAGGAAGGATCGTCTAGTTCATTTTTCATCATACAGGGCTGTTCTGAGGACTGTCATGATACTGAAAGGTGACATATGCATCCTTCTCTGGTTCCCAGATGTCCCAGGAATCAGCTGGAAAGATGGGCCTAGGAAGGCACGAATCATTCAGGCTGTCCCCCCTCCCCTCCAGAGGTGGAGAGGCTACTTGTTTCCTTACATGGTCCCCTGATGAAAGGGCAGGAGTCAGTCTTCCTGTTCTAGACATTTAGGCAGAGAAAACTCTGGGTGGAGCAGGAGGGTAGAATATCTGTATTTAGGCAGAGAAATCACTCCAGGTGCAGCGATAAGATGGAGTCTGGGCGGGGGTGAGTTTTCCACAGAAAGTAAAGGTCAGGCTGAGGAAAGCGAGCATGAGGATGGGGAGGGGAGGATGCGAGTAGGTTGTCAGGTTGGGAGGACTACTTGGAATAGAGTGGGTGGGAGGGGACCGAAGATGAGAAAAGGCAGTGTGGATGGAGAATGTGAATGGGGGGAGATGAGGATATGAGGACAGGGCAGAAGAGGTGAGGATGGGGAAGTAGAGACAGGAGTCCTGGCTGTGAATGGGGTGGGGCTGTGTTGATGGGGGGATGGGTGTGAGGCCCGGAAAGGGCCTCAGACAGAGAAGGGGACGTGTGACAATGGACGGTGAGCCTGGGGAGAATGGAACGGACCATACAAGAAACTTCATAAATTAAGGGCCTAATCAACATGCAGGCAACATGGGAAGAAACAAAAGATATTGATGGCCTGAAAAATCGAAGGACATTTTAATTACACTGCTATTGATAAACTGTGGTGAAAACTAGTCCATTCTCCCCCTGCTCCTGGCACCACTCCCTGTATGGAGGTTCTGTGGGTAAAGCAGGCTGCTAGGGGTGGTGGTCCACTTGTTGCCACCAGGGGTAGTCTGGGCAGAGGTAAACAGCTGTCTGGCCAGGATGTTCTAGGAGTACTGAGGGGTTACCCCTCTGTGGGTCTTTGTGAGTGGTTATAAAGTCACAGGACCTCAGTGGTCAGTTCCATACAGTGGGACGTTTGTCTCCAGGGGCATTTGTTCTGCCCTCTGAAGCCCATCTGGACCAAAGTGTAGCTCCATTAGATACCCACGCTCTAGAACAAACTACCTTCTTGCCCCTACATGATACCCAGAAAAGATCAGATTGACCTTGTCCCAGAGCTGCAGGCTCATGGGGCTTAGCAAGATGGATCTCATCTCCACCATTGGTGAGAGTGCAGCCCTGGGCAGCCACTGGGCATGGCCAGGGTCATCCTCTGGGGCCACGCAGACTACACCGCCAGCACAGAGGCTTCCCAGTACCTCAAGGATTACCTGACGTGGCTGCTGGTCCCCTACGCCATCAGCATGTCCTGGGCCACCCAGTATTGCAGCTGGGCCCAGTGCCATGGCCGTGGGCGCCATGTACATCATGACCCAACACCAATACCTTCCTGCACCTCAGTGCCAGAAGCTTCCACCTGGTGCCTAGCACCATACCTGGTGAGCCCCAGAGGCGACCAGAGGGAGAGAGCTCAGCTGGAGTGATCTCAACCACCTGCAGATGCACTTTCACTGCCAGTGCTACTTAGGCTGGGGCAGTGAACAATGCCAGTGGGACCATACGTGGGCGGCTGGAGGTGGCACAGGCCTGGGCTGGGTGCTACTCACTGGTCTGCCAGCTGTGGTAGGCTTAGTTCTCACCTGCGCTTTATAGGAGTCTCTCACCTGGCTGCCAGGCAAGCTGGTCTCTGCCACAAGCGCTCTGCCAGGCATGTAGGAACCTGTAAGGGGTGGACAAACTGGAGTCCAGAGAGGGCAGAGCCCCTGGGATGCCCGGCAGGGTGCTCTCACTCCCCCTGTCCTGAGGGGAAGGGGCAATTCCCTGAAAGGTCTCTTCTCTCCCTGCCATAGAGGAAGAGGGGCAGAGCTGGGCATGAGAGGGCCTGACCCTACTCTCCTCTCCCTGGGTAGTTTATTATGATTATGATTATGATTATTATTATTTTGGAGTCTCTTTTGTAAATTAAATATAAAACAACAAAAAAATAACACCTCTTTCTCTAACCTGAAGATAGCCCAGCTGAAGACTTCTGCCCAGGGCCTGAGGTAAGTTCCCTGCTCCTTCCCAGGGCCTATGTGGCTGCCCAAATGGATGACTTCATCCTTCAGAATTGAGGAGCCACTCATCCTTGTGCGGGAGAGATGGATAACCCAAATACCAGATGCTGTCTCCAGTGAGGCCATCCTTTTCTTATGCTACCATCCACGCCTTTCCCCCACCTAACCCACCCTACCAATCTGTCATGTTTAAAACACAGCAGGCCACAGAAGAATTCACACAGAATCCAATTCTGCCTCTGCTTTCTAAAACAAAAATAGGTTTGGAGAAAGGCTCAGAGTCATATTTCACCCAAGTCTCTTAGTAAATTAATTATAGGCTGCTATAATTCATCATACTTTCAATTAACAATTAATTATGTACAAGAGAGACAAATGTTTTATTGAAACCAAGAAACAACATGTATCATTTGTAGTGTGGTGTTTTCTCCTCACACCGTAGGGAGGGGACTTATGGGCTACAGATTGCTTGAGCCAGTTTTGCTCTGAAAAATACAAGTCCACCTGGACCCACTAGGAGAATGGTTTCCAGGGTCGGAAAGAACTGAAGGCTGGCACTTGGAGAATTTAGGACTCAGACATGCTCCTCTCAAACCCCAGGTGGAAGGTCCTACACAGGGCATGTATGGTCCCAGCAAAAACTTCAGAAGGCCAGGTGCCCCACCCACCACCCAGCCCCATAGTCTACACAGGCATGGGAGGGTTCGGATATGGAGAGAAGAAGTCAGTAAGAAGAAAGCAGACGTGACAGCCTCTCCTGCTGCTCCATCAATGTCCCATCTCAGCTAAGAGCATAGTCTACATACAATGAGATGCTCAGAAAAGTCCATCTGCAAATGAGATAGATTAAGCTCAGCCTTTTTAAGAACGGCCTTTGGAAGAAGATGGCCAGTCATTCCAAAGGTGGGCTCAGCAATATGGCAATGAGGCCCAAGGACCAAGAGTCTCTCTTGCTAGGCAACGTCTGTTGCCTCCCCGGAATCCATTATCCCCTTTTCCCTTCTTGGCAGAGCTCCTCTTTCCCAGGCTTGTAGGACTCACCCCACCCTGGCTTCTGGTGTGGCTCTGAATGCCTTGAGTCAAGCAGTATATTTCACCTGTGGACCTTTAATGCATTTGGGAAACCCCAGGGAGCCAAGGAACCTTACAGAATGCTGGAACATAGATTCTCTTTTGTCTGCTGTGCTTGGATAGTAATAGAGAACATTGTTCCTGCTGTATCACTATTACTACCACTACTAACAACACTTACACTTGAAAGGGCCCTTACTCGGGGCGCCTGGGTGGCGCAGTCGGTTAAGCGTCCGACTTCAGCCAGGTCACGATCTCGCGGTCCGTGAGTTCGAGCCCCGCGTCGGGCTCTGGGCTGATGGCTCAGAGCCTGGAGCCTGTTTCCGATTCTGTGTCTCCCTCTCTCTCTGCCCCTCCCCCGTTCATGCTCTGTCTCTGTCCCAAAAAATAAAATAAACGTTGAAAAAAAAAATTTGAAAGGGCCCTTACTAAATGATGGACATAGTTTTAAGTACTTTATATATTTAATTCTTGCAGTGATCCTATGGGATAGCTGCCATTATTGTCCCCATTTTACAGAAGGGAAATTAAAGCCAAAGGTTGTTTTTTTTTTTATCTTACTGAAGGTCACACAGTAAAGGGAGGGGGCCAGAATTTAAATCTTGGTAGAATATTCGTTATAATGTGACACTTGGGAGACATAGGGTTAGTCTGAGAGCCCAGTCCAGAGATTGAAGAAGAAATGGATCCACAGGAAGCAGAAGGGAGATATCTTGTGAGTCCAGTCTCAAATTCTTCCTGGAGCCAGAAATACCCAATCCCGACCCTTTTAAGTTATGTGACGATCAATAAGTTTTCTCTATTGCTTATACCATTTTGTAATGAGCCTTCTCTTCCTCTCAATTGGAAAGACCGAATGTAGAATTTGGTACTAAGAAACAGGACTCGTAAGTGTTCACACTGATATGGAGTTGACTGAATGGATATATATTAAGAAGGGTAGTGTAGCGAGGGGAAACCCTCTATTTCAGGAAGTGGGATTCGCATACCTTGTT
Source organism: Leopardus geoffroyi (assembly GCF_018350155.1). Taxonomy (NCBI): domain Eukaryota; kingdom Metazoa; phylum Chordata; class Mammalia; order Carnivora; family Felidae; genus Leopardus; species Leopardus geoffroyi. The sequence goes on from NC_059334.1 coordinate 43,907,901, forward strand.
AGGCAGTAATGAATTAGCTGGTTGAATTGTCATGTATTTGTTGTTGTGATTGAGACCCCTTTGTCTTTCAAGGTTGTAGCACTTGGGGCTTTTTTTTTTTCTATTTCCCCCTTTCATCTTTTTAAAAAATATATAATTTATTGTAAAGTTAGCTAACATACAGTGTACTCTTGGCTTCAGGAGTAGATTCCCATGATTCATTGCTTACATACAACACCCAGTGCTCATCCCAACAAGTGCCCTCCTCAATGTCCGTCACCCATTTTCCCCTCCCCCTTTCCCCCTAATAAGCCTCAGTTTGTTCTCTGTGTTTAAGAGTCTCTTAGGGATTTTGAATTGAATTTGGCCACTTCTCACAGCCTTTAATAAGGTCTGTTCTGGTTGTCTAATGTATGTCACAAACCACTTCGAAGCTCAGTGGCTTAAAACACATATTTATTATGATCTGTCATGGTTCTGTGGGCCGCCTGGACTCAGCCTAGTGGTTCTTGCTTAGGTTCTGTCATGTTACAGTCTGAGGATCTGCTGTCATCTAAAGGCTCAGTGGGTTGGACACTCAGACAGCTCACTCACAGGGCTGAAAATTGATGCTGGTTGCTTTCTGAGAGCTCAGCTAGGCTGTTGACTAGGGTGCCTTCATGTGATTTCTTCATGTGGCTTGAGCTTCTCAAAGCATGGCTTTCAAGGGGTAATGTTCTGAACATTTGAAGTCCAGGTGTAAGCTGAAAAACTGCTTATAATGAAGCCTTGGAGGTCACAAAGGGTCACGTGCACTGTTTACTATAGGTTTAAGAAAGAATCATATGGACAGCCCAGGTTCTAGGGGAGAGGACGACATTAAGGGCGAGAATACCTGGAAATATGGATTATTGATAGACCAATTTGGAGACCAGCTACCACACGACCCTACAAGAAAATGAGTGCCTGCTTTGATTCTGATCTGATGAGAAAGAGAGACACCCAGGTAGGAAGAACTAAGAGAGACTCCATCTGAAGCCTGCAATCCAAAATCAAGTGGTTAGTAAAATAACCTGTGGCTTTGCAGGGTTGAAAAAGTTTGTCCCCAAGCTAAGATAGAGGAAGCAAGGATGTGAGAAAGAGGACAATATTGGGATACAGGATGACCCTGGATGCCTCCTCCATATTTCACAAAAGTACAGCTCCAGCCATCTCTTTTCTAACTGGCTGCACTTCCACATTCTCTGGCTGGAGCAGTAAAGGTGCCCTGCAGCACACTGCCTGGCAAGAGTCACATTTGAGGTGCCTCCCCTTCCTTGCCTGTGTTTCAGGCTTGCTGACACAGAGTGCGGGGTGGAACCTGAATACTCTGGTGTCAGGATATGAGCAGAGCACCTACATCTGGCACCAGGAGGCCAACCTCCCCCGGCCCATCTCAGCTAAAAGTTAAGACTTGACCAGATAGATCTTTAACTAAGGATGGGAACAAATAGACCAGAAGCCCAGAGCCTTTCAAAGAGCTGTCCCAAGGGGCGCCTGGGTGGCTCAGTTGGTTAAGTGTTGATTTCAGCTCAGGTCATGAACTCATGGTTCATGAGTTTGAGCCCTGCGTTGGGCTCTGTGCTGACCATGTGGAGGCTGCTTGAGATTCTGTCTCCCTCTCTCTGCCCCTCCCTTGCTCGCTATCTCTCTTTCCTTGCTCGCTTTCCTAAAATACATAAGAAACATTAAAAAAATAAATAAAAGAGCTCTCCTGATAAAGAAACTCAAGTTCCTCCACACTTGGCCTGTGACTGCTCAAGCCTAGATGAAAATGGTGAGAGACTGTTATTTTAAATTGTCTTTCCTTTATTTGTAGAGCAGTCACGTATCCTAATGTGGTATGTGGTTATTGATTGTTTGCATTTTCTCTTCACGCATTTCTTCTTCATGTCTTTCATGTATGTTTCTTTTTTTTAAAGTTTATTTATTTATTTTGAGAGCGACAGAGACAGAGCAAGTGGGGGAGGGGCCGAGAGAGAATCCCAAGCAGGCTCTGCACTGCCAGCAGAGAGCCGGACGTGGGGCTCGAACTCACGAACATGACCTGAGCTGAAACCAAGAGTCAGATGCTTAACCAACTAAGCCACCCAGGTGCCCCTTCATTTATGTTTCTCTTGGATACTTGTCTTTCTGTTGTAAATTTGAGATAGGTTTTATCATATTATAGGTATTAACCCTTTATCACATACGTGTGTTTTAGTAGTTTCCCAATCTGTCCTTTATCTATTGACTATAATAATCATATAATTTTCTATTAAATATATAGTAATTAAAAGTATTGATGTTTTAAAATAACTTTTGGGTTCTTGCATTTTTAAAAAAATTTATCCCTAATATGTTCTGGCCACCCTAATGTTGCACAGGCTGGGAACTCCCAAAGAGTTTTTGCGACAGTTTGGAATCCTCCCGGACCACAGTGCCACATCAGGTCCAAAGTTGATGCTCAGTAAATGCTAGTAGAATTTTTTTTTTTTAAAAGGAAAACGAAAATTTGCTGGTTTGAGACATCCAGTGTTATAACGAGGATGTAATTATTTTTTGCTTATGCCTAGGCTCTTAATGGCCTCCAGAATCAAAGAGAGAATCCCAAAGGGTAGGCATGAGTCAGAAGGAGATAGTAGGCATCATTGTGTGTTGTCTTATAACCACAATTTAGCTTGGCAAAATACAGAGAGTGAGTATGTTGGGCTAGTGGGAAAGGTCTGAGCTGAGAGGATCCCAGTGTTTGACTCTACTTCCTGGTCCAATCTGCCCTCACTCTCTGTCATTCCATCTCATTCTTCTCTCTCCCGCCTCCTCCTTATCTTATCTCCTGTTGTTCTTGTTACATCTATGTCTATTTCCTTCCTTGAGTGGAAGCCTCCTGAGCCTTGGATTCAAGGATGATCTGAGATCAGGCCAGCCTTGGGACTGCCCTACAATGGAGCCCAGCTCCTGTTTTGTCTGTCAAACACTGGCCCCTTCTTCTTCAGGCAGCACGCCCTCTTTACACTGCAAAATTTGGGGACAACAAGGATATTGGATGACCCTCACATCCTTTTCCTCTGAGGAAGGCATTTCTTCAATGAAGAGTTGGAGCCTCCCTCAGAGAACAAAATTTTGATTCCATCCATCTCCCTAACCCCTGCCCCACCCCCTGCCTCCTGCTTCATTACAGTCTAACTTTAATCTCAGGCACCTAGAAGACAGGGTTGTGTTCAGTGGCTTAGAGAGGAAATGAATTACATTTATTATAATTGCTAAGCATATTTTCCCAAGATGGATAAAATAGTCATTACCTAACCATACCATCAATGTAGTTTACTCTATCATTTATTAAGCTACTGTTTATATTAAGACCTGTGCTAGGTGCTGAAGAACTTAATCTGTCTTTAGGTAAAGAAAAACCTTGAAGCCTAGTGTGAGAGGAAGACAATTTCAAAACGCAAAATAGCCCAAGGCAGAATATAATTAGCAAATAGAAGCACTAAGTACTATGGGAAGTAAGGAGAGTTTAACCATAACTAAGGAAATAACGCTTCTATGAGTAATAGTAGCAGTAATATTATTAGGAGTCAGTAGTTGTTAAGTACTTACCATGTGCCATGCATTGTCTTGATTGATTTTTGCAACCAATGTGTAGAGGTAGGTGCTTTTATGTTTCCATTTTCATGAAGGTAAAATAAAAACAAAACAAAAACAAATAAAAACAAAAAAATGGTGAAGTGAGTTTCTTAATTCACTCAGGAAGCAGAGATTAAACCCAAGTATATCTCATACTAGACCCTGGGCTATGAGACTGTTTTTTTTTTTTTGTTTTTGTTTTTTTTTTTTTATGAAGGCAGCATTTGATTTGCACATTAAAGATGGAGAAGATTTGGGCATATGGGTTTTAACAGCATAGGAAAATGAAAAAGCAGAAGCAAATGCCTGAAAGATGGTAAGGGTACAATGTGTTCAGCTATTGTCCAAATTATAATGACTTCTAAAGCTACAAGGTATAAACAGTACTGGCCTATGAACAGAAAGATAAACTGACAAAATGGAAGAGACTCTTAGATATTTGGGGTATTGGTTTTGGAAAACCATGGCATTTTAATCAGTCAATCATGATAGACTATTCTAAAATAAATGGGATTAGGCCAATTTTGAAGGCCAAATAAATTTTTATCTCAATCTCAGAGATTATTTAGTTATATGTATCAAGAATTAAAGCAACTTGGGATGCCTGAGTGGCACAGTCAGTTGAGCATCCAGCTATTGATTTGGGCTTAGGTTGTGCTCTTGCGGTTTGTGGGATCGAGCCCCATGTCGGGCTCTGTGTTGGCAGCGTGGAGCCTGCTTGTAATTCTTTCTCTACCCCTCCCCCATTCTCATGCGTGTGTGCACGCATGTGCTCCCGCTCTCAAAATAAAGAAACTTAAAAAAAAAGAATAAAATGACTAAATAAAAATCTACAAAGAATAAAAAAATCAAGAAAATATTTTAATAATTTGGTGATGGGCAAAGTTTTCTTGATCTAAATCCAGAACTTCAAAGCTGCAAGGATAAACATCTACATATTTGATGGACTATATCTAATTTAAACGACTTGGACAACAAAAATTACTGACAACAAAATTAATTGTTTTAAAGAAAATATTTGCCACACAAATATTAGGCACAGGATTAATATTCCTGATATATAATGGGTTCTTAGAAATTAGTAAAAAGTAGACCTTGACAGAATGAAAGGTAAAAGATGAACATGTTATGTAAGCAGAAGAACAGCAAATGGCTAAAACACATTTGAAAAAAATGTCGACTTTACTAGTAAAAATGCAAATTAAAACAACAGTGTGGCATCATAGATTTCCTATTGCATGGACAGCATTAAAAACAAACCTCAAAAGACTTGACTGTACCCAGGGAGGAGGAGAGTATGAGGAAAAGGGCACGAGGGAAGATATGTGTTTTATTGTGTATCCTGCACTCCCTTTGTTCTGGAAATTGCCCTCCTCTGCATTCAAGCCCCTGGGTCATCATGTTTTCATAGGGCCTTGTCAGTCCTAGAAAGCAGGTAAATTCATAGGGGAAGACCATAAGACCATATAGCCTTTTAAGATCTTTTAAATTTAATTTTAATTTTTTTTATTTTTAAATTTTTTTCTTTTCAGTTTTTTTTAATAAAAATTTTTATTTTGAGGTAATAATAGGTTCACATTCAGTTGTAAGAAATGATATAGAGACTCCCCATGCCCTTTCTTCACTTTCCTCCAATGGTAACATCTCGCAAAATTGTGATATAATATCACAACCAGGAAATTGACACAGATACAATCAAGACACTATCATCACAAGGATTACTCCTGTGGTTCTTTTGTAGCCACACTCACCTCCCTTTCCAACCTCCTTCTTTACCCTTGGCCACTACTAATCTGTTCTCCTTTTGTATAACTGTGTTATTTTGAGATTGTTACATAGGTGTAATTATATAGTATAAAACCTTTGGGGTTTGGTTTTTTAATTCAACATAATTCCCTGGAGACTCATCCAGGTTCTTGTGTAACAATAGTTCGTTCATTTTCATTGCTGTGTAGTGTCTGTGATGTGGATATACCACAGTTTAACAATTCACCCTTTGAAGGAAGAGAGTAGTTTCCAGTTTGGGACTCTAGTGAATAAAGATGCCATAAACATTCATGAATAGCCTTTTATTTTCTTTGGGTTTTCACTTTCTTTTTGTTTTTAATTTTTAAATATTTATTTTTGAGAGACAGAGTGCAAGTGGGGGATGGACAGAGAGAGGGAGCCACAGAATCCGAAGCAGGCTCCAGGCTCCGAGCTGTCAGCACAAAGTCTGATGCGGGGCTCGAACCCACGAGCTGTGAGATCATGACCTGAGCCAAAGTCAGGCACTCAACTGACTGAGCCACCCAGGCGCTCCATGGTTTTTCACTTTCTTTGGGATAAATGCTCAGGAGTGTGATTGTTAAGTTGTGTAGTAGCCACATCTTTATTTTTTTCTTTAAATTGCTAAACTGTATTCCATCTGTACCATTTTACATTCCCTCCCTGAGTTGTCCAGGTTTTCCATATCCTCACCAGCATTTGGTATTGTCAACTATTTTTTATTTTAGCAATTTGATATTGTCTAATGACATACTATGGTTTTATTTTGTATGTCTCTAATGGCTAATAATGTTGGACATCCTTCCATGTGTTAATTTCTTGTGAATTTCAGTAACATTTTAGCATCCCATTTTTATCTATAGCATTTTTTTTTTAGCATATGTCTTTGTATATCTTTTTCAGTGATCACTCTGGGTATTACTTTACATATACATATCATAGTCTACTTATTTCACCATTTTACCAGTTGGAAAATCTTTACCTCTTTTTTTGGCTTTTTATTCTTCCTTTCTTTATAATATAATTGTCTTAAATATTTCTTCTACTGACAGAGCCACATCAAGAAGTGTCATAATTTTTGCTTCAGTGGTCAAACATCATGTATTTATTTACCTATATTTTTTGCTTACCATGTTCTTTTTTTCTCTTGATTTTCCAATATTCCTTATTTTATTATTTCCCCTTCTGTTCAGAGAACTTCCACTAGCCATTCTTTTGTGTAGTTCTGCCAGTGACAAATTCTCTTAGTTTTCCTTCATCGGTGAATGTCATGATTTTCTCTCCATTCCAAAAAGATATTTTCGGTGCCTGTAGGGTTTTGTTGACTGTTCCTTTCTTTCTGCACTTGAAAAAGTGCCACCTCCTTTAGCCTCCATACTTTCTGATGATTAATCCACTGTCATTTGAGGTGATTTTCCCCTACAGCTAAGATGTCGTATCTCCTGCTGCTTTCAAGGTTTTTTTCTTCATTTTCAGTTTTCAGAAGGTTGACTATGATGCGTCTTGCCGTGGACTTTTGAGTTTATTCTATCTTGGTTTTCGCAGCCTCCTGAATCTGTAGTTGTAGGTCTTTTACCACATTTAGGAATTTTTCAGCCATTATTCTATCTAGCATTTTTACAGGCCTGCCCTTCTCTTTCCGTTGGAGATTATGATAACAGGAACGTTAGATCTTTTGTTCTGGCGTCACTGAAGTTCTGCTTCTTTTTTATTTCAGTCAATTTTCTCTCTGTTCTTCAGACTGGGTAGTTTTGACTGCTCTCTCTTCCATTGCCATTTACCAATTGTTTCCCCCATTCCCTTCATTCTTCTGTTGAGCCCATCCATAGAGTTTTTAATTTCAATTATTGTATTATTCTGTTCCAAATTTCTCTATGGTGATACTTTACCTCTTCTGTTTCTTCTCTAAGACTTTCTGTTTCCTTCATTTTCTCTGAAGCTTGTTCATAATTGCGAACTGAAGCATCTTTTGATGGCTGTTTTGCAATCGTTATCATTTTAGTATCTCTGCCATCTTGGTGTTGATTGCCTGTTTTCATTCATTTTGGGATTTTCCTGGTTCTTAATATGAAAGGTGATTTTCTTTTTTCTTTTTATTAAAAATTTTTTTAATGTTTATTTATTTTTGAGAGATAGTGAGAGAGACAGGGTGAGAGCAGGGGAATCTGAATCTGAAGCAGGCTCCAGCTCAGAGCCTGACGCAGGGCCAAACTCACAAACCGCGAGATCATGACCTGAGCTGAAGTCAGATGCTTAACCGAATGAGCCACCCAGGCACCCCAATAAGTGGTTTTCAATTGAAACCAGGACATTTTGAGTATTATGTTATGAGACACTGTGTTAGTGAAACTTCCTGTTTTAGGTTGGGTTTGTCTGATGTTTCTCCAGCAGCAGAAGGTAGTGCAATCTGTAATTGCTGCCAGGTTGGAGTAGAAGTCCAAGTTCTCCACTCAGCCTCTGTTAACACCCAACATGGGGGTGGTGGGACTCTGCATGACTCCTATGTGAGACTGGGGCTCCAGCTCCTCACGAGGTCTTGGATCATTTCATCCTGGCTGAGAGGGGTAGAAATGCCTCCTGAATGTCCTCCACGGACATCATAGGCAGTGGCCTCATGATCACTCAGCAGTGATAAAAGTCCTGACCCCCCAGTTGACCTCCCAGTGGGAAGTAGGAGAGATGTTTCTTTATGCCATTTGAGGGGTGCAAGTCCAGTCTTCCCACAAGGTCTCCACTGACACCACAGTGGGGATTGGGGAGGGTCACTGCTAGCCTCCTTATCCTTTTCTAATAACTGTGGAGATGGTTGTTGTGGGGGTTAGGGGAATGTCCTCTATAGCCTGGCAAGTGTGGAAATCTAGTCTGTCTACTTTCCTTGGCAAGGGTTGTGTTTTCTCTGTAGTGTTTGGTGGGAGTAGAGCTGTTATTGTCTAATACCTTTTGTTTTGCCAGGCTTCCCCTTTCCCTCTCCTTTGACAAGAAAGAGCAGGTGGGGGAGGGGGCAGAGGCAGTTGTCTGTGCTTTTTGGAATTTCAGAATTGCTGGCTCTTTCAACCCTACGTCTGGGGTATGTGAAGCAAAAAGAAAATACAGAAAACTCTAATGTATTATTCTTTGGATGCTGCGATCCCCTAATCTGCCTGGCTTCTTTTCTCCTTTCAGAGCCTTCTTATGTTTGTTTTGTTTATAATGGCCACCATTTTTAGCGGTACTTGGCAAAGGATTGGGGAACATATGTAGGTGTCTTGCTTTGTGTACATCAGCTTTATGATGCCTTCTGACCTCTTCTAAGCAAGGTCCCTCTCTTTAGTCCTCTATACATTTCTTCAATACTACTAGCCTTTCCCCCCATGTTTTCCCAAATATCGTTTTATCTTATTTCAAAAGAACAACAACAAAAAAAATTGGAATCTTAACTGGAAGTGAATTAAATATACTTATATATTTTATATTAATTATGGGGAAACCATGCTTTTATGATATCAAGTCTACATCAAAATATACAGTGTTTCATTTATTCCTATAATATTTTATGTCCTTTAAGATCTAATAGTTTTTGTATTATAGATATAATACTTTTTATTATCAATTTTTTCCTAATAAATCTATTTCACCTAGTTCCTTCTTTCAACTGATTACTTTTCCTCCACATATGTCTAGCACAGAAAGACACTTGACTGTATACCTGACTTGCACCCAGTCACCTGATCAGCTACCCTTATTCATTTCATTAATTTTTTGCTAAATCTCCTAGATTTTCCAGGCATACAAGCATATTATCAGCAGAAACAATTTTTATTCTTTTCCTCTAAAATTAAAATGCTTTTCTAAATGATGAAAAAATAATTTTATAATTTTCTCCTAAATTTCAAACTGATGTTTATTACTTCATTAATATAGCAGCCAAACAACAAGTATAAAAAAAAATGCCTATCGGTATGGGAATGGTTGAGTAAACGTCGGTTTGTTCACAAAATTGAATGCTCACTGACTGTGGAAATAACTTAACTTGGATAGATTTCAACTGTGAAGGGTGAAGTGAGAAAAGCAGAATACAGTAATGTGATCTCATTTTCTAAAACAACAGAAAAGGCCTCCGTATGCAGTTGTATGTACAATTTACATGTACATGATTATCTAGATAGAGGGAAACTATGAAAAGATATCAATTGGGTTATATCGGCAGTGGTAGATGAGAGGAAAAGGAGAGATAGGCAAAAACAAACGAGAAAGACTGCATTGGGATGTTATTCACCATAGAAACAGCACATACAACACAATCCCATTCATGGTAAATTGCACAGAGCTGTGTAAAGAGATGCATGAAGAGATGGCCAAAGCAATGTCACTGGTACCCTTGATGTTGGGCAAGATTTCAAAAGACTTCATTTTCACTTTTACATCCTACAAATTATGCAAAATTCAGAATATGTCATATGATCATAAAAAGACACGATAATTTCCTTTTCATGACAGAAATTAAAAAAAAAAAAAGAAAAAGGAAAATACAATAGAGTAATTCCAGCTCAAGTATCAGCCCAGGCCTTTTGCAAATCTGTGCTATGTTGGTTAAATTTCTTTGATGAGAAACACCAGAAACTGGAAGGCTAACAAGAAAAATCAGAGAATTAATTAGGATATTCTGAGTTGCAGGGGGAAATCTTTACATTAGTTGTTGGGAAGAATAAGGGCATCACAGCTCTGAAAGTCTAGGAAATGGAAATTAATGAACAATTTCCCAGCACCTCAGGATGAATCATCTCTGAGAGTTTTCTTTCTTGGGGTCACCGTGGGCAAGATTCAAAGTCTTTTTTTTTTTTTTTTAATTTTTTTTTTCAACGTTTATTTATTTTTGGGACAGAGAGAGACAGAGCATGAACGGGGGAGGGGCAGAGAGAGAGGGAGACACAGAATCGGAAACAGGCTCCAGGCTCTGAGCCATCAGCCCAGAGCCCGACGCGGGGCTCGAACTCACCGACCGCGAGATCGTGACCTGGCTGAAGTCGGACGCTTAACCGACTGCACCACCCAGGCGCCCCAAGATTCAAAGTCTTAAGTGGGATTGTCCATCTGTCCAACTTTGGGTCACAGTCTCAACACTTGGCCAGAGGAGGCTGGACTTTGTTCAGTCCTGCCAAGATTCAATGTGATAGGGAAGGGGGATTGCTCCCTAAAAGAGATTGCGGTGCATTGACTAAAAGAAAGGGGTAGACAGTCTGGAAAGTTAAAAAAAAAAAAACAAAAAAACAAAAAAACACCAAACGTCCATGCACAGGCTCATGAAGGCTAAGAATCTGTTAAGGCCTGGATCCTCTGATGGGACACCAACTGCTCGGTCTATATACATTTGACTTTTTCTTCCTTCCCTTGGGCACTAGGGGCTCAGCCTGCTTTCCTCTCCGCCCTGTCTGTTCACGGGACTCCTTTTCCTTCAGGGCTCATGGTCTCTGCCACTACGTTTCCTGCACACCGGTCTTGCCTGTTAGAATTCAAGTGCGCTTCTCTAAATGGACACATGAGACAGTAATAAATCAAAGCAGAGTAAAAAGATGAAGATGCATTATAAACTGTCTCAGCAGAAGGGATAAATGACCTGAGGAAAGTCAAGCTAAAAGAAGTTCCTACTATGAAGAATTAAACTTTCTTAGACTACCATGGTGTTCCAGGGCAAACAGGAATATGACTGGTGGTAGAAAATAGCCCTAACTAGTCCACTCCAGCAGGGAGCACGTTGTCTGTTGAGATGAATTCCACCCATTGAAAAGAAGTCAGGGAGACTTTAAGAGAAGAAAACTTTCTTCTTGTCTTGAAGTTACCTACCAGTACGGACACTGGTTAGCATCTGTAACCAGCACTCTGCCTTGAGGTACCTTTCTGTGTGTGGTCCCTCAATGCCAATGCTCAGTGGCTTAGAGCAACAATTATTAACTGTTTCTCTCAGGTTCTGCTGTGGGAACTCTTCATCTCTGTTCTCTTTGGGGAGGACAAGCCTACCCGTGCAGGCACCTCTTGAGTCTTTGTTTGTATCACATCTGCTAACACCTCATTAGTCAAAGCAAGTCATGTGCTGACCTGCACATGAGGGGATTCACAGTCCTGTAGGTTTTGTGTTGGGACCAGGAAGTGGATGTTTTTGAACAGGTGAAATCACCACAGTTCCTACCAGATCTTGCCTGGGTGTACAGGGTGATAGCCAGATTGGTCAGATTTAGGCAGGTGTATTAGGGAATGGCTTCTTTTTTAGTGGGCTAACAACTGATTAAAACCAGCAACAATAACAAACTGTTGAAAGGGAAGAGAAAAAAGGGGAAAGAGAAAAGGGAGAAATCTAGAACTGTCTGGAACTATCTGGAACTATCACTGTTTTGGAGTGACAATACAAAATATGTGATTAGGATTTTCTGTATCATTTTTAGCATTTTCCATGCTTTCTACAATGGATATCTAATGTTTTCACAATAAGAAATCACACACACACACACACACACACACACACACACACACATGCATGAAAGAAATAAAATGTCCTCCATGGAAGGAGTCTTTTTCTTCAGTTCAGGGAAGCAAGCACAACACAGCATTGATGGAGGGGATGGGAGAGCTTTTTTTTTTTTTTTTTTTTTTTTAATTTTTTTTTTCAACGTTTATTTATTTTTGGGACAGAGAGAGACAGAGCATGAACGGGGGAGGGGCAGAGAGAGAGGGAGACACAGAATCAGAAACAGGTTCCAGGCTCTGAGCCATCAGCCCAGAGCCCGACGCGGGGCTCGAACTCACAGACCGCGAGATCGTGACCTGGCTGAAGTCGGACGCTTAACCGACTGCGCCACCCAGGCGCCCCTTTTATCCCTTTTAAAGGGAAGGAGAATGCTGCAAAACGCCCATTTCTTCTGTGCTAGTTAAATTTTGCACCCAGGGCAGAGGCTAAAGATCACATTTTTATCAGACATTGATTCTTTTTGGAGGGCAAGAGATAGAAAACCTTTTAGGGAATTAATGTCCATTCTCAATTCTGTTAAGAGGGTGATTTATTGGGTCAAGAATCCTGACTTTGTTCTCCTAAACTTCCCTCTCAGTGTCCTCATCTGAGAAATGAAGAGACCGAAGCAGTGGTTCCTTCAAGATCTCACTTATAGTAATTCTGATCTTATTCTTACAGCTCAGCTCTTTACCACTTGAAAATGCATGCTCTGAAGTGAAAGGTCTAACTTAACTCTGCCTTATACTGACATTTTTATAGTAGCTAGCACAGAAGTAATGTGGGCAGTTTTTTTATAATTGTCTTCCACTTACACAAATATTACTGTGTATTGTAGACATTTAAGAATATAGAGGAAAGCACATAAAAATCACCCCCAATCCCATTAGTATTAGCTTTTCTCAGTATGTTACCGCTATTTTTACAGTGCATATATATATTGTAATTTATTTTTTTAATATTGATCTAATTTTAAATTTTATTTATTATGACATACCCCTATGCAATTAAATTATCTTCTAAGCAGTCCTCTGTAGTGGCTAGGTGAGATTTAATAACCTAAATAATTTTTATTTATAAACAATATCTCCAATAACCTATGTTTTGACCTTTATAATCTTTCAGTATGGGTTAGGGGTTAAATTCATAGGCTTTGAGATTTGAAAGCCTGAGTTTGAAATCCTGTATCTATTATTTACTGAGTGTGTGACTCCAGACGAGGGTATCATGACTTCCTTATGCTTCATTTTCCTGGTCTGCAAAAGGGAAGTGAAATCTACACTGTCTATATCTGGTTGATAAGAAAAGAAAACTGTCTACTGTCTATTTAGGGCTTTTGTGAAGATAAAATAATGGTTGTGCAGCAGGGTAGTATTTCGAGTCATAATCATAAGCCTACCCTCCATTCTGTCCCCTGCCCTCATTGAGTGTCCTGGCTGTCATTCCACAGTGGTCCCTCCCACCTCAGAGTGATTGACACACCTCAGTCACATTGGAACCAGAAAAGAAAGATCGCAAATACGTGGAAATTAGTCTCAGTTCCCAGTCTAAGTAAAAGAAAGACAAATCTGTATGTATACTTGCAAAATAATTGCCCCTGCCTCCAAACTGGGTGAAACATAACTTGGGTTAAAAAGGAAAAGGAGGGGAGGAGCCATCCAGCACCAGTCACCTTGGCAGAGTAGCCTCAGGGACCACCTGTTTTCTGCATGGCTGTAAAGTGAGGATAAGCAAATAATGATGCACAACAAAGCTCTCACAGGCCTTGAGTCTACTTGTCTCTTTGAGCCTGAGACCGCCTCCTCCCCAGCAGCACCCATGCGCTGTAATCCATCCAGTGTGAACGACATTCTGTTCGGCAGACAGGAACACTCACGATCGCCCAGGTCCTGTACTCCCAGAGGGCTGGTGGTAGAGAAAAGGACAGGCTCGGGACTACACGGAAACAGTCCAGCTCTTACCAGAGCAGGGCACACTGCCTAGTCGTGCCTGGCACAGCGCCTCCTAGAGGTAAGAGCTCAGGGCATGTAAGCTAGTCTCCGTATTTCCAATTTTTCTCTCAGTAAATACTGAACATCTCTGATGTCGTTTTTAAACATCTCTTATTGTTTCCTTAAGAAAATTTCTTAGAGGTGCAATTATCTTTTTAAGTGTGGACATTTTTAAGACTTTTGATGAAGCTGCCCTCAGAATGATTTAACAAATTTACCCTTTAGTGAGATGATATGCTTTCCTATAGTTTTTGCCAAAATTAGTAAAAAATAAATAACTAAGTTCTGGTTTTATGATTCTAAAAGTAATATATACATGTTTATTGCAAAATCATCTGGAAATTCTGAAAAAGCAAGTTTTTTTTTGACAAAATTAGCTTTGCGCCATTATTATTTAAAACTTTTTAAATGTTTATTGATTTTTGAGAGAGAGAGAGAGTGTGAGCAGGGGAGAGGGGCAGACACAGAATTTGAAGCAGGCTCCAGGCTGCAGGCTGTCAGCACAGAGCCCTTGGGGGCCTCAAACTCATGACCTGAGCGAGGTCAGTTGCTTTTAAACGACTGAGTCACCCAGGTGCCCCTCTGCACCATTATTTTTAAGGCATGCTAGCATTGATGGTATGGCTGTATTTTATTTGGCCAGTCTTTTATTAGTAGGCTTTTAGGTCGGAAATCTTATTTTGTTACTTGCTAAATTTTACAATGAGTCTCTTAAACATATGCATGTATCTTTGTGAATTTGTCCAAATACTTCCTAATATAATATCCTTATCTATTCTAATACCTCCCAATCTGATATTTTCAACTTCTTCTATATAAGCAATCATATTTGAAAACCATGATGGTTTTGACCCTTCCATTTTATTAGTACATTTTTTTACTTTGTGGCATTAACTACAAGGTGTAGAAAAATATAAAATAATTACAGTGATACTAGGTTTCCTCTCCCCACCCCCCCCTGCCCCGCACCCCACTGATTTTAGTGAAAATGCTTCAAGGTCTGGGCAATATTTTCCATTGATTTCAGAGAGCTATTTTTAAGTCATAGTAAAGTAGCATTCTATTCAGAATTTTTCTAGTTTTTTTTCTTTAATTAGAAGCAAATGTTGAAATTTATCAAATGCTTTCCAGCATTTATTGTGATGTTTATGGATTTTTTTTCTCCTTTTTACCTATAATGCAGTGAATTAAATAAATGTACTTCTAATGTTGAACTCTCTTTACATTCCTAGAATAAACTACATACATTTCTTTGAATCTATCACATAACATATGCCAGGATTCAGTTTCCTGTATTTTAATTTTGATGTCTCAGCAATTCCACCGCCTCGGCCACCGCCTCGGCCACCACACCATGACTACCATCACGACTGCCACCACCATTTTCATTGCCATGCATTAGCAGGCATTATCAGCCATAAATGCATACAATATTTTATAACTTATTTTCGTCACTTTTCATTCTTCATGATTATTCTTTTTTTTTAATTTATTTTTTCAGCTTTATTGGGGGGTATAAATGGCAAGTAAAATTCTAAAATATGTAAAGTGTACAACCCTCGCAGTTATTCTTAAGGTAGGTATTATAATGCCACCTTAGAGAAAGCATATAGAATAATTAAGTGTCCATGGGGCGCCTGGGTGGCTCAGTTGGTTAAGTGTCTGCCTCTTGATTTTGGCTCAGGTCATGATCGCATGGTTCGTGGGCTCACTGGGTGGACAGTGTGGAACCTGCTTGGGTTTCTCTCTCTCTCCCTCTCTCTGCCTCTCTCCTGTTCATTCTCTCTCTCCCCCTCAAATAAAATGAAATAAAATAAAATAAAATACACTTAAAAATAAAAAAAGAATAATTAAGTGTCCAAGTCACAAAATATTTCTTTAAAATATAGCAAGTATTTAATTGTAGGTTTATTTATCTCCCAAGCCTACAGTTTTAATCATTTTATGTGTCTCTATATTTAGTGGAATGATTGGTCTGTTGATTATTTCTTAGAGCTCTGTTTGACAAATTTTGCTTTAAGAAATCAAGTCAAAAATTTTTTAAAAAATTTTTCTAAAATTTTTAATTTTATTTTAAATAGCATAGAGTTTTTTCTCCATATCTGAGAATATGCTTATTTTATTATTAAGAAAATGTGTATTTCTGTTTCCTTTTATTTCTCCTTGATCAGACTTGTTTGACTTTATACATTTTGTTGGTCTTTTCAAATTAAAAGCCAACATTATGTATCAATTGTAATGTTTTCTCCTACTTCCTTTGTTTCACTTTGAGGACTTTTATTTTTGGCTTCTTGGATTGAATATTCACTTCACTGATTCTGTAAGATGATGGTCATTATTGTGACCACGGCTCACACTTTTGTCTCCCTCCTACTTCCAGTGTCCTGCTAAAATGACCTTATCAATGTAACAGGGAAAATCCTAAATGGTCAATAAAATACAAAAAGAATAATAGTTAACACACCTGAAAATATGTAAGAAATTCAGCAATAAATTGGGTATATTACAGTAAAGGGATTCTTTGGCAAGGGAGGGAAGTGGGGAGTTGGGTAGGTGGGTAGAAAAGCCCAATAGAGAGTAAGGAAAAGAATTCTATTCTGTCCCATTTCACCTCCACTAATACGGGTCAGAGAGTGAATTAATTAAACCATGACATAAATGTTTTCTGAATGAGTGTATTTAAGCTGTCAATGGATCACATCGACTATCAGTTTGTGCAATGAATAACCCTTAAGAAAATAGAATTTCAAAAAATGGTATTAGAACGTTTTAAAGATCAGAGCACCATAAAAAAAAACTTAGAACAAGAAAATAATATCTTATAGGTTAAAAACAATCATTAAAGGGGCGCCTGGGTGGCTCAGTCGGTTAAGGGTCCGGCTCAGGTCATGATCTCACTGTTTTGAGTTCAAGCCCTGCGATGGGCTCTGTGCTGACAGCTCAGAGCCTGGAGCTTGCTTCAGATTCTGTGTCTCCCCCTCTCTTTGCCCCTCCCAAGCTCATACTCTGTCTCTGTCTCTCAAAAATAAATAAATGTTAAAAAATTTAAAAACAATCATTAAATGAAACTAAAATTTCAGCAGAGGTAGTAGATATTGCATAACAAAACAAAACAAAGACATAAATCCGATAGCTACAAGTCTAAGATAATATGTTACAACTATTCTACCCACCCCCAAGTCCCCCCCTCCCCAAAAGAAAACCTCTTTCCCTGTCTGTGGGGCACCCTGAGGATGACATTTCTTGCAACTAGATTATGCTTCAACCCTCTGTCATGAGGCTTGGACAGTTGATTTGCTTTGGGTAGTGAAATGTGAGGAATTGTCACTTCTGAACCAGTGCTTCCAGAACCTAATGTGGCTCACCATCCTGTCTTAGCTTCTGTCTCAAGATGGAGATGTCCTAGGTGGGGCTGTCCCTTCAGCCCTGGTCCTTTCCTAAAGATAAGGTGGAGCACAGTCTCAGCCTAACTGTGATGCCCAAAAAGAATGAGAAAACTAATCCATTCTTGTTATAAACTCTAAAGTATTGGGATTGGTAATTTTTAAAAAATATGTCTTTATTTCTGATAGAGAGAATGCAGGAGTGTGGCAGGGTCAGAGAGAGAGGGAGACAGAGGATCCGAAGTGGCTCCACTCCTGAGAGCAGGGAGCCATTATGGGGCTCAAACTCATAAACAGTGAGATCATGACCTGATCCAAAGTCAGACTGTCAACGGACTGAGCCACCCAGGTGCCCCTGGGATTGTTATCTTGATAAAACTGAGCCTAAGAGCACTTATTCAGAAAACTTGGTAATCACTCTAAACTTCAGAATAAGAGAAAAAGGTAGAAATTTAAAGATAAGGGGTGCAGGATGTGGGATAGATCTAGGAAATTCAAAGCACATACAGATAGAATTACAAGTATATTTTGATTGGACTGGAAGTACATTAAAGGTGCAGATTAATCAGGGCAGAATTACATTTTTTACAATATTGAATGTTTCTATGGAGGAACATGTCACTATTTATTTGTCTATTACTTTTCTTTCTGTGCAGTTGTGCAGATTTTTTCTTATAGCTCCTGAACATTTTTCTTTTCCCAAAACCGAAAGGGGTGTTAGTTTTAAACATTTATGTTTTTAAGATTCACCAAAATCAATCTGCAATTCGTGACTTTAGATTTAACCTTTTAGTGGAATGCCAAGTTTTACATTTGAAAATTCTCAAACATTGGCGTGATGTTATGTTCATTGATGAGCTTGCTAGGAATGGAAATTCCTGGCCTCTCCTCTCTGAGATTCTAGTTTAGTTGCCCTGAGTGGGCCCTAGGAATCTACAGTTTTAACAAATGTCATAAAGTATGGATTTTAAGTAAATGACTGTCCATGCTTAGAAAAATTTTACTTTTAAATGGCTTCTGAATATTTCAGCTGTTGCTTTTTGTTTTGTTTCGTTTTTGTGGGTTTTTTTGTTTGTTTGTTTATTTTTGCTAGTGTTTTTTTTTTTTTATTTTAAATGGGAAAAAATCCTCAGCAACATTAGAATCAGAATTCTGCTTTGCCTTCTCCTTCTTCAAAAAGTCAAGCAGCATTTTATTTTTTATTTTTCTTTAAAGCTTTTGTATTTATTTTGAGAAAGAGAGAGGAGAGAAAGAGCACCAGCTGCAAGGGGCAGAGAATCCCAAGCAGGTTCCCCACTGTTGGCACAGAGGGAGAGGAGGGTCTGGATCCCAGGAAAAGTGAGATCACGATCTGAGCCCAAATCAAGAGTTGGAAGTCTAACTGACTGAGTCACCCAGGCACACCTCAAACAGTTTTTAAATCACTGAACAATTAAACTTTACAAGGGTAGGGACCCTAATTTCTTGTTTAGCTCTGGTCTTCCCTGTTTAAAACAATGTGTGGTACAACTCGGTCTTGCTGAATGAATACATATACACCTTAATAAATGAAAATTATTATTTAATGAGATAACTTTAGAAAGTTGTGGCTTGACATCATTTATCTCCCGACTCCCTTAATGGTCTCCTGCTCCTCAGTATTCAGAAAATATAAACCCTTCTTTTATGAATTTGAAAAATATATGACATGACAACTTCAGATGCCTTCATCTTCTTTGTATAAGTAAGTGGGGATTTTTTTACTCCCGGCTTCTAAGCAAGAAAAGGGAAAACTCATATAATTCATCATGATTTAAGAGTCATCTCTTTTTTATATTAATACCTTTTGTGGGTATGATATCATAAATGTTAAAAAAATAGTTATTTAAAAATATAAGCTAAGTCATAATACAATATGGGAGGACAATATCTCTGAAGCTTTTATTTCTATTATTTGAAAATGTATTGCACACCATCATCTTTTAGCTGAGAAAGAAAAAATATAACATTTGATTTTAAGAAAGAAAAACACAATGTTCCAACTAACATATTGCAGAGAAGGACATTAGAAACTTCACCTGAAATGTCCATTCAAAATTAATACTCATCATGGACACATACCTCTTTGCTGTCCATAATCATCCTTATCATAACTTCATAATTTTATCCATGGTTCAACTTCCTAAATGAATTTCTGGCTTCTTTTCCTCAAGAACAAAAATTGTTATGTATTTCAGCTACATCACAAACATAATATAGAATACTATGTGGTAAATATATAAATCCTTTAGGGTAAGTCATATTTGGTGAGCAACAGTGTGGTCAAATAATAAATAAACTTTACCCCAAATAATACACTATCATATTTTTATGGATTTTTTGACACATTTAAGATCACACTGTATGTATAATTTCATATCCTGCTGTTTACTTGATAGTTTAACTTAAGAATAACTGATATTAATAAAAACATAATTTGAGGAATAATAAATCTGCTGATTGAAATTAAAGGTGGGTGTTTTGATGTTATATTTCTTATCCATATGTTAATTAAAAATCAAATATCAGGGTCAATTGCTTTTTGAAGCTACTTTTGGTTTACGATGATTAAATAAAACAGTGGCCATGTCTCTCTACCGTTGGTATAAAATGCTGTGCAAACACATACTCAGGGGTTTGCAACAAACATTTAAAGGCTGAAACTCGAAACTGATAAACACTCTCACTTGTGCCCATATCCATATTGAAAACAGGTGACAGAGTTAAGTTCAACATCAATGGATAGAAAGTAGACTTTCTCCATAGAGTCTGGGATGGGGAGAGGAAGAGAGAATATTTTCTGAATAGTAGTCTTATCTCTACAAGTGGCAAATGTGGCACATTTGTCCTTGTATTCATTTTGACAGGAGCATGCTCTCAGTTCATGTAAAATAATGGCTTAAAATTATTAGGGAGTAAATTTAAAGGAAGACATACTAAACATCCCCAATTTATAATACTTGAAATTATTTGATTTGCCAGAAAGATTCTGCTGCATTCCTAGCATCCTGAAGAAAACATATAGTGCAGATTTTGTCAAAATGGTAATGCATGAGAAATTATGGTGTGTCTGTAGGATTGAAGGTTAATAACAGTTATAAATATTCTTATAGTTCAGATCTCTTCATGCTCTGATCAATGCGGTGTCACAGTGCTTGAAATCAGTCTCTTCTTTGATAAGATGTTGAATAGAAGAAACTTCATCTGAGAAGGAAACTGGAAATTGAGGAAATATCTAGCAAACTAGTGCTCTTTTATGGGAAAGATTTATGGTTGTGAAAATAAGGGGTACTAGGATGAGTCAATCTAGGATGGTTGGTGTGGTAAGCTGCAGAATATTCCCCAAATATATTTAGATCCTTATCCCTGGAACCTGAGGATGTTATCTTAGTTAGCAAAAGGACTTTACAGATATGATTAAATGAAGGCTTTTAAGATGGGGAGATTGTCCTGGATTATCTGGGTATGTCCTAAATGAGATTCCAAGTGTCCTCAGGAAAGGAAGGCAGAAGTGGATATATAATTACTTACTACAGACGAGAAGGAGGCAATTGATGAATGAAGCAGGGATTGGAGCAATGCGATTTGAATATGGAAGAAGGTTAGACAAGGAATACAGGTGGCTACCAGAAGCTGTGAAAGGCAAGGAAACAGATTCTCCCCTACACCCTCTAGAGAGCATGCCGCCCTGCTGATACCCTGATCTCAGCCTTAGTGAAACCTATTTGACACATCTAGTCTTCAGAGCTGTAAGAGAATACGTTTATGTTGTTTTAAGCCACCAAGTTTATGGTAATTTTTTACAGCAGCCTACGCAACTAGTACCTGAGAAAGTTGGTGAGTTTCTAAATTGACCTATAGATCGGACTACTCTGTCCTGCCAAAAAATCATCACAAAATTTTGCTCAGTGTGCAGTACCCAATTAAATGAGTTCCTGGAAGAACTAAATGTGTCTAAGCAAAATAAAACTGAGTGAACTAAAGTTCTGCTCACTTGAGGAAGTTTTTTCTGTTGAAAAACAGGAACGGAAGCCTTCACCTTTTTATGGGTTGAATCGTGTCTACTAAAACGATGTTGAAGTCCTAACCCACAGGACCTGTGAAAGGGACCATATTTGGAAACAGGGTCATTACGGATGATCAGGCTAAGATGGGGTCATAAAGGGGGCGTTCAAATCCAGTAGGACTGGTGTCCTCATAAGAAGGGGGAATTTGGATACAGAGGCAGACATGAACATGAGGGATAATGCATGTGAAGATGGAGGCTGAGACCGTGGTTATGCCGCAGTGGCCAAGGACACCAAAGCCTGCCAACAAAACACCAGAAACAAGGAGAGGCACAGGCAACAGATTCTTCCTCGCAGCCCTTAGAAAAAATCAATTCCGTCGACACTTTGATCTCAGATTTCCAGCCTTCAGAACTTTGAGACAATGCACTTCTGTTGTTCAGGCTGCTGAGCTTGTGACTTGGTTTGGTCGGCCGTGGGAAATGAATACACAGGTATCAGTGAGGATTTATTTATCATGGCTGTTTCACTGAACCGTATCATGGGCAGCTACACTCTCAGGTCCTCTTAGTCATTCCTCCTAAAGGCTAATGCCAAGACTTCCCTTTGGAATTAGTTTGAATCAAGTTTTGGTCTGTCTGGATTTTTGTTTATATTTAAATTTTAAATGCATGAATTCCCGAGTAGCTATTCCCATGTTTAATTTGGCAGGCTGCCTTGCTAACGTGTCTAAACTTCTCTTTCTCTGTCTTTATGTTTCTTTGTCTCTGTCTGTCTTTCTCTCTGTCATTTCGTGTCTCTCTCTCCTTCTCTCTCCCTCTCTTTCTCTCTCGGAGAGCTGTAACAAGAAAGTCATGGCAGAACATGGCAGAGACGGGATTGCTTTTAACAAGAGTCCATCGGTATGGGCCAGAAGTGAAGCTTCAGTTAGAGCATAGCCCGTCCGATAATCAGGTCACAAAAGGCACGTTGCAGCCTTAGAAAGCTTTTCATTACATCTCTCCATTTCCCACCCATCTATATGTTTCCTCAAAGCCAAAACTCAAGCATTTGTATCCTCTGTGAGGGACTGAGTGGACTTCTTTGGTCTGTGTTGAATCTACCTGCCTCCTAAGTCTTATTTCTGGCCTTCAATACATTTGAAGCACACAGTTGTGTGCATAGGGGCTGAAGGTACATTCTCAAGGACTGATTGGGAATCCTGGGCCTTGGACATCCTTCCTTCCATCTATTCCTTCACAGCTCTCTTGCTTTGCAGAGGCCTGCCCTCCAAGCCCAAGATTTGGAGGTTGGAGGCTGTCCTCTGAGGAACTTCTGAGGCCAAGGGGTATGTCTGAGAGGGTGGTGCTTGAAACAGCTTTCTCCCAGTGCTACGGGGGATGAGGGCTGGAGCCTGTCAGACCCACAAGGGACAGCAAAGGGGGCTGGTGTCAGGGCTGGCTTTTCTTTCAGTCTTGCTCTCAGAGAGTTTATTTCTGAGATAGAAACTGGCGAGGTGGTGCTGGTCGAGCATGGGTAGGCCAGTGAAGAAGAGGAGAGATGCTTATTAGTTTGGTTTCTATGAAATGTGTAAAGCTGTCACCAGTTTTAGTCATACCTAATGCTGGGAAATGACATTTTGAGGGAAGGCGTAAAGAAGTTGAGGGGATTTAGAGCAGACAAAGCTTCCTGTTATCTTGTTCACGCTACCATTGTTCGGAAGTCAGATCAATCCAATGGCTAACGGTTTCAAGGGTTTACCATGTGCCGGATACTGTTCTCTGTATTTTTCCTGGAATAATTCGCGTAACCCTCATAAGAACCTGGTAAGGTGGGTATTATGATTATAACTACTTTTATGGGTGAGAAAACTGAATGAGAGAAGCCTTAAGCAATCACTGAGCCAGCAAATCTGAGGCAAATGGGGCTTAACAAGTTAACAAAGAGAAAAATGGTTTTACCATGGGTTTTAAATGCTGGGAACTTGTTTACAACTGTGGAGAATAAGCTGAAAAAAAAGTGCAGAGCAACAATATCCCTGCTACACTGAACACACATTGCCTAAACCTTCCTTCGGAATCTGGAACATTGCTGTGTGTTTCCTGCACCAGCAACTGGTGTGTGTGTGTGTGTGTGTGTGTGTGTTGTTGGTTTAAATGTATTAATGATTAAGGTTATAACAGTTTGTCTTGCTATTATAAATAATATTTTTCTTTTTATATTGAAACTCCGTAGGACTTAATTTATTTCCTTGCTTACTTATTCCCCACTTAGTGATTAGGTGCCTCCTATGTGCAGACCTTGTGTGAGGCACTGAGGACACATCAGAAAACAGAAGACACACATTCTTTGCCATCACAATCTAGATAATAATCTAGCCTTCTTTTGACTGCACCTGCTACACTATTAGGAGAAATTCAACATATAAACATCAGGGAAAGAATAAGATAGGGGCGCCTGGGTGGCTCTGTTGGTTAAGTGTCAGACTTCAACTCAGGTCATGATCTGGCAGTTCCTGCATGAGAGCCCCACATCAGGCTCTCTGCTGTCAGCACAGAGCCTGCTTTGGATCCTCTGTCCCCCTCTCCTTTTGCCCCTTCTCCACCTGTGCTCTCAAAAATAAATAAACATTTAAAAAAATAATAAGAGAGACAGGGAAAGATGAAGGAGAAATTTGGTTCTGTGGGGGAAAGACACACAAAGCCCCAGGCATCAGGACCGGGGCTGTGTTGAGTCCATTGCTTGTCTAAGCTGTCTCCTATTTCTTTTTCCTTAAGTCAGCTGAACGGATGCAAGCAGTCCTCAATTAGGCCAGCCGAAGGGATTCCCCAAAAAGCTCGGTGCTTGGGGAGCATGCTTGGGGAGCAGAGGTTGGCTTCTGCTGGGCTCGAAAGGTTGCTGGCTTATCTAGACAGCTGGTAGAGCCCTGTCCCTTTCTTGATCACAGATTTTGTCCTAAGCTGTAGCCGTTTGCTTGTATGAATGCAGATGTGTGACTTTTGATTTTTTTTTCTCTCCATCCACCCCTGAAATACAATTAAAAGGTCAACCAAGGATCCTGAACAAATTGTGTGTGGGGGGTTGAGGGGAGAGGAAACAGAGGGAGTGCTTTGTTCAAGGATTAGCTTGTTTACAACGGAGTTAAAAACATTTTGTTTCAAGCAGAGTTTTATGCATTTGTCAATAAAACCGGGCTTGGAAAGGGCAAAAATCAGCTTGTTTGTCACAGAGTCCCCACATGCTTAAGGGTCCAATCCCAGCTGAGGAGCTTTCAAATGTTGGTGGGACTCATCCTAATAACACTCCTGCTCTGGCCACCCAGGGAAGGGAAGCACAGGCTGCTTTGTCCCACAGACCCCGGGACAAGGACTTCAGTGTGAGTACTTGTGCCAGGATATACCAGTAAGGGAGTGAGAAAATAAAATAAGGAAGGGCAGGAAGTCAATGTAGGGTGTGTTAGTGAGTATGCTGCCACTGTTGGCAGTTGGGGCTCACTCTGGCTGGGACCTCTGGGGATGGTGTAGAACGTGCCTCCAAGTTGTCCTACCCCAAAAGCACCGAACCTGATATACTCATTGACACGGGGAACCCTGTTCCCAGGGGTTCAGATTCTCCGGACTTCTAGCCATGCACCCTTTTGCGCACACAGGAAGCTTTGCAACAGAAAAGCACAGTGCTTGCAGTAGGAAATAGTGTGTGAAGAGGATCAGTGGAAAGGCTACCAACCTTATTGCCAGGAGCTCTAATTCTAATGAGAGGAGAAGAAAAAGGTCTGGTGATGTCATTGGACCTTGGGGCCATATCATCTCATCAGAGTTACAAGGACCTTAGCCCAGGAATGGGCCAACTGTTTATCATCTGAGGGTGATTAATGGAACAGGAAAGGTAAGGAGGAGCAGGATGCCCCAAGGGGCCTGGCTACGGGACTAGAAGTCTGAATCAGATTTCCCGGAAAGCAGGGATGCTACAATGTCCATCCGTGTCAGAGGCTGCAGCCAAGAGGCCCATGGGCTGCTTCTTCCTTGAGGTGCATTTTGCTTGCCCACAGCGTCTGTGCTTGTGTTTACATAAATTGGTTTCCAAATTTATAGAGAGTTCACATAAAAATCCAGAGTTCTCACTTCCGTGAAAAAAAAAAATTACTGGAAGATCTGGCGATGCGGGGGCTGCTTTCATATGTGGCCACAATACCTAGGAGGTACATAGTGTCTCCCCTCCACGGAGAGGGCCCGGACTTCCTTTGCTTGCAATCTCAGTCACCACCTGAGCTGTTGTTCCCTGGCCATGGAGTTTGAGAGTCTGCATTTACCAGAGACCTTTTGCTTTTGCTTTTCTGATATCCTGCTTCCCTCATTTATTTCCTTCCCAGTTGCCATGAGTATTGGAGTGGGTAGCCCCTGATTTTTATCATCTGCTCCCTCCACAGCCATCATCTAAGCAGCACTAGTAGACAACTGGTTTCCAAAAATTTTCCTGGCTCTCTATGACCCCATTCCCAGAGTCAGGAAAGTGTTCAAATTCTTGACTCTATTATTTCAGACCTTCAGGAGCCTTCCATTACCTTGACCCAAACTCCCTAGACTCGCATCCCCCTGCTTTCATGCCTATGACACATTGCCCAGGCACACTGACCAAATTGTGGTACCCAGACTGCATCACAAGCCATGTTTTCCTGTCCTGATCCAAACTCCTCATCTTGTCATCTAAATCTGATTGTGCGTCCTTCTAAATAGCAAATTAAGAAACAATAGACCTGTTCTCATTCCTCTATTGATGTCACAGAGCACATCCGATACATAAGCAGATTCTTTCAGCATTACCTTCAAAATTTACCTTAGTTCCCAGTGCTGTATTCTGTATCACTTTTACAGCTAACGTTGTAGCACAGGCCACTGTCACTTCTCTTTTAGATTATGCTAATGATCTCCTGATGGGGTTCTCATTTTCCACCCTTGCGGCCCAAAGGTCTATGCTCAACACAGCAGCCAGTGTTATTATTCTGAAACCAAGCTTATAGTATACCATCCTTTGCTCAAAGCCCTCCTCCCATTTTCTCTCTGACATCATCTTCTACTGCCTTCCACCCCCACACCCCCAAGCCAACTTTTTTCAGCTATACTCACTTCCTTGCTTTTCCCTGAAAACCCCAGATGTGCTCATCTACTGGGGCCTGTGCATATGCTCTTTTCTTTGCCTGGAATGCTATTTCCTTGTATATCTGCAAAACTTACAATCTCATCTCCTTTAGGACATAAATCAAATGTCATCTGAGTGAGCCCTTCTCTAACCACCCTATTTAAAATTGCAACCCACTCTCCAACCCCTAGAAATCCCTATTTTTATTTTTCTCCAGCTCTTATCACCATCTGACAATATTTTACTTATTTACTCACTACCTGTCCCCCTAAAGGACTTTTGTCTGTTTTGTTCACTGATTTATCTATATTCCTTAGAATAGGACTTGACCCTGAGTAGCTGCTCAATCATGTTGGGTGAATCAATCAATGCCTTTCTTTGCACGATTCTCCCTTCCCTGGACAGGAAATTTCCTTTCAATATCTAACTAAGTCTAACCCATTTTCAGAACTTAGGTACTTTTCCACATCCTCCAAGAAGCCTTTCTGATTATTCTTGTCCAGCCTGGCTATTACATTTCCTGAAACTAAACATTATAGATGGAAAAAAAAAAACACATTATAAATGATCACATTTATTAAGAAAATGGAGAAGGGGATTGTACTTGGTATTCATGACAACCTCAACAAGTATTTGGGGGCAGAGAGAGTGACCAAAAAACAAACAAATCTGTGTTATAGTACCATTTGTGTTCCAAAGTGGTCTCTCTGAACTCGCAGAGCTGTTCACCCAGGCTCTTCCATGCTGGAGTTAACACATTCATGAATTCTCTGAACAACTGAGGCAGACACAGATGCAGGACAAGAGATGAGATGGTCATAAATTTTAGTGTATTGTTTATCTGTTGCTGCATAACAAACCACCATGGCACTTAGTGGCTTAAAACAATGTGTTTAGTATTGAGCACAGACCTATGCATGAACACCTCTTTTGATCTGGACTGGGCTCCCCCGATGCTTGTTGATCTTCCTTAGGTGCCTTCATCAGGGTGGACTGGCAAAAGATTGGCTGGTCTAGGATGCCTTTACGCTCATTTCATTTTTTTTAATGTTTATTTATTGAGAGAGAGAGAGAGAGAGAAAGAGAAAGAAGGGCAGAAGGAAAGAGAGAGAGAATCCCAAGCAGGCTCCATGCTGCCAGTGCAGAGCCTGACACCGGGCTTGGTCTCACGAACCATGAGATCATGACCTGAGTCAAGATGAAGAGTCAGACTTTTAACCGACTGAGCCACCCAGATGTCCCACCTCATGCTCATTTCTGATGGTTAGCTGTCTGTTGGGTGAAGTGTGGGGACCTATCTGTGATAGGGGTCACCTATCTGTTTTCCAGAATGCTGGTCTGGGATTGTCCACTCAGCAGTGCTAGGGTTTCTGGAAAGTGCGTGGAAACACAAGGCTTATTGGAGGGAGAGGAAGCTTACAGTTGTGCAGTGTTATATACACTGTTGTAAGAGTTTACATTTTAATATTTTAATTCTCAGAGAGAAGGTGAGGAAAAATTAATTGTAAGATCAGCATCCTTGCCTCTATATACATATATTAACTGAAACCTTCACACAGAACAAAAGAACTTTAAAGGACAATATCCTGCTTTGCTCAGGAAGAGCATGGAATGCATTGAACCACATGCGGCATAAGCATGGCCCTTCAAGCTTGAAGAGAGGAAACGTGAACATCAAAAGCAGTGTGTTCCCTCCAGCAGTTAGAACCCACAGGGGTCCTCAGATTCTTTAAGCTCTAGGCTTGGGGTAAAGAAAAAGCTCTGTCTTGTACCTTATACAATGAGGCACAAGGAAAGGACTGGAATGAGCATAGAAGCAGACACAGAGGACTGCTAATGAATTTGAGGACTTTTTGGAATGAAGAAGTTCAGTGCAGATCAGCTGAGTGAGGGAGAAAGTAAGGCTGAGGTCCAGTGTGTTCAGAGCTTTCTGGGTTTAGAGTCACTTGGTCTTGCTATGTGAAGATGTCAACGAAACACCTCTTATTCTACAGGGTACAATCTAGCACCCCAGACTATCACATAGGGCCAAATCCTAGGGTAGTAGAGTAGGCTTCTTATAGTACAAGTTTGGGAAACTATTTCCCCTCTCTTACACGATAACATGTTACCCGATTGCTTGATGTCAGCCATGTTGTAATTTAATTTTCTCCAAAATTAGCGTGTTTCACTTCATTTTCTTTACTTACTCTTTGGGAGACAGCCTGGTTAAAACCTTCCCACTCATGCAATTGCTAGTCAAAATATTTTAGGAGGAAATTCAAACATTCATTGTTTGCTTTATTAAAAATGAATTCAGGCAGATGGAGAAGAATACAATGTGTGCTCTCTTCTTAGTACTACTTGTTATCTGTCTCTATCTTCATCTGTACGCCAGGCCTTACATAATTTTACCCCCAAGGGTCATGGGGCTGCACACAGGAGTGCCCTTAGCTGCATTTCACAGGAATGAGGCTGAGGTTAAAATATCTTGCTAATGCTTATCCAGAGCAAAGAAATGGAGCAGAGGCAGACCTGAGGTTATTTGGGCAAGACCCGTGTAGCTCCCCAGGTACTGTGGGAGGGTAAAAACAAGGCTTCAGAGTTTCCTGGTGGAAAACACTGAGAAAACATGTCTACTCTAAACCCTAACCAGCTCTCTGGGAACTTGGAGGTAAGACATCAGATGCTGTATTATTGCCTTTGTAGTTATTCTGTCCTCCATCTGTTTTTGATTCTCCTGCCTGTGGAATCCCTTGGGCCCTTTGCTTTAATTCAGTCATGCATTCATTTCTACAAGGGATCAGTGAGCCCCACTGTGTGCCAGGCTCTCTCCCACATAGTGCAGCAGGGCAGACAACATGTTCTCTGCCCTCGTGGAGATCCCAGTCTTGCAGGGATACAGACCCTAAGAATCTTGTGCAGCAGTGCAAATCCTATGATGAAGCAAGTGTAGGGCATTATGGGAGCAGATATAAGGGACACCTGACACAGCCTAAATTATTAAGACACCTGGGTTTACGAGCACGGTTCCTACCCTAACTTTTAGCAGGTTTTCTCCAGAGATAGGTAGTGTCAGGAAGGATGAAAAGCAGCTGTAAAAGAGACTATCACCCTCCATCCAGGGTTAGGTGAGCTGCTGAGCTGGTGTGGGCCACCTTGGGCTACACAGTCTCTATAGTGGGTCACACTCTGGAGTCTTGAAGCTCAGTATTTTGTAAGGAGGTAGATATTGAAAAGAAAAAAAAACAGCCCTCATATTTTCCACTCTCTTCCACACATTCTGATCATCTCCCCTAGAAGTGCCATTCTCCGTGCTATCCTTCATTATCTGAGGATGGCTGGTGGTAGGTCAGCATTGTGTTCAACAGTTTCATAGACTTGATACTATTATCCTGACAGTTCTCTGAAGGAGTTATAATTTATCCATACTTATCCATAAACTAGGACAGGGAGCAGTTTATTAACTTACCCAAGATCACACTGCCTCCAAATGACTTTAAGTTTGGGGGTGGTGTGGCATGATGAATGGTCTAATGGGTTAGGAGTAGGATGAAATCCTAAGGTAGAACAAGACCCACTGGGAAAGACTGTAGCCTAACATACATTATTTTTAAAAGCTTATGATCCATTGGGCTAGCATGGGTTGATGGTGGCGAGCAAGGGGTCTAACCTGGCACTTATGGCAAAATATCAGGATCCTAAGAGTATGAGGGTAATAGGTAAAAAGGTATAAAACATAGCTCCACTAAATCTGCTTCTGTCGGGGGCAAATGGACCCAGAATGTCTTCCATGTAGGTTGGAGGGATGGGGAGAACAGTAGACGCCAGGACCAGGAGACTTGTACAAATGTGCACGGCAGGTGTCCAGGCTCAGCCAATACTAGGCACAAATCAGGCTTGGGTACACTAGGAGTGTCTGGTTTGAAGACTGCCTGTCTTCTGGGTCCACAGTCAACCCATTCCTGGTCTACCTCCTAGTGGGAAGGAGTCTCTGAACAGACAACCAGCCCTGCCTAGGAATTAACTAGAACCAGTTAGATCTGAAACTCAAAACTGTTCTCCTGGCATTGGGATGGGTTGTGTAGACCATGAGTGCCAGTACATGAACCTCCGTGAGATAGATCCCAGAGCTTCTTTTCTTTTCAGAGCTTTTCCCCAGTTGGGCACTGCCCTGATGGTTGTGTTCCTTTCTTCAAAATGAATTCCATGATCAAGATTCTCTCTCTAGGATTCTGAGAGAGGAGAGAATCAGTCCCTTTTGCTTTGCTAGAGTCATTACCTTAGGAGCCCTCTGTTGATTCCTCACTGTGGCTTGGAATGCATAGAGATATCTTTGTGCAACTGTATATTTTAAATTCTGACACATTTCCCAATAATCCTGTCCTAAATATTTAATTGGGATGGTTAGCAAATTCACTACCTCCCAGCTGTGGACCATTGCCTGTAAAAGACACACACTGGGGCTTTGGGCTTCTATCTCACAAGGTGTCAGAAAAACATAAAGATCAGAGCAAGATAATTAGAAGCAGACCCATTATTCTCACCCTCAAGCAAGTGAGCACTTCTGTCTGAACTCCCAGGCTCTGGTCCTCCATCCTGTATGTGGACACCAGAGAAGATTTCCAAACCTCCCTGAGGAACTTTTGAGACTCCCTTTTATGCAAATATCATAGTCCGAAGCAAAGAATACACTCTAAGACTACTTGGAATGTAAGCCTCTCTACAGTCAGCTAATGGTGATTTCAAATTCAAAGCTATTTTTCTTGTCTCAACTCCTCTCCATTCTCATTATTTTTCCTCTGCTGCTGTGGCCCCCCAAAACTTGTTCATCCTTGAATGTGTCCTTCAGGTTTCCAGCCCTTTCATGGTTCATATTGTTCTCCCTGCTTGAAAGGTCCCACATGTTGCCATTTCCTGAAGTTTCCCTGCCTTCAGAGACCAGCTTTCACAGTAAAATGTTCCTTTATGTTTCCCAGGAGAATATACATTTCATGCTCATAAATCTCTGCAGTAGTCTTTATTATACCCCTTCTCATGGTTTGCTTTTTACTCTAGCGGTAGGAATAGATAGGGAGCTGCTGGAGGGCAGGGACGATACTTAATTTTGTATCCTGCCCTGTGCAAACATGGGGTCAGCCCTGAACATAATGGTTCAGTTCATGTCTTAGAGTAGTAATGGTAATCTGTTGACAGGCCCTTCTCAAACAGCTTTCTGTACTGAAGTGGAGGGGGTGGTGAGAAAGATGATGGACTTCGGATTCGGACTGGGCAAAATGCTGGTGCAATCACTTACTGGTTTCATGTTTTACTTACTCTCAGAACCCTCAATTTCTTCCTGTGTAAAGCAGGATTATAGATCTGTGGTGACAGAGATGCTAGAATCTAGATGTCTGAATACTTGATCACTGTCCTGACGCTGCCCCCATCATGGGGGCAGAATGTATGTATAGGGAAATGCCAGAGACAACAGTCTTGATGTCCAGCTGAAGCTCTAATTCCCAATGCCCCATGCTCCTACTTTCATGACCTGATTGTCCCTCATGTGGATAAACCAGAGTAGCTGTTGTCTCAGTCCAAGAATCGACATTTGAAGGCATACTTCAGAGACTTGCTGCATAGACACGCTTTCTCTGAAGATCCTTCCTGGCTCCTCCTTGGCCATACCAAAGCAATGACTGAAAGTAGTCATGAATCTTACCTTACTCACCAGATGCAGAAGATAAGACCTTCCCCTTACAAAAACAGGAGGATTTTCTGCAGCCTGGTTCTGGTTTGGGTCATTTCGCTTTTCCCACAAAAGTAGGAAAACTGGACCAGCCTGTTTGACTAACTCTTACTCCTGAGCATGCCTTCTACCAATTTCAAATTGGTAGTGAGGTAGTGGGCATGTATGTGTTTGGGGGAAATCTCCTCTTTACAAAGCATTTATTTAAACAATAACTTAGATTAGGCAGATGTAGAATGGGAAAAAAAGAATAATCTGATGTTGGTGTCAGGTTTTGCCTCAGACCAGCTGTAATGCACTGGGAAGTTTTCTTAATGCCTTGGAGCTTCAATTGTACATTAGAGGTGATCATATCTACCACCTAGGTCTGTTATGAGCATTAAGTAAGGTAACATGTATGGAGATCAAATCATAGTAATTAGCATGAAATAGGTGTTTGATACACACTGGCACCTTTCTTTTCTCCCTTGAAAGTTAACCCAATAATGCACTTCCCCATTTGGCTATGAGTTCAGTTTCATGTGAAGGAATCCTAGGAACTCAAAACCATAGGCTTAGGCAAATTTTATTATCTCATCACTTTTGTGTTCAATTTTTTTCAATTTTATTTTAAATAAACTCTATGCCACAATGGGGCTTGAACTCATGACCCTGAGATCAGGAGTTGCATGCTCTACTGACAGAGCCAGCCAGGTGCCCCTCATCACTTTCTCTAACCAAAAGGGAAAGGACAATTAAAGGCTAATTCCAAACTTTCTGCAGAAGTGAATTTTTGATAATCCCACAGTGCTCATGGAGCCTTTCTAGCCTACTTACCTGTCTATTTGACAAGGTCAAGGCTCTCAGATAAATGTAGTAGTACCTGTTCCATGTTCCTCAGATCATAGAGGCTGATCTTTGCCCCATGGAAAGTCATGGACATTGTTTACTTAGCAGGAATGTTTCTTTGATTTTTTTTTTTTTTTTTTGTTAAAATGGAGTCATTGTCATTGTCATGACCTACTGTCCTTGCTACCAGAAGACTCAACACACTGTTGCTTGGGGTCATGGAACAATGATAATGACCTGCTCCCTGTTGCTCTTTTCCAGACTCATCCTAGTCATTGCTTGTGGAGCAAGGCGTGTTCTCTTTCCCTGGTAGATGGGCTTGAAGCAGGGTTCAGGGAACCACTCAGGCCAGGGAGACCACATCTCCTTACTTCCAGGAGTGTATATTAGGTACCCACAGTTTTTCTCAAAATGCTCTTGGGAAACAGGAATGATGGAATGAAGCAAGAAGATTTTTCACCAGCCCCAGGGAACAAAACTAAAGTTCTTCCTTGCCCATGACCTAAGGGGTTGGACATGATGGGTAAAACACTTGGACCCTTTTCCTTTTAAAAGAACCAGTGTCATACAGTTATCACAAGCAGAGTTTTGGGGTCAAGCCATCATAGCTATGAGTTGAAGTTTGCACAGATGTGTGGCCATGGCTAAGCTTCCAAACTATTCCATATTCTACTTGCCTCCTATGTAATGGGCTTAAAAATACTACTAATTCAATTATAAAAATTTATAACTAATTCAGTTATAAAAATTAAGTAAGACAGTGCATGTAAAATGCAAATGGAGGGTTTAACACTACTCAATAAATTCCACAAACTACTTCGGAGTGAGAACCTCCATGCCACATTGTAAATTCCAGAGTTTAGAAATTACTGAATGAAAGCAACCCAAATGAGTTTGGACTGGGTTGACTTATCAAACAACAACAACAACAACAACAACAACAACAACAAGAAACCAAATGAGTAATAGTTTTCCTGGGGCAAATATTAAGCAGGGAGAAAATGGATGAATTTTCTCTTTCTATTTAAGCTATAAAAACACTTTATGTATAGTTCTCAATTTTCTATCTCAAAGGAGATTTTGGACCAGTCAGAGCCAGGAGTTGATTGAATTTGCTGATCTGATTCCCAGGCCTGCATTTCCTTATTGGTCCATTTGTATTTGCTGTCGCTATGATCTTCCTCACCACGATGGAGGATAAACTGGCCAAAACAGGGGACCAGTTCACTTGCCCCCAGACAAAGGCAATGCTTCCCCTCAGTGGAGCCACTTAAGCAGTATACTGGCCTCAACAAATCTATGTACCATGATGGCCCCTTTCCCTTCCCTCTGGCCATGGAATATTTCTGCCACCTTGCATTATGTCCTCTAGGTGCGGAAAGCCATTGGTCATTGTCAGTTACATCCTTCCCAGGCATATGTGTGTGCATGCATGTTTGTCTCCACAGACAAAACCACATGAATACACAAGAAAACGCATAGACAGACATCCACACAAACATACATAGACCAAGTCAGAAACACCCTGATAAACATAACTATACACAGAGAGGCCACATTTAATCAATATGAAAGACATTCCTTACAAACACACTCACCCATATACCTGCTGTCACACATATGTGCACACAAGCATCAGATCCACATACTTTAATCAAGTGACTGGTCTGTGAGCATATGGAGTTTACAGAGTACAGTTCTTCTTGTTCTAATCACATTCTTTTTATGAAGAGCTTTCTATAGATCCCTAGATCAGCAGGACAATTTCATATCCTATTACAATCTGCCAAGAAGAAATAGATAAATCTATTAGCCTGCTCTTTGCTTGTTTCATCATTGTGACAGTCTCTCATGGGTCTACATCCATCAGGCTCCCACACCACCTGACAGCCAAGTCTCCACCACCAAGCTGCAGGTTAATAGCTCTTTAATCTCTATTTAATTGCTCATTAATAATTCCGATACTGCTTTCTTCTGTTAATTGATTAAAAAATGGTTTCAGTAGAAGTGAATAATGAAATTTGGTAGCAACCAACTATAGAATGAGTTTTCTTGTCATGGAGATAATCAAGAAGAAATAGTGATCCAAACACTCCTTGCTTCATTTGCAGATTTTTTAGAATGTTAGAGCTGGCAGGGCCTTTGGAATTCAACTACATCAGCGTTTCTCAAACTGATTCACAAGTGATTAAACAGTTTTCTAGGAAAAAACAATATTCTGTGATTAAATAAGTCTGGCAGACACGGCATACAAATCTCTCTCACAATTTGGCATTTTAAATCAATGTTAGCATATTAAAAGCTCTGACATCCCAGCCTGAGAAACCTATTTACATTGTTCAGTTGATCTTCACCTAAACTTATTTGATAGTAGAAATCACATTTCTATTGAATACCATTTCAGTTATCTATTGCTGCATGATGAGTCCCTCCAAAATTTAGTGGCTTAAAACAATTATGGATTATTTTTTACAATTCTGTGGATTTCCATATTGGCAGGCACAGGGTGGCCCGGCAGTTGGTGCTATCTGGGGTGCCTCACTCTCTTCAATGTGTTTTTTGTCCCCCTAAAGGCTTTCTTACAAGGTGGGCTCAGGCAATGTTTCACTAGAGCTAAGGCTTCTAAAGGCCTAGACTTGAAAGACAAACACATCACATCTGTTGTAGAATATTAAACAAAGCAAGTCACAAGGCTGGGCAATATTCAAGGGCCATATAAATTAACGTCCACTCTTGATGGGAGTACAGACACTTGCATTGCAAAAGGCACATGGAATGGGAGAAGCAATTGTTGTGGCCATCTTTGAGTGTAATCTACCACAAGCCACTGAACAGTTTTTGGAAGACTGTGTATGAAATGCTAATAATGTAGAACAAACTCCACATTACCTAGATTAAGACACCAAGGCATATATGTGGAATGAGTTCTCCCAGGGCGTGCATCTGATAATCACAGAAATGAGATTAGAATTTAGACTTCAGACATCAAGTCCTTTGTCTTCACCATGGTGATTCTAAAGATTCTGAGCTGACCATGATGACTTGAATAATACTCCAATGCTTAACCCCTGGATTTGGAGAGTCCTAGACCCTGATTCTGGTCTTCTAAGCAAGTCTGTCTAAGCTTGTCAGATCATGAATAACTCAGTAAACCAGAGACTCAGCTTCCTGTGCCTTCATTCTGTGAAGGATGGGCTCTGGAAGTAGCCAGAATTAGACATTCTAAATGGCATGAGTTAGATGAGCTTTGTCTCAAAACTTCTTCTGACATAAAATAGCCTGTTTGGGGGTTGCTTTCCAAAATTTTTAACCATATTGTCTGGAAATCCATTGAGTCCTGTACCTTTATGACCCAGAGTTAGATCTTCGCCTAATCCTGCATGTCTCTTAAACCACAATTCAGCTCAACCCTTTGACATCTCATAAATGAATTCATGTAATGCTCTTCTGACTTGGCAACTTATCCCAAACATGTCTTCCATGGTATTACAATGCTTGAAAGAAAATCCTGAAATAGTTCTTCCATGGATTCTTGCTGAACTGGTCAAGATAAGCATGAAAACTACCTGTTTTTAGGTCTGCAAATTCAGCTCAAGGCTTCTTTACTTATTTATCAGTATGGGCCTGCATTTTGCATACTCTGCAAGATTTTATTGAGTGTACTGACAATATATTTGTTACTTGAATATATTCTACCTAAGTTCAGCCTATTTATCTATCATCTATCTATCTATCTATCTATCTATCTATCTATCTATCTATCATCTATCTACATAACTATCATCTATCTATTACCTATCTATCTATCTATCTATCTATCTATCATCTATCTATCTTCCTCTTGTATTCATATGTAACAAGTTAACATTCCCTCTATTTTATTGTTATAATGCCAGTACTGTAACTCTTGGACTTTAACCTATCAGGTGGAAGGGGCCACATCAGAAATGCTTCTTGTAAATGTCCAAAGTCAAAGCTGCTGCCTCCGTGCTGGAAGAATACTTGGTGGTGATGACTTGATCAATATCTTCAGGACACTGGCCCCTAGCAACATTGCTTAAACATTTTGCATTAACTTGGCTTTAAGTGTTCCAGCTTTCTTTGCTCAGTAGAGCTAATCAAAGAGAAACATTCAAATGAAAGCTAAAAAATTGTAGAGAAAAGTTATTCAGTACACTTCACAAACAATACATGAGACTGCAGCTTCATCTTCCTTTTATAACACATTTATTATGATCAGAACACAACCTTTCTCTGGATGTCATTTTCAGCTGATGTGTCACAGCATGAAAGAGTCTGAAAATTGCATCTCTTCCCATTCTTAGCTTGTTACAGGGCAGGAGGAACAGAAGAGTGAGGGATCTTGTGGCTGTGATTTATACATGAAGAGTAGGGGTGGTTTTAAGTCCCTAGGACAACACTTAACTCTAAGATTACCTGGAAACTAAACAGGAGAAGGAAAAAAAATGACAGGTTACATTATAAACACAGCCAGTATCAAATAAATTCTGAAAGATTTCTCCGGAAATGCTGCTGAAATTCAACTCAAACCTTTATTTATTTATCTGTTTGATTTTTCACTGACGCTGAGGCTAGAAGAAGCAGAAAGACAAATAGCCCACATGGTATCTGTATTCGAGAACTACAGAGAACCAGGCAACCTAATGAAGTTCATATGTCCAGGAGAAAATCCCCTTTGAGCCACTTCAGATCTTGGGAGATGCCCATCTTCCTAGGCCTTGACATTAAAGTCCTCTGAGTGTGAAACTAGATCTAGTTGGCAGGATAGAGCAGCAAATGACATTTTGGAGACTGGCCTAATCTGACGAACAATTAAATCACATTCCTCTGATATTTGCCTTTCTAAATATTGTCTATGTTCAAGTCAAAATCAACAGTCAAATTGTGAAAATGTATTGGTTTAGAAATGAAATGACCTCTAACATGAATTCATACAATCCCTCTGTTCACTGAATCACTTTTCTAGAATTCTCCTTATGTCACCTGAAACCTCTTTTCCCTCTAAACCACCTAGAGTTCTCCCACTCTACTTCCTACCTGGCTTTCCATTTATTGACTAACCAGAATTATTCATGCATTTGGTGCTATTTTTGCTTCAGGGTTACCCAAGTTAATATGCATGCAATTGTGACTTACTTGTAGTTCTTTGGAGTTTGATAAGTCAGAGGCAAATGCGGAAGCAAAGAGGTGAGGGGACTTCTAAGGAGACAAAAAGTTTACTGCAACTTCAAAGTAAGGAGACTTTCATTTCACTGGGGAATGGAACCAGTTCCTATGAAAATATCAAGTTTGCTGGAATCAGATTCATGAAAGAACTAAGATTAAAATGCTTCAAATTGTACTTTTAAAGAAGTGAAACATCAAGAGGAGAGATGTGTGCATTACTCGTGAAGAGGGGTTGTTCAAAGGTGTGTGTGAGGGAGCAGGTGGGAAGACTGTCACAGCCTAGGTATAAATTCCAACGACAAGATACACTTAGCCAACACATCAGAAGGCAACCCAGGAAGGAGACTGAACAGTTCGAACTTGGGGTCAATAATCATTGATCCAAATATAAGTGTATAAACCCACACACACATATATATGTCTACACATACACACACACACACACACACATACACACACACACACACTAGAGTAATATTAGTAATACTAGAATTATCTAGAATATCACTAAAAGGAATTGAACAAAATATATACTCAAACACACTAAAGACCAATCAAAATAGAATTCTAAAAATGTTCAAGTGACCACAGAAGAAAACAGAAATGAAAAGCAGAGAGAGAACAAATAAAACAAACAAACAAAAAATTAAAATAAAATAAAAGGGTAGACTTAAGTCCTAAGAAATCAATAATTACATTAACTTCAAATTATGTGAATACCCAATTAAAACATTATTTTGCACAGTGGATTAAAAACATGAATCAACTATATGCTATCTACAAAGAAACTCACTTTAAATACAGTGATATAGGCAGGTTGAAAATCGGAGGATAGAAAAAGATATATCATACAAACATAAATCAAAAGAAAGCAGGAGTGGCTATACTGTATCAGATAAAGCAGAGTTCAAAGCAAAGAAATCACCAGAGACAGTGAAAGGCATTATAAAATGATGTACCCTCTTCCTTTCTAACCAGGGCCCAGCAGAGTGGTTCCCACAAAGAAGTGTGGTAAGAAGAAGGGCCCTTCTGCCATCAATGAAGTAGTGACCAGAGAATCCACCATCAATATTCCCAAGCACATCCATGAAGTGAGTTTCAAGAAGTGTGCCCCTTAGGCACAAAGAGATCTGGAAATTTGCCATGAAGGAGATGGGAACTCCAGATGTGTGCATTCACACCAGGCTCAACAAAACTATCTGAGCCAAAGAAATAAAGAATATTCCATACCATATCAGTGTGCAGTTGTCCAGAAAACGTAGCAAGTATGAAGATTCATCAAACAAGCTCTATACATTAGTTACCTGTGTACCTGTCACCACTCTCAAAAATCTACAGTTAATGTGGATGAGAACAAATCAGTGTTGCCAGTGGCAGTCTTTTGGCTAACTAAGGCTTTGTCCTTTGTGGGGTTTCATTCCTGACTAGACAATAATTAGCTTATTCTTTGGTCCTCATGTACCAAAGAGTACATGGTCCTTTGGAGATGGTTCTTTGGTCCTTTGGAGATGAACATAAAATGGAGGTTAAAAATGATAATTTCTTTCATAAACACTGTTTCCTTGTCAATATCATGGTCACGAAGAACATCATACTGCCATGATAAGGTCATGGAATCAAGGAGGCTGAGAACCCATGTCATTACTGGGTCTCAGGAAAGACTGGCACACTGGTATATGTTGTTTAGGTCACTGTAGGCCTGGAGAAGTGGAAGGAAGCTGACAGATCTGGGAGGGGGGTAGTTAGTGGGAGGTTTGGAGGGGTGAAGGTTGAGTGTGCAGTGCTGAACCATGGGAAGAAGTTAATAATTGCAAACCATGAGCAAGCAGGCGCTCTGCAAATTCAGGCTATTTCTCAGTAGATTTTTTGAAAAACAAGTGAAATCTTGTCAGGAAAACAAGTGTGTGCATATTGGAAGTACAGAGCAGGGTGTCAGGAATATTGGACAGAACAAGATAATATGTAAGTAATTCTACCTTGGCTTCACTCGCCCTCACAAATCAAAATGGACCCAGCTAGCCAAACCAGCTGTGATGGCTCAGTGAGTGCTTGTTACCAAAAACACTGCTCACATATCCTGCCCTACACGGAGTGTTCCAAAGCAATCTGTATTCTCTCCGTTTTAAATTCGAATTATCCCCTGGGGAGAAATGATGATCAGTCCTCCCCTTTGCAAAAGTGGGATGCTGAGGTGAGACATAGGTAGATAATATTAGTAGAATTTTTTAAAGTTTATTTATTTACTGAGAGAGAAAGGGAGAGAGAGAGAGTGCAGGAGAGGGACAGAGAAAGAGGGAGAGAGAGGATCCCAAGCAGGCTATGTGCTGCTGCTCGAGTTCAGCTCGAACTCACAGACCATGAGATCATGACCTGAGCTGAAATCAAAGGTTAGATGCTTAACCAACCAGGTGCCCCAGTAGAAAATTTTAAGGGGAAAGTTAAAATACCATCACTTCCGACTCTCATTCTTTTTTTAAAAAAAAAAATTTTTTTTTTCGACGTTTATTTATTTTTGGGACAGAGAGAGACAGAGCATGAACGGGGGAGGGGCAGAGAGAGAGGGAGACACAGAATCGGAAACAGGCTCCAGGCTCTGAGCCATCAGCCCAGAGCCCGACGCGGGGCTCGAACTCACGGACCGCGAGATCGTGACCTGGCTGAAGTCGGACGCTTAACCGACTGCGCCACCCAGGCGCCCCGTCATTCTTTTTTTTTTAAACTGAGTTATAGCTGACATATAACATTGTAATAATTTTAAGTGTGAAACAGTAATTTGGTCTATGTATATACTGCAAAATGATTACTTCAGTAAGTTTAGTTTGCATCCATTACCACACATAGTTACAAACATTTTTTTCTTATGATGAGAACTTTAATGATCTACTCTCTTAGCAACTTTCCAATACACAATAAAGTGTTGTTAACTATAGTCACCACCTTGGACATTACATCACTAGGAATTATTTATCTGATAACGACAGGTTCGTACATTTGACCACCTTCGCCCCATTTTGCCCTTCATTCTTCATTTTATTTCACCCTTCATTTATCCTTCATTCCTAAGAGAGTTATAACATGATCTCAGGAACAGGATGAAGTTCTTGAGCTCACAGAGGGGCTTTGGTGGAAGATGGCTGGGGGAACTGGGCTGGAGAGACTCCACTATTCCTCTCAATTTTTAGATCTACTCATTCTGAAAATATTTTTCTATTTACTCTTTATCAAGGATATTTTTGTATCCCTAAGAAACGGGTCTGGGGATGCCTCCCTCTCAAAAGGAACCCACAACCAACATTGAGAAATGACCAGAACGGGGCTCAGGGAAAAGGGAACATTAAGCAAGCTCCTTGGACAGTTTTTGGCCAGGCCATGAATTAGAGGGACAACGAAGGTCATATAGATCTAGAAGCATGATGGGAGAGCAAACTGGAGACTTGGGAACAGAGCTCTAGTCAATGGCTACAGGGGGCATTGCTCGGTGGTATGTATTCTTGGTATTTACCAAAGGTAGATTACCTCATGTAGCCATTTGAGGATTGAGGAATTAGAGTTCTAGGCATCCCATTTCTACCTTGAGTCTCAACGAATGGGGTCTATGAAGGAATGTGGGGCTACCTGTATGAAGTATACTAGGTAAGCACTGTGGTGATTTTATCTGATGTTCCTTCAACTTTCATATAAATGGAGTCTGAGGTCTCAAAGCAGCAGTATTAACATATGGAGGCTAATGCAGAGAGGGGGAATGTTACTTCAGTGAAGCGTCAACATATTCAAATATTCTCAGAGACTGTAAATAGAGAAAAACTGACAGGATGGTCAAAGAGACTTCTATTGTTGATAGTGCCTTCTTCTGGAGGCTATTCTTCAGGCACATTTCCTGATGTCTCAATATCAACTGAGTATAACACTTAAAATTATTCCCTAGAGAACTGGGTAATCTCATTACTTTGACTAGTGTCCAGTTGACTTTTGTGTTTGGTTCTTCATGAGTATGGAAGTGTGGAGATGACACTGGTTTGTTAGCTGAATGCTGTGAGGACCTGCCTTTCTCCTAGAGAGGATAGATGTGTGTGTACTTAGGAAAATGTTCTCCTCTTAAGAGTCCATCCTCTCTCTCTCTCTCCCTCTCTCTCTGTCTCTCTTTCTCTCTCTCTGTCTCTCTCCCTCTCTCCCTCTCCCTCTCCATCTCCCTCTCCACCCCCCCCCACCATATATACGTTTTTCTAAATGTCTCCAATTATAATGCCATTCTCCATGAATTTCTATCAATAAGACTTTTTATTATGTAGACTCTACTTTATAATGGTTACATAGATATATTATGAAATAAATGACTATTGTGTAGATTAGAAGATTAGAAACCAGGGACTTCACAAAGTTAAGCAATTTTTATTAGGTTGCATGGCTCGATTGCTTTCAAGTGGAAACATGGAGCAGATCCCAGACCTTCTGGCTCCAAGGGATTGTGTCCAAGAGACATGACAATTCTATTTGCACAGTGTCTGGCACATTGTAGATGTTCACAATATATTGTTGCAGAAATGAATAAATGTCTAGAAGTCTTTGGGTCATGACCTGATTACCTCATTCCTTTTTTCTTTGTTTTGATCTGCTGTGTCAGCCTAGACAGCTACTCAATTTTTCTCATGACAAAGT
Source organism: Leopardus geoffroyi (assembly GCF_018350155.1). NCBI lineage: Eukaryota > Metazoa > Chordata > Mammalia > Carnivora > Felidae > Leopardus > Leopardus geoffroyi. The sequence goes on from NC_059334.1 coordinate 43,950,641, forward strand.
CTCTCAGTCACCTTTTGCCCCCTTGGGGACTTTCTATAGTTTCTCCATCAAGCTCTTTACTAGCCCTGCCAAGAAGCAAATGTTTTTATTGGAACAGCATGAAATGTGACATTACTCATAGATTCTGTCAGAAAATTAGTGGTAGTGAAAACTAGCTCAACACAGCTGGGTAAGATTACACCTCCTCCCTGGAAGCAGAAAGCTGAGGGACTGTGGGGAGTCATAATGGTCTAATGATGGCTAATGGTGAGGAAATGATGGACCTGAGGCCCATAAATCAATCTGAACACAGGGATGGCTAATGAAACTCTCAGGAGATGCTTGAGCTCATCTGAACATTGTTCACATGTATTTGTTTCTTATTTTACCATTTTTTGTTGTGTAAGGGGCCAGTATGAAAATTTATATGTAGAAAGTCTCAGAAAGCTAAGATATTTGCAGGTTGTCAAATGGGTGGGGAAATATGAGGCTTGTCCTCAGGTTCCAGAGTGCCAAGCCCCATGATTCTTTTAGGACCTAGAATTTATTCCTTCTTTTAGATATTTGCTCAAATCAGGGAAGGATCCAGTTCTTAGCCTTGGTCTAATTTTTCTTTGTGTGCAGTGAACAGTGAGATGGCCTTATGAGAGAAAGAGATTAGAGTTTAGTTCAGAGCTTATACGATTTCTTTTACATTCTTCAATCCAATCAGTATTACTACCATTTCTGATAACCCAACATCAGGTTCAGTTTCCCAATACTTGCAAGGTTCCTCTGTTTCAAATATTTGTCTTTTAGGAAGAGTCAAAATAGAAAGTTTGGCTATAAGCATAGAAAGCTTCAACAGTGGGATTTTTCCAACTCCTTTAATAGTTTTCTCTGGAGCAGAAATGATTGGCAGCAATGATGTGAAATCAAAACTCCAAGATTCACTTGAGGCAGATTCAAGGTGCATCTCCTTCTTTCTGTTCTTTCATAGAAATATTAAACAAGATGTTGGCACACCTTTAAGCAGACATTTATAATGTGAATTTTGCAAGCATGACATGTTATGTTTGTAGAAATAATATCAAACATCTTCTGGAAAAAAAAAAGAAACACACATATCTTGAGGTGATTTACTTGAGAAGATAGTTAACAGACATAACATGATTTCTATTTTTTCCAAAGCCGAATTTTGCCCTTTTTTATTGGAAAGATATGATGAGAGTCAGAGGTTTTAGAACTGACGGGCATTTGCCCAAGGGATCTCTAGAAGATACCCACATATGGAATTATAACGATTACCTTTATTATAACGATTATAACGATTACCATAGAAGGTGATGGCAATGCACATGTGAGAGACTCCGCTAAAGCCTTCCTTGTGATCGCTGCAGTGAAGAAGACTTTTCTGAGGTGTGGCTTTCTGTGTTCCTAGAGGAAAGTGCCAAACAGACAGAGACTGGAATGGGAAATGGTAACTTCCTAGGATAATTACATGAATATCCCATGTGCTAGAGTAATTTATTGGTTTTCAGGAAGAGGCGTATTTAACATGATTTCTCTGTCCTCAACACACCAAAAACACCGGGTCTCTGTGATAATTTACTTCATGGGAAATAAGTTGTGGCCATGGATGTTAAGCCTAGAGGGAGAACAGGGTTGTGACCAAGAGAAAGGGGCCATGGCTTACCGTAGAAACTAAAGCAGAGAAGAAGAGCAAAACTATCAGAAAGGAAAATAAGGCAGCAGTTTCTACAAAATCCCACTCTCCCAGCAATACTAATTAGGGGGACTGTCCCTGCTGTTTCTAGTGATACTTGCTCCAGATATGGCCTTTTCATTTTTGCCAGCCCTGACTTCTGTACTTCAACTCAGAATCATTCTTTTCTGTCAACTGATTTTGTCTTGACCTCTTTTCATGCCCAGTCACTTAGCCTAAACTCTACCAGGAATACCCTAGCAGTCTGAGTGACCATGCATTTTCCTTTAAGCTAGATAAAGCAATGGCTTCCTATAGTCCCAAACTTTTCTCTGTTTTCTGTCATTATTTACAAATGCACCCTGTTATTACCAGAGATAAAAGTAGAAGAAAATTCAAAGAGAATGTAGCTGAGATTTTCACTTTTGGGCTCTAACTTTTGGTTGCACATTTTTCCAGGAAGAGAGCCTCTAATCATGCTATTCTGAAAACATGCTGCAAAGGCTTTTACTCAGACCTGGGCAGAGGACTTCCAAGGGAAAATGACTTCCAGAGTGGTGAGGGCTAAAATTAGTGGTTTCCTGTCTCCTTCTCCAATCAGTGTCTACTTGAAATGTTCAATGGATATTTGGCCTCCTTGCTTGTCATTCACTCATTGTGGGGGGGGGGGTGGGTCCGAGTTAGGAAAAATGTTGTGATCTGCACCATGACACAAAGGAAGGTGCTGGTTATTTAAGATATTTGAATATAACTTATGTGTAGAATGATTGGCCTACTATCTTGAGACTGAAAATGGGGAGGGGATCTCAGTGGAGCTTCCTGGATCTAATGATGCATCTACCCTCACAGAAGGGTGGTGTTTTACTAGAAGAGACTGTTGCCCAAGGCTTTCTCTGAAGTTTGGATGAAATAAAAGAGTGAGAGCTGAATAAGCAAATTTTCCAAATAAAAAGGTCTTACGTTAGGTGGACAAGAGTTTCTATTTATTTACCAATTGTTCAAATGACCAGATAGAAGGTGTCAAGAATAATAAACGTTCCCTCTTCCTTCCATTGATAAACAGACCCTTCCTTTGTTTTATTTACTTAGAAATAACTACCTAATATTTCTATAAAAGTGAAGTTGTCATGTTCTAACAAATGCCAGGATCATAAGCCAAGTATAGCAGAACCTTTTATCCTGCTCTAGAGTCCTACTCCTGGGTGACCTGGGCCATGTTCTGAGAAATGTCTGGCAAACTTAACTAATCACTGGAGGTCATAAATAAAGACATTGCCACTTGCTAAGACACGTAGCTCCTTCCTGGAGTAGCTGGAAATTGGTGATAACAAACCACAATAACTCTGAGCTTAAAAATGGATTTGAATTTTGTTATTATACATTTTGCAATTTTGGCAGTTTTGAAGGTAAAAATGTGTCAAAGGGTAATATATCTCAAGGACAGTCAGTGTTAAATCAATATTAATTAAATAAGCTTATTCTTATTTAACAAAGCACTGAAGTGTGGAGGAAGGGATCTGCTGTGACTATTTTCTTTAATTTTTCCTTGCCATCTGTCAGGTAAGGTAAGACCTCCAAATCCCATACATCAGCATTTTTAAAATATAGCCAATTTTCAGCTCAAGTTGCTTACCTAATGATGTATTTACTATGTCTCACTTATGATTTACCAGAAATAAAGCTGTATTATGAAGCAGAAAGGAACTAAGAGGAGTATCTATAAAGACAGTAGAAGTTTTGAAGTGAGAAAAAAATTGGAGTTATTTCCTTTAATCAATTTAGAAATCCCAAAGGTTGTGACAGCACATAGGATTGAAACAACAAGTACTATCTTTCCTGTGAAACATATAGAAGGATCATTCATGGGCTGACTGCATGATGGAAATTCAGTCAAATAGTCTTTGTTTATCCATTTCATATCTGTAAGGACTGAGGTCCCTACTCCTAAATTAGCAACATAAAAGCTCATAAAGGAGAAAAAATGTTTCTGTGAAAGGTAGAAGACCAATCTGTCAACTAGTTGTATCCTTTCAAGGGTGTGGATATCTTAATGGAGTGGTCACTAAGATCTGAACTTTAATTTCTGATAAAGATGTTACTAAAAGCTGGTAATGTAGGGTGGAGGCAGGGGAGGGGGGAGTGGTGAGGACAAATCCAAAGAGCCATAAGAACAAAGTTCATTATAAACATATGTTTACCAACCACAGAACTTCAGAAGATCATTCTGGTCTCTTTACAGATAAAAGCTTATCTCAGATGGTGTTAGAACCACCCCCGTGGTACTATCCAGGGTGCTGAATTAGCTAGTGTCAAACTTTTGTCTCAATTGAGAAGTCAGCCCCTTACATCTCTATCTCCTTTGACCTTGTGCTCATGGCATCAAATGCATACTAATTTTGAACTCCATTATGTAACTTCAGAAAATTAGGCATGCTTAGACTAATACAGTAGGTATCTTAACATCCTGACTCCTATCACCATAGCAAAGAATGATAAGATACAATCCTTGTTGTCAAAGACATTATCTGGCAGGAAGTGTCAGGCAGTTAAATAAATGGAAGCAATTTGGTGGGGACATGCATAGAATATTTTGTGACCTCAGAGGTAAGATTTTTCTGGTGTGGAAAGGAAAAAACACAAGCAAACATTCCTTACACATGCAGAGTTTAAGTCGCTTCTGAGTTAGACTTGGAATTGAATGAGGACAGGAATGAAGTTGTCTCCGTCAAAGTGTTAGTTTCCCCACCTAAAAAAGTGTTTCTATAGGACTATCAGCTTGGTACATAGACTCTACCTATGACTTCCTCAGAGTAGATTGTTTAGGAACAAAAGAAATGGTACATTTCTCTGAGAAAGACCCAAGTCTGTACCTTTATACCACTACCACCCCATCCTTACCCTATGCAGAGTGTCTAGCACATATTTTAAATTCTTTATATTCTAATGAATAAATTCAATTTTAGTAGTAATTTTCTCTTCTTTCTACTTTAAATAACCCACTTTAGTAATCAAAGATAGTTGCCTATTTTGGAGGGTCACAACAGTCCATACTGGAATTGGTTACTTCATTATGTGGGCCTAACATTTACAAATTTTACTGAATACAATGTAAGTGATAAGGGAACATGATAGTTTCTAGTATATGCATGTACACCTATAATACTGGTTTTGAAGGTGGTATAGTTGCATAGAAGTTTTGCTTCAGGACAGATAAGTGAACCACAATGATAAAATTATATGGGATTTCTCACCCCAAATTTAAACCCTCTCTCTCCCCTTTTTAAAGATAAGCCAGGGGGCGCCTGGGTGGCGCAGTCGGTTAAGCGTCCGACTTCAGCCAGGTCACGATCTCGCGGTCCGTGAGTTCGAGCCCCGCGTCGGGCTCTGGGCTGATAGCTCAGAGCCTGGAGCCTGTTTCCAATTCTGTGTCTCCCTCTCTCTCTGCCCCTCCCCCGTTCATGCTCTGTCTCTCTCTGTCCCAAAAATAAATAAACGTTGAAAAAAAAATTTTTTTTAAAAATAAATAAAAAAAAAAAAAAAGATAAGCCAGGAAAGCAGCTTTAAAATGCTGATAGAAACTAACTACGTTCTTATGTCACCCTTAATACTAAACACATCACAGGTAGAAAAACATAAGAGAGCCAAAAAATTGATGATTTTCTGAATATTTGAATACCTCATTTGTATTGTCATTACTGCCAATAAGAAACAATTCCAGATTTAGTAAGAATCTAGAGAAATGCATTTACTTGTGCTAAGGAATGGTATGATCATGAGAAACAACAGTTAGTGGTCAGTAGTCAAATTAAGCACCTCTTACTAGATAGTATCCATATCTGTTGTTGTCATCAAGGGAAGTGGGAATTCTGAATAATTATAGATGTTCAAACCATCATTGGAAATCCTTTCATTATATTATCTTGTTCTGTGAATTTAACTGTGTGTGTGTGTGTCCCCAAAATTCGTATGTTGAAGACTTAACCCCCACACAGTGACTGTATTTGGAGATAGGGATTTAGGACATAATTATAGTTAAATGAGGTCATAGTGTAGGATTCTAATCCAATAGCATTGGCAGACTTATAAGAAGAGCAAGAGAGAAATCTCTCTCTCTCTCTCTCTGTGTCTCTCTCTGCACATACCAAGAAAAGGCCATGTGAGCCCACAGCAAGAAGGTAACTAACTATAAGCCAAGAGGAGAACCCTCACCAGAACCTGACCATGCTGGCACCATGATCTTGGGCTTCCATTCTCCAGAATTGTTGGAAAAATAATTTCTATTTTTTATCTACTTAATCTATAGTATTTTGTTATTCAGCCTGAGCTGACCAATGCACTTTATCTTAGGAAACACAAATCCCTTCCAAAGAAACACACTCATACCTGGATTTTGATTATTTGAGCAACTGCTAATACAATTTATGGTGTAAATTAGTCTTCATAAGGCAATGCACCCCTGTAACCCTACAGTAGCCCTGGAAAAATTTTACTCATCCTTCATTGACCTGACAACAGCTCAAATGTCTTGAACTTATGACTTTTTGTCCCTGACCACTCCCTGTTCATGAATAACCATTGAGAGGTCAACAAAAACTTCAGAGAGTTTTACAAACTCTTTACAAATGCTAGGTAATTGATAAATTGTATAAAAGTGAGTTGTAGCAAAATATCTTTGCTTGATACTTGGCGGTTTCCTATGTGCAATATTGTATGGAGAAATGTCACTTTCTAAAAAAGTAGACACAACTTGACAGATATGTGGTTTGAGAGAGGAGAAGGCTCCCTTTGGAAAAATATATCCTTCTGAATCTTTTTACTATATATATGTAAGTAAATGTAAATAGTTTTGCAAGGATTAGAGCAATTTAAATCATGAAAGGCTTTAAAATGGCAACAAAGTTAACTCTGTTTCAAATATATGATTTGCAAATATTTTCTCCCATTCTATAGTCTGCCTTTTCATTTTATTGATGGCTTCCTTAGTTACACAGAAACTTTTTAGTTTGATATAGTCTCACTTGTTTATTTTTGCTTTTTGTTGCCTTTGCTTTTGGTGTCAAATCCAGAAAATCAATGTTAGGGAGACCAATGTTAAGAAGCTTACTTTTCTTCTAGGAGTTTTCCTGTTTCAGGTCTTACATTCAAGTCCTTAATCCATTTTGAGTTGATTTTTTGTGTATAGTGTAAGATAGTGATCCAGTTTCATTCTTTTGCATCTGAATGTCCAATTTTCCCAGCACCATTTATTGAAAAGACTATCCTTTCCCCAGTGATTATTCTTGGCTCTTTTGTTGTAAATTAATTGACCATATATGCATGAACTTATTTCTGGGCTCTCTATTCTGTTCTTTTGGTCTATATGTCTGTTTTCAATATAATACCATATAGTTTTTATATGTATGTTAAGGAGTTAATATCCAATTATATAAAGGACTTGTTTAACTCAATAGCAACCCCCCCCCCAAAACCCAAAAAACAAACAAAACAAAACAAAACAAAACAAAACAAAACAAAACAAAAAAACCCAAAACCACTCAGTCTGGTTAAAAAATGGGGAGGGAAACTGAATGGACATTTTTCCAAAGAAGACATACAAATGACCAGCAGGTACATGAAAAGGTGCTCAACATCACTAATCATCAGGGAGTGCAAATGAAAGCCACAATGAGATATCACCTTATAACAGAATGGCTGACATAAACAAAATAAACCAAAACCAAAACCCAAACAAAACAAAAGACAACAAGTGCTGGTGTGGATGTGGAGAAAAGGGAACCTTTGTGTAATGCTGGTGGGATTGTAAATTGGTTCAGCCTCTGTGGAAACCAGTATGGAAGTTCCTCAAAAAATGAAAAATAGAACTACCATATGATACAGGATCCACTTCTGGAGATGTATCCAAAGAAAATAAAAACAGGATATCAAAGAGATATCTGCACTCCTGTGATCATTGCAGCATTATTCACAACAACCAAGCTATGGAAGCAACTTAAGTGCTTGTATGAATTAATATATACATGAATATTATTCAGTCATGAGAAAGAATGAAAAATGTACTGCCATTTGTGACAACATGGATAGAACTTGAGGACATTTTGCTAAGTGAAATACAGAGAAAGACAAATAGTACCTGGTTTATCACTTATAGGTGAACTTATAAGATAAGATAAGATAAGATAAGATAAGATAGATAAGATAAGATAAGACAAGAGCTCTTAGAAACAGTCTAGAAAAATGGTTGCCAGGGACTGGGGGTAGGGGTAATAGGGACAGTCTGGTAAGAGGGTACAGACTTTCAGCTATAAGATGAATCAAGTCTAAGGTTCTAATGTAAAACATGGTAACACTGGTTGATATCACTATATTGCCTAATTGAAATTTGCTAAGATAGTAGAACTTAAACGTTCTCAACAAAAACCAAAGATAAATATGTAAGGTGATAGATGGGTAAATGAACTTGATGGGGAGGATCTTTCCATAATATATCAAATCACCACAGTGTACACTTTATCTTACAATCTTACTTGTTAATTATACCTCAAGCTGAAATATAAATAATAAACAAACAAACAAATACATACATTTTTTAAATGACAGTAGAAGAATATGTCCCAAAAGGTTTATTTAATTTAAAATATTTGATCTGAAGATTTATGGTTGAAGAGGTAACTAATTTATAAGTGGAGTCTATTTTCCTGGGACTCATACAACTCTGAGATAAATATGCCTCTCTAGTACTACTAAGAATCTTTAACTTAAGCTGTACTAATGATCTCTAAATCCACGTTTTTAGTTTTAATTATATCCAGGAAACAACCTGGAATTTGAAAAGAACTCAATTAAAGAGCTGTCAACTGAGAAGATTCAGTTGGTGGTGAACAGTCCCAAGGGTCTACCAGAAGAAATGAGTGGGATGTTTAGATAATGAGATCAACATTAATCTGTGGTTAACCAGCATGAAACAGATGATTTTCTTTCTGGTGCTGAGTTTCCTTCTTCTCAATGAATTATCTACTGAATTGTTCATCTAGTTTATCTGGTTATTCAAACAGGAAACTTACAAGTCTTAAAATCTCAATCCTCATGGATATCAGTCCCCAATCTTTTTGATTCCATACCTCAAGTAGTTTTCAGGTCACTCTGCTGCTCTTCATCTACAACCTCCCAGCTACCATTATCTCTCAACCTGCATGAGTGTCCTTACCATGGTTTTGTGTCTGCTCTTGCCCCTTCCACTCCAGGCTCTCAGTCCCAGCCGGTGTGGTACAGGGTTACTGGTCAACAGGTCAGTCCCCTGCTTGTGGCCTTTCAGTGTCTTCCTGATACTCTCAGGTTACAAAGCAAGATTAGTAACACAAGTTACTGAGCCCGGAGTATCTGATTTATATACCTTACTAGCAATATTCTACATCACTTTTTAATTTTTTTTCACTGTTACCTAGTCAAATTGGCTTGAACAATCAAGTATTTGAGAGGGCTACAGTTCTTTGTGACTTGGGCCCTGTGTATAAGTTTTTTCCTCTACACATGCCTTCACCACCCCCATACCCTTTGCTAACAATGCCTTAATTATTCTTCAGCTTTCAAATCAATACCTTCTAAGGGAAGGAATCTAAGGGATTCACTGAATCCCCGGACTAATACCCAGCAGCGAATTTTTAGTATCCTGAATCTATTGCAGCAGCTTATATAATTGTAATAAAATAATTTTATTATTTAGTGGTTATAAAGAACATTCAAGTATGTAGCATAATACCTTGCACGTAGTGGAAGTGAATTAAGCAAATCTTGATCAGAGGTGATTTTGTTTGTTTTATTTTTTTTCTGTCACGCTTATTTTAAAGGGCTCCACTGTAACCCAAATGGGATCAAATTCACCCTTTGGAATATGGGCAAATAGAATCCAAGAATCTGTCATTAAAAATCTGTCATTTTTGTAAACAGGTAGTGCTGAGTGTGGCATTGAGATCAGAGTCAGGGATGAAGTTGGTGTCCAATTCCTATGGTTATATGGTATTCTAAGCAAGCAGGTTTTGCCTAAGGAGGTTTTTGCTTTTGTCGTTGAGACTGATTTTTACAAAATGTCACTATTATCACTCTCAATGTCCTTTGTGAGATGACCTAGTTCTAGCTAGTTTTCCTTGTCTCTTGCAACTAAACAGGAATTGAGGAGATGCAGACATAAGAGACTCTTCTGGAAAATCATGTTAACACTTTAGTAGTGGATTTAACCCATGATATGTGGTTGTCCCGGGGAAAATACTTTTACGGTTTTGTTTTGCCTCACAGGGTGATCACATCATTTATTGTCACATATAGTAGGAACTGAAAAATGCTATAAGAGCCAGAAAAACTGCCCAGCTTTTCTAAGAACGTGGAACATTCCTATACCTATTTCCACATTCTGTCAAATCTTTCAGTGTGTTAATCCGGTAAGAAATTAAAGACAAGTAGAACAGAAAACTTTTTGTAAAGAAAAACTTGAATAAAGATAATCTTTTAAAGAAAGAAATCAAGACAAAAGCTTGGGCACTAATGAATTATTCGATGAGTCAAAATGAAGGGACAGAGAAACTGACAGAAAAAAGCATCTAGGGCATTGACTCAAATAGGAGTCCAGAGCCAGCTCTCTGTGGGAATGTTTTCTGAGAGCACTAAGAAGAGAATAGATCCTAAGTAGTCTCAACACATACACAAAAGTAACTTTGAGGTGATGGAAATGTTCATTAGTTTCTTTGTGATGATATTTCACAATGTGTATGTATATCAAATCATCACATTGTATACCTTAAATACATACAGTTTGTATTTGGCAATTGTATCTCAATAAAGTGGGAAACAAAAAGAAATAAGTGTTATAAATCATTACAAAATAAGGTTAATAATCTAATGCATGGAACTTGGGAGGACCTTGGAGAAAAGCATAGGGGACCTAATTTCCTTATCTTTAGGGATATAAATACTACAGTCTCAAACATAAACATGTTATTAACAAATGAGTGATGACTTCAGCTTCGTTTTCTTTTTTTTTTTCATAATATTCTTTCTTTCTTTCTCTCTCTTTCTTTTAATGTTTATTTATTTTTGAGAGAAAGAGACAGAGCACCAGTAGGGAGGAGGTGGAGCAGAGAGAGAGAGAGAGGGAGACACAAAATCTGAAGGAGGCTCCAGATTCTGAGCTGTCAGCACAGAGTCTGACCTGAGGCTCAGACTCATGAATGGTGAGATCATGACCTGAAGTGAAGTTGGACACTTAACCAACTGAGCCATCTAGGCGTCCCCATAATATTACTTCTTAAACTAAAAAAGAAACTTTTGAAAGTAATATTCTTTTAGTGAAGAACTATTTATTTAAAGTTTGGTGAGGCCTTTAATTTCACATTAGCGTATTTTTTTTTCCTATTAAATTCAAGTAAGAGAGAAATTCTTTGTCTTTGTAGCTACATTTGTGCAAATAAATGTCTGGAGTGATAGGAACCTACTGTTAAAAGTGGTTTTAGAGGATACAAGTGTGGTCAGCTCTCACAAGAGGTGTGTAAATGGACAGAAGATAATTTTGCTTTTTATTTTCTAGTTTTCTAAACTGTTTGAATGTTCTGATATTCATACCGCATGAATTATTTGTCAACAGAGGTTATCTGAGCAGAGAGCTCATAGCTAACTTTTTATTCTTTGTACAATTTAACATATTTGCATATACCAAAAGGACATATTTGGATTTGGCTGTTCTGAAAAAGAAATATATGTAAATATAGAATATAATTTAAAAATGAGGTAATAAAACTGAAATTAAATAATACAAGTATTTAAAGGTTTAAAAGTAAAAAGTAGACACAATGACATAGATCTTATATGGCTAGAGAGAATGAGTACAAAACTAATATTTAAAAAAAATTAATTTTTTTTTTTTGAGAGAGACAGAATGCACACAGGGGATGGGCAGAGAGAGGGAGAGAGAGAATTCCAGGCAGACTCCTCAGTGTCAGCACGGAACCGATGCAGGACTCCATCTCACGAACTGTGAGATCATGACCTGTGAGCCCAAATCAAGAGTTGGACACTCAAGTCACTGAGCCACCTGGGCACCCCCTAACATTTCTTTTTAAATGTTTACATGTTTTAGAGAGAGTGAGAGAGAGAGAGAGAGAGAGTGCACACACGTATGAGCGGGGGAGGGGTAAAGAGAGATGCGGACGGAGGTTCGGAAGAGGGCTCTGTGCTGACAGCAGAGAGCCCGATGTGGGGCTTGAATTCACAAACTATGACATCATGACCTGAGCTGAAGTCGGATGCTTAACCAGTTGAGCCACCCAGGTGCCCCCTGGAGAACTAACATTTTTGAGCATTCAATATATTTTATATGTGTCGGAATATTAAATCTCTTTTAAGTTACTGCTATACAAATGAATAAAATGGCCTAAGGTCAGAAATATATAATGTAAAAATAACACGTAAAGGCAGATGTATAATTAAAATCTATTAAAATTATAAAATAGGATAAGAGCAAGTAAGACAAACATGACAGAAACTCTAAGGATTATGAGACTTCAAATATTAAAGAGTTAAGATACGCTAAAACAAATAAGAGGAAAATATTCACACAAAGAATACAGTACATATTTACACAGAGAGAAAATTAAATGTACTTAAACAGAAAATGTCTTAAAAATAAAAATTTACTAATAAATTTAAAGAAAAGACTAGTTCCATACAGAATATGCTAATGAAAAATTTGAAGAAAAGTACTAAAATAATGAAATGGCATAAAAGGAAATAATTAGATAAATAAAATTTTATAAAATAAATAAATAAAATAAAATTTTAAAAGGAAAATATAAAAGAAAAACAGTCCAAGATAACATTTTGTATTGATCGTTAAAGTTAAGTGAAAGGGAACAGGCTCCCCAAATGCCCAGGGTGTGCATGTTTGGATGATACACATGCTGGCTGTTTGCTTTTCACACTGATAATAAATGAGGATGAATTCAATCTGGACACTTTTTTCTGTGTCACAGTTATTCCAAACTACAAACAAACAAACAAACAGAAAAATGCATATAAAGGAGAAAACTTTTAGAATAAAAACTGAAACAACAAAAATCAATGCCTGCTTCTATGCTAATCCTGGAAGTCCTGATTCAGGCTATAATCAATACTCTCACCAGAGGAGAAAAAAAGGAAACATGCCTAAGAAAAAGAAAACAATTCTTTAAAAATCGATAGCATTGTGAAGTATTGTGAGATGCAAAAATATTAAATCACAAAGGAAATGAGATAATGACAATAACATGAAAAACAAGCTAATTTACCAAAAATCAAATAATGGTAAACAACAAGTGCTTAAAAATAAATAGGCGACAGGTGGTTGAAAGCAAAACATTAAATGAGGCAGCTGGGCAACGTCCAAATTCTAACAGCTTCCTGGTAGGAAAATAACAAGACAAAGAATGTGTTAGTTTAATTTCCCTTTATTTCTGGGGACGTTAACAGAAGCCATGGGTGTAGACTCTTGGGATTGGGGGGCTAGAAAGAGCTTAGTTTCTCAAAGGAAGAAAGGGTTGAGGAGGAACAGTGAAGACCACAGCATGGGCCCAAGCTGCATGAGAATTAGATTTGCAAGGTTGGGACTTCAAATCGCTGGGGTTCCAAACATTAGCAGCCACAGAAGGATTTGAGGGGGAACAGACGTATCTGCTGTTAGGTTTATTAAATTGCTTATTTTGTGGTGTGAACTGGAACTCACTTTTCTTCACCTTAAATACTCACGCCCTGATCATTGATGATTTGGATAATGGGTTTGTTTGGAGACTGTTGTTGAGCACTCAGCACTCATTCCATCTTTACTTCAGCCCTAAGGAAGTAGGATCATTAACTTTCCCCATTTCACAGATAAGGGAACTGAGTCATATGGAGGTTATGTGTCCAGGATTATAGAATTGGAGCATGGCAGAACCATGCTGAGAACCTATGCAGTTTGTGCCAAACTCTCTACTCTCCTGTGTCAAAGCAGTCTATAGTTGGGGAGGTTCAAAGCCAGAAGCTTTCCATGGGAAAGCACTCACATCAATCTTACAGTTAAGAATGTGAAGATTTCTCTCTCTTTCCTCAGAATTCAAATGAATGAGAGCCCTATTTCTATCTTATTTTATTTTATTATTTTATTATTATTTTTTAATATGAAATTTATTGTCAAATTGGTTTCTATACACCACCCAGTGTTCCTCCCAATAGGTGCCCTCCTCAATACCTAAGATGAGATGAGAAGATATTGAATGTGCCCTTGAGAATCTTTATACTAAGACTTGGGTTAAATATTTAGAAGACTCAGTGTGTTTTCTTTTTCTCTTGGGTTTCTCTTTTATCCTAGGGAAGGAAATGTTCCACCTCTCTAGGATACCATGGCATGGCTTGATGCAGCAGGGATCAACTCTCAACAGCTGGAAGGTCCTTGCTTCTTTGAAAGTGTGACAAAACAGAAGACTACTTGGCATCTTCCAAAGCCTTTAAAGAGAGTTTATCCAATTAGCCAGGATCATAAAAGCCCCAGTGATTTGGTGGCTCATTTCATTTCAGATCAGCAACCCCCTGTGGTTGGAAGTCATTTGCCTAAAGCTTATCCAACTCATTGGCTGAGGAGATGGATGTCTTCCTCTGTAGGGAAGTGACTTTGCTTTCCACCCTGATGGCTGGTTCCTCGACCTGCTCGCTGGGTGTTAAGTGACTGCTGTCCCTGCAGATTCCTAGGCCCTGCTCACTTGTTCCATGCTGATGTTTAATGAGGTGTGTTAAGGCAAAGTAAGGAAAACGAATTGCATAGGAAAATACAGCAAAAGATGTAGCATAGGGAGATCTTTCGAAGTTCTAGCTCATTGTAGTGCCTTTTTACTTTTTATTTATTTTTTATTTTTTAGATTGACATATAATATTATATTAGTTTCAGATGTACAACATACTGACTCATCAATTCTATACATTACTCAGTGCTTGCCCCAATAAGTGTAGCTGCCATCTGTCACCATACAACGTTATTACAATATTATTAATAATATTCCCAAAGCTGTACTTTTCATCCCTGTGACTTACTTATTTTATAATTGGAATTTCGTACTCCTTCATCCCCTTTATTTGCTTCACCCATCCCCCATCCACCTTCCTTCTGACAACCATCAGTTTGTTCTCTGTATTTAAGAGTTTTTTTGTTTGTTCATTGGCTTTGTTTTTATGCTAAATCAAAAAAAAAAACATATGCATTCCTGTTTATTGTGACATTATCAATGTACAAGATATGGAAGAAACAACCCAAGTGTACTCCTTGATAGGTGAATGGATAAAGAACACACACGCAATCACACACACACACACACACACACACACACACCCAGGAATATTACTCAGCCATAAAAAAAGGAAATGAGATCTTGCTATTTGCAACAACATGGATGGACCTAGAGGGTGTTATACTAAGTCAAATAAGTCAGATGGAAAAAGACAAATACCTTATGATTTCATCATAGTACCTTTTAATCACAGCTTAGTACCCCATACTTGCCACTGCCTGTAAGTCAAAACTTGGGTTCCTTATCTTGTCCTCCAATGATCTGTTGCCATCCTTTCCACTTGTACCACTTGATGATCACACTTTTCTCTACAAGTGTTTCACCAGCCGGATGAGTATCTCTATGGCTTCCCCAACCTTCCCCCACCTCTCTGCCTTCACCCTATTTCCCTGACGTGATCTCCTGTGCATTTTCTTCATCTAGCTTTTGCTTGAATTATACAGGTAGTAGCTCATCTCCAGATCAGGATCTCATACTCGGCTGAAGAGCAGCTTGTTTGAGATGAGAGACATGTCCCGGGCCCATGTGTACCTGTTTCAGAGCCACTAAGACCCCAGAAATGCAATTTGTAGTTCTCTTTACCAAGGGTAGTGGTGGAGAAATAAGCACTGCTAAATTGTTGACTTGGAAACTAGTGTCACAGCCCCTTCTACTCTGTGGTCCGCTAAGATGGAGAGTAGGACCCATTAGCCAGGAGGATCCTGCTGTGCCTTCTAGGTGTGGCCTCCCTTGTTGCAGCCTAAGTGGCACATTAAAGCCAAACATCTGCACAGAAAACTAGTTTCTATGCCAGAGTGAATTCCCCTTTAATGGGATGTGCAACTAAGCTTCCAGAGAGGATGTTGAACCACATTGAGTGTCCTGTCTTCTTTTCCTTTTCCATTCGTGACTTTTCCATTCTAAGAGGAATTGCTGACCTTCTATTTGGCAGACCAACGGAACATATCCAACTTAATAGACCTTTTCACCTGGCTTCCTCTGGCAGTGACCACTCCAACCTCCATCCTACCAGTGGCAGGGCCACGAACCCAAGTTCCAGAACCCAACTGAGTGACAGGAGCCAAGCTGTGGTCAGGTCCAACATACAGTCAAGGCACTGGGAGTTTTAAAATAACAAATCATGAGAAACTTTATACATAGTTGGGGCTCCTGCATACCCCTAACCAGTTGGCAATGTTTGGAGGTCTTACCCCCAAAATGTGCTCAGTATACTGATTTGCTGTTGTCACACTCATACATTTCTTTATGCTGTTAATACACATCTGGGTATCCATAAAGAATATGTGGTATTAATTTGCATGTTTTCCAACTTCATGTGAATTGTATTATACTGAAAACATTCTTTTACAATTTGCCTTGTTGTTTTCCTCAACACTCTGTTTTTAAGACTTCTTATTTATTCATATTGATGTTCCTGGCTCCATCATTTACTTTCAGTACTACATGGTATTTCGTTATGTGAATATGTTACAATTTACTTATCTACTATGCTGTGAACATTTTTACATACAGCTCCTAATGACACCATTCTAAGATGAACTATAGAATATATATGCTGGTTGGGTTGCTAGGTGGTAGGGTATCTAACTTTTCACCTTTATTAAACGTTTCCCGATAGTTTCTAAAGTGGTGGCACCTGTTGGCATTCCCGTCCACAGTGTAATTCATGTCTCCACATCTCTGCACCTTCATCATTACTTGGAATTGTAATACTTTAAAATTTTTGCTGATTTGCTGGTGTGTATGTGGTATGTGGCTCAAATTGTAATTTCTCTAATTACCAGTGAGATTGGGCATCTTTTGTATGTTTCTTGGCCATTTCAATGTTCTTTTCTACAAATTGCTAAGAATAGTAGCTTTTTGTCCCTCTCTGTGCCCTCAAGTTCCCTCTCCATCTGCATTTGCACAGAAGCCTAAAGCCTATGAATACCCAGGGCAGCAGAATCTTTGTCCTGGCAGTTGAAGCTTCTCTTACACTCATTAGCAAAGGAATTGGAGGGTGAGAAAGACGAGGGAACTGAGGTCCTTGGGGTGCTGAGGACTGACTAGTGCTGCCATTTATATTAGAATAGAGAAGGGACAAGGACCCATGAAACATGAAATGATTAACCATGAAATGACTTTAGTTTCAATAAACAGAGTTCTTTTCCACCACAATCTAAATAACGTTGGTTGAATCAGATGATTTCATAACATATGTAATAGAGAACTGAGGAATATTTGGGGCGAAGAAGAGGGAGAAGTGAAATGCTTTAATTAGCATGCAAAGATACTTCTTTTTCTTGTTTTAGTGTCCCTGCAACATACCTGTATCTGCAGGGTACACAGGCCTGCAGGGTGGCACAGGCCACCAGAATGCAAAATTCTCTTGTTTATTTTTCTCACTCCATTTACTTCTATGTTACCTTTGGGTTGATATTTAGGAGAGAAGTCAGAAGTGTTTAGTCAGAAAGTCTATGTCAGTGGACACAAGAAAAAATGGGGAAGCAGGGTGTCTAAAGGAGGGAAGTAAAGAGAGCCATCTCTTGAGTTCAGGGAGGGATGTTGGGAGCCTGACGTGGATGCTGCTGTGGAGTAGCTGTGGGTTCTGGGATTTCTGTGCAGAGTCCCCTAGTGTCATCAGAGGAAACGCTGTGAAATATTACTTGGACCCCTCTCTGTGTTCTTTCGAGAGAAGCAAAGGAGACTATGGATTCACTTGTGTAACTACTTTGATTATTCATGACTTCAGAAAAAGATCTTATAAGATTCTGATGATGGTTAGGATGATATAACTATCCTAAAATTATACCACCCAGTGCCCCTTGCAAATCCTACATTCTTATCTTTGAAATGTGCAGACTTAATTGAGTCTTCTTGTCAGAGTGTGATCGTAGGTCCACTAATGTTGAATTTGTACACTCTTAAATTTGAGACACAGTGCCATATGATGGAATAAACACTGGAATTTTATTTAAGAAAACCCAATCTTTCTTAGCTATCAGCATAGGAGGTAAATTTCACATCATTGAAGATGTCTTTGCCTATATAATATGATACTAACTTCCTATTCTCTGCCACCCTGATTGGGTTGTTATGAAGATCAACAACTGAAAATATTTATGCAAACCTAAAAACTATACAGCAATATCACAGTGTCAGGCTAGTAATTCTTTACTAATCAACCTTTTTACATAATTAATCACTTGTGGGTTTTGCTGCCTTGATGGGGAAATGTTTGTACTGGTAGCCCACAGTTACTCTATCCTCACTGCACAAAAAAAATCAGACTGCAGAAAAAAATTGAAAAAAGAAAACCACCTATCGATACTACTATTTTATGCCCCAGATTGGGAAATTTATTACAGGAGAGTATTCTGTGCACATTTGTGAGGAGACTTGGTAAAGGCTTTGCCTTCCCATTTAGACACTTACTGTACTCAGAAAACTGCAGTAAATTACTAAGGGTGACAAAAAGACCAGTGTGAAGCATGGACTCCAACGGCTGGCCCTGCTGTGGGCATCTTCTCCTGGCTGCAAATGCCTTCCAGAGGATGAAGGGCACACAGGCTGGGGAAGATAAACCGTTCTGTCAGGGAAGGATATGACAAGTGTGCGGTTGCTTTATTTAAAAGGAAAACCTGCCTTGTTGGAGGCGTCTCACATTCCTGGGACACAGACAAGATAAGCTTACAGACTCTATTGCCATTAATACTCCCAGAATGAGAAATGAAATGTTTCGTTTGCGTGATAATTTGGGCCAGCAGCTGTGTTTGCACATAGATAAATAGAAAGCCTGGAGAGGGACACAGGAAGTGGGGAAAGAGAAATTCAAGTGTAGTAAAAGAAAGACAAAAAAAAAAAAAAAATAGTTGGGGCTTCCTAACCTGTGAGGACAAAAGCAGCTGGTAATCCCCATAAACTACCAAACAGTGATGAGTTCTAATGTCCAAATGTGCTTATGAGAGCTGAATTACCTTTAGATTCCTAGTTACTAACCATTTTGTGTTTCACAACCCACTGAGAAACTGATAAAAACTGTGGAAATTTCTTTTCGTAAAAAATTCAGACATATTCATACAGGCAAAACAGCTTGTATAACATCCATAGGGTTAATGATTCCCAAGATCAATACATGTGCCTCTCCCAGGCCTCCACGCTGCCTTCTTCCTCATCCGTATGATGTGACATGTATGATATAACAATAAGGAAACATTGATTTGATTGATGACATGGCTCTAGAGCACATGGGTACAGGAAACTGAGGGCGATTTTCAGGGAGACCTTGCTCGGGGACAGTTGTCTTTATTGAGTCTTGGCTCCCGATTCTTGTTCACAATTCAGGGCGGATATATTTCAGAGGGCACAGGAGCATCTAGTGCTCTGTGCTGTCCAAATATCAGGCATCACTATACGTCCTGGGACCCAAATATAGAACTGCCGTGACAGCCCTGCAGAGAGTGGGGACACCATTCATAGAAGTTTTAGTGTGAGTGGTGGCTCCTGGGGTAGTTTAGGATGGTGGCCTGCACAAATAGCGCCTCCAAGAGGACTTTCTCACCATTACAGGCAGACAGCAGGACTACAAAGAGATAGAAATAAGCGCAGAGGTCTTTTGTCTAGTCCTCAGGTGTAGGCAGGAGCAGGTCAGCGCGTCGTTACATGGAGAAGTCCAAACGAGAGGGTGGCCTTCTTCTACAAAACAAGAACCACAAACAACTTTAGAGTGCTCACAAGAAGGGAAAATACCTTTGGGCTGGAACCAGTGGATTGGCCAGAGTGAAAACACACATGGCTTAGGGGCTTCTATTTCCAAAGCTGTGGGTTCCTGGATGAGAAAAAGCATAGAGGGGGCACCTGGGTGACTCAGTCAGTTGAGTGTCTGACTTCAGCTCGGTCATTATCTGTGGTTTGTGATTTTGAGCCCCATGTCAGGCTCTGTGCTGACAGCTCGGAGCCTGGAGCCTGCTTCAGATTCTGTGTCTCCCTCTCTCCTCCTCCTCTCTCTCTCTCTCTCTCTCTCTCTCTCAAAAATTAAAATAATAAAAACGTTAAAATTTTTTTTTTAATTTTTTTTTTCAACGTTTATTTATTTTTGGGACAGAGAGAGACAGAGCATGAACGGGGGAGGGGCAGAGAGAGAGGGAGACACAGAATCGGAAACAGGCTCCAGGCTCTGAGCCATCAGCCCAGAGCCCGACGCGGGGCTCGAACTCACGGACCGCGAGATCGTGAGATCGTGACCTGGCTGAAGTCGGACGCTTAACCGACTGCGCCACCCAGGCGCCCCAAAACGTTAAAATTTTTAAAGAAATAATAGGGAACACTTGGCACAATGCAAGCTGTGGAATATTCAGTGTTTGCTCCTTTCCCTTCCTAATGACCTAGTCAGAGGGCAGTCAGGATGCACATGGGCCTGGTGCCAGGACACCTGATTGAGAGAAAGACCCCAATTCCTGATGTCAGTGTCCATAAAAACCTTCCAGAAAACCATTGTTCTGGGGTTCTTTTCTTTCTGACAAGGGTTTGCTTCCATCGATGGATGTGCTCATGGTGAAATGAGCTATAAATCATAAAGTGAACGACATTGACTTCTCATTTTTTTAACAATTGAATCACTTACTCTGGAGTGAAAATACCCTTCTCCAGAGAGTACACTGGAAATTTCTGGAACTCCTAAGATTCCATCAACGGCTTTTTGCCGTCACTGTGGTAACTGCATTGACACCTGTTAGAACAGCCAGGTATGGCTTCTACTATCCACAAACTCTTGGGGATGAGAGAAGAATAATGGGAATTTATTGACCACCTGCTATGTATAGTTTGCACTGCTTAATCTTCTTTACCATAGTTATTAGAAGGTCATTAGTCTAAAGGGTAATTCTCCATCATTTCTTCTTAAATTAAATGTTTTAAGTCTTACTGGCCTCTCTAAGTTTAGGAGTGTTTATTAGAATTCAAACCTACATGTCAGCTTAATCGTGGAGAACAATTTGGAATAGGAAGTGAGTTTCAAAAAGAAGTGGGCAGTTGGGGTGTTTGTGGCAGTGACATAGTTGTGTAAAATGTCAGATTTATGTCATGGGTCTGAGGTACCAGATCCTCAAGGTACCTATTGCTGTTTGCTGTTCCACAAAATGGATTTTATGTCCATTTGCCATTGCTACCCAGAGAATAATAATAGGGAGCCAGAAGTTCCCTTAGCAACACCCAGGTCACCAAATGCAAACCTTCCTCTGAGAGTGTCCAAAAGCTCTGGATCCTGGGATGCAGTTTCATGTACACAGTACTATACTTTCTGTGGAGATCCCAGTGGCTTTCCATTCCCTCAGGCATTGAGAAGATATTACTGAGTCCTGCCACCTTACGATCTGGAGAAAAATAAGTAAGTACCCTGTCCTTTAGTAGCTCATTGTTCATGAGCATGGACATAAATAATTACTGAACAAAGCAACAAAAATGCAGTGAGAACACAATCGAAGTGTACTGTGTGACTATCCTGAGGAATTAAGGAGGGCTTCCAGGGGAAGTCATGTGTGAGCTGTTGTAATGATAGAGGGAAAAATGAGGTAAGGGATCTCAGCTGGCAGGAACATTGTGAGAAATGTCTGGAAGCATGAAGGCTGACATGGTACTCAGTGCAGTTGGAAGTTAGGATTTGTGTGTAGGGAGAGCAGGAGGTAATGCCTGAATAATGTGTGTGTGTGTGTGTGTGTGTGTGTGTGTGTGTGTGTGTCTGGGGGGGTGGACTATCAGAAAGCCTTCTGTGTTTCATTCTCCAGTTTTGGTTACTTTGTCAGTACTCCTTGGATCAAAACATGCATCTTACCATGAAGACAAGGTAGACGAGTGTGGGAAATGAAGTACATATCCCCAGAAAGCCTGGTGTAGCTAAAGAGACTGCTGGAGAGGGGGGTCTTGCCTTATTTGAGAGAAGGTAGCTCAGGATTGCAGTTTTCAGAACAGTAGCATTAAGTGGATCAAGGTACATTTTGAGGTAGACAACAGAAGCAACTTCTAAATAGAAGGAATATATCATCTGGGCTATTATAAGGCAAGGAGAGAGTTTTTCAATGAAGACTTAAAAGGGAAAATGGAATTTTACCTTTCTGGATCATATTATGTTCAGCTTCTTCAATTTTGATTAACATGATCACATTTATCCAAAATTGGTAAGGTATGAATATTGACTCCACTGGGTTATTGTAGGGAATGAGTAAATTACATATGAGAAAGTGCCCAGTACAGGACCTGGTGCATAATATGGAATCAGAAAAATATGCTTCCTTTTCTCCCCTTCTCTCCTTCCTTTCTTCCTTTTTGATTCTTCTTTCCTTGATTATTTTGATGGCTAAGAGAGATATCCATCTAGATAGGAGTTTTCACAAGCAAGCTGTTGAATTTTTATCTACCAAAACTCATACATTGAAATAACAGTGACAGGCTCTTTCAAAATTTTTTCAGCTCATTTTCACCCTTGTGATTGTTGACGGTAAGCTCTTGGAACTGCAATATGTTTCCTGACCACATTTCCCCTCCTTGTCACACATGGAGACCCTTACTTGTTGTGAGAACCTATTTCTAAGTCTATTACTGGGAGGCCTGATGTCAATGTAGAAAAACAGGCACAGGCTCTTTCCTGTGGAAATAAAAGGAGGCTTGTGGTAGGGAAGTCTCCAGAGGCCTGGGAACTCAATATGTAGTCACAGAGTCTTGACCTGAGCCTTATTTTCCTTGGGGCCTCTCTATGGGCCCATGGTATAGGACTGTGTGATTCTCCAAGGCCTTACAGATGGGCAACAGATAAAACCAAATGCTATACAGAAGACTAAAACTGCTGACCAGAGAGCTTGTACTTTCAAAGGGGTACTTAGTTAAACTCAGGGATGCAAGACTCAGAAAATATGGGTGTTTCAAGAGAATGAACTTTAACCATTTGGCATTCTCTCAAGAAAGCCACTGCCAGAGTTGTTTCTAAAACATAGGTCTGATTATGTCATGCTCATGTGCACAAACCGTCTTTAACTGCTCATTGACTTTAATATAAAGTTTTAAATCTCTTTTTTATGTTAGTGAAACTCATGCATTCAGAGTTAATTCCAAGCACCCTAGATAGGGGAGTTAAGTATCAGTGTCAATTTCCCCTTAACCTTCTCTGGGTCTTTAAGATCTCCATGTAAAGCTGAAGCTGGAAATGGAAGGGTTGGTGACTATAAGAGAGAGTTCTGAAGAGGAGTGTTATTCACCTGCCATAATGAGTGAAGTCCTTATGGTTGG
This sequence comes from Leopardus geoffroyi, assembly GCF_018350155.1. Classification (NCBI taxonomy): domain Eukaryota; kingdom Metazoa; phylum Chordata; class Mammalia; order Carnivora; family Felidae; genus Leopardus; species Leopardus geoffroyi. The sequence goes on from NC_059334.1 coordinate 43,973,897, forward strand.
CTCATTAGAGTGGCCTGTGAGGAGTTCCAGATACTCTGTGGCAGTTAGTGTGAGGGTCTGAGTGTCCCAGGGAACCTGGAATCGGGCGTGTGCATTCCCTCCCTCCGGCTCTGCTGTGAGAACAAGGCTGGCCATCCATCTTGTACTCTTGTCTCTGTTTCCTCACTGTTGGTCAGCTGACCCCAAAGACACATTTTTACCTTCTCTTTGTCATACTCTGCTAAGGCGCATAGTAATGACCTCTGAGCACAGAAGTCAAAACAGTCCTTTGGGTTCGGGTTTTTCAAAGATACTACTTAGAAGAAAAGAAAAATTTTCTAGATAGAATGCTGGCTCATAGGTGCATTACAAACGTATTTTTCAGGCCAGAACACATTTCAAAATGGATATCATGGAAGAATGGAGGAAATGCAGCCATTGTTTAAGAGCCAGAAAGGGGCAGTGAGCCAAGTCAGCCATTGGTGGAAGACAAAACAATATTGTCTTGTCGGTCCATGAACCACCTGGTAAGAAGCAGTGTTCTTGACCAGTGGTGTCCAAAATGGATTATACATCATATTTCATCAAAAAGAAACAAAACTGAAGCTTTAATAATATTTGATATATGGACTGACACTGATGTCTTTACTAGGTCCACATGTCAGATGATCCTACCTCAAGTTTAGCTAATGAACTATTCGGCTTCCAAAATAGGAAAGAGTTGACAGTTGAGCTTTACCCTTTGTTCACCTTTGGTATACGGTGATATTTTGCAGTTTCTGTGCGCCTAATTAAGTGGATTTGCCACTTACCTAGTTTTAACCAAACTAGCTTTCCATAAAGGACAAAGGGCTTTAAAAATTCCTGCAAAGAGGGGCGCCTGGGTGGCGCAGTCGGTTAAGCATCCGACTTCAGCCAGGTCACGATCTCGCAGTCCGTGAGTTCGAGCCCCGCGTCAGGCTCTGGGCTGATGGCTCAGAGCCTGGAGCCTGTTTCCGATTCTGTGTCTCCCTCTCTCTCTGCCCCTCCCCCGTTCATGCTCTGTCTCTCTCTGTCCCAAAAATAAATAAACGTTGAAAAAAAAATTACTGCAAAGAAACTGCAGGTTGAGTAAAGATGAAGGTACTACCTTGCATGCAAGCAAAAGACAACGGTGATAAGATGACAGTGTGGACATTGCCTCTTGAAGAATGGGCTCTTGGTTACCAACATTAAAAGGCAAAAGCAGTGATGATATAATAAGATCTGAGAAGAATCAGCCAAAGCAAAAACATCAAAAATTATCTGGGAGGTTATTTTAAATATATTCACTTATTATTTTTAAGTTTGTTTATTTATTTTGAGAGAGAGAGGCAGAGACAGAGGGAAAGAGAGGATCCCAAGCAGGTTCTGCACCGTCAGTGTCTACAGGGTTTGAACTCACAAACCGTGAAATCATGACCCGAGCCAAAACCTAGAATCAGATGCTTAACTGACCAAGCCACCCAGGCACCCCTTAAATATCTTTAAAAATAATATGATGTGGAGAAATTTTACCCTAAGCCTATATTTTGGCTACATATTAGCTAATGACAGCACAAAGCCTACATGATAAACAAAATATTTAAAAATATGGTTTCTTTCAGGGTACCTGGGTGGCTCAGTCAGTTAAGTGTCTGACTCTTGATTTTGGCTTAGGTCATCATCTCACAGTTTGTGGGATCAGCCCCTGTGGGATCGAACCCCGTGTCAGACTCTTTGCTGACAGTGAGGAACCTGCTTGGGGTTTTCTCTCTCCCTCTCTCTCTGTGCCCCACCCCTGTACGTGTGCACTCTCTCTCTCTCTCAAAATAAATAAACATTAAAAAAATAAAAATACGATTTATTTCATCTTAACCCTTTAAAATTTACATTTTTGTGTATGTTTTATAATAGTCATAACATACTAGTATAGAAATGCATGGTATACATAGATGTTAAAATACACACATACACATGTTGGGAAAATGCTCAAATAATTTTACTGATGGAGAGCATTATGAGCACATTACTCTAGGAAATTATGATAATCAGAAGACAAAACATCCCAATGTCAATGAGTTGTGGATTCTTGTTAGTTAGTCCACCACTGTGTCATTGTATCATGAAGTGAGACGAGAGAGATTACTTAAATCGCTTCCTTCATAAAGTATTACAAAAATGAGATTTCATAGTTGAGAAAATTCCTGTTCTTCAAGTGGAAAGTGTGAACTCATTATGATATTTTGGTACATTGGATTATGTTTGCCACAGGACTTTATTCACCACTCACTGATGACAAATCTGCTCTCCTTCCATACTAAGAGAAATAGGTATATTTTATAGTGTGTAGGAACTTCCATCAAGGTGGACCATTTGGACTTTTCCATATGTGCTCTGGAGGAGAGAGGCCTCAGTGAAGTTGTGACGTTTTCAGAACATGTTATCTTCTCTAGAGACTCTTCTGGTTGGGAGAAGAGGGAATAATTAGCTTCATTGTAGATGAGTAGAAGGTGTTGTGTCTCACAACCACCCAGATTAAACTGCATGAAACAGTGAGCTCAGAGCTTTTAGTTTTAATCAAGAGTGAGCTATGGAGCTCAGAATTATAGAGTGCTTTGTGGCAACATTAGTTTGATGTGCTGATTTAGCCATAGAGGCCAGTAAAATGTGAAATATTGTCAAGAGGGGGATTCCCAACAACTTCTGTCATTAAATCTAAATTCAGCAAATCGTTGATTGAATACCTATTATGTGTCTTCATGTTGGGATGATACCTGTCTGTTTACTATAATTTACAATAGATCCAGAGAGTTGGAAACCTCCAGAAAAAAAAAAAAAAACTAGTATAATCAACGGAAACAACCAAATGAAGATGGGATATATAAGTAATTATAATTCTTTAGAAAGGTGAAGGTGGAAAGAGGAGTAGGGACTAATTTATAAGATAATAAGGTACAATGATTCTTTGCTAGAATGATGTTTTCTTCCTTCCTTCGTTCCTTTGCTCCTTCGCTCCTTCATTCCTTCCTTTTTTCCTTTGTTCCCTCCCTCCTTCCCTTTCTTTCTTTTTTCCTTCCTTCCTCTTTCTTTCTTTCTTTCTTTCTTTCTTTCTTTCTTTCTTTCTATAAAGAACAAAGTAGGGTTGGGGGGATGGAGGGGGTGGGAGGAGAAATGTAAACCAGTTGAACCAATTATTTTTACAAGAATACAGTGATAGTTTCCCAGACAAGTAGCACAAAGTCATATGTGGAAAGGGTAGGGTATCAACAAGATTCCAGATCTATGTCCCCAGAAGAGTTGATAAAGTCCCCAAATGTGTTTTTTCCTCCTCTTGACGGCTTCTTCTTCCTGAACCATTCCCCTCACCCTCATTCCAGTAGTCTCCTTTTCTCACATGGGATTTTGCCCAGGAAAACAGAAAGCACTGTGAGATTCCAGGCAGGGAAATTCTTCATATAGAAAATTACTATACCATTAGATAGACTGGGGGAGTGATAGGAAAGTTTCTAGTGGCTTCTAGGAAATCAATACACGATAGAATAATCAGAAACCACCACAAATTACCTCACCTGCATGTAGCACCAATGTGGGTGTCTCGCTAAAACGTATTCCAAAGCCCTGGCACATCTCTACCATCAGCTGAAACCCAGGCGTCTCCTGTATTCGCCACAAAAACAATATGACTGCAGCTTCTCTTCTACCTTCTGTCTCTCACATGACTGCCTCTCACGGACAGAATCTAAACCAGAACCTGGCTGGTTAGGAAATGCAGCCCCCAGCCTTGCGGTCCTTGTGATGCAGGAGAGAGCAGAGAAGAAGGCAAACGGTGCTGTTTCTAACAGATGATCTAGCACAGTTATGGTTTCTAATTGAGGTAATTAGTATCTTCCTGCTGTACTGTAGTCCTGAAGGTGTTTCAGTACAAGGTCACTTACTATACAGCATTATTTGCTATGGGCCTTCAATAGATACTGTACCACTAATAAATTGATGTGATCTGATATCACATTAAAAAAAATTTTTTTAACATTTATTTATTATTGAGAGACAGACACAGAACATGAGCAGGGGAGGGGCCGAGAGATGGAGAGATACGGAATCTGAAGCAGGCTCCAGGCTCTGAACTGTCAGCACAGAGCCCGACGTGGGTCTCGAACTCATGAACTGCGAGATCATGACCTGAGCCGAAGTCGGACGCTTAACCGACTGAGCCACCCAGGGGCCCCTGATATCACATTTTTAATTGGGTTAAAGTTCAAGAAGAAAAGACCCCCGTCTCTCACTCCAGGTGGGGCTTCCACATACTCTGTGCTGATGTCACACGGCTATCCTAGAGAGATTTTTATTGCTCTTCTCCAGCATCCTACTCTCTTGCTCTCCCTCTCTCTCCTTTTGCTCTCTGTTACCAAGGGTTAGTCTGTTGTCCTTCTGAGATGGCCAGCAATACTCTCTTCCACCAGGAATACACCTCTGTTAATGGGCCACAAGGTAAGCTTTGTTATTGGGCCACAAGGTAGAGTGAAAACCCAGGAATTATTAGCGTCTGATTCAATCTTTCAGTTTATCCCTGGGACACTGGAATCTCTTCCTTTAATACTGAGGACACTATGAAAGAAAATGCCCCAAATTATTGATCATGGACAAAACTGTTATTTCTAAGACTTGCTCCCCGGGGAGGGAAGTTAGGGGGTGAGAGTAGTTTCTTGTTTACTTTAGTGTCTCCAGTTCAGAGAAAGGTGGTTAGTCTCATCCCCTTTGTCCAAGAGTCCCAGGATGAGGACAGGTCTTCAGCTGCTCTTTTATAGCTTTCTCACAAGGAGGGTAAATACCATTTATATGAACCAGTCCAGCACCTGAGCAGAGCATGACATGGCATGTTCAGGCATACTTGAATTTCAGCAGTGGGCATGCAGATTTGCTCCCTTTCTGTGACATCCACTGTATCTCAACAAGGACACCTGAATTAATGCTTGGAATGGGGAAATTAGAAAATAAAAACCTGGACATTTATTGAAGCTTCAAGGTCAGACTTGCTTTAAGACTTCTCGGTCAGGCCTGAAATTCTAACTGAAGGTATAGAGCAGTGGTGATCAGTTGTGTCTGCTTTCTCCCCATCCCCTGGTTGTTGTGAAGGCTGGAGAGACCCTGGGAGCCAGGTAGAGTCCTCTCCTTGTGGCAACACCATGGGCTTCTCCTTATTAGCCATTGCTGATTTGATCATCAGCACCAGAGACTCATGTACAAGAATAAGGAGGTGCCCTGGATTGTCACATTTTGCCTCTGTACGTCTCTTCATAGAGCTCTGAAGTGTAATATTGATCTAGGAGGCACTGGTCACAACTGGCATTTTCATCCTCTAAATTAAAAGAATAAGAGAATTTTGATGAATTGAACAAAGTCTAGAAGCTTTATCTTGCACTGACATTTTGATTTTTTTTTTAAGGAAATACATTTCCTAACTATATCCTGCAGATAGATAACTCTGTTATTCTACTCATTTGTTGGAATTGTAGAAAACATAATCAAACTTGCCAGCATGCTCAAGTCTCAGATTTTGCAGCTTATCATGATTCACGCAGGCTGTGCCACAAGGTCTGCTGGAATGACAAGAAGGGGGAGCACAGAGAGAGGAGAGCAAGCCAGAAATAGGCAAAATTAAACCCCAGGTATTCATCTGTTTATTAAAATTAAATTTCAGGGACCATGGCCAGTAGACTGAATTAAAATGTCCAAGTTGGTGACCAGAAAGCCATAACATAATGTCCTAAGACACTGGCCTAGAGGCTGCATTATAATGTCCAAGGAGAATGGTCATGAGACCTCATTTTCATGTTCAAAGCAGCAGTCAGAGGCCAATTTCCAGATTATAATGTCATGGCAGGGTAGGGAGAGTGGATCATGAGACTACATTATAAATTCCAAAGTTATGATCTTAATAACATTATAATCTACAGGGTATGTTTAAAGGAGTCAAATGATAATTTCAGAGGATAGAAGCCAAAAGGCCATATTGTGGTGATCAAGAAGATACACAGAAACTGTACATTATAATGTGTTAGGCTGTGACTGACAAAATCCATTCTTTCTATGGCCTGCTTCTTGGCCAGCTGGTGACAGTGCAGTGCTCAAGGACTGAAAGGTATTGCCCTCTACATTTTCTGGTTTGTGGATGAAAGTAGAGAACCAATCGGGGGTGAGCATCAGGGATGAAGTTACTTGCTATTTCAAGGGAGGACTTGTGTAACACACTGACAAGAGTCTTACAGATCTGGGCTGAATGGAACAGGCAAAGGCTGACAAAAATTGTAATGGCAGATCTCGCGTTTGTGAGTTCAAGCTCTGCATTGGGCTCTGTGCTGATGGTGTGGAGCCCGCTTGGAATTCTGTCTCTCCTTCTCTCTGCTCTTTCCCCACTTGTCTCTCTCTCTGTCTCAAACTAAATAAATAAACTTAATTTTTTAAAATTATAATGACAAATCTCAGAATCCGTGTGTGTTAATCTTCTTGGGTTGCCTTAACAAGATATCACAGGCTGGGAGGGCTTAACCAGCAAACACTTTCTTTCTCACAGTTCTGGAGGCTAGAAGTCCAAGATAAGGTGTTAGAGGTTTGGGTAATGGTAAGACCTCTATTTCTGATTTGCTATATCCTCACATGGTCTTTTCTCTGTGCTCTTATGGAGAAAGAGAGAGAGAGAGATTTGGTGTCCCTTCTTCATATAAGGACACCAGTCCTATCAGATTAGGGTCCCACCCTTATGACCTCATTAGCTATAATTACCTCCTAAAGACCCTATCTCCAAATATAGTCACTTTGGAGCCTAGGGCTTCAACATATGGATTTGGGGGAATATAATTCAATCCATAACATTGTGTATCATTGGCTCACCTGCATATCGGTCAGTTTTTGGTTGGCCAAGTTGGAAACTGGTCTTTCTCTAATTCTCTTGCACTGCAGGGGAACCAATTCTCTAGAAAGAAGACATTCTAAGAAGGATCTGAATAAAGGGACAGCATTCTTCTGCTCTAATAACATTTTATTCAAACCTCTTACAGCACTTTTTATAAGCCTTAATAAGCTAGGCAGTTGTGATGTGTAATTATATGCATAATTGTTTTCATACATATGGTCTTCTGGTTCTCTGTTACTTTCCAGATGTATTATTCTTTCTTCTCTACTCTATTTTCTGCCTTGGGAAGTTGTCAGGTGCAATTCTCTTGTTCCTGTATGGTTTGGAAGTCATAGCTGGAAAAAAGAAGGTGGGAAAATTAATACTTGCAGCTACCTCGCAGCAAGGTTTACTAAGGCTGCCTGTATTCTTCAACAGAAGGGTTCTGCTCTTCTCAAAGAAGCTTTTTCTACATGGATCTTTCCACCTTGCATCTAAGAACTACTTTCTCCTCTCATCCTTTTGTTACCACAGAGTCCCTGCTACTAAACCTGGGTCACTGCACTATCTCTTGTGGTTTCTTTAAACCCAGTGGGTGCATTTGTAAATAGTCTGTTTTTCTAAGGTTATTTGTTAATAAATCAGCAAAGTATCCTGAAATATGCTATTTGTTTCATACAGAGGCACTGACTGATACAAAATGCATCACTAGGCCAAATTTCCATTCTTGTTTATTCTCCTTGAGTCAATTTACAGGCACATAACTTCCCAGAAAAATCAGCTGTATTGACTGGGATGACGTAGTCACAAGTTGGAAATGCTTGGCCACAAAGCATTGTAAGAGCTCAGCAGTGTGTAGGGATATGGAGAGGAAGCTGGGATGACTGAGGGGAATGGTCTCAGCTGGAGTGTGGTGGGAGAAATCCAAGTCATAGTGTCCAGAAGCACATGGTGAACTTGAGCATGACCCAGGCTGGGACTGAGACCCAAGCAAGTGAGAACTGCTTCCGAAGGCCATCTGCTTTCAGGACAACAGACTGGAAGTGAGCCTCCACCACTCATACATACTAAGCTAAAAATGTTTTCATGATGCTAAACATATGTATTTCCCCTGTAGGATTCAAGAAAGTTTTCTTTATTTTGAATTATGAAGTAATGCTTCTCATAAGCCCCTCCTTTTTCCCTCCAAATGGCCCTTGTGTCCAAAAGGTGCCCACCCTGACTCTAAGCAGGTATGTTAATTAAGAACAATTACTGCATGGTGGCCTAAAGCTTGGACTTTAGAGCCAAACAGAGTTACACTCAAACACAGTCTCCATCATGTAGTAGTTATATGACTTAACCTTAGTTAAGTTACTTGGCATCTCTGAACCTGAATTTTCTCATCTATAACTGGGGATACTCTTAGTATTTACCTTGGAGTATTGCTGTGAGAAATGGATACTGGTAGAATGAATTCTACTGGTAGAATTCTACCAAATGAATTTGGTAGAATACTTAGCTAAGTTCCTTGCATAGAGTAAGCATGGAATAGATGCTGGCCACACTCTTCCATGCACCTCAGCTGCTCGGCATCAGACAGGAGGCATTGCATGGTCCTAGGTAGTCAACATACCTCAGGAGCCTTCTTAGCTTATATTGGACAGCATAGAAGATGGGGTCCAACATACATGGGAAGGAGATGAAGAGAGCTATGCAGAGTACTAGGGCCTAAATGGGGTTGGGAGCATCATGGCTAGCCTTGATAGCTGGAATGGTAGAGCACAGAGTTGACAGCCCAGAAATGTGGGTCAATTTTCCTGGCCCTGATGTCCTTGATTAGTGAGTAGTGGTGGAGTGAGTGAGAAGGCATGGTTTCAGAGCCTTTAGGAGAAGACACACAAATTTTGATCAAATAGAGCAGATGTAGATATGTGATTAGGTATTTCCAATTTGATAGTAGATGTTCAAATGTATTGGGAATAGTCTTCTTAGTTCCAACTGATAATATTAATAATAATAATAACTGAAATGTGTTGAGCATATATCATGTGCCAGTCATCGTGCTATTTTGGTTTTTACAACTTAATTACGAGAAAAGTATGGCTATTACTCCAGTTTAGAGATGAAGAGATAGGCACAATAGGCACAGAGGGGATAAATAAATTGAAAAAGTTCTGCTAGCCAGCAAACATCAGGGTCAGCATGAAATCTGAGTCAGCTCTTAATGATTACAAGGCTTCAACATTTAGACTTAGAGAGTGACTTAGTGAGCAGCATAAACATCTGGACTCACTCCTCATCTATTTCTTCTTTCTCAAGGCAAATATTTCAAAAAGACCAATGGAGCTGGCTTATCACTTTTATCCATGTCACCTTAGGCAAGTGACTTCATCTCTCTGAGCCTCAGCGTCCTCATCTATAAACTGGGAAAATAATATCCACCTCACTGAGGCAGGTGTTAAATGATACAAGATATGAAAAGTCTTAGCACAGAATAGATTCTAAGTTAGGACTATTCCTAGTCTTCTCTTCTTCTGTTATATTCCCCTCCAAGAGGCCATCCATCATCGTGGATTCCTCCAGTAACAGGGGCCTCAACTCTTCCCTGGAACTTCTTCTGGTCCATTACAGAACATCCCTGATGATTAGACTTGGCTTTTTATAATAAAATGCTTGCCTGAGGTCAGTTCTCTGAGTTGACATAGACTAAGTTCAATCCCTTTTTCACATTGCTGGACTTTTCACATTATAAAGATAATGTTCATGACCTCCTATTTTTTTTTCTTTCCTAAGTAAACACCTGTAGTTACTCCCGCCATCTCTCAATCGTGAAGCCTGTGGATTCTTTCACTTCTCAGTCCTTTGATAGTGACATTCGTCAATTTCTCTTTTCAATTTTTCTTATTTCCCAAGAAACAAATGTTCTCTATAAAAAAAGGAAAAACATATGGACTTAATAAAATGAAAATAATGACTTCTAAGGCAGTGTTTGCTCTTGCACAGTCTACCCTGGGGATCTTCATTCCTTTGCTACCATGAGTAATCTGGCACATGCCGCTGGTACCATCTTGATACAGCTCTCTTGGCCTGAAATTAGGTGACAAAATATAAATCTTCTTAAGTTGCTCATTAGAGATAATTGAGAAATGGATGAAGAAAGCAGTGCTGAACCCTGTAGAAGATGCAGATACCTCATTAATCTGCCTCATTTGGTACTACCATTATCTCAAATTACAAATTCTTTGTACTTTCATCATATTTGTACGAAGGGAGATTGCTTGCCCAGAGACTTCAAGGAATTAGACGGAAGCTGTAATTTGGCCAAGAACAACATCCACTCCCCAAATCTTGGGTGGTAGGAATCATAGCCTGTTCTGTAATGTCAGTTCCTCCAGCTGTCATTTCTCATTACAATCTTCCCTCTAGAACTTCTTTTTGGTACCCCAGGAATTGTCTTGTTCAAGTGTGAACTAAAATCATTACTTCTTTACTTGTCCCAGTGCTTAAAATTCCAAGTCCAGTCATCTCCTAGCTCCCAGTTCCCAGTCTTTTCGTGGCATTTATTACCAAGAATATCTTGGATATTTAGAAAGAAAAGCTTACGTAGCCTGTATGGTCACGGAAGATGGGCACTCCCAATGCAGAAGTAGTTTTCCAGATTTCATCCATAAAGCATCGTTTATACAATCCTAAATGGATTCTCTATAATGTCAGTCTATAATATATAATAGGAAAATGTATATGGTCTCTATTAGTGCCTTAGCTACCTTAACACATACATGTGCACACACACATAGTGAAAGCAAGGAAGATTTGGTTTTGAAGTCTACTTTTGCTCATTTCCTCTCCAGGCTGAATTATCTCCTATTCTTTCCAACCTCAAATCCTCCTTTTTGTGAACCTAAACATTTTTACTCACTGCTAGAGGCCCTGCTTCTAAGTGTCCATTGAGTAGATGATAGAGTTCCAAATTTGTAGCTGACATGTAGAACAGTCCTCCCCTCCCCCTTCACCCCTCCACCCCCTGCCATGTGTAAAGCTCCAGCATTTGGCAGCTCTGCAGGTCACAATGAAAACTGGTGAGGACTGAATAGGAAGAGGCTGGAGGCAAATCAGTGTTAGAAACTCTTGGATATTTAGGATTAGATTCCGAGTCATGGGATAGCATTTTCCTCCTGGACTTTGTTTTTCTTGGAAAAGAGTATGGAAGTGAAGAGGAATTTGGATCTCTGGGAACAAGGGCTGATGAGAGATCCATAAACCTCTGTAATATAAATCCAAACTGCTGTGAGACATCAGTGTCACGAAGGCAGGAGTACCATTCACCATTCACCCTTGCATCTCCAGCTCCTGGCACTTAGAGGGTGCTCAATAAATGCTTAGTGAATAAATAAAGGATTGAATAATACATGAAAGTTGAATAACTTTTTTTTTTTTTGCTTTTGTCTTCTCCATGATTACTTATTTTCTTCTTCCTTCTTAGTTTTTGCCAAGTCTTTTTCAAAATTCTGTGCTGTCTCATATGCTTAGGGGTTGAGTATTAGAACACTTGTATCAATATTTGGCCAGAGTTTAAAAGTGACCTGTAAAAGTGACATATCACTGGAGTCCTTAAGGAGAATGGGGTGGGGCAGAAGAGTGAATGGAAGAAAAAGAAAGAGGCACCCATGAACTCAAATCTAGGGATCTCAGTTGCTTCATGGCTGGCATTTTAATCTTTCTCTTAAATAGGATGCTGATTCCTTTATGTACAAGACATTCTGGAAAGGTGTCTTTGTTTCTTTAAGTAAAAAATCAGAGTCAGAGTGAAGATTGTTGAAAAGTAAGCTGCCTGGAATCTGAGGCTGATAAAAGGTGAAAAGTCAGAAAGTTTCATGTGAAAAGAAGGAAACCACTTCAACAAGAACCACACTGGGACCTGTTTTCAACTTGCTGACCCTGTGCTAGATCAGCCTTACTCCAAAAAACATTCTGTTTTCTGAGTTTTAAAACTGTGTTTGCAGAGGCTTGGCCTCTAGGACTCAACAAATAACAACTGGAAAAACACCACAGAGAAGAATGAGTGAGGATTGCCTTTAAACCTGAGTGGACTACTTTGGCCAAAAAAAGTTTTATTTTATGAGGTTGTGATCTGAGTATTGACTTGGTTTATGAAAACTACATGTTTCCAGGAAGCTCCCATTCCAGGCAAAAGGATAGATCCTGGACCGGGTCACCCAGATTCTATCTGGGATCCCAAGTCTTCACTCTGAGACTTCAAAGACTCTCCTTTTATCATGACACAGAACATCATCTGAAGGGTGTTGTTTGCTGAAGAACTGAGCAGACACAGCAAAAATCAGTTTGCCAACAGTCTTCCTCATCCCCTTCATCTAATCTTAATGTTCTTTGGTCTCTCACCCACTCTTACCCCCATCACCCCGTATGATCTCCTTATACTAATTGAGTCCAGACTTGCATCCATGGAGAAAAATCATAGTCATGTCCAATTGCAAAGATGAAAATTAGTGTGAAGATTGTTTTCTTTGCAGGTAGAAGACTTTATGGTCGTGGTTTATCTTTTTGGGGAGACTTCCCACACTTTTCTAGGGACAAATACTCACACTGACTCCTTCTGGCTAGAAGAGGGGCTGGTGTGCCCTTACTACCTATGCCAGCTCTCCCTCAGTGACCCAGGCATGCTGCTTTTTATAAGAAGGGGAGAAGTCAGGCTATGGTGCCCAAGCTCTGCAGAGCCAAACAAAGACTCTCCAAGGGAGCTGAGCATTCACCTTTCTAAAATTTGTTAAGGGAGAGCAAAGTAAAGTGCACAATCAGAATTAAAATGAATTGCCTTGGGTAGCTAGAATGAAAGTGAAAAGATTTTTGAAAGATTTTTCAGGTCTTTCTTTTTTGAAAAAGATAACAGCCTTAAAATAAGTAAGACTTTCTTCAAGGTCTAAGAGACACCATGATCTCACTTTGAACTTTGAGTGACAACACCCCCATTGTGTATTTCAATAGAGGCCTTCAGAATTCATTAACTTAAGGGGAGGAACATAGCATGGGAAAAGAAGAAAAAGACAGAGAGGGACATGATCCCCCCTAAAATATCCCAACATAATTTCTTTATCCTGTTGTTCAAGAGGGGAAAAATATGTAACTGCTTGATATATGATAATTCATGAAATCAGTTTTTGAGTTGCGAAATAAGTCACTGTTATATTGCTCAATTTAGTGAAGACCAATGTTTAAATAATACTCAGGGGAGAAATAGAAACCAAATGAAAGAAATAAATACTGAGTGCCATTGCATGGAGAAGCCTGTAAGTATCACACCAGATTAGGTCACACCAGAGTAGGTTCTCTCCCCCACCACACCACCCACACCAAATGTTTTAGCTTTTCTCTCCCTTTCTCTGCTCAGGCAGTCTTTGCAAATAAAAGTGTGCTGATCTTTGGGGATAAAAACACAAGTTGAAATCTTAGGAAACCTCCAGAGGCACCTGGGCCATTCACACACTGATTGGTGGTGCAGTAAGTAGACTGAGACAAGGGGGGTGCTGATTGCTTATTATGATATATGAGTTGTTACAGTGATGGTAAAGGGGGAGAATTGGGAGGAGAATGGAAATCTTACTGCATTTTGACAAAGAATTTAATTCCTATTGTTGCAGCGAAGCCTGGCACATCCCTGAGCTTGCTTCCCCATGCTGATAGGCTTAAACTACCACTACTACACCCTACTTTCTGATAGCCAAGATGACTTCTTTCTTTATTTCATTACCACCATACCACAAATGGCCATGGCAAATGAGAGTAAGTATGGATGCTGGGGAAAAGTTTCTAAGGTCATGTGACTTCAGAAATTCTGCCAGGGACATATGTGGCCACCCCACAAGCATCATAGAACACTTCTCTCAGTGGCAGGTGGAAATATTTTTTAGTTGAAAGCTTTACCTTCCAGTACCTTCTATCTTATTTTCCTCATGTTGGAAGTCTTTGAGCAGAGAGAGAGAAAAAAAAGTTCCAATATGGAAATGAACCTGTCCTTGTGTAGGTGAAAGAGAGCAAGAGAAAGGAGCTTCTGATTTTAATTGAGGTTAGCAGATGCCAGTGCTTTGGTGTCAAATGTAAAATCATACAGTGGAAGAGTTATTAGCTACTCAATAGTACAGATCAGGCTGCCTATCTGGACATGGTGCACATGTCTGGGAGTGTGAGGCAGAAAAAAGAAAGATGCATACAAGTTTCAGGCATAGGCCTATTAGTATTGGAACCTGCCCTCCAGCTGCCATTGAGGGCTTACATTATATGCAGCTGGGATGGGGCACTCCTTCTGGGCTCTTGTACAAGATCCACAGGCATCCTACAGGGAATGGAAGATCTTTCCAAGAGAAATCCTTCCTTCTTGGTGTTGGAGATTGGCCTGGAAGAGATTGAAAGACACAGTTGATTTAACAAAGGTTTCCAGCCATCTCTTTTTGATATGGGCTTTCTTCTTTTGTGGAAACCCCATCCTGAGATTTCCCCCCAGTAATGGGGAAAGCTTAGCAGGCATGCAGAAAACAGCTTTCAAAATTTGAGGTAAGGAAAAATTTCTTAGCTAGGGTACGAGGAACACAGATCATGGAAATAAAGTGGTAATTTTGATAATATTAGAGTTACATTTTGTTTATTAAGAAATTCACACATGACAATTCAAGAACTAGAAGAAATATATTTACAATACATATAAACCCTTTATCCTCCAAATATAATAATATACAGATTAATACTAAAGTTTATAAAGCACTAAGAAATTAAAGAAGCGGGAAGGGCAGGGGAAAGTGTAAACAGAAAATTCACAGAAGGAATATGAATAGCCAGTATATACATATATATATATATATACATACATATATAACATATATATGACATATATATATGACAAAATATATATATACATATATATGACATATATATGACATATACATATATATGACATATATATGACATATATACATATATATGACATATATATGACATATACACACACATATATATGACATATATATACATATATGTGTCATATATATGACATATATATGACATATATATACATATATGTCATATATATGACATATATATACATATATATGTCATATATATGACATATATATACATATATATGTCATATATATGACATATATATATATATATATGACAAAATACTCTACGTCATTAGAATAATGGAAATTTCTTTTTAAAAATTTTTTTAATGTTTATTTTTGAGACAGAGAGAGACAGAGCATGAATGGGGGAGGGTTAGAGAGAGGGAGACACAGAATCTGAAACAGGCTCCAGGCTCTGAGCTGTCAGCAAAGAGCCCGACATGGGGCTCGAACTCACAGACTGCGAGATCATGACCTGAGCCAAAGTCGGCTGCTTAACCGACTGAGCCACCCAGGCGCCCCAGAATAATGGAAATTTCTAACTAAAACCACAAATTGCAAACTAATCAGGCTGGCAAAAGTTAAAAAGTCTAAAAAACCATGTTGGCAAGGATGTGGAGTCATAGGAATACTTACACTTTGCTGCTGAACACGTAAATTGACACAACTTTGAAAAACAAGTTGACACTAACCAGTAAAGTTGAAGTTGCCCAAATTCCCTGAGCTGGTAATTCCATTTTTTGGTATATACACCATTGAGGTATCCTTGAACGTGTATGCCAAGAAACATGTAGAAAAGCCCTCAAAACAACATTGATCCTAAAAGCAATATCTGGAACCAATGCAGATATCTATCATCTGGAATAGATAGTTCAAATATTATGTATTCAGACATCAAAACAAAATAGAACATGAGTAAATTGAAAGAACTAGAGCTACATATATCAACAATAATTGAGGAAAAATTTGTAAGAAACATACAACTAAATATGTAATAAATATGTATATTTCACATAAGAAACATATTTATATACATGAAGAATATATAAAATAAAACTACACATTGCTTGGAGATTCATAAAAATTTTAGTTAAAATATGAATATAGGCATAGCAATAAAAACATTAAATACAGGACAGTGTTTTCCTGGGAAAGGAAGGAAAAGAATGGGGGAGAGGTTTAAAGGGGCATTTAGTTCTGCTGACAATGTTTTGTTTCTTATTAAGGGCGTGAGTTCACATATATTCAATATATTGTTTTAATATCTATTTGTATGCCCTAAATACAGCAAATTAACTTTTTTTTTTGCTTCTTAAAAGTGTTTATTTATTTAATTTTGAGAAAGAGAGAGAGATAAAGTGAGTGCATGAGGGAGGGACAGAGAGAGAGAGGAAAAGAGAATCTCATGCAGGTTCTATGCTGTCATTGCAGAGCCCAATGGGGGCTCAAACCCAGGAACTGTGAGATCATGACCTGAGCTGAGATCAAGAGTTGGACACTTAACTGACTGAGCCACCCAGGCACCCCAGCAACTTAACTTTTTAAGAAAGAAGTCATGGTAGTTGATGGAGTATGGTAAGACTTATTTCCTTTCCTTTAGAGTAAAAGATTACTCTCGGGAACATTCTCCACACTTTCCCCAAAGCTATAGAATCCAAAGGTATAACAAGAAAAGGGAACTGGGAGAACAAACAACAAATTAAAAAACCCATTTCACACTGGGAAGACACTATGCCATGGCTAAGTGGACCTGACCACTATGTAAGTAGGACATTTATTTTTGTCGTGTGTGTGTTTAAACAACTTCCATTCTTTATTCCCTTTTCATTCAATACCTTCATTTTCTTCTGAAGGATACTTCCTCCTCCAGTCATAACCCATGTGTTTGCAAAGACCTCTATGGAGGAAATGACCTAAGTCAAAGCCAGTCACCAGGCTACAGTTATTGATTCAAGGATATATTGTCTAGTCAAAGTCCATGACACTCAAAAAACTTTGCAGGCAGTCATTGGAAAGGGACTCTTGCTTTTCTGTCTTCTGTGGCTGAGACCAAGAGAGAATGCGAGGCCCAAAGCTGCTTCAGCATGTTGTGACTAGGAGTCTCTCCAGCTGGTCTGAGGATGAAGGCTGCGAGGAGGAAATCTAAATGGAGAAGCAGAGTGGGAGAAACTAGGTCCCAGATGATTTGTCATACCTTCCAGTCAAGCTGTCTGACATTAGCCCCTCCTCTGAGCTTTTTATGGGTGATGGGTGTTGAGGAGGGCACTTGTTGGGAGGAGCACTGGGTGTTGTATGTAAGCGATGAATCATGGGAATCTACTCCCAAAGCCAACAGCACACCGTATACACTGTATGTTAACTAACTTGACGATAAATTATGTTAAAAAATATACACCCTCCTTATGAATATGATTCGACTTTTCCCTTTCTTGCAACCAAAATAATCCTAACTGATAAATCTTTCATTACTAATAAAATATCAAGATGAACCCCCCTCTTAGCAATACAAATAATCATAATTCTGGCTGAAAGGAGAGCACTCTGCCCCCTATGCTTATCTATCTCCCACCTGCCAGGTCATCAGTTCCCCTGAAAGCCTTTCCTAACCCCCTCAGCAGCTAATAAAGGAAACACAGCTGGCTCCACTCAGATCCAATACCTAGTCCTTTTGTCACAGAATTGTCTAATCAAAACAACTAAAATTGCCTTCCCAGAAATTAAACCCTTCTTTTGACTAGAGACACTTATACCAGCCAAAAACACTTGAGGAAGACCCAGTGAGGGGGTCATTGTTATCCTTACTTTGAATATCTGAGAAAAAATGAAGGCAAAGGAGATGATTCCATGAGGAGGTAATTTGTTTCTTCTGTTAGATGTTTCACAACACAGGTGATGGTCTAAATTTAAAGATTCTTTAAACAGCATGTACCCAGACTAATGAAAATCAAAGTTCAAGGGCTTATTTCAATTATGATGAACAATCCACCCATTTGTAAGGATTTATTGACTAGCTGGGGAATATTTAAAATTTGCATTTCACTTGCCACTTTAGAATTTTTTTCCAAGAGCATTAATCTTCTTTCCTCTTTTTCTGTTCTTTAAAAGGTCTTGACTTGCTATTCTTAAATGAAATTATCCTTGTCTGCTTCCTCTTCAGTGAAATGAAACCAACTTTAAATAACTCACCTAGACAGCTGGGTTTTAAAACTTTTTGAACAAATACTTTCTCTCAAAGTCCCCTACATGTTGTGATGTTCTATTCTATCCTATTCCATTCCATTCTATTTTAAAATGTCTTGGTCAAGACCCACTAAATTGGCTACTACTGAAATAACTTCTGTCTTCCAGAGTTGTTTGATATTTGTTTAGGAAAATCTTTGAATCAGAAAAATCTTTTTTTTTTTTTTGTTCGCTTCCTTCATCTTACATCTAATCTAAGAATATTTTCAATCAGTGAATGAAGGTATCAGTTCAATCAGTTTTCCTGTACCTGGCTCTAAAGGGATTTTTCCACTCATTTGCCTTTTGCACTTAGGCGCATTTAGTATCCTTCCTCTGCTGTGCACAAAGAAGACGGGTGCTACATTTCTCAGACTCTTTTCCCAACTGTCAGTAAGTTTTATCCAGAAGGACACATTACCAAGGCAGGCAGGGGGAGGGGAGAACCACATTTCTTTCTCTCCTCTTGAGCTGCATTTCCCATGTGATCCCCACTCTTGTTGGAAGCCTCTGCTCTGATTCTGCTGTCTACATGATAGACTTGGCTCCCGGCCTCGGCAAACATCTCACATTGTTCTCCTGTTTTAAGAAGAGAAGCAGCTTTCTGTTGCTGCTAATATCTGGATTGCTTTCTGATCTGTTATTTGGCTTTAGAAGGGTTCTAATATTTTTTTTTTTTAACTATCTCGTACTAAATATCTTCCATAGCGTTACTGAATATTCACTTTTTCTTTAGGCTGATGCATTAGTACATCCTGATGATATATATCAGGTTTGGGTTACACTATTATTAATTTGACCCACATCTTGAATTTTATTTCTGGGAATGGGTAGATTTGAGGGCCCAAAATTCTGAAGAAAAGGGTATCAGAAAAGTGAGCCCAACATTCTTCATGAAAGTTTTCTCTTGAGGTATTTGCCAATTCCTAATGGACTAAGAAGTCAAATGGATATTAAACATTAAAAAGCTTCAAGATTTATGTAATCTCTGGGTATTTGAGAAAGGGAGAGACAGGAAAGAATTTTAAGGCCTGCCATGGAACAGGGATCTTGGAAACAACACAGACATTTAGTTGAGGGCCCTGAATGGCTCCTCCTAGAAATAAGAGTACACCAGCTCTGACAGAGAAGCATGCCAAGCCTCATGAAGCCTGAAACAAAACCTCAAGCCATCTTAATCCTAATTAAATCAAGGTAGTCTTCCCAAGGTATCTTGTCAGGAGAAAATTAAATTCTGTCCAGAAGAATATAAATCATCCTAAACCTCTACATTTTAAAAATATAAAATAAAACTAACTAAATATGACACAAAAAGTGGCCACATGGCTGAAAATCAAAAGAAAAAAAGAGAAAAGCAACAGAGCCATAATGTAATAAAACTCTGGATATACAATGTAACTTTAAAATTTAGACTTATCAGCCAGATACTTTTAAGAGACTATAATTCACATGTTCAAGAAAATAGATAACAAATTACACTGGAGAAGTGGAATCTATAAAAAGAGTAAAATAGAAATTTTAGAACTGAAATAATTCCCATTGTTGGTTCAACAGAAGTTTGGGTGCAACAGAACTGAGTAAGAGTAAACTAAAAAATGTAGTGGAGGGGCGCCTGGGTGGCTTAGTTGCTTAAGCACCCGGCTTCAGCTCAGGTCACGATCTCGCAATCCGTGAGTTCGAGCCCCTCGTAGGGCTCTGTGCTGACAATTCCGAGCCTGGAGCCTGCTTCGGATTCTGTATCTCCCTCTCTCTCTGGCCCTTCTCTGCTTGTACTGTTTCTCTCTCAAAAATAAATAAAAACATTAAAAATTAAAACAAAAAATAGTAGAAAATATGCAGATTGAATCACAAAGAGAAATATGTAAAGAACACAAAATGGGGCATGCTGAAGTCTAAATATGTGTAATTGAAGTCTCAGGAGGAAAAGAGAGAAACAAAGAGAAAAGGTGGAAGAAATGTTGGAAGAATTTTAGGCTATGAATTTCATAAAACTCAACGAAAGACCTCAAGACCAAATTCAAGAGGTTCTTCAAACTGCAAGCAAAATGAATAAAAAGATATCTACACTTGAACACATTATACTGAATAATGCTATAACCAGAGTCAAAATGAAAACCTTAAGAGCAACAGACAGTTGGGGGGTAGGGTGGGGAAAGGCCCATTAGCTTCAAAGGAGCAACAATAAGACTAACATACAGGAAAGGTAAAACAAGACCAAATTCTGAAAGGCAGGATTTGCTAACCCAGAGTTCTGTATTTCAAAAATGATGGTAAAATACATTTTTGATAATTAAAAGGAATGTATTGCCAGTGGTCCCACACTAAAATAAAGAATATGTCATAATTAAAAGAGATGATTCAATTGGAGATTATAAAATCATAAATTTGTCTGCACTTAATAAGATTAGTAACATAAACTTAAATATATACATAAAGCAAAATGATATGTGTACAAGGATATCAACAAATCAAAAATCATAGTTGGAGATTATAGAATCTCTTTTACAGTAACTAATAAGAGGATAGTAAATCAGTTGAGCTATACTACCAAAATAAACTATATGATGGCTTTAAAGCCACCTCCACAAATTGCATGTTTGAAATCATACAGAATATATTCTCTGACCAAAGTGGAATCCATCTAGAAATAAATCTGTAAATACTTGAGTATACAGCAAAGCATATCTAAATAAAACATGGGCCAAAAAAAAAAAAATCACAGTGGAAATTAGAAAATATATGGGTTCAAATAATGATGGAAATATAGCAAAAGTTGTGGGTTGCAGCTAAAGCTGTGCTTAGAGGAAAACTTATAGCCTGAGTTGATATATTATAGAATAAGAAGACTGAAAATAGATTTCCTAAGCTTGCATCATGAGAAGTCATGATAATACTCGAATAATACCTGAATAAAAATCAATAAAACCAAATAATATTCTCTCAAAAGCATTATTTAGATACATATTCTTCTGGCAAGACCAAACATAAGCATAGAGAAGGTTTATATCAAGAATGAAAAAAAGTATATTACTGTAGATTCTACAATTATTAAATGATAATAAGAAATACAATGTAAAGTTTTTTTTCAAGGATGTCTGCTATCTCTACTTGTATTCACCATTGTACTGAAGTTCTTAGCCACTACAATTAGATAAAGAAAGAACCAAGATGTATACAAATTGAAAAGGAAAAAATGCATTTGTTATTATTTATGTGCATATGGAAAATTGAAAATAATCTATAGATAAATTGTTGAAATTTATAAATTGTTCATCCAAGTTGTTGGACACAAAGGGCATATACGGTCAATTTCTATATACTACTAAAATTATTTGCAAGCAAAAATGTAAAAGATATCATTTAGCATCAAAAATATCAAATATCTAGGAATAAATGTTACAAGCTATATGCAAAATCACTCTACAAAAACAGTAAAAACTGCTGAGAGAAATTAAATAAAACAAGTATGAGAGGAATATGCCATATTATGGACTGGAAGAATGTCATTTCCCTCTATATACCTATAGATTCTACCACTAATCAATCAGTGAAAATAATCAAAATCGTCAGCATAAATCACCAAGCGTTTTAGTGGAAAATGACGAGTTGATTTTAAAACTGATATGGAAATATAAATGAATCAAAATAGGTAAAGATTTATATTTCTTTTGAAGAAGAAACATAAACCTGAACCCTTTGTGTTACCAGAAACCAACTATGATTATAAAGCTACAATAACTAAAGACTGTAGTATTGAGCAAGGGTAAAGAAATGCACCGAGGGGACAGAATGGAGAATTCAGATATAATATGACTCAATTCCTTAAATGATGATGAAACAGATCAAGATCTAAATGAAAAACCTCTATTGCACCATATAAAAAATAATTATGGGTGGATTACAGACCAAATATGAAAATACTTTGGAAGACAACATAGAGATGTCTTCAGCACCATTAGGAAAGTCAGGGTTTCTTAAACAGGACATGGACAGCACTAACCATGAAGGAAAAGATTGAAGTAGATTCATTTACTTAAGAATTCTGGATTTCAAAATACACTACAAGGAAGAGAATAAAAAACAGGGTAGCATAACATACTTGTTTTTAATGTATCTCCCACATGTTTCAACTAGATGATAGATAGATAGATAGATAGATAGATAGATAGAATTTATATACATTCACATATATGCATAAAGATATATATTTTTAAAAAGGGGTTGAATGCTATAAAAGCTGTAAGTTTGAAAACAACATGTTGGAAAAGAAGGCTTCCAAACACCAATAAGTGTAGGAAAAAGTGAACAATATCCTCAGTCATCGAGGAGATATAATTTTAGGCATCAACCTAAATTGGCAAATTTGTATATTATATGTGGTACCTGTGAATCTAAAATAGGAAAACAAACTCATAGTACAAGCGTTAGTAAAATATTAAGTAACTGGCATGTGAATGCAGTGTTGGTGGACATAGGTATTTATAAAATACTTTAGAAAAAATTTTATGGGGCACCTGGGTGGCTCAGTCGGTTAAGCATCTGACTTAGGCTCAGGTCATGATCTCACCATTTGTGGGTTCAAGCCCTTTATTGGGCTCTGCACTGAGAGCTTGGAGCCTGCTTTGGATCCTATGTATCCCTCTCTCTCTGTCCCTCCCTGATCTCTCTCTTTCAAAAATAAATAAACATTTGAACAAAAAAAGAAAAAAAGAGAAATCTTTGATAAAATCTACTAAAGCTAATCTACCAAGGCTTCTATACCCTTTGACCTAGCTGTTCCACGTGTAGGTTTGTATCCAACAGAAATGTGTATGTACCAGTATGCATATAGACAATGAATAAGACATGAACAAGCATTCCTACCAACATTAATCACAGTAGCCTCAAACTGATAAGATGCAAATATCCATCAACAGTGGAATGGGTGATAAATGTAATATATATTAAAAGATTACAGCTATGTACAAAAATACTAATGTATATGATAGACAAAACATTGAGTAAAAGATATAAGACACAACAGTAAATGTTATATGTTTCTTATTCATACAATATGCAAAAAGACTCAAAAATAATCTATGGTGATGAAAGTCAGAATAGTCATTATTTTTGGAGGTGTGATGACATGAGTGGCCATGAGGGGGATTTTTGAGGTGCTGGTAATATTCTATAGTGGGTTGGCAACTTTTTCTGTAAAGGACCAGATAGTAAATATTTTAAACTTTGTGAGTTATTTGATGTCTGTTGCAACAACTCAACTCTGGCATTTACTATAATAGAAGCTATAGCTTATAAATATATATGAAATTAGTGTGAATTCTATACATTGATATATGCTTTTATATATTCACATCTATATGTGAATTATAAATATAATGAGTGTGAATATTTATGAACATTAGAATTTGAATTGCATATAATTTTCATGTGGATTTTGTGAATTATATAATTCTCTTTCTGATGTTCCGAAACAACTACTTATTTTTTTTAAAGATTTTTAAAAATCTTTATTTATTTTTGAGAGAGAGATAGAGCATGAGTGGGGGAGGGACAGAGAGAGAGGGAGACACAGAATCCGAAGCAGGCTCCAGGCTCTGAGCTGTCAACACAGAGCCCGATGTGGGGCTTAAACCCATAAGCTGTGAGATCATGACCTGAGCCGAAGTCAGAAGCTTAACCGACTAAGCCACCCAGGTGCCCTTAAGAAAAAAACAAAAAAACAAAACCCACAAAAAACAATTCTTAAATTGCAAGCTGTATAATAACAGGTGGCAGGCAAGATTTGACCCCAGGTTGTAGTTTGTTTTTAAAATCTAGTTTCTAAGTAAGTGGATATGTTCACTCTGTACTAATTCATGAAGCTGGAACTTAAGATTGGTGTACCTTAGGCTGTATGTTGTATTTCAATAAAACCCTTCATTAAAAAGTGCTGAGAAAATGTAGGTGACCTTGGGTCTGCTGATTAGTTTTTAGGTTACAATTCTAAAAGCACTATGTTTGAAAGAAAACTATTGATAAGTTGGCTTTATTAAAATTCAGACTTTCTGCTCTGTGAAAATCTTTTTTAAGAGAATGAAAAGACACAGCACAGATTGGAAGAAAATATTTCTTCCAGACAATATGTTGTAAAACATCTGATAAAGAATGTGTGTCCAAAATATACAAATAACTCTTAAACTCAACAATATGAAAACAAACAACTCATTTAAAAAATGGGTACAAGATCTGAGCAGATACCTAATCAGAGAAGATATACAGATGGTAATTGAGCCCATAAAAATATGCTCAATATTATATTATTAGGGGATTTCAAATTAAAAGAACCATTGTGGGGGTGCCTGGGTGGCTCAGTTGGTTAAGCATCCGACTTCGGCTTAGGTCATGAACTCACAGTCCGTGAGTTTGGGCCCTGCATCGGGCTCTGTGCTGAGAGCTTGGAGCCTGGAGCTTGCTTCAGATTCTGTGTGTCCCTCTCTCTGACCCTCCCCCATTCATGCTCTGTTTTTCTCTGTCTCAAAAATAAATAAACATTAAAAAAATGTTAAAGAACCATCGTGTACTACTTACACCTACTAAAATGGCTAATATTAAAAAACCTGACAAAACCAAATGCAATGGAGTACATAGAACATTCAGGAACTCTTACTCCTTGATAGTGGGAGTGGAAGACAGTTGAACAGTTTCTTATAGAGCTAAGTATATTATTACTATACAATCTAACAATCATGCTCCTAGATATTTACCCAAATGTGTTAAAGCCTTATGTCCACACACACACAAAATCTGCATACAAATATTTTTAACAGCTTTATTCGTCATCACCCAAAACCGGATGCAACCAAGATGTTTGTCAATAGCGAATGGAAAAACAGATTGTGGCACATTCATACAATGGAATACTGTTCAGTGATAAAAATAAATGGGCCATGGGGCGCCTGGGTGGATCAATTGGTTAAGCGTCTGACTCTTGATTTTGGCTCAGGTCAAGATCTCCTGGTTCCTGGGATCCAGCCCCATGTTGGGTTGTGCTCTGTCAGTGCCTGGTTGGGTTTCTTTCTCTTCCTCTCTCTCTGCCCCTCCCCTGCTTTCTCTCTCTCTCTCCTTTCCTCCCTCCCTCTCTCTCAAAAGAAATAAATAAACTTAAAATGGACTATCAAGTTATGCAAAAACATGGATGAATCTTAAATTCCTATTACCCAGTTAAAGAAGAAGTTTGAAAAGGTTACATACTGTACAATACTATTTACCTGACATTGTACCAAAGGAAAACTCTAGAGATGGCAAAGAGATAGTGGTTGCTAATGTCTCAGGGTGCAATAAGGGCGATTTATAGGATGGTGAAACTATTTTATACGATATATAATACTACCCTAATCCATAGGATATGTGACATTTATTAAAACTCACAAAATTTGGGGGACACCTGGGTGGCTCGGTCAGTTAAGCATCTGACTCTTGATTTCATGCATCATGGTTTCGAGCCCCGTGTTGGGTCCTGTGCTCACAGCTCAGAGCCTGGAACCTGGTTCGGATTCTGTGTCTCCCTCGCTCTCTGATCCTCCCCCCATCTATGCTTTGTCTCTGTCTCTCCAAAATAAATAAATGTTAAAAAATTTTTAAAAATACACTGAAAGCATTTATTTTGTGTATTTATAGCTATATGTTGTCCTATAATTGCAACTTTTTAAAAGCATATATATTAATACACCTACTTTTATTATCGTTCAATTTAATTTTTAAAAAGTTCTCGTCTTAATTCTTTTGCTCTTGGGATATCTAGAAGAATATTACTATATATTTGAAGTCAGTAGTCATTCTTATTTCATTCTCTTGGAAGTAAGGAGTCTTTCTTATCTGGCTGATTTTAATTATTTTATTTTCCTGTTTTCAGTGGGCTTTATTATCATGTGTTCTAGTGTGGTTTTGTTTATGTTTATTCTGGTTATATTTGTAATGATTTTTAAATCTATATCTTGATGTCTTTCACAGATTTTAGAAAATTCTCAGAAGTCAACCCTTTATATATGGCTACTGTCTGATTTTCTCTCATCTCTTTCTAGGATCATAATTATACTTTTGTTTAAACCTTTTCACTTTTACTATATGCTTCTTATTCTTTATTTTCCATTCTTTTGAATAGTAGTGCATCATATTTTCTGTTGATCTGTATTCTTTTTCCTTAATTCTATCTTCACTGTGTCTAATCTGACAACAATCCTATTTGTTGTATTCATAATTTTTAGTTTATATATATTGATTATATTTTCATTTATTTATTTATTTATTTTGCATTATCAGTTATCTGTCAATATCTCCATCTTGTTTTTTTTTTTAATTTGTAAGTCATGTTAACCAAAATTAGTATAAAGCTTGCCTAACAACATTCATATTAGAATATTCTGAGTGCCTATTTATTCTCTTGGTTTTGGTCCTTCTTTTGGATGCAAGTTATTTTTCATATAGATTCAATCATTATATATAAAAACTTGGAAAGGTAATGTAAGGATCTGGATGACATGTTTTTCTTTTCCTCTATGTGCTTCTTTATTCTCTAGATTATCAAACTAACAAAACATAACTGTCTTGGTAATTGTCTCATTCCACCAAGCAGATTTTTATATATTTTGCCAAGATTTTCTAGTTGTTCTGGATGAGAAAATTGATCAAAATTCAGCTAATTCCTTGTTCCTTTTAGTAGAAGTAAGTTGATCTAGTTTTCATATTTGGATCTAGTTCTGGATCCTGTATTCTTTATTGATTTAGATTTTGTTCTTTATGAAGAATAATATTATTTCAATTGTTATGGGTTTATAATACACTTATGTGTAGATGACCACATATTTTCTCATCTCTGTAGTGATTATTTTAGTGTGATTTAGAAGCTCTTCCCACTCGGAAATGAAGCCTATTTTGTATCCTTGAATCCAGGGTTGGTCCTATGAATTTCTTTGGCTAATGGTTTTGTATCTTTTTTTTTTTTTTAATTTTTTTTTTCAACGTTTATTTATTTTTGGGACAGAGAGAGACAGAGCATGAACGGGGGAGGGGCAGAGAGAGAGGGAGACACAGAATCAGAAACAGGCTCCAGGCTCTGAGCCATCAGCCCAGAGCCCGACGCGGGGCTCCAACTCACAGACCGCGAGATCGTGACCTGGCTGAAGTCGGACGCTTAACCGACTGCGCCACCCAGGCGCCCCTGGTTTTGTATCTTTAAATCCAGTGTTGACCATATGAGTTTCTTTCTTTCTTTTTTTTTTAATGTTTATTTTTGAGAGAGAGATAGAGTGCAAGCTAGGGAGGGGCACAGAGAGAGAGAGGAAGACACAGAAATGGAAGCAGTTACCAGGCTCTGAGCTGTCAGCATAGAGCCTAGTGGTGGGGCTTGAACTCACCGGACTGCGAGATTATGATCTGAGTCGAAGTCGGACACTTAACCGACTGAGTCACCCAGGCGCCCCAACCATCTGAGTTTCTTTGGCTAATGGTTTTGTATCCTTGAATCCAGTGTTGGCCATATTAGTCTCTTTGGCTAATGGAACATTAAAAACCATGACACAAACAGAGATCTGAAAAGTACTTTTACACTGACACGTCCTCTCTTTTATAGTCACTACCATTCGCCATATGATTGAGCCTGGGGTATTTTGCTCCATGATGGGAGCCATGGCAATTATCACCCCAGTTGATGGTAAGCCAGCCTTCAGATGTTTGTCCATGGAGTCCCAACTACCTAAGAAGAGAATTGTGAAAAAAATGGTTATTTGTTGCTTTAGGCACTTAAGTTTCATAGTGGTTTATTATGTAACAAAAGGTAACTTTTACAACAATTAATATCTAGATAGAGGTGGCTACCATAATACAAACATATTTAGCATTCCTTTTGGGATTGGTTGATAGGTGGAAGCTAAACAAAGTGATATGAGACCAGGTGGGGAAGGCTGGAGAAGTTATAGATGAACCATTATTGGAGATTAAGGAATTTAATAACAGGAGGCTATAACAAGCTGTAGTAAGGTGATACATGCCATATAGCAGCATAAAAATAGTCAGAACTATTACTTTTGGTAATTAGAAGATAGAAAACATACTTCAGTAAGTATATCTAGCTGTATGGTCTCAGTAAAGCAGAATGCAAAAAGTATCAATTACCTTATTTTAGCTGCATAAGGTAAGTTATAGGAAGAGAGATGAGAGAAGAAGCAAATTAGTCTACAAGAATTTAGAAGAAATCGAGAGTTCTTGTTGGGTTTTAAAAGAAAGCTGTTTCAAGGGTGCCTGGGTGGCTCAGTCAGTTAAGTGTCTGACTTTGGCTCAGGTCATGATCTCATGGTTCATGAGTTCGAGCTCCATGTGGAGCTCTGTGCTGACAGCTCAGAACCTGGAGCCTGCTTCGGATTCTGTGTGTGTCTCTGTCTCTGCCCCTCCCCTTTTTATGCTCAGTCTCTCTCTCAAAAATAAATGAACATTAAAATAAAACCATTTTTGATTTCTGGTTTATTCAGGCAGCAAAATAACGTGAGGAAAGACCTAAATGTAGAGATCAAATAAATGATGTTATGACCCTATGTTAAGATCACAGATAGATAAGATGGTGCCTAGTGATCCATTCAGCTATACCAAAGAGCTTCCAAGATTTCTTATAGTGTTATTTTTTAAATGTTTATTTATTTTTTTATTTTGCTTTGTTTTTCAAGTTTGTTTATTTATTTGAGAGAAAGAGAGAATGAGCAGTTGAGGGGCAGAGAGAGTGAGAGAGAGAATCCCAAGCAGGCTCTATGCTGTCAGTGCTGAACCTGATGCAGGGCTTGAACCCATGAACCATGAGATCATAACCTGAGCTGAAGTCAGACACTTAACCGACTGAGCCACCCAGGTGCCCTGAATGTTTATTTTTGAGAGAGAGAGAGAACAGGCAGGGGAGGGACAAAGGGAGAGGGAAACAGAGGATCTGAAGCTGGCTCTGCACTGACAGCAGCGAGGCCATTACGGGGCTCAAACTCACCAACCATGAGATCATGACCTAAGCTGAAGTTGGGCACTTAACCGACTGAGCCATTCATGTACCCCATGTTATAATGTTCTTACACAGTACTCTGACATGCCAAAGAAGAGAGAAGCCTATCTCAAAAAGAATTGTGGGTATGGTTTCCCTGAATGTAGTCAGATACATAGGAAACCCATGAAGTTATCAAAATAGTTATACTGCCTAAAGCACTTACAGTTTGAATTAAAAGGGATTGTGATTGTTCATAGTGCAAAAAGAATTCTGGGTCCTCAACTTTCTGTGGGTAACAAGAAAGCCAAAAACCTATTTAGCTCCATGGAAAGGATATTATAGGTATAAAAGGAAGATTTTTCCCATCAGAGTCCAGAGCTGAGGAGAGCAATTTACTTCTAGGGTGAAATAAAGTATAATGGAATAGGGAACTACTGGGCTTTTTCAGTTACTACTTCTCTTTCAGATATCCACTAGTCCCTCTGCTCTCATAGTATCCTTTCCATCCCTTTCTAACTCCTAACTGCCCTTTGGCCTATGAGGCTTTTTGTAGGAGACTACTATCTCCCATCATGTTTCTTCCATATATGATGTTTATGCACAGACTCTGTTACACCACCTAAGACTAATGCTATTGCAAACCAAAGCCAAGATGTTGGCCCTAATTCGTTCCCACTGTATCATCTCATCACATTCTTTTCCCAAGGCAATCAGCACACGGTCTATCTGCTTGAATGAAGAAGGGTTAGCATCTCATTAATAATCAAACTTCATTTGAAACTACCTATTTTCGAATCTTGTTTTCTATCCTTATATATAGTTAATATAGAGAGTTCATCATTTTGTTATACTTTTAAATAGAGTCCCAGCTGTTTAGTTGATAGTACAGTGTCCTTAATATGATTGTAATTCAAGGCCTTCTTAGGTGAAGATGCCATGTGAAAACCATTTGCCAGCAAGATAGTAGTATTTGAAGAGTCATATTTAAATATGAGTCAGGCCATATATTTTGTTAATCATCCTTGAAATTCAAGAAGGTTTTGCTTATTTGTTTGTTTCAGAAGGTTTTATACATGTTTCAGTGGAATTTAAGGAAAAGACATTCAGGACATGTATTAAATCCATGATTTCTGGTTGCTTTTCTGAATGGTATTTTCTCACTTCTCCACAATTAAGAAGTCTCAGTAGTACTAAACTTATCTACCAAGAAACATTTTCAAATGCCTTGAATTTACAACATAAATCCTTACTCTGGCCTACCTCTGTTTATTATTATAGAATCATTCTTTTGTTGTGATCTAATTAGAAATGTAATTTGAGTTTGTTGTTGCAATTCATGTATGCCCTTGGCCATATTTTCACTGATTGCATTGAGTACTTAACTTTAATAGGAGCAGTAGGACACAATTCCTATTTTCTATATCAGAGTCCTAGTCTGTTTACGTTTGTCCTTAGAGTT
Source organism: Leopardus geoffroyi (assembly GCF_018350155.1). Lineage (NCBI taxonomy): Eukaryota > Metazoa > Chordata > Mammalia > Carnivora > Felidae > Leopardus > Leopardus geoffroyi. The sequence continues at coordinate 44,004,334 of NC_059334.1, forward strand.
AAGATGGTATGGTGATCACAGTACTCAGATGAACATTAAATGTACAGAAACTTTTATTCCCCATGTCTCTTACTTCTTCTTTCCCAGATTCCAGAGAGCAGTCTACACTCAGATGTGAGAGAGGCTCATGGGCGCTCTCTCTCTAGCTTGCATACATAACGAATCAAAAAGCTGTGCTTCCTTTTTTGTTTTTCATTCAGAAGCCTATCTTTGGTGACATTCTACGTAGTTATAAATAAGCTTCTGGTAATCTCTTCTTGCTAAGACTGCAAAACCTACAGATGCTTGTATCTTCAAAACACCTTTCTCAACCACCAAGGACTATGGCCCAAAGCCTTCTGAAGTGAGAAAGCCAGATAGTCTTCTCAATAAAGGAAAAAGGATTTGCTATCAAAAATGGATGGTAATGTTCCTGAATAGCTTATCTAATCTACATTCCAATGTAATTGTGCTATGGCCATACATGCTTCATATCTCCAATGGCAGCTCAATATGAAAGTTTAATTCCAGGCACACAAGATGAAAGCTTCATATGAGAACTCTATTTAAGTCTAATTTTCCCTGGAGTATATGACAAAAGAAATAGAGTTAATCCAGGTAAACGAATGTGCCAAGAAAATCTGTTTACTATGGCCCATTTAAAATTATTCTAGTTACTACAAAGTACCCTGAAACTTAGTAAATTATGACTACCTTTTAATTTTTCTCACAATTTTGTGAGCCAGATATTTGGAAAGGGCTCATATTAGGTTCTTTCTTGTAGGTGCAGTCAAATGTTGCCTGGGGCTTCAGAATTTGCCTCATCTGAAAAATAATTCACTCACAAGACTGGTAGTTATAGTTGGTTTTCTTCTGGGAGATCATTGAACTGGAGTGCCTACACATGGCCTTCCCATTATGTTGATCTCAGGATAGGTGGACATTTTACACAAAGATTCAGCCTCCAAAAGTCAATGTCCCAACTCATGAAATGGAGGCTGCATCACCTTTGATGATTTAGAAGCAACACAACGTCACCTCTGCCACATTATATTGGTTCCATGTGAGCCACATTCTTGCCCAGATGTAAAGGACATTGAATTAGAATCTACTTCATGACAATGGAAAGGCAAGGTCAGAGAAACGGATGTGGGGTGAGAGTGTTGCAGTCAACTTTGGGAAATATTTCAAAAATGACAAAGATTGGAATCTCCAGGCAAGCCAAGAAGTGCCAGAAAATCCACTACTGAAAATATAACTGAAGAAGGCAACTGAGACTCCAAGAAAGATACACAGAGGCAAGATGGAAGCTGAACATGGAGCGAGGAGGATGGCTGAGGCTTTCATGTGGGTGTGTTCTCTTTCAGAAAGAACATGAGCACCAACAGGTCAAGACGTTCTCTTTGTCTCCCACTTCCAATCACCTTTGAGGATCTAACCAAGAGGGCTTTACATCAAATATGGAAACAAAAGAGAAAAAGCACTCATTTTATCAATAGTAGATTTGTAGAAAACATTGACTAAGGTTGGTACCTACAGAATAGAGCAAAGATTGTGTTTCCATGAATATTCTGGAAATTAATGAATAGAACTGGGTAGATCCTTCAAGTCACTGTGGGTAGAGAGAGGGAAGATAAAGCTTGTGACAAAGATGGTTTCATTTGTGTTTTATTTTCAGAAGTTGTCCTACTAAGTAGTGTTTAAACACTCTCTACGTAGTATTAAAAGGCTTAATTTCTCCACAATGGGAGAGATTGTTTTCTGTAATGCTTTAGAGACTCGCCTATCTTGGGTCACTACACAGGCAGGACTAGAAATTTCCCAAAGATCTCTACTCCTTTTACAACTGGAGATGAAGAGTGAGCTTTAAAGACCATAAAAGGAGTGAAATTAATATCTTTTTGAGTGAGATGTTGGTTTGGATGTCCTATCTCTTTTTATATTCAAAACAATTCTAAATGTTAACAGTATTATTCTCCCTTGACAGATGAGTGTATACTCATCTTTAAAGGATAAATTTTGAATAAGCTTCCCATAGGTAGTGTCAAATGCCAAAGCTCTGGTCTCCAACTGCTCTTCAATGCTTTGTAGGATCCCAGTGACATTTGGAGGAAATTATTTGCCATTAATATTTTTTTTGGTCTTGATCTCTCTAAAGTGCTATTTTGATATCTTCTCAAGCCCACAGAGGAAACCTCAACTAAATGAAAAATCAAGCCTGTGGCAGTAGGGAAGCTGTAGACATTTCCCCTTGTAATCATTCTGAGATCCAAAGCTGGGCAGCCCATCCCAGTAGTCACCAGTGTCTCAAGACAGCTTGAAGGAGATAGCACTACAGTTGTACTTCTAAGACTCCAGTTGAGAGATCAAAGAGAAGATATTGCTCCTGTGTAGATGAAAACAAGTGACAGCACAAACAATTGGGACTTACACAAAGCTCAGTGGACAAAATAATTTCAGGCATGAAATGGCAGAGAATGGAAAGAAAGCATTCTAGGATTCTTTGCATCTGTACTCGTATATAGATTTATGGTATCTCTAAAATTAAATATCAGAAAATGAGATTTAATTTAGCACTACCAATCATTTTATTCATTCACTAATTTGTTCATATATCCAAAAATGTATATTGAATTTTTACGATGTGCCAAGTAATGAAGATATATTGGTACACAAAGAAGGTGTGATCTCTATCTTCTGGGTAGTGTTATTAGGAAAACATACAATACACAAATAAAAAATAATTACTGTGAAGTTACTAATTCTGGTAATGATAAAAACTTGTAGAGTGCAATGACGAGGATTAATATGACCTATTCCAGAAGGATCAGCAGAAAATGCCTTGTTATGAAGTTGAGAGTGGAGTGATACGAGGAGACATGAGAACAGTGATCTAGACAGAGATACAAGGTCTATGGGGATGAAAGTCCAGAAAAGGAAAAATGTACATTGCCTTTTGAGATCCAGAAGAAAGTGACTGTACTGGATCATGGAGCACTAGAAGGGATATGGCAAGGGTGGACTGGAGGAGATAAATAAGGGCCAGAGCATGCAGTGCCTGTGGTCCATGTGCAAAGTTTTGATTATATTCTCAGTGCAGCAAGTAGCTGATCCAGGGTCCTTGAAAAAAAGAGTGATAAGATCTGATTTACATTTAAATAGTTATTTGTGGATAAAGAGAGGTGTTTGATCCTCAGCACTTTTCTGAAGCTTAAATAATAATGAAATGTACAGGGACTCTTTCTCAGAGAGCCAATAATAGAATATCACCTATTTCATTCTGTTTTTTTCTACATTCATAGAAATTTCTGATGAGAAAGATAACAGAAAAAGGAATTCTTGGGAACCAATCAACTCAAATTCTGAAACACAGCCCTGCTGTAACCGAGGCTAGCCCAACCAGTTGACATGATAGAGTATCCTCAAGACAGAAGGTAGTGAGCTGGGATCAAAGGGGTAGAGACTGAAAGAAACAGGGAGTTGGAGATAAGGGAATGTCTAAATCTCAACTCAAGTTCAATTAATTGGGGTTAATATATCAGAATTTATAATCTATAGGGGCAGTCACTTGTTCAATACAGGAGCAAATCCCAGTTTTTGGTAGAATCCCAGGATTATCTACATTGATGCATTGGGGTCAGATGTGAAACCCACTCCTAGGTAGTAGTAGTTGGCAAGGCCAAGGCTTCCACTGGCTAGATGAATGTTAGTTCAAGACTTCTAACCCAGTGAGTAATGTCATGAACACAGGAACAGGGCAGAGGGCCATTCTGGTAGATGAATCCATCCTATCATGGTTTTGGTTTTGAGGTAGCAACAGCATCAAGTCCAAGTGGACATTTGGCTCTTTGCATTCAACAGTTATGGATGTGGAGGCTGAAGACTATCTTTTGCCCTTCTGAATGATGGGAAGAGGGTTCTCAATTTAATTCTAAGCCAGGTTCTGCTTGGCTCAAGGTTGGGTCCAGATTGAGCCTGCATATAGTGAGGTCAGCCTTGCTGGCAGCTGGGTGGGCTGGTAGGAGTTGAAATGGTCTTCAACCTTTGTCTTTCCGAAATTATCTTTCTTAGGAGATAATACTAATTCTTCTTCTTCTTTTCCTTCTCCTCCTCCTCCTTTTCTTCCCCTTCCTCCTCTCTTCTCCCTCTTTCCCTCCTTCCTCTTCTTTCTCTTCTTCTCCTCCATTCTAATTTTATTCCCCTCCCCCTCCTTCTCCATCTTCTCCCCCTCCTTTTTCTCCTTCTTCAGTAGTATGCTCCCTGTCTCAAATAAATTAGGGTAATAAAGAGATGATGAACTGATTCTTTATATAGACATGTATGTCCTTTATCTGGAAATTTTATTCTGTTAATTTTTTAATCAATTTCAAAAATGGATGTTTTAAGAGAAAATACTAGGCTAAAGATGTCACCTGCCAGCTAGATTAAGTCCCAGGATTTGTAGGAAGTCTGTGGGACTGCATGTAGAGTCAAGGTTAGAGTCTCTTCTAGTTAATATTCATCTAGGTTTTGGGTTAGAGACCAATTACAGCCTGGGTTAGTGATCAAGTTGTAGGCAGGATTAGGAAATACTTCAGACCCAGGGTTAACTGTCCTGTGGTTTGCTGAGAATTCATTCTCTTTGGACATGTCCCCAGTGTATTGTAAAGGTGAGAGGTTAGTCTGGGCTGGAATCTTCAAGTTATGGGTCCAGTGACATCTGACAATAGGATAGCATTGATGTTCCTTGCTCTGACCTTGGGAGGAAACCCATTGCCTGCTTTTCTTGCCTCATGCATTTCAAAGTGTCAAGTTATAATGTCTCAGAGGGCAAGAATGTGATGACAACTTTTCTTCCCTCTTTTTCCCATGGTGGTGGGAAAGGAGTGACAATCCTGAGTGTGTTCACCAACATGTGGATACCTGATAGGCTATTTCCCGCTCGTGCTTTTTACCATAAGGGTATATAGACGCCGCTGCTCTATATGTCTAGAGTCAAGCCTGAAATGGAGAATAGAATGGTGTTGATGTGTCAGTGGGACACCCCAGTTCCCCAATAGGGATCTTCCTGCTCAAGAAAGAGAGCCAGTCATTCACAGAAGGGTGTGATGTTATATGGGACAACCACTGAAACAATCAACTGAACTGCTACATTTCCTTCTTAAAATACCCCACGTGGGACTGGCCACTACTCAAAGACAGAAGATGAGACTCAAGTCCAGAGAAGTCCTCTGCCATCATAAGCACCACAGGACAGAGATTCCTAACAATCAAAGTCTTCATGGGGTAATAAAAAGATACAGTAAAACCTTGGATTGTGAGTAACTTGTTCTGTGAGTGTTCCGAAAGACAAGCAAACATTTCTAATAAATTTTAACTTGATAAATGAGTGAAATCTTGCGGTACAAGTAGTATGTGATGCCTAATGTCACATGATCACAACTGAGCCAAGGTTCTTGAAATCCGCTTTGATATGAGTGCTTTGGATTACAAGCATGTTTCCAGAACAAATTATGCTCAGAAACCAAGGTTTTACTGTAATCTGATCTGCAGTGCCATCATTTTTGGGGGCAATGATGGTGTAGCACAGAGGGGAAGGATGGTGACTGCATCCTGACCAGGGCTCAATATGCCTTGCATCCCACCTGATGGGAGGAAGCTTAGATATTAAGTAGAGCTTATTTTTGAGTATCTTCAGCTACACATTATTATCATGAAACACAGTTTTTAAGGTCACAAACTCAAATGACCGCAAGAGATGGGGATTAGAATAACATACCAAGGAGTGGAGCAGTGGCAACTTTGCTCAACTGAAGAACACACGTTACTTTGAAGCCTGACAATTAGAAGGTCTGGGAAACTGTTGCCATGTTAAAACCCAGGACCAGTATTACCATATCTTTCAAGGTTTAAGAATAGCCATGTTTCCAGAATTTAAACTGAATATCCGATTATTTAAAAATTATAGTGTAATTTTGTTGAAAACATTGTGTGGGCAGAACCTGACACCCACTTGTCCTGGAGGCTATCGTCTGCAACTTAGAGCTTTGCAGAGATCATGGTTTTATGTCGTGGTTTTCCTGCTTACTCTAATCTAATCCAGTTCTCTGTGGGACTCTGGGTCTGCTGGTAAGAAGAGCAACAAAGTGAGTTTTATGCACAGCAAATGAGATTGTGAATAGATGACCTGGCTATAAGCTCCTTAGATACTAGAATATTATGACAGATTTTCATCCCTGGAGATAGTTCTGTGTGACTATGGGTGTCTCATCCCCGGGGTGTCAGGGACCAACCCATCTTGCAAGATCTGAGCATTCACAGAATTCACAGCATTCTGAAGCATTTGCTTCAGAATTTACAAACATCCATGTATGATGAGCACAATCTAGTGTGTTCTCTGTACACTCGGCCTGATCTGATCAAATCCCTCATGTCTGCAGTCCAGAGTTGTAACTGCAACAGACAGATGATCCAACTTTAAAGACCGGGGATTTCACAGCCTGGAGAGTACTGAACTGAAGCCCCATGCAGGCATAGCAGCACAGGCGGCAAAGGTTAAACATCACACCCAGGCCCCAACTGTGGGTTTCAGTCTCTCTGGGCTCTGGAAAACAGCTCTGGATTTTACCCATTCATTACGGCCCACCACTTTGGGCAAATGCCTCTAAATATTTCATGGGCAGCTCAGCCCTTCTCAGAGCCTCCACAGGAAACGCGAGTCCTTCTTCCTTGTCTCATTAATTCACAAAATGTACTTGGTTTCACTCCATGGAAAATTCCTTTGTTGGAAAAGAAGCCGCACTGTGTTGAGAATGAAATGCAAAGCATTGCCCCAGAGTCTGTCTGAGGCCGGCCAGACCTCAGGGAATGGCGAGAGAGAGCGTGGGCTGCAGCCGCCCGGCTGGCCTTGCTGTTCAGCCTCTGTAGTCCAAAAGGAGTTGGGGGGATGGGTGGACATCTTCTAGGACAGAGACCCCTGAAATCCCATGGGTTTTGAATTGGAGCTGTTGAAATTCCAAGTCTAAATCCTGGCAGTCTGCATTGTGAGGTAGCCCAGGCAAGGGGGACGTACACACACACACACAGCCGGGGCCCATGATTTGGAGTACTGCCTGTGGGAGGTTGTGCACTGTTCAGTGTTGGTGGATGCATCCTTCGGTCATAAAATAGCAGGCAGATGAGGTCCATGGCTGCCATGCCACCTGGCATAAACTCTAGTTATGACTCCATTCTTGTGCAGCTCAGAAGTTGGGAGCATTTCCCATTCAACTCTGAATCCCCAGTAGAGCACCTGGGTTCAGGCTTAGGTCATGGAGCTCATCAGTTGGCTCTTCCCTTACCTGGGATTTTCTCAGAATGAGAAAGGGATAGCAGCAGGTTTGGAAATTATAGCCAATGCATTTTGAATGAGCGTATGCATCTCTGACCCAGATTCACATCATGGAAAGGTAAAGGGACCACACTATACCTGTATAGGATCGCTAAGGTTGCAGAGTGGCCCTTCTTCCTGTCCCCTTCAGACTAGAGAGGTGGCAGATTATCCCCAAATTCCTATCCAGGACAAATATACTAATTCCAGAGAGCACACGCTCATCAAGGCAAGAACATCTGACAGAAACATCGATGGGCTAGTGAACATCCCATTTCCCCTACCTTTATCAGCCAAGTGGAGGTTCCCTTATGCTGCTGCATAACAGTCCCCATGTCTCAGTGGCTCACAACACAAAACATTTATTTCTCACTCATACCCCGGTGTCTTTAGTGGCTAGAGTCTGGCTAAGTCCCACATTTTCTTTATTGCAGGACCAGAAATGAAGAAGCTCTTCATTTTTATTGAAATGAGTGATTGAGGGTTCTTTACATATGAAGAGAGTAATGGGGAACCACACCATGACTCCTGACACTTCAGCTTATGAGTGGTATCACTTACTTATCCTCATATCTTGTTGGCCAGGCAAATCACCAGGACAAATTGGAATCCCTGGGGAAGAGAAACACAATACTCTTGCATACAGGAATAGGGACAACTTGGAAGGATAGACAGCACACTATTTCACACCCATATTCATTGCAAGGTATATGCCTGGGAGAAGGAAGCATAAACCTCAGAAAAAATAATCCATTTATTAATTTCACTAAGATTAACTGAGTATGTATCATATATCAGACATATGTCCGTCTAGGCATAAAGGGATAAGACAAAACAGGACAAATTCCTATTCTTACATTCTAAAGGGGAGACAGAAAACAAAGAAACATGCAAATATATAATTTCTATTTTTTATTAGTGCAATGAAAAATAATGCAACAAAAGTAAAAGGGAAAAAGTAAGAGGGAAAGAAAGTTCTGGGGATATGTGTAATGTGCATATGTGATGTTTTATTTAGGGCTGGGAAGCTGTTGGCTGGCTTTAGGTGGAGGCACGGCATGATCCTACTGACATTTTGAAAGCTGATGCTGCTGCTGTGTGGCAAAGGCAGAAGCAGAAGTGGGAGAGCCAAGGGAGGGCTTTTGCAGGAATTCAGGCTGCAGTTGGGGGTGGTTTGGACCCAGGCGATGATGGTGGTAAGAGGCTGGAAGGGGTGGTCAGATTCTGGGTATATTTTGAAAACAGACAATGGATTTATTGATGGATTGTTTGGGGGTGGGGGCTGGTGGAAACTGAGCATGGCCACTGCATTAAGCCAAAGGTGGCAGAGGAAAACTGTCCTATGCCCAGAGGGCCTCTAGGGGGGAAAGTCACAGAAAGTCCCTGCTTTTCTGAACATTCAGCTATCAGCTGTACAGACTCCGCATGGGGGATCTGGAGGCCCTTTTAGACTGCTGGGTCTCCGGCACCTGCTGAGCAATGTTTGCTTAATCACTTGTAATCCACATAAAACTGGCCAAAATACAGGGAGTCGCGATCAGAGGTGAAGTTAGTAGGACACCCAAAGAGCACTCAGAAGCAATTGAATTCTTTATTGACAGCTCTTTAAGAAGCACTACATGGGGATTACTTGCTAACCCAAACCCCAAATTCTGAAATCCCTTTCCTCAGGCTCTTCCCCTTTCATTTACAGGGGGCTGAAGCTGCTGCTCGTGCTCTCCTCTCACATCTACAGACTCCCATAAACCCTGGGTAATCATGGCTGAGGCTGGCGCTTTACTCTCTCCCCTTCTGCCTCTTTGGGTCCACGGTCTATTTTATTTATTTATTTATTTTCCTATCATGCATAGCTTTCTGACCTTTGCAATATAGATTAACTTAGCCTTTCTGGTGGTCTTTCAATTTTCTTCTCTACCATTATCCACATCAATACAGCAAAGACCAGAGAGCTGGGCAGGCAAACCATCAAAATCTCCTCAAAGGGTAAAAGAAGCAAGAAAAGGATGCATGGTGACCCGCTGCATATGGCTGCTGACTACTTAAATTTGTGTGTGCCCTCAACTCTCTTCCTGCACCGGGAGCCACCCAGGAGCCCACATACCCCTTTTGAGTCCTCATGTCTGCCTGGGTCCATAGAGGGGTCTCTAGTCGGAAGGATGGACCCTCCCGCTAAGCCCTGTCCACTGCTAAGGAATTAGGCTTTGCTTCTCTTTTAACCTATTTCTCCTGCCTTCTGGGACAAGTCGGTTGCTTTTCCCCTTTGAGGATTTGCCAGAAGCAAAAATAACAATCTCAACTGCCTGTCACTTAAACAAGAGGAGATTTATTAGATTTATCAGAAAGTACAGAGTGAGAGAAAGATAAAAACACAAGGTTAACTTCAGGTCAAGCGGTCTCAACTTCCGTCCAGTCAGGCCTCCCCAGACAATCATCTCTTGGGCCCTGTGGCAATCTTGCAGGGCGCAGCAGCGACCCCAGAGATCATCCAGGAAAAGGAATCCCTGGCTCCTGAGAAGCCAGAGCTCCAGCCTGTGGGGGGGGGCTCCCCTTGTTCTGTGGGCCAAAGTGAACTTCCAAGCTGCAGTGAGATGGCGGGCTGTGATTTGAAATGGCTGCTGCCTTCTCCCACCTGTGTCATGCATGGTCTGTTCACGGGTGGGGGGGACTGGGTACCCCCACACCTGCGTCAGCCACCAGGGCACAGAGGGTGAAGTCAGCTTTAACCTGCACTTAAGGACTTGCAGGACCAGGGTCTGCAGGGCACCTGTTAGCCACTCTCGTGCCCTATGGGAGCATTGACGGTAGTAAAGACCTGGAGCTGGAAGTTCTATACAAGTAGCAATCAAAGCTTATTTAGTATCTCCTTAAACACACAATCCTGTATCCCCTTGGGCTGAAAACAACAACCATTTCCATGGTTACAGAGGCCCATTTTCTGAGAAAAAATACAAAATGTTTCAAAATGAGTGGTCAGAAGAGGCAAGCATGTTTGTGCATGCGTGTGTGTGTGTGTGTGTGTGACATGTGTGTGTGTATTTATTCTGTTATGTGCCCTGATCCTTTCTAGTGTCCTGTTCCGAAGCAGAATTATGCATCATCCTTATAAGACAGCAAGCTCTGTGATGACAGGCGTCGTGTTTGTTATGGTCACTTCTGCACCTTCATAAAGGATCCTGCCAGAGTTAGGTGTGTTGAATTGATGAAAGCAGAGAGAATCATCAGGGTCACTATAGTCCCATCTGTTTGAATGAACACTTGCACGCTCCCTGGCTGTGCTTTCCCCACGATATTAGATGCCCACAGATGACCGAATTCCAGAACTGAATCTGAGCTTGTCACACCTCCTGGGAGGGACCATACCCCGACCCAATGAAGGATAGGCTGAAAGCAAGCGTTAGCTCATGACCCACATATTTCCACCTTCATCCCTCTTTTCCCTCAACAATAGTTTGAGCAAGAAGTATAAAAATGGTAACAGTGAAAAAGCGTCCACAAAAAAAGGGGGTCTTAAAGATCTCAGTGTCCAAGGTAAAGAATGACTGTCCTGGATCTTGGACCTTGCCTTCCTTTGATGACCATTCACCAGGCCTCCAAAGCTGGTCCTCACTTTATTTATTGGTATAATGTGGAATGGGATAGGGCAGTAGCCAAGGCAAGAGAGGGCAAGATATTTTTCAGGAACAGGTAGCATAGCTACTTCCATATGTGAGAGGCAGTGTGGATGGAAAGTGGAATGGATGGCAAGACATATTCACCAGCAGGCATGGAGAAGCTTTCCTGGGAGTTTCAAAGCATGTGCCTGAGGGGTGTAACCCAAACCCAGAGGATTGTAGAGTATCAGGAATACAAAGACCAAACTGTTCAACCAATTCTGCCGGTCACTCTGATCTGTTTTTATGGAGCATAGCTTACATGATTTGCCCTATACGGTTCTTAATATTTTATTTTTTTTAATTTTTATTTTTTCATTTATTTTTTATTTTTATTTTTTTCAATATATGAAGTTTATTGTCAAATTGGTTTCCATACAACAGCCAGTGCTCATCCCAAAAGGTGCCCTCCTCAATACCCATCACCCACCCTCCCCACCCTCCCACTCCCCATCAACCCTCAGTTTGTTCTCAGTTTTTAAGAGTCTCTTATGCTTTGGCTCTCTTCCACTCTAACCTCCTTTTTTTTTTTTTTTTTTCCTTCCCCTCCCCCATGGGTTAGGTGGATCCTGAGAAACTTAACGGTTCTTACTATTTTAAACATACATGTAATATTCCATCATGTGATTATACTTTGCTTTACTATGCACATTCCTTATTAATGGATATTTAGACTCTTATCCTTTGTTATTGGCGTTACAAACAGTGCTAGCATATGCATCTAACATTACAACTTGTACCACTATTTCTTAGGATAGGTTTCTAAAATTTGAATCATCAGGTCATCAATGTAGGCACTTTTAATTAAGGTAGATATTGCAAAGTTACAACCTGGAAATTTTACAGGAATTTAAACTCTCCTCAGTCAGTAAATGAAAGACATTAACAACAGTAGGCATTATAATTCTTTCATACTTTTATCTGATATGTGACAATAAATATCTAATCATTTTGTGTTTATTTTTCTATAAACAAAGTGCAATATTTTTTCATAATTTGTTAGTTCTTGATATGTCTTTTTACAGAACTTTTAGTAAAATTGCTTACTCTTTTTTCTTATCAAATTGGTACTGGTGCTTTTTTAATTTGCAATAACGTTTTGCATATTCCATAATATGCAAGGAATTTATGTCTGTTATACGTGTGGCAACACTTTTCTACGACAAAATCCATGTTATTTTTCCCAGGATAGTTTTTCTATCAGTTTACACGGTGGCCCAGAGTGAGCACTCAAAAAACAAATGGATTCAAGGAATGGATAGATGCACCACAACTTAGAGGTTATGAATGCAATGACCCTGCTTAAATTGCAGCCTTTTTTGGCACTGACTTATTGACCACTATCAACCTCCTTGTCCACCTGAGCCCCATGAATAGATCTTTTTGCATCCTTATACCAGGGCAATTCTTCCCTGGTAAAACTCCAATCTTCTGTGTGTGTGCCTCTTGGATCATCCATTGACAACTTCTCCCCTGCAGCTTACTGGGAGGAAATAATGACTGCCCAAGGAATGATCTCCAGTGATGGAATGCAAACTTACTTGCACATGTCAGCTTTGTTCTGTTAGCAATAATTTGATCATTAAATAATATTCAGTGTTGTGTCTTGGGGGCCTAGCTTATCATCTCTGGCCTCGGGTAATTATTTGTATGTTGCCTCATTCAAGTGAGACATCCCCTTCAAACAGAGGGAAAATTTTTCAAAAGTTGTTTTAACTTCAATAAAATATGATAATTACAACATATATATGATAATTCTCCTGTGTTCACCACCCAAACCACTAAGAAAGACCATAATACAAACAAATATCAAACTACATCTTCTTCAGTGGAAAAACTCAAACAAAAGACAATCTTAGCCTCATTCTAACATTCCTAGGAAAAGCCAGAATTAACATCTTTTGTCCAAAGACATGGAACATTTTGGCACTGACAGAGAGAGAGAGAGAGAGAACTATGGAAACTTCCAGATACTTGAAATTAAACAGCATATCTGTGCTATCATTTATTAAGCATGGAGTTGGACACTGAATCTCCCTAGTGTTAGTTCCCATGCTGGAGGACTCAGAACAGATGAGCGCAAGCTTTATCTCCTCCACCCCAAATACTGTGCAGAACACATGACCTATATGGGTCCTATGAGACAGGAGAAAAAAACACAAATGAATTTCTAGGGATACATATCTTTAGAGCAGAAGGCTTGTTAAAGAGGAAAATATTCTGATTGTTTTCTTCATATCACATATGCTGCATTCATTCTCAAAGGGTTGAGGGTGGGGAATCACAGTTAAGTAAAAATGGTTGGAATATCAGTATATATTTTTCCCTATTAATGCAAAAGAAAGAAAGAAGGAGAGACAGAAAGAAAGAGAGAGAAAAAAAGAAAGAAAAGAAACAGAAAAGAACGCACACACACACACACACACACACCATTACCGCCAAACTTCTGTGGAAGACGTCAAATATATTCATAAAGATTCTGTTTATTTTGATTCACCCAGAAATTCTTACATACCCACTATATGCCTAGAAATTCACAGGATAAAGGAAAAGTTAGATTTTCTGCCTTGGGAAAACTGGGAACTGACTGATGAGTGGAGGCTTACACATTACAATTGGAATATTACATTAAAACGCATGTAAGATATGGTGCTAGTTTCAATTCAACTGAACTTGAGAACCAAGTTTTAGCGCATAATGTCTGCAAAGTACTGTAGAATATAAAATAAAGAAAACAAATCCCTGTACCCTGGAAGTTTAACATTAAATTGCAAAATGTGTACACAAACAATATATGCCTAGGAAGTTCATGAACATAATAAGCCCCTTCAGCAAAGAGGGAACATGATCTTAAAACAGAATGGGACTCTCTCATGGGAGTTAGAGAGGATAAGTATTCCAAAACACATTTTTAAACTCTGTATGCCTCAGTTTCCTTGGCTGGAATAATCGCTTTCACTGACAAAGTGAGCCAGGGGGCATGTAAGCACCATGTCACTGCCAAGAGTGAGCTGTTGGGATACTGTACAAGAGCTTGTAATGTTAATTCCTTAGAGGTAACAGCAGTGATGAGCGGTGGCGGGAGGTGGGGGCGGTGGGCAGAGTCTGGATACTGCGTAATATTGGTCTAATTTTGGGGACTAATTTTGGGGTCTCTTTGTGACCTGAACCAAAAAAATCCAGAGATTCAGGGGCAGCAGAATTATAGCCTGACTTATCAGCAAAGGTAGGAGATATGCAACATGTGAGGTGAGAAAACTCATGAGCAGAGGCTTTGCCCGCATCAGTGCATTGAACAGAAGAGGATGTCAGGAACTTTGGGGAAACTGCTGGACTAAAGAAGGTCAGAACTACAGTTATATTTTCCAGCGCTTACCATGAGCTCTCTATTCTTTTTCCTAAATCTATCCTTGCTTTAGTTTGTTCTGACCTAATACTAAAGGCAAAGAGTATTAAGAATGTGGCTTTCTTTTTGAACCCAAATATGATCCGATACTATGAGATGTTTTACTTCAAACAAATATCCATACCCATCAAACAGCCATATAAAAAGATGGCTTCTAGGAAAGAAAGCCACTGAAGTCAAATAAGAATCCTTTTTAAACATTTCACCAGGTTAAGTTCATGGCTCAAGATTCATGATGGTCTAGGCAGGAATCTGGGAGACAGCACACAAAAGGGGAGACATAGACCCATATGAGCTGTGGGAGAATCTAGCTGGGTAGAGTATTTTGCTACATCATGGAAGCTGTCCAGGACACATAGCTACTTCTTTTGGTCTGACTTCTGGTCTTGCCACATCTAATTTGTCTTTCATCCTCCTGATTCTGGGGAGACAATTTTTAAGCTGATATTAAGGTATAGACAAAGGCAGTAGGAAAACCTGCAGTCACAGCATATTTATAATTCAGGGACATCCATGTATTATGCAAAATGGTTCTGTTTTTTTTTTCCAAACCAAAGATGATGAGTGACAACAGAAGGCTTCCCTGTGGTTCTGCTGGGGAAGAGAAAAGAGAATCATCTAGGACAGCTGACAGGGAGTGATACAACCCCCATTCCCAAGCTTCTGCCACTCATTTTCTTGTCTGTCCACCATCTCCTCGGTGGAAAGCCAGGCATGAGGTGGGCTAGGCCAGTTGGACCCTGGAGTCAGATAGAAAATGGCAAACTTTTCAAGGACCAGAAAGCACATAGTAAGTTAATTTTGTTTGAAGATCATGGAGTTTAATCCACACAGGCAATTGAAACCATGGCAAAGGGGTGGGGATAGCATGAAAGTGGTGTTCTTGGAAAAATATTGGAAACCTAGTAGGGATAAGGGGATCTTACATAACCAAGAATGTTAACAGTAAGAGAAATGGATTTAGGGTTGCCAAATAAAAGGTGGTCACGGAATTCCATTGTCTAAGGTCCCTTGTACCTGGTTGATTTGTGATGGTGTGGGTTTGTAAGAGTTTAGTTGGTTGATTCAAAGGATTGGGCCAGAGAGTTCCTTCCTTCCCACTATTAAAGGTCCATGTCTTCTTTGCCCCATGGTGTCAAATGGAGATTTCAGCTGTCATTTTCCAGGATGAAATTAAGGCTGGTGGGAGGAAATGTAATAATTACACACAAAACTCAAGTTCACTAAAAAAGAGAATAAAGGCTTTATGAGTCTTTGACAACCTCTGACCTCCCAATAATCTATTTTTAGAGATATGAGTTGTGTGTTTGTCTGTCTACACGTGCACGTGGCCTAGCTGCTACCCCCTGTCATAATCCTGCCTGAGAACCCGTAATCTCCAGTGTTCTCATGGTCTAGCACAGACAGATCCGTCTGGATATTAATTCAGTGAAGAGGAAACAAGCACAAAAACTCCAAAGACTGCTAAGATAATGAGGCTTAAAATAATATGTTATTCATGGTAAGAAAAGTGTTCTATCCTGGAGGATCCTAGTACACCCCAAACCATGTGGTCCTCAGACCATTCCCCAACCTGGATTCTCAGACCCCACCATTTAGGCAGGTCTAGGTAAGCACTGTTTCAAGGTTTCTGGGGTCCTGTGTTCACATCCATGCTTCTTTCTAGTTATGACACTCAGGATCTTCAATCTGGCAGGCACTGTCTCTGATGGACACTTCAGACTTCTTTCAACCTTTTGGAATTCTTGTGCCTGACTGTGACCCTCAACCTAAATACTAGCCCTTTCCCTGTGACCCACTGTGTTCAACTGAAGTGTATGCAGCCAAGCTTGGTGTAAGGCTGTGGTCCTTTTCACAGACTTCTGCATTTTCATGGGAGCCTAGACAGACATCTGGGACAGAAAAAACCGACACTTTTAAAGAAAATACCGTAACTCCTCAAAATTTACCAATTTGTTGCTTCTGTGTCTCCTTTCTAGAAGAGTTATCTGCTCTGACTACTCTTTTTTATGTTTAGTTATTTATTTTTGAGGGAAGAGAGAGAGAGAGAGAGGAAGAGAGAGAGACAATCCCATGCAGGCTACACACCGCCAGTGCGGAGCCTGATGCAGAGCTCAAACTCACCAACTGTGAGATCATGACCTGAGCCCAAATCAAGACATCAGATGCTTAACTGACTGAGCCACTCAGGCACCCTCTATTCCTGGTCAAGCTTTTAAACTCTTTTTAAGTCAGTTTCCCGCATAGTGGAGAAACAACCACAGCACCTAACTTATAGGACTGTTGTAGGAATTAAACAAATGGATATATGTAAAGTGGTCACACAATAAGCACCTAGTACATGTACCCTGTTTTGATCATTAATCTTTCCTCCTCTCTAAGAGCTTGAACTACCAGCTCCATACTCCTGAGTCTCAAATCTATTTCAGTAACTTAAAACTCACCTCTAAGCCCTGGATCTCTATTTCCATTTTCTGCATTGCCGGATATACCAGAGGAACATACAAATCGGCATGTCCAAAGTGAAACTCATTATCTACTTCCTAAAACCAGCTCTTCCCCTGCATTCCATATCTGGGTTAACGATACTGCTGTCCACTGGGTTGTCATAATTAGAATTGTTGGAATCCTTATCTATTACTTCTTCTCTCTCACCATCCCTAGTCAATTTTGAACCAAGCCCTGACTGTTCATCTTTCAAAAGATTTCTTAAGTCTCTTCATAATCCTGCCTGAAGCGTCAAAGCTTCAGTTCAGTCCCTTATCATTGCTTATTTGGACTATTACAATAATTTTCTTTCTCTATTTTTACTCCTTTCTTAAAATATTTTTTTTAACAATGATCATGTTTCATGTCAGTTCTTTAAAAAGAAAATAAACAAATAAAGCAACAGCAACAACAAAAGTACCTTCCTTGAGTCTCCAGTACCTAAAGGAGGCAGGGACAGCTTTACAGTCTCATTTTCTCAGCCCCCAAACTGCCCCTAACTCCTTTAACTCACATTTACCAGTTTTCACCTAAAGTATCTAAATCTCACATACTGGCCAAAGGAAAAAAAAAAACCCAAAAAAGCAAAACAAAAAAAAAAAAAAAAAAGGATTTGTGGTTTACAGACAAGTCATGCCCTTTCAGCTCTCTTTATTATTGTTTTTCCCTTTTTCTCTGACAAAAATCTTACTCGGATTTAAGGTCCAGAACAAATATACCACTTTCTGGGCAGCTTCTTTGCCAACTCCATCTCCCAATGCCCAAGGGAGATACCCCATTCCTTCTTCTAAGCTCTGTCTGCTCTTTGTATGGACCTGGATACTGAACTTGTAATAGTACAGTATTATTTTCTTCTGTTGGTCTCTCTTAGCTGTGGGTTCTCAGTGATCTCTTATCCCCTGCATCTGACATGACCTCTGGCACATACTACCACCAACTGAATATCTACTGATTGCATTTTTCTGAGAATATTTCCTCTTGTTAGCCTCCCTTTCACGACAACCAGGTCCGGTGACTTCTCCTTTTCTACTCAGGCATTTGCTTGTTTTCTGCCAAGTGTCTGTGTGCTGGCAGTGGGTCCTATCAGCCTACTGTCGTTGTCACCATGACGGGCACTTGTCTGGGTAGGCAAATTTGCCTACAACTCATCTGAGTAAAATTAATTTGGTTAATGGAAATGTTCCTGCTGGCATTTACCTTAAATCCATATTTACACAAAGCATTTTATGGAATGTACACAGTTTCACACTTGTTAGAACGAGTGCTTGCATTCTTTTAGAAATATTTTGATCCATTTTGCTAAATTTTGAGTATTTTTACATTCAGAAATCTTCCATTTATGAATTTTACATTGTGTCATGTGCAATTCATCAAACACATCCCTTTCAGTGTCCTGGCCTAAATCTTGCTGTTCAGGGACTATTTTAAGAGACTTTGTGTACCATGTGGACCTATGAAGCAAATCAGCTTAAATCCATTGGCCATGTTAATGGAGCATCGTACTTTGACTCTAAGACTGAAGATTGTTTAGCTCCATTCCTCTATTTTACTCAACAATCTACATCATAATGAAATACTACCTCACACCTGTCAGAAATGGCTAAAATTAACAACTCAGGAAACAATAGATGTTGGTGAGGATGCAGAGGAAGAGGACTTCTTTTGCACTGGTGATGGGAATGCAAACTAGTGCAGCCACTCTGGAAAACAGTATGGAGGTTCCTCAAAAAATTAAAAGCAGAGTTACCCTACAACCCACAAATTGCACTACTAGGTATTTATCCAAAGGATATAAACATGCTGATTTGAAGAGGCCCATGTACCCCAATGTTTATAGCAGCACTATCAACAATAGCCAAATTATGGAAACAGCCCAAATGTCCATCGATGGATGAATGGATAAAGAAGATATAGTACACACACACACACACACTGGAATACTACTTGGTGATGAAAAAGAATGAAATCTTGCCATTTGCAACAATGTGGATGGAACTAGAGTGTATAATGCTAAGTGAAATAAGTCGGTCAGAAAAAGACAGATAGCAGATGATTTCACTAATATGTGGAATTTGAGAAACACAACAGGTGAATTTAGGGGAAGGAAGGAAAGATAAGTTAAAAAGAGAGAAAGGGAAATCATAAGGGACTCTTAAATATAGAGAACAAGCTGAGGGTTGCTGGAAGGGAGGTGGGTGGGGGGATGGGTTAAATGGGTGATAGGCATTAAGCAGGGTACTTTTGTAGATAAGTATTGGGTGTCATATGTAAGAGGTAAGTCACTGGGTTCTAGTCCTAAAGCCAAGACTACACTGTATGTTAACTAATTTGAATTTAAATAAAAAAAAAAATCCCTCATGAAGTAACACTTGGTCAACAAACAGTGACACACTACAAAAACCTAATACCTAGAAATTTGTAGGTTACTGCTTTCACTATCAACATAGTATACATTCATTAAATAAAAGTTGGAAAGCATGACAGAAGTAATAAAAATAAAACTTCCTTAGTGATCATTTTAAAAAACCCATACTATCAAGATTCAAGATTTTCTTCCACTCTTTTTAGGATCATTGTTACAAATTTTATTTAATATTTTATCGTTTAGTATTTGTCATATTATTTAATATCATTTTTATTTTATATGGAAATTGGATTTATTTAAAATTGTATTGATACAAGCATTTATAAAATATGTGATAGGTTTATTTCCCTCTGAAGTTCACTATGTAATTTTGGTTTATCACACTCACTGCTGAAAAATATTCCATTTTGAGTTTTTTTGTTGTTTTTTAATAATTTATTTTAAAGTTTATTAATTATTTTGAGAGAGAGACAGAGACAGAGACAGAGAAAGAGGGAAGGGGCGTGGAAGAGGCAGAGAGAGGGGGAGACAGAATCCCAAGCAGACTCCATGCCATCAGCGCAGAACCGAACATGAGGCTCAAACTCAGGAACTGTGAGATCATGACCTGAGCTGAAATCAAGAGCCAGACACTTAACCAATTGAGCCACCCAGGTGCCCCAAAAGTATTGCATTTTGTAACTAAAGGAATCTGGTTGTCTGTTCTATTATTGATTAATATTATTATTCACTACAAGAAAATTTTATTCTAGTAATATTAATGTTTATTTAATGTGTGGGTATTACTTAATTATATATTAGATATACAAATCTAATGTATATCTAATATATGTTATCCATATATTATATTGATAATAAGTATCATCAGTATATATACACATATAACGAGAAGGGTCAGAAGGTAGACTTCTTTGCAAATGCATGGGTCAGAAGGTATGCTTTTTTCCAACTTTGTCAGTTGATATAAGATTTTTTTTTCTAAATAATATAACATTCCACAAGTATATCAACACACTGTTTCTGCAACTTTTTCAACATTCAATTTTTTTGAGTTAAGTCCAATTTAATTATGATTTTGTATAATTGACATTATATTTTATACAACTGACATACAAGAAACTACACATAAACTATATAATTTTATTATGTACCTGGTATATTATATTTTTGTATAATTGGCATATAATAAATTTCACATAAGTATATAATTTGATAAGTTTCAGAGATGTGTATACACCCATGAGTTTATCAAAACTATTAACAGATATCATCCATCATTGCCCCCTAAAAAACATTTTCTCATGCTCTCTGATACTCCTTCCCCCTCCCAGCCTTTCCTACCCATCCCCAGGCAACCACTGATCGAGTTTCTGTCATTATACATTGGTGTGTATTTTCTAGAACCATACATAAATGGAATCATACAGTATATAATTTTTATATCAAGCTTCTTTCAGCACAATTATTTAAAATTTATACATAAAATATATATATTTAAAATTTACATATACATATATATTTATATGTAAATATGTATTTATAATATATATTTATATATTTATTTTTATATATTATATTATATATTATAAATATACGTATGTGTGTATATATATACATATATATATATATATATATATATATATATATATAATCCATTGATCTGTTGGTGTACCTTTAGATTCTTTACAGTTTTTGGCTATTTCAAGTAAGTGTATGAACATTCTGATACAAATTCTTGTTTGTTTATATGCTTTCATTTATCTTGGATAAATACCTAGAGATAGGATGACTGAATTATAAATAGATGTGTGTTAACTTCTTGGGAAAATGCAAAAGTGTTTTCCAAAATATGCCATTTCTACATTCCCACCAGCTGTGTATAAGACTTATCATTGCTCCACATCCCCACCAACATGTGGTATGACCAGTCTTCAATTTTACCCATTCTGGTAGCTGTGAAGTGGTATTCCATCGTAGTTGTAATTCGCAGTTTCTACAGACCAATGATGCTGAGCGTCTTTTCATTGTGCTTACATGCCATCATTCATTTTTCTTTCCCCTGAAACATTTCACAGTTTTTCTTATTGGGCTGTTTGTTTTCTTATCTTTGAATTTTGAAACTTCTTTATATATTCTGAACATGATTCACTTACCACATACATTTTCTCCCAGTCTGTGCTTGTTACTTCATTCTGTTGAATACTTTTGAAGGGCCGAAGTTCTTAATTTTGATGACAGCCAACTTACCATGGTTTTGAGACATTTTATGGGTCCTATTTATAGTGTTTGTATTAGTTTCCTAAGGCTTCTATAACAAAGTACCACAAACTGGGTGACTGAGAATAATAGAAATTTATTGTCTCATCATTCTGGACTCTTGAGGTTGCAATCAAGTGTCAGTGGGGCTGCTTCCCTTGGACAGGTATGAAGGAAAATCACTTCCATGCCTCTCTCTTGGGTTCTGGTGGTTTGCTGGGGCAGGTTTTGGCACTCCTCAGCTCATAGCTCTATCACTCCAGTCCTCTGCTTTTACAGGACATTCTCTGTGTCTCCTCTCCAAGGCTTCCCTCTTTGCATGTCTATGTGGCCACATTTCTCCTCTTTTTTTTTTTTAATGTTTATTTGTTTTTGAGAGGGAGAGAGAGAGAGTGAGCATGAGCAGGGGAGGGGCAGAGAGAGAGAGAGAGAGAGAGAGAGAGATTGAGATAGAGAGAGAATCCTAAGCAGGCTCCACATTGCCAGCCCAGAGCCTGATGCAGGGTTCAACCCAGAACAGTGAGATCATGATCTGAGCTGAAGTCAGACACTTAACCGACTAAACCACCCAGGCACCCCGCCACATTTCTCCTTTGTGTAAAGACACCAGTCATATTGTAGTAGGGCCCACCGTAATGATCTCATTTTAGCTCAATTAACACTGTAAAGACACTATTAGACAAGTGTCCTGTATTAGGGATCAGGATTTCAACATATCTTTTTTTGATGGGTGGAGGAAGCACAATTAAATCCATAACAGTATTCTATTTAAGATACTTTCATCTAACCTAAGTCACAAAGATTAGTTCCAGTATTTTCTTTCTAGAAATTTTACAGTTTCATGTTTTAAATTATACATCTATGATCCATTTTATTTTTGTATGCAGTGGGAGGTATGGACCAAAGTTCTTTATTCTTATTCTTATTTTTCTTGCATATGATTATCCAGTTGGCCCACCACTATTTTTCGAAAAGACTATTCTTTCTCCATTAAATTGCCTTTGCATCATTATCAAAAATCAATTGTCCAGAAACAGATGAACATATGAGAAGGTGGGGGAGAGAAGAGAGGGAAACAAACCATGAGAGACTTTTAATGATAGAGACCACACTGTGGGTTGATGGAGGGCGGTGGGTGGAAGGTGGGCTAGATGGGTGATGGGGATTAAGGAGGACACCTGTTGTGATGAGCACTGGGTGGTGTATGAATCAGAATCAGAATTCATGAATCAGAATTCAGAATCACTGAATTCTACCCCCAAAACCAATATTGCACAGCATGCTAACTAAAATTTAAATTTAAAAAATCACTTGCCCATATTTGTGTGGGTCTATTCCTTGACTCTGTCTATCTTTACACCAATATCACACTGTCTTGACTACTGTGGCTATCCTTTCAAATAAATTCTCTCATTTTCTCTAGAACTCCAATGGATCTTATGTTAGACCTTTTAATTTTGTATGTGGATTCAATTTCTCCCCAAATTTCTGTGTCTTTGTTATTGCTCTGCATTCCTTATAATTTTGTTTGAACCTGCCCTTTAATTATTTGACTCTTCAGCTTTGTTGAATTAGCTGTAGAACTGAGATATTACATTTTTAATTTTAATTACCAATAGTGTTCCACTTCTAGAATTTCAATTTGATCATTTGAGAAATCTATTTTAGTTATATTTTCTTGTTCTTTAATCATGGTTTCATTTTTTTCTCCCTTTTTGAGCTTATATTTTTAATTGATAATCCCAATAGTGGACATTTTGCAGATCTGATTTGGCTATGTTGTTTCTTTTCCTCTTCACTCATGGTATCTTTGTTTTTACTTTACCATGTTTTAAAAGATTAGCTATCAGTGTTTTTTCAGTTTTTAAAATTTGAGTATAGTTGACACACAGTGTTCTATTAGTTTTGGGTGTGCAACATAGTGATTTAACATCTCTGTATGTTATGCTACATTCATCATGAGTGTATCTACCATCTGTCATCATACAACCTTATTACAATATCATTGACTATATTCCCTATGCTGTGCCTTTTATTCCCATGAATTATTCATTCCATAACTGGAAGCTTGTATCTCTCACTCCCCTCCACCCCCAGTTTGCCCATCACCGCACCCTCCTTCCCTCTGGCAAATATCAGTGTGTTCTCTGTATTTATGGGTCTGATTCTGCTTTTTGTTTATTTGTTTTTTCATTTGTTTTGCTTTTTAGATTCTACATATGATTGAAATCATATGGTATTTGTCTTTCTCAGTCTGATTTATTTCAATTAGCATAACACCCTCTAGGTCCATCCATGTTGTCACAAATGGTAAGATGTCTTTTGTTTTCAACTTTAATCAAGAAACCTCATTCCCTGAAACTTTAATTTTTTTTGTAATGTTTTATTTTATTTTTGAGAGAGACCGAGTGTGAGTGGGGGAGGGGCAGAGAGAGAGGGAGACACAGAATCTGAAGCAGGCTTCAGGCTCTGAGCTGTCAGCACAGAGTCCCACACGGGATTCTAATTCACGAACTATGAGATCGTGACCTGAACCGAAGTTGGATGCTTTACCGACTGAGCCACCCAGGAGCCACCCTGGAACTTTATATAATGAAATTCTTTTATGTTTACTTTGCATTTTCTTTGTTTCAGAGCAGATTTGCCATTTTTTTCTATCAAAATCGAGTTTTTTTTTTTTAATTTTTAAGCCAATATCATTGATAAATGTAAAAAGAATTTTTGCTATATTCACCAAGAACTTTGGCTAGTTTTCAGCAGTTAGATTCATCAGGCCATCTACTTCTTAGACTATCCAAAATATAAATATCTAAGCTTTTGTTTTTTATGCAGCAATTTGCCTGATAACTCATGTGCCAAGAATGCTAGTATGTACTTAAGACCTCCCTGAATACATACGTATTTAAGCCTCTCTCTTCACTTAATGCTATCTTATGCTCATCACTGATATTGCTGGATACCCTGCAAAATCAACTTTGGGATCTTTTCATGAGAAATATATTGTGAAATTTAATTTTAAATTTTAATTTTTTAAATTTTAATTTAATATTAATATTTTCCAGATTATTATTGGCGTTTCAAGTTTTTATTTTACTTGTGATATTTATTTCGAAGTAGTCAAAATTGCTTTCTTTCTCTTTGTCATCTCTTCTGTTGAATTGTGGCTTCAAAGATCCTCCATACAGAAGTTGAAGAAGTACACCTTTCTATATTTTAGAGATCTGTTGTTTTATTTTTAAAATATTTAAGTGCTCAGCTATCAGGAATTCATCTTTTTGGGTTATGTGAACCTCTGAGCAAATCCCTGTTTACAGCCTTCCTAAGGAAGGAAGCATAGTGATTCAGCCCATTTCTTTCCTCTTCACGTCCTGATTATTCATTCTCCTCAAGGTTCAACAGAAAGTAAGACAAATGTGTGCTCTGAGATAATTGTTGTTTTCCTCATCATTGAAAGATAATGCCACGTCTCGTATGTTTATTTTACTTTCTCTAAATATCTGCACTTTTGATTATTACATTGAAATTTGCTTTTGGTTTGAAATGTTTAAAAATAGGCTAGATGAAAAAAAATACATCTAAGGGACTACAAGAAAGGAAATTCTCATTAACTGTTTTAAAATCAGCCTATCACATAAGAAATAGATTTGATGCACAGGCATTTCAAATGAATGTCTCATTTAACAAATTATTATTAGAATTTAGAAGAACCAATATAAGTAAATTGACCTGGAGACTGAATTCTCAGCTACTCCCAGGGTCCACAAACGCCCTTTGACTTTTCCCTCAGGAAATGGTTTCACTAAGTCTGATCTCCATGAATTTCCCTTTAAAATACCTGTGGCCTGCAAAGTCTTTTTCCTGTGTAGTAGGAAACTGGTCGTCCCACAGTCTGCATCGATGCTGCACCTGTTTGTACAGGCTTTGGTGGCCATCTCTGAGAATACTGTCTATTTCAATATCTGATGCATGAAGCATTTTTCAATACAAGTTGCCTAATAGATTCTTATTAATAATAATGAAAACTATCCATATGTTGATACTAGTTTTATGGAAGGTTTACAGATGCCCTAAATCAAAATGGGTTAAATTATTTCATGGGAAGTTGCTAGTGTTAATCATTTTGAATAATGCCTATTTTATTATATGGTTTTCTTTATTTACTAAAATGAGAATTAGAAATTGCTCATTTAGTTTAATTCAGTCCATGCCTCTCATGCTACATAGGCTAATGCAAAGGCTCTGGTTATTAGCCTTGAGGGCTGTGGCTCTAGCCTGAGAACTCTTTGGACAGGGCCACTGGTAGCAAGAGAGGCTTTCTGATGCCTGGTGAATGGATGCTGCTGCCACCACTGGGGACATCTTTTCTTCCAGCTTCATGCGACCTGGCCCATTGGTGGCTGGGCCCTTGTGCTGGGACTTTGCTATTACCGGGCTCTAGGTTCATTAAGAATTGCCCCCTTTTTCTATAGAGATTTTGTTTTTCAAATTATCTTTACTCAAACATGAAGGGGTTTTCACCCCCTATATATCTCTCTTGTCTGTCCACTGCCCATCACTTCTGTCTTGGTTCAGGCCTTATTGCAGGAACTTCTTTCAGTCTCACTCCGTGACCTGTTGACCCAGCTAAGGCTTGGATGAGTCTCTCTAAGTCACAAATGTGCATATGGCCTTCTGCTACTACCTTCTGGAAAAAGTAAGATGCTTACACAATGTCTAGGTCTCTTATGACTTGGACTGTGCCTACCTTACCAGCCCCTCTTCGTTCTTGCTGATTTTCACAATCCATGCTCCAGCTAGCAAGACCAAACTGTCCCTGTGTCTCTGATGTTCTTGTACTTTTGTGAAAGGAAACCCACGAGGGCCCCTCTCCAGTGGCTCTCATTTATCAAACCTTAACTGAACATTGCATCTTTTGGGAAATCTCCCCTTTTGCCCAAGGTGGCCGTTGTCTCTATTCAGTGACCCGTGAGTGTCTTAGTCACACATCACCCACAGTGTTGTCCTTCATTGTCTCGTGCCCATCCCTTGGCATGGTGTAGGGTAGTGGTTAGCAAAGGCAGATTTAGAGCCAACCTGAAGTCTTATCCTCTCTGTGCTATGTACTGACCATGCCGTCTTGAGGAAATTGTGCATTCTCAGCCTCTGCCTTGCCTTCTTCATCTGTACAACAGGGATACTGATGAATGCAACTCCTGAGTGTGACATGCTCATTAATTAGAAAGCAGATAAACTACTGGAGTCTCTGTCTCTCTGTCTCTGTCTCTGTCTCTGTCTCTCTCTCTATATATATATGTATACATAATTTATTGTCAAATTGGTTTCCATACAACACCCAGTGTTCATCCCAACAGGTGCCCTCCTCAATGCCCATCACCCTCTTTCCCCTTTCCCCCACCCCCCATCAACCCTCAGTTTGTTCTCAGTATTTAAGAGTCTCTTATGGTTTGCCTCCTTCCCTCTCTGTAAGTTCCCCCCTTCCTCTCTGCCCTGGTCTTCTGTTAAGTTTCTCAGGATCCACATATGAGTGAAAACATATGGTATCTGTCTTTTTCTGCCTGACTTATTTCACTTAGTATAATACTTGGAGAGCCTTTTTGTTTAATTTTTTTTTTTTGAAAGAAAGAGAGAGGGAACATGTGTGCAAGCAGGGAAGAGAGAGAGGGTGACAGAAGATTGGAAGTGGGCTCTGTGCTGACAGCAGAGAGCCTGATGCAGGGCGCAAACTTGCAAACTATGAGATCATGACCTGAGCCGAAGTCAGACGCTTAACCAACTGAGCCACCCAGGTGCCCCTGGAGAGTCTTGAAACAGAGTAAACACCCAATACTTGCTATTTTATGTTAATATCAGGAACGTTGTTGAATAAATTAGACACGCATTCTGTGTAAGACAATGCAAATGGCTAGTATATGACTGAACAATGCCAATGTGGCAGAGACTATAACAATTTATCCAGTTAATTTCCACAGCATAATTGTGAGGTAAGTGCTATTATTATTATTCCATTTACATATGACGAGATAAGGCCTAGAGAAGTTAATAAAAATGTTCCAAGTCATAAAATAATGCATGGTGAAGTGGGATTTGATCCCAAGCAGTTTGACTCTGGAGCTTTCATTCTTTTTTTTTTTTTATGTTTATTTAAAGTGGGGGATAGGCAGAGAGAGAGAGAGAGAGAGGAGACATAAAGAGAGAGAAAGAGAATCCCAAGCAGGGATTCTCTGTCAGCACGGAACCCAATGTGGGGCTTGATCTCATGAACCAAGAGATCATGACCTGAGCCAAAATTAAGAGTCAGGAACTTAACCGACTGAGCCACCCAGGTACCTCTAGACCTTTCACTCATAATCACTATTCCAAACTCCCCCAAAACCCTATGTTGTTTCCCCAACGTCTGTTTCTTGAATTAATGAATTTTAAAAATGATATGTACATTGCCTCTCTATAGATTATATGAATATAGTGCTAGATATGTAAGATGTGAGAGATTACAGGAATTTCCTGACTCAAAATATTAGAATTTTGCATTTCTGAAATTCATCATTTTGGGTTTGGAAAACTTCATAGTCATGGACACAGAATGATCGCTTAGAGATACCATAGATAGAAAGACATGCGTTATAAAGTAAAGTTTCTGGAGAAGGGTCATATGCCCTAGGACAAGAGACAGAGAAGTGCTAAGGGGGAGAGTCAGGAGGCTGCACGCATTGTGTAGGGAAGCCAGACCTAGAGATAACGCAGATCATCTTCCTCATTCTGCTTCTGCCAACTGTTAGCTGACTCATTCAGTCAGTAGATTATCCACATCTATACGATGTTTGTTGTATTCCTGGTGTATTCCAAGAACTGCTATTTCCTTCTGACTTCAACTTGCTCTTAAGTAAAATTGTCATGGTAGTTCCTATCTTGAAAGATATTTGAGAAAGGTCAGTAGGAAACATGGAAAGGTGTAACCCAGGGACCTTCTATGTATGACTTTCTTACCTTTTACCTAGCTGTCACTAGCCAGGGGCCAGAGTATGGGCTCAGTCAGACAGGAGGAGTCAGAAAAGTGATAATAAACCCTAGAGGGAGTAATGAGTGGATCAAAGTTTTGGACAAGTCCGTGGAGCCAAGGACAGATATCCAAGTCAGGTCAGGAAGCCAGGGATTTGAGGCTGGGCACCAAATGACATCATGTTGAGGTTAAATTAAGGGATGGGGCAGGATGTATTCCTAATTGTTACCTTGATCACTTGCTAGTGTTTGACGTTCATCTGTATGTCTGGCTAAGTCTGAGAATGTATACTGTTAGAAGGGAGAGTCTGTCTTTCACTCATGGTGTCTTTGAAGGAATTTTCCCCAAGGATGCTCTTGGTCTACTATCCCACCTTTTACGCATACCTATTAAGGTGGAATGAGTTATTTGGGAAGGGGATAACAATCACCAGTCCACATTTCTCAATTGATAATCTACTCAATATACAATCTATCAAATATTCTAAGCACGAGGTATGGGTTTTTGTTCTTCTTTCTTACCCAGGAACAGAGGGAGACAGCGTCAGCGACATGTTCAAATGTGTCTACTTTACAAATTCATGTTTACCTCAGATATGCTGCTCCCAAGTGTAGACCAAGGTTTCTCAGACTTGGCACTATTGATGTTTTGGGCCAGATGATTCTCTGTTTATGGCAGAGTATGGTTTAAGAGCTCTACTGCATATTGTAGGACATTTAACAGCATCCCTTAGCTGTACCCACTAGATGCTTGTAGCATCCCCACAGTTGTACTCACCTAAAATGTCTCCAGACATTGCAAAATTTCATCCTCCCCTCCTTCCGAGTCCCAGCTCTAGGAAAATGTGTGGAGTTGGCAGACCACTTGACCCAATATCCAGTTGTGTCCTCTAGTTTAGCTTCATCAACAACAAAGCTGATATTTTGGTCTCCCTTTTTACTCTTCCTTTAAACAATTTATATCTTAATCAGAACCAAGATGAGGGTCTCTTCAGAGAGCTCAGGGAGTTGCTTAGGGTCACATGAGTGCTTCACCCCTAAGATAATTATTCCTCTCACAGTGTTTGGCCAGTAATAAATAGAGAGGGCCCTGAGCCCTGCCATTGACCCAACATTCATGGATCAATTTCAAGGGGAGGTGCCATTGGTTCTCCTGAATATCCAACTCTCATAGGTCAAGTAGCTTCAAAAGCTGGGTCAAAGGCAGTTACTGACCCCTGAGCAGGTTAGCAGCCTCATCTCAGTAGCCAGCTGGTAGGTAGACCAGTTGGTTCTGGTCCCAGCTACATTTTCTGGAAAAGCAGAGATAAAATGTTTTTTTGAGGCTGAAGAAGTTCTCTGTAAGGCTTCTGTGAGCAGTCACAAGCCATGGCTGGGCCTGTGAAGTTTGGATTGGACATTCCAGAGGCTGTTTGCCAAACTTGGGCCATGTTCCCGGCTGAGCATCACCCACGGGCACTGTGCCCCAGACAGGCCCAATCCACAGAGCAGAAAGTCTTCGTTTTCAGCTCTGCAGAGGCAGCAGCCTTTAGGCTAATTAATAAATCATCAACGCATTTGTGGTGTGAAAAATGAAATATTTATGCTCACCAGAGTAATATTTCTGTCTTGCAGCCCCATGGTCTGTTGATGCCTGATGGAGGATGAAGTAAATACCAGCTGGTGTAGAATGAGTGGAATATAATTACTCTCCACAAAGTTAAGTGAATATTAAAACACAGAAGTCACAGGCCCTGGCACTCATCCCTCCTTGACTCCATTGCCCAGTAAATAGCATTCTGACCTGAAGTTGGCTTCACTACAACTTCCAGCAGGGATCGCAGTACAGGGCTTGGTTGTCAGCAGCTTGGACACAGGCTGCTGAGAGAGGCAGAAAGTCAACCACCTTCCAGGAGCACGGGGAGATTTCCCTGATGCCTGAGAGATAGTGTGATACTGTGAGAAAAAGTGGCTTTGGAGCTAGAGAGACCAAGTTCTCTCTCTGAAATTTACAATCCATGTGATCTTGGTCAAAGTCTTTCACTTCTCTGTACCTCAGTTTATTTGCCTAGGAAACCAGGGTAATGCTGCGCTATGTGATAAGAGAACTGCGATGCAGAAGTTAATGGACAAAGTTTTGCATGGTGACATGGAGGTAGAGATGGAATGTGAACTGTAAGGAGATTGGGTAAGTACCCCACAGAGCTTAAGGTGATGGCACTGAAAATGCAAAGAAGAATCACCTGTGAAAGGCAAGACTGGCAGGTGATTTTATGATTGGAGAGTTAAAGGAGATTCAAGAGCTTGTGAACCCAAGAGCAGGGAAAATGGAGACAGCCTTCTCAGAGACTGGGAAGTCCAGAAGGAGAGCATGCTTTGTGAAGGGAGGGGGTGAAGACGTGGGCTGTGTTCAGGGTGGGAATTGAAGTGGACAGTCTAAGAGGAGGAAGCAATCAGTGGAATTCTTCCGACCTTGGTATTTGTACAGGTATTTGTGTGTGTGTGTGTGTGTGTGTGTGTGTGTGTGTGTGCTATGTGTGCAGAAATGGTTTCCGGTCCCCTCCATAATTACCCATGACATACACACACAATCTCCACTCAGCAAAATTTCTACCATGCAAGATACATGGTTCTCTCTGTTCCTTTCTGAGCCCCCCTTTGTCCTTTATTTACCATGTTGAGTGCCTCATAACCAATCCAAGTACTGCAAATTTGGCCTGTTTATGTTGTGGGGGACTTACTTCCACAATATTAATTCTTGGACCTCACTTCGAAGATCCATCCTTATGTCTGTGTAGAGTCACTGTATCATCAGCCTTTCCCAGTGTCCAGGCAGAAGATACATGGTATCCAGTGAGGGTGGATGTGGTCTAAAAGATACCCATACCTTTTATGAAATCCCACAGGATCCCAAAATCCATGCCCTTGAAGAGAAGAAACGCTCCTTAGGATACAACATGATGTCCACAGAACAATTAAAGAACCATATATCCGCACTTGAATGTTTTCGTATTTAGTAGGCTGTAGGCATTCTAAGAAGAAAATCCACCTTTACTACTGCTAGCACCTACTGTATGCACTCACCTAAGCATATGACCTAAATGATCTCATTTAATCCTAGCAATTTTGTAAATTAGGCATTTTATAATTGGGAAAGCAGCCCCAAAGAAATTAATTTGCTTTCCATCAAAAAGCATGGAAATAATAACAGCAGGATTCAGATTCAAGCCTTTTGTTTTCAAGCTTTGTGTCCATTCTGTCCTTCTTTCTATACTCATCCCCTCTTTCCTCCCTTCTTTCTATCTCCCTCCTTTTTACCTTCCCTTTGTCTTTATTTTGAAATAAATACTTTATTTTACGTATGGCGGTATTGTTAGCTGCCTACCGTTGACTGTATTCAAGCTGGTAATGTGTCAGCTTATAAAAATAGATTCCTTGTAGATGGATGTGGCTTTGTGACATAGTTTCAGTCACTGACATGTAATTGGAGAGGATGAGCTCAGTTTACCTCTCCCCTGGCTGTCCTTCCCCTTCCTGGAAGGAGGACTTGATGCTCAAAGTGGAGAAGCCATCCCATGAGCTTTAGGTGATAGACACAAAAGGCCACCTGAGATCAAATATGGGACCTTGCTCTTGGGAGACATAGTGGGCCTGCCATCCTAGCCCTAGACCGTCTTTCTTTGGACTTGGTCAAATCACTATTTTCAGGGCTCTGTTACTTGTAATAGAATGCGATTTCTAACTTCCTTTAGGTAGATGCATCAAAGCATTAAAAAAAATAAAGAAAAAGAAAAAGAAAAAGCTACCAAACTCCCATTCTCCACTCAGAGGAAACCATTGGCCACAGGAAATTTGTATAAATCTTCCTATATATGTTCATCTATATCTTCAAAAAATTTTTTTAATGTTTATTTATTTTTGACAGAGAGAGAGAGAGACAGAACATGAGCAGGGGAGGGGCAGAGAGAGAGGGAGACACAGAATATGAAACAGGCTCCAGGCTGTGAGCACAGAGCCCGACGCGGGGCTTGAACTCACAGACTGTGAGATCATGACCCGAGCCGAAGTCGGACACTCAACTGGACTGAGCCACCCAGGCACCCCCATCTATATCTTTTTAGTACATTAATGATGTGTGCTAATTTTCTGTAACCTGCTGTTTTTACTTGTGTGAAACTATGATTTGGAACCCTATTATTTAAAACATTTTGGTATTTCCTAGGCACTCTCCTTTGTATATTGTGGAATAGTGATTGTTAAATAGGGATAATTTTGCCCCAGCCCCACAGGATGTCTTTTGGCTTCCATGTCTAGAAGCATGTTGTGATTTGGCAGTGTCTGGAAACATGCTGTGATTTGGCAATGTCAGGAAGCATGTTTGGTTGTCACAACTGTGGGGAAGGAGAGCCAGGAAGGATAGAAGCCAGAGATGTTGCTAAATGTCCTACAATGCACAAGGCAGCCTCCTACAACAAAGAATTACCCAGCCCAGAATATCCAGGTTCAGACAAAAATGTCAATGCTGAGATCCAGAGTCCTTGCTAAGGAGTATTCCATAGTATACTTGTACCATCTTTTGTTTAAACAGCCCCTAAAAGTAAGATTGTTTTGGGGTGCCTGGAGGGCTCAGTCAGTTAAGCATCTGACTTCGGCTCAGAACATGATCTCGCAGTTCATGAGTTCAAGCCCTGCGTTGGGCTTTGTGCTGACAGCTCAGAGCTTGGAGCCTGCTTTGGGATTCTGTGTCTCCCTCTCTCTCTGCCCCTTCCCTGCTCACACTCTGTCTGTCTCTCTCTGTCTCAAAATTAAATGAACATTAAAAAAATTAAGAAGCACTATGATTGTTTCTAACAATGCTGAAAAGAATACTATTGCCCATATATAGTTGAGATTATGGATTATTTTTCTTTTCAATTTTTTGTTTAAATTCTAGTTAGTTAACATGCAGTGCAATATTGGTTTCAGGTGTAGAATTCATTGATTCATCACTTACAACACCCAGTGTTCATCATAACAAGTGCTCTCCTTAATATCCATCACCCATCTAGCCCATCCCCCAACCACCTCCCTCCAACAATCCTATTTGTTCTCTATCATTAAGAGTCTCTTGTGGTTTGTTTCCTTCTCTCTCCATCCCCTCCATATGTAAATCTGTTTTGTTTCTTAAATTCCACATATGAGTGAAATCATATGGTATTTGTCTTTCTCTGACTGACTTATTTCACTTAGCATAATATACTCCAGCTCCCAAATATCCATACACTGATGAATGGATAAAGAGGATGTGGGGTGTGTGTGTGTGTGTGTGTGTGTGTGTATACGTGTATAAACGTGTGTGTGTGTGTGTATATATATATATATATATATATATATATATATATAGTGGAATATTACAGAGCCATCAAAAAGTGAAATCCTGCCATTTGCAACAATGTGGATGGAACTAGAGAGTATTAATATATTTAAAAAAATAAAAATTTATGCATAGAATTGCTTAAATAAAGAATATGCACAGTTAATGTTTAGATGTTGCTTCTCACCTACCACAAAAGGCTTCCTTAATTTATATACCCATTGAAAGTGTACCGGTCATTGACTGTTTCCCTGAACCTTCATGAACATTAGAGGTCATCAGTCTTTTTAATCTTTATGAACCAATGAAATTATTGGTGCTTAATTTGTGTTCTCTGATAGCAATAAGGTTGAGCATCATTTTGAGTGTTAACGGGCCACTTTATTTCCTTTCATGTGAAATGTTTCATCCATATTGTTATTCTATCTTCTTTCTCATTCTTGCTTTTTTCCCTTATTGATGTAGGAACTCCTCTCGTATAATGAATTTTTTTTTTTGTATTGAATATGTGAGAGCCACATTTTGCCTACCTTTTCTCGATACCTAAACATTTAAGGAAGAGACAGAAAAATGAAGGTTGTAGACATTAGGAAACATTTCATTCGTCATTAATTAAATCTGATTTATTTATCTGGGTGCCTCCTATGGCTCATGTAGATATTGTGGGAAACGAAGTGGGAGGAGGGCCCACTCCTGTCCTCAGGTGGCTCAGTCTGGGATGTGGATGACAAAACATGCCCATATTACCTTTACTTTAATCCTGATTAGGAATTAAGTGCCTAATAATAGCATCTCACCTTCAAGCACAATTAGCTGAATCTAATGAACATTAAGACAAACAATTAGCAGAAGGGATATCAAAACTGCTCTTCTTTTGCCTATAATAATGGCACTGGAGAGGGAGACAGCTATTTGCAGATCAGGACCCTAATACTGACCTCGGGATTAGATAAGATAGACCTCCCTGTTCTTTTGAGGCTGGCCATGTGACAGAGAGCAGTGGTGGGCCTGTGCCCTGTGCTGGCAGGGCCAACTCTTAAGAGGAAGTGGGAAGCTCTGAATCACAAGCGCTGACTTTATTCTTTTCATCTTTACCAATAAAGATAAATTACTCCCTACACCATGGGGGAAGAGTAAGTGAGGGGCAGAGAGAGGCCAGGCGTGTTCTGTTAATGATGACCTTCCATGGGGAAGGAAAAAAAGGAATGGGGAATAAATGCTGTCTACCTCTCTGTTACAGAAAACTCCCCTAAGACATTTAAAATGTTGCACCTTTACTTCCTCCACCATTTTGTTTTCAAATGATTCGTCCGACAGTGTGTCAACTTTTCTTATCACCTCTGCTGTTCAGTGTATCACATATGCTCTCTTCCTCCCCTTTGCACTGATCATTGATACTGATGCGGCAGCAGCTTTTTTCATGTTCAAAGTTCTCACGTTTCCATATATGGCTTCCCCTATTACCTCTGTCTTCCTCCTTCAGCCTTCCAGCTGAGATACCCACAGGCATTTAGGAGAGCTTACTAAGAAGACCCTTATGACTTCCTTTTGCTCCTAATTTACTCTACTTCCTTTGAGTCCATGCCTATTTCTCCCTCCACATTCTAAGGGACCTTTTCTTTATTGTTTATTCACTATTTATTTTAAGTATTTTGTTGTAATTCTTCTTCCTCCTCAGTCTCCCTGCTCCCTCTCACTATATAAAATGTTGGTATTCTCCAGAGTACCACCCTCAGCTCTTTCTCATTCTCTATCCCCTGTAAATGCCTGATTTTAGCCATCACTATGTAATAATAATTTCAAAATTTATATCTCCTAACTTAAGCCGCACACACACACACCTGTGTTTCCAGTGCCTCGTGCATATTTATACCTGGCTGTCATGCTGCTATTTCAAATGCAACAAGACCCAATCCCATTTTTCTTTCTATTTTTGTCTCAGTTAATATCATTAGCATCTGTTCAATTAAAAATTTTGGCATCATCTGCAATGCAACTTTTCCTATCTTATGTATCAGAGGTTTTATCATTATTTGATTAAAACTTTTCAAGGGTTCCGTGTTACCCACAAGATAAAAACAAAATCCTTGAAACTCCAAACATGTCTTTATTTTATGGTCCTGTGATGGTTAATTTTATATGTCAACTTGGCTAGCCACAGTACTCAGACATTTGGTGGAACACTATTCTGGATATTTCTGTGAAGATGTTTTTTGCATGAGATTAACATGGAAATTTATGGAATTTGAGTAAAGCAGATTATCCTCTATAGTGTGGGTGGGCATCACCTAATAAATTGAAGGCCTGATTAGAATAAAGACTGACCTCCCCTGAGCAAGAAGGAATTCTGCCAGTAGACAGCTTTGGGTCTTGAATTACAGCATGGATTTTTCTCAGCATCTCCAGCCTGCCAGCTCACCCTGGAGATTTTGGATTTACCAAACCTCCATAACTACATTAGACATTTCCTTAAAATAAATATTCATCTCTCCCTCCCTCCCTGTCCTTATCTCTCTCTCTCTCTGTTAGTTCTGTTTCTCTGGAGAACCCTAATAAAGAATCTGATTCTCTACCTGTAAATGAGTTAATTCACATTTGAATATTTATTTAAGAAAGGAAAAAACAATAAGATAAAGAATCAAATAAAAATAACCAATAAGTAGAAAAACCAACAAGTAGAAAAACAATTCAAAACAACCACCAGCACAAACCTATGGTATAACCATGTCAAAACTCCCATCATTCTGGATACATGAGATATGTTTTAACACCTTTGTGCCAGAATACATGTTGGTATCTCACCTTGGAAACCTCTTCCATTTGTCTTTGCCTGACTTTTCTCAGTTACTCTGGGTAGATTTTATTTATTTATTTATTTATGAAACCAAGTCAAGAAAAGATTTATTGTTTATTTTATTTTTTTTAGAGTTAATGTTAAGTATCTTTTTATTTTAATATAATTTATTGTCAAATTGGCTAACATACAATGTGTAAAGTGTGCTCTGGGTAGATTTAAATGTGACCTCTGTGCTCTCATAACACTTGGTCCCTGTTTTATTTGGGCAGTTCCCACACTGAGTGATAATTATTTATATCTGCCTTGTTCACTGGAGCTCACAACCCTAGCACCCAGTTGATCCTCAGCTAATCTTTGTGGGATGGAATATCTTTCACGTACAACCAACTTCTCCTCATTAAATCCTTCCGGTATGCAGTAGATATAATCAATTCTCAACAGGAAATCAAATCCTGCACCCTCCCCACTGAGTCCCTGATATTCAAGTATTATTACCTCATCAATTCCTTCTGCATTTGGAGTGTTGTCCTAACCTCTGGCATGAAGTCCAGGAGACAAAGATGGCTGCCTCGGGGAGCCAAGATCATGCAGCCCATTGCTATCCCCCAAGGACTCATGATCTACAATAGCAACAAATAGTGTTGAGCACAGGCAGGAGTGATTTCGGAGGAGGCTGCTGCTGTTTGCTGCCCTAAAGAACAAGTGCAGAGATCACCGCACTAACAACATTCCTGACTTTCTGTACATATTGGAGAGGTGGCCAAGTCTCTTAATTTTAGACTGGGTGCTCCTTGAGGGGGCTAGTCTCTCTTCCTGTTTTGACTCCCTAGTGTGTATGAACATAAGCATATGTACAGTTGTTTATTTCTTAGTAGCTGTCTATAAATATGGCCTTGAGTTGACAGATATGATAGAAGGCATCTTGGTCTTGGAGGCTGGCTTATTGAAGTAAACATAGGTGATGAGTTTTGAGGGAAGCTGTGAAGGACCTTTTCCTGCCTAAAAGCTGCATCTATAAAATTGCAAGTTATTACCTCCTCAGACTTCATAGGAGTAGCATGAGATATATTAATTTAAATTTTGACTTTGGCATTACAATGTGGTACTGGGCAATTATTTTACCTCTCCACTCTCAATTTCCTCATCTGTAAATTTGGTCTCAAAAATCCCTCTTCACGACATTATTGTGAAGAGTATTTGAATTAAAATATGTCAAATGGCCGATTGTCAGAAGTCCCTCAATAAAATGCTTGTTGAATCTGAGTCTTTATTACAGGCCATCATGATCCTTTCTCCCCCCTCACTCTCTGTGCTGTAAACCTTGCCAAAACACTCAGATTATATTAACCCTGCAGTAATAAAGAAAAACAGCAAGCTAATTTGGGAAACTTCCCATAGCAAAAATGTCTATTAAGATTTGAAAGTGGCATAAAAACTATATGACCACAATGGCCTCTTTCTGTTTTGCTTGGGAACCAGAGGTGAACATCATATCTCCAGTTCTTGCCTTTCATCGTTTGCTTCCAGAAAAGACAATTTAAGTGCCAGTTATTAGAGCCTGTCAATAAATTTTGGAAGTGAAGCAAATCGCGCTGAACTGACTGACAGCTACAAATTAATTTTGCTTTCTTTAAACAGTGAACCAGCGTAATGTTTGTGCAGCTGTGTGTGAGCCCACGGTGTGTGCTCTCTTGGCCCAGCACAGTGTGGCCTGAATGTCAACATGGGGTGCAAATTATTTTGCCTTCATTCAGCTTCTTAATGGGGAAGACAGTGCAGTTTGTTAACAGACACCAAGGCGATAGAGGATAATGAATGGTTCAGCATTCTGCTTGTTGAGAAGGACACAGCCATGCTAGGGGACATTTATGGCAGGAATGGCCCCAAACACACAGGAGGCTTACTCATTTCTATTTGTGATTTTTATTACATTCATTCAGCAACACTTGACCAAACTCTGTTAAGTGCTGGAGATGAAAAGAAGGTGGTGTTCAATTTCTTTTCTATAAAGATGCCACAGGCTAAGAACAAAAGAGACACAAATAAGGACCATCTGTTATAATTATAGGTGCAATAGGTGGTAGGAACATGAAAGAAAGAATTATTTATTTTATGGGCAGAGGTTGGGATATGGTGACCAGCTGAATGTAAGAAATGCTTCCCCCAAATGTCACTTATCTGTTTGTGTTTGTTTCCTTTTTAAGTGAGGAATGACATACCCATCTTCATTGCCCAGCTCAGTGCGTTTTTATGTACGTGTAATTACCACCCAGATTTACGTATGTTTGTGCCCATGTAATTACCACCCAAATCAAGCTCTTGAATGGAGTTTTTCTATCTTCCAAGACGGTTTCTTCATGCCCTTTCCTAGTCAACTCTCCGTACCTCCAAGAGGTAACTACCAAGAGGTATCAATCACTATGGATTGATTTTGCTTGGTTTTGAGTTTCATATAAGTGGATTTTATGTGATAGGTTCTCTCTGTAACATTTTTCTTTAGCTTCGCATTTGTTCACAAGCTCCCTCCATGTCTCCATGTACAGTGTGTACCTGTAGCTCTTTTTATCATTACAAAATCTTCCACTATAAACATTGGTATTTTAAGAGTGAATACAAGTTGCTCCCCGGTGGACAGCCAGGAGGAGGTATGGCATACATTTAAGCACAGTATATTTGGAGGGTAACTGTAGTGACATTATAGGGATTTGGGGGTTCATAGAGGAGATTGTGCTAAAAACAAAGGCCAGAGCTACACTGGGAAAGATGCAGAATGTACTGGTTTTGTAGACTACCCCCCAACAGATTCAGAGGTAAGCAGGAGGCATGGTATGATCAGACTTGTGTTGGGCCCATTATTCTGATGTAAACACGCTGAGTGTGTGGAAGCAATGAGAAACCAGTATTAGGGAACTAGAAGATAGGCCGGCCATCAGAGTAACCCAGGGGGCTTGATTTGGGGTCAAGAACGGGAGAAAAGTGGAATAATCAGAGGGAGATCGAGACGATCAGAGGTGGGCAGGGAGGAGTCAAATGCTGAGCCGCAGTGTGTAAGACAGAAGCAGCAGAGGAAGCACGAAATTAATTCCCACTT
This sequence comes from Leopardus geoffroyi, assembly GCF_018350155.1. Classification (NCBI taxonomy): domain Eukaryota; kingdom Metazoa; phylum Chordata; class Mammalia; order Carnivora; family Felidae; genus Leopardus; species Leopardus geoffroyi. Next base: position 44,044,041 of record NC_059334.1, read on the forward strand.
CTGATGTTCATTTGAAACTGGGATGTGAGCGAGGGCATCCGGGTTCTGCTAAGACACTTTCTGTCCTTACTCTCCCTGCACCCCAGCAGCGCCTCCCCTGATCCACACTTAACCTTAGCAACACAGCCCTTAAGAAGAAATGGATCAAAACACCCCAAGGAATTATGCACATTTCATTTACATCTGGGTCTGAATTCCCGTGCCTGCATTTCTGTCATTTTGCCATTTCAAAGAATAACATACCATGGCTTTTCACTCCAGCCCTGTGGTGGTGCCCTTTTTGAGAGAATAAATCCCAAGTAGTGTTGCCAAGAGCCAGTGACATTTGCCATGTTTGAAAAGGCCTTATTTTGAAGAATGATTATTGATTCTTTCTCACATTTCAGATCATTCCTTTGATGCTGCCTTTCACTGGCCCTGGTGAGCAACCTTCAGCTGCATTCACGGCTCTTTGACACAGCAGTTCACCCAGAAAGAATGCAGTGTTCTTCCAAGTGGCATTCACCCTGAGCCTGACCACCAGAAAAGTCACTGTTGCTCTGAATATTTCATCACCTAACAGAGCTTTTCCAAGTCTTGGCAAGGTTGTTGAAAATACATAGCTATGCTTATAAACAAGCTCAGGTAATAATGGGGTGTGCATGCAGGAAGGGGCTAGAGGTATCAGGGTATTCAGTGGAATGAGTGATGGCAACCTGGGGACGATATTATTGCTGTGGGTCTGCGATTTCCAGAGAGAAGTTGAGTTGGAAAGAGAGGGTAGAAAAAGGGAGTAGCAGACCAGGAGAAAATGATAATCTGCTGAAACTGTCCACAAAATATTGACTCCTAAGGAATAAATATTTACCATTGGGTGTCCCTGCAACAGAGGAAGGCCCTGATTTCTAGATTTTAGAATCCAAAAGCCACTTATCCACATAGCTTAGGAATCCTGACATCACCTATGAGTGTTAGAAGTGGAATCTCACATTCAAAGGCAGTGGTTTTGTGAGCCTACCAGTAGCCATAAAAGGAAATAATGAGGCTTCGAGTCCAGATATGTATTCTGCATATTTGAAATGTATTGTTTAGTCTCTATTACATATGCCCTCTTGATATTATGTTGCTTTTAGGGTGTTGGTGAGAAGAATGGAGAGAGGATGCTGCATGTCAATGAACTTGTGGGACTAGGAAAGTACTTTTTATCAAATATTTATTTAATTTGTCTATGGAAGGATAGGGCTTACATATCAAATATTCAGAATATATATAAACATATATGGTATAAGCATATATATTAAATTACATATAGTAGAGTAGTAACCTTTTGGAAGGCAAAGTCTTGCCTTGTGGCTAAAGTATTTAGCATAATGCATAGAACAAAGTAATCATTATCCTACTTTTTCCTTTAGACCAACTCTCTGCAGAGAGTATGGATGCTTACATTTTAGACCTGAAGTTCCAATAATGACTCTACTGTGTCACCAGCACTAGGATTTTTAAGTAGAGTCTATGGAACCAACTTAGCGCCATGTTAAGTTGCTAACACAAAGCCTATGGCATTCCACTCTTCCCTGGATATATTCTTTCCTTATGCCAACACCAGCAGGGATCCTGATACTGCCTTAGAAATGTAGCTTCTCCCTTATGGAAGTTTATTAACCCATTTAAGAACCTACAGTGGAGTGAGCTGTCTCCATGGGGCTGAGGTACCTGGGCAGGAGTCTATGGTATAAGGACAGGACCTATAATTCAGGTAGATTCTGGCAGATGATATATGTGTTTTTCCTCTTTACAAAGTTGTATCCTTCTATTTCCTATTTAAAATGAGAACAAAATGCTTCCATTTACATTTTTTATCCATTTACATTTTTTTTGTATCAGCCTTTGTACTTGCCTTTTCATGGCTGCTTATGCATTACAATTTACGGCTTAATACAGCAGTTTTCAAGTGTTAATGTATATCAGAAGCACACAGAGACTTGATATAAAGTGCCAATTACCCAAGCCCAGCTCCAAACTTACTCAAACAGAATCTCTAGGTGATGTAAAACAAAATAACAATAATTCTGATGACCATCAGTGTCTTAATCAATTTGAACTCTTCTTTAAAATTTACCCTAACTCCAGTCTTGGAACCAAATGCGTCCTGTGAGCCGAATAGTATCTGGTTCTCCAAATTCTTGCTGCTTCCGAGATTTGGTAAGGACTTTGTCTGCCTACAGCATCTGCTTCATGCATTTTGGATGATTAGAGGTATCACTTTCTGGCCTGCCTGTCAGCGAAAGCACTGACTATTGCATATATCATGCCTTCCATGCACTGGGGAAAACATAATGAGCCCACACATGGTGACTCTCTGGTCCCTAATGTCCAGTACAGGGGCATGGAGTCAAGGAGCCAACTGTCAAAAATATAAAAGTGTAACAAACTAGTAATTGGTAGTATTACAGAAATAGTTATCAGAATTCCGGAGTGTGGCAAAGTCAAAAACACCAGAGAAATGACTTAGGTGAGTAGAACACACATGTGCCTGTGATAAATCTTGTCGTCTATTAGACACAGGGTTGCCACTTTAGAGGATTTGGATCCCATTCACCCTGTCAGGTATTTCTACTTCTTGGATGACTTCAAGATCTCAAGAACATTCTAAAAGAATGTATGGCTTTCTTTCCTTTTAAAAGAATATATTAATTTTGACAATTTAACTGCTGTAATAATTACTCATAAAATTTCAAAGCCTTAATACAATAGAAATGTATTTCTTACAATGAAACAGTATAGTGTGGTTGTTCCTGGTCAACAAGTGGTTTTTTCCAGACACTGATTATGGAATCCAGACTCCTTCCAATTTGTGGTTTCCCCAGTCCCTCAGGTCCCTCAGTAAGCAGCCAAAAGATGGGGAAATGGAGGATGAAAAGAGCATACCTACGTCTTAAATGTTTTTGCTCCAAAGTAACAAGGAGCAATCCTACTCACTTATCTTTGGTGAGGCTTGGTTGTTACATGGCCTCCTCTAGATTCAAGAGGTCAGAGAGTTAGCAACTATAATTCCTGATTGGAGATAGACTTTCCAGCATCAACTCTATGGCAAAGCTGGGTTTTTACTCCTTGTCAGATAGGTCCAAATCTTGAGACTATCTTCAATGTGAAATTCCTTTTTATATGCATATAGTGTATTTGTTCTCAATAATGATGGAAATTGGCCAAGTTCTTTCTCCCAAACCATCTCTGACTGACTGAACCCTGCCTTGTCTTAGGAGCCGCTTAGCTATAGTTTTCTCTCAGATGCACTGCTAGAAATTTTATTATAAAATGAATTCACCTAGTAATAATAGTTGACCCCACGAACATTTAATTTTTAACTTGCTTTTCCTACAAAGTTTTTCAGAGATTGTATTTTAAGGGGAACAGTGCTCTTCCCGGTACAACATAATCTTCAACAAGGTTTAATCAGAAGTGAAAAGTTATTAAATAGACTTTTAAAAAAGATTTTGTTTTGCAAATGGAGGGATGGAAATGTTGGAGAGGCTGGGTTCTAAGGAGGTATTCACGTGTTCTACTAAGACTGTATGGACTCCTGGGGGTGGCAGAGTTGCTACATGTTTTAAATTTAGATGTGAAGTCTAAGTGTATGCCCAGACGGCATGTTAGTGGAATATTCTGTCTTTCATAATGTTGGCTAGTAACTAGAAGTTGCTAAGGCGATGATTATAAGATCCTACTGAGCCCTCCCAGAAGGAGAGACACCATACATTATTTTAAACAATGTAGTTGAGGACCAGATTTTGGCTCTATTTGGGCAGCCAGCAGCTCTCTTGGGAGAAGCTGTGGGATGCCACAACTCGAGTGACAAATTGTCTCTCAGACTAAGTGTAAAGAGGCAGCATAAGGTCTTCCTGTGCCCTATTGGGATCAGCATACTCTTGATCAGCTTTGAGAAAGATTTGAGCTGCCATTGCTGTTGACTCTGCCATATTATCAGCTGTTTGGGTTTTGGTGATACATGCAAGGCATATATCATGGACATATTTCTATTTCTATTTTACTTCACTTTTAATAGTAGTAATCCTTGAGCATTGACAAATTTTCAAGTGCTTACTATGTGCCAGGCACTACGATCGGTATTTGTGAACACAGCACAGAATAATTTATATCTTACAATTAACTTGTGAGAGGATAATATAATATTTCCTTATTACAGAGAGAATACACCAAGGCTTAGAGATGTTCAGTTTCTTGTTCACAGTCACAGGACAATTAAATAGCAAATCTGTGTTTCTACCCCAAACTCGAGCACCAGCCTCAAGGTGAATCAGCTTTGGCTTCTTATACATGCTTCCTCACTTACCCAATTCCTAAATATTTATTGAACATGTATTGGGCTAAATGCTGAGAATATAGCAGTAATCCAAAAGACATGGTATCTCTCAGTATGAAAATTACATGTTAATAGAGATGACTGCAATTAAGTTCAAATTACATAAATAACCACTTACAGTTGACCCTTGAACAACATGGGTTTGAACCATGCAGTTCACTTATATATGGATTTTTCATGGTACAATACTGTAAATGTATTTTCTCTCCCTTATGATTTTCTTTTTTTAATTTTTAAAATTTATTTTGAGTGAGTGAGAGAAAGGAAAGAGAGTGAGAGAGAGAGAGGGAGAGAGAGAGGGAGAGGCAGAGGGAGAGAGAGATCATACCAAGCAGGCTCCACACTCAACATGGAGCCCAAAGTGGGGCTCAGTCTCATGCCTGTGAGATCATGACCTGAGCGAAAATCAAGAGTTGGGCAATTAATCTACTAAGCTACCCAGGCACCCATCTTCCTTATGATTTCCTTAATAACATTGTCTTTTATTTAGCTTACTTTATTGTAAGAACACCATATATTATACATACCACATACAAAATAAGGGTTAATTGACTTTTTGTGTTATTAGTAAGCCATCAATAGTGCACCAGGAGCGGTTAAGTTTCTGGAGAGTCAATGTTATACATGGGTTTTCAACTGTGCAGGGGATCACTTCCCCTCAGCCATCATGGTGTTCAAGGATCAGCTGTAAATTCTTTTGTGATAAGGGCTATGATGACAAGTACAGGGTGCTATAAAAAGAATTAGGTGGGGGATACAATACCAGAGATGTCCCTGAGAAGGAGGCACTTAAGTTGGGACCTAAAGCTAGGTAGATGTGAGTCTCAATAGAAGAGGAAAGAATGTGCCAGGCAGAGATCCAGAAACCAGGAATGGAGAGGCCAATGTCACTGGACCGTACAGAGACAGGTGGAGTGGTAAGAGAGGAGTTGATGAAGCTGGCAGGTTGCACTCATGAAGAGCCCAGCATCCACGCAGATGGAGAAAAGCTCAGACAGGTTCCAGACCATGTGTATTGTCAGAGATTCTGGAAGGTTGAAAACTGCTGAGGTTTCTGGTTTTTTGTTTTTTGTTTTTTAAACAACTTTATAAACATGAGCATTGAAAGTGCCTTCTTGGTGACAAGGCAGTCCATCTTATCCTTTCATATGGATGTTCAGTGAGAATAAAGTGCTCACAATGTCACCAATAGTCAGAAAGTCAGTTAAGGCAGATTTTCCAGAATACTAAGTTAAGAAATGTGTGATATTGTGTTTTCTAAGAAATATATAATTGGTCAGTCAGATAACCAAAATATATACATTTCTTAAATATATTTAGTCTTTGACCGTAGCTCTTGGCTGGCTGACGGCTCCCAAAACACTTGGAATTTCCTACGTTGAGAGTGATAAAGCTGTCTTTTGTTATGTTGCTGTGGTGACTTTTGGAAATTACCTAAGGATGAGGCTGGTCACCAGGAGACTCAACCAAGTGATTGGAGGGTTGGAACTTTCAGTCCTCCCCAGACCTCCAGGGAGGGGAGAAGTCCTGGAGGTTGAATCAATTACCAGTGGCCAATGATCTAACTAAAAGTGCCTCTGTAATGAAGCCTCCACAAATACCCGAAAGGACATGTTTGGAGAGCTTCTGGGTTGGTGAATATCTGAAGATGTGGAGAGAGTGGTGGCCTGGAGAGGCCATGGAGGCTCCACAACCCTTCCCCACCTACCTTGCCTTATGCAGCTCTTGCATCTGGGCCTATCCTTAGTTATATCCTTTTACAGTAAACCAGTGATCTAGTACGTAACATGTTTCTCTGAGTTCTGTGAACTGTTTTAGCAAATTAATTGAACCTCAGGAGGTTGTGGGACCCTCTGATTTATAGCCAGTTGTCAGGAGCCTGGAACACAGGTAACAGTCTGGGCTTGCGACTGCCATCTGAAGTGTGTGTGTGTGTGTGTGTGTGTGTGTGTGTGTGTACGTGTACACATGCACCCAGTCTTCTATGACTGAGCCCTCGACCTGTGGAATCTGATGCCATCTCCGGGTAGATAGTGTCAGAATTGAGCTGACCCAGCTGATGTCCTGAGAATTGCTTTTTGGTGGTGTGAACCCTCTCCCCTATGTTGGAAATGGTGTGCTCAGAACACCAAAAAGAAAATGTAATTTGTAGATTATTGAATATTAGTTACGAGCTACGCCGTTTTGGATGACCAAATTACAAATAATTAAAACATAATTAAATACTTTAGAAATTAAAACTATAGTAAAACTTAGTTTCTCTGAGGCTCCTAGTTAAACACAGCATCTTACTAGATAGTATATAGCTTTCTCTACTTTAGCTTCTGCCAACTTTCCACCAAAACCAGAGCTTATAACATAAGAAAACAAGGCATACCGAACAAATACAAAAATGACCTAATATTAAAGACACAAATTTCTGGAAATCCTCAAGTCTGCAAACCCTGCAGATAATAATTGTCCATTGAATACCTACTAGGTACTGGTTAAGCACTTCAAATGTTCAATGCTTCATATGTTCTATAATCCTTCCAGTAACTCTATCAGCTAGGACTTTTAATTTTTAAATTTTACTTGATAGAACTAAATGTTAATAATTTAAATAGCTTGTTCAAGATCACAAGGTGGTGAAAGGTGGAACTAAACTCTATAACCTGTGCCTTTAAGCCTGTGCTTCTTCTGTTGACAGATCTAAGGTGTCAGTGCAAATCCCTTGAACAGAGGTACCAAAGGCGTTTTTTGCCTGGCTTGCCAATCTCACCTCTTCCTAGTTGGTACTATTGTCACTGATCCCTGGATAAATGCCAGCTTTCTCTCCAGAGAGTCGGTGTTGTGTCCTGTATGAGCACAGACTATTGCTGGCTTGCCTTTTGTTTTCCTTTCCTCCATCCCACCATTTCTAGAAAGAGCTGCCCCACCCTCTCCTCTGCAGGGCTGAAGCCCAAATGTGACCTACAACCTTCCCAGCGGAGGCTCAGTCATTACCCCTCAAGTGTCCTGGTTTCATGTATAACACTCCCCTGTACTGAGCCAAAATGCTGGGTAAATCCCATCTGTTCTTGTAGTTCTCGGTCACCTTTCTTCAGTGGAATGGAACATAGCGGGAGGGGCTGAATCCGATCTATCTCATCCAGTAACCCAAGCCACTAGAGGATTAAGGGAGTGTTACTGATGTTGAGGGGAAGTTCAGCACGGCAGACAGAATATGAGATGGTTCCTGGCAGGTGCTTGGAACCAAGGCCTCTTATTTAGGTGTATTCATGCCACAGGTGTTTCCTGTAGGTGTGCAAACAATCCTGCATGGCAGCCGGTTTGGGAAGAGAAGTGCAGTGCTGTCCCTCAACACTGCTCAGTGCCTTGCACCCCACCCCACACCTGAGATTCTGTAATGGTGGTGCTGGTTCCTGACCTGGTCAGTGTAACAGCTGGGGCATAAGTCAGGCATGTACATGGACCATCGTAATATAGAGCCTCTGTTATATCAGGGGCATTCAGAGATGCAGAATTAGGATGAAAGAAAAGTGTTAACGCCCTGGGTAACTCTGAGGAACCTCCACAAAGGAAAGTGTTACAGGAAACTTTTTTTTTTTTTTTTTTTTTTATCAGACTGATGAGGAAGGAGAGCATGGAGGGAGAGAAGAAGTTTTATAGCTGTAAAATAATATAACTTGCTCAGGGGATTGAACAAACATGGCATTGTTAGTATAAACGAACTTACTAGCATGGATATTGCAAGAAATTTTGTGGTGAGCGTTCCTTGTGGTCAATGCACATGTTCTTTGGATTGCAAAGAGACATGCCTAAGAGCATGTGGGAATTCTTGAATCACCAAAACACAAGGAGTGTAGACTTCTCCCAGATATCAGTTCAGGGCCTATTCTGTTTCCAGATGCAGACTGTAGAAAATGAGGGATTGTAAAGTCAAGAGAGTATTAGCCTATGACCGTGGTCATTCTTTAGCAAGAAAAAAAAAATTAACTCAGTAGCATTCTTGTCAAACCTTCACATATTCCTTCTTACCTGAGTTAATAGCATTCTTGCCCCCTTGGATATGGTCAGCTCCGTCTCCCTCACACTTGGCTCAACCCACTGCATACTGACTTCTTCCCCTTGTTTCACATCAGCCTTCTTGCCAAGGTCACTTGAGACTACCGCATTGCTAAAGCCAGGGACTCCTTTCAACCCCGTGTACCTTGCAGGCTTTGTCACCATTAAGAAATTCCATCCTTAGGAATTTACCCAAGGGATACAGGAGTACTGATGCATAGGGGCACTTGTACCCCAATGTTTATAGCAGCACTCTCAACAATAGCCAAATTGTGGAAAGAGCCTAAATGTCCATCAACTGATGAATGGATAAAAAAAACTGTGGTTTATATACACAATGGAATACTACATGGCAATGAGAAAGAATGAAACATGGCCTTTTGTAGCAACGTGGATGGAACTGGAGAGTGTGATGCTAAGTGAAATAAGCCATACAGAGAAAGACAGATACCATATGGTTTCACTCTTATGTGGATCTTGAGAAACTTAACAGAAACCCATGGAGGAGGGGAAGGAAAAAAAAAAAAAAAAAAAAGAGGTTAGAGTGGGAGAGAGCCAAAGCATAGGAGACTCTTAAAAACTGAGAACAAACTGAGGGTTGATGGGGGGTGGGAGGGAGGGGAGGGTGGGTGATGGGTACTGAGGAGGGCACCTTTTGGGATGAGCACTGGGTGTTGTATGGAAACCAATTTGACAATAAATTTCATATATTGAAAAAAAAAAAAAAGAAATTCCATCCTTTGTAAGATGATCCCGGTGTTTTCCTTCCTTTGTCTTACACAGCACTCTGTTTCCAGGCTTCTCTCTGTGGTGGGTACCTATCTGATATGTTCTTCCAGTACCCTTTTTTTCCTGGGAATAGACCTTCCATTCCAAACCCCACCAGTATAGTTGCAGTGGGAGCAGTGATGTTGAAGAGTGGCCATAGCCCCAGTTGGCTGACCCAGTGGTGGGGGTCTGATACCTGACCCGAGTGGGACAGTCATTGTCTTTTGTGTTGAAGAGAGCACAGGCACCCAGGGAAGTAGTGTTGGAGGTGGCTTCGATAAAAATTCTCTCATTCGAGGGGCGCCTGGGTGGCGCAGTCGGTTAAGCGTCCGACTTCAGCCAGGTCACGATCTCGCGGTCCGTGAGTTCGAGCCCCGCGTCGGGCTCTGGGCTGATGGCTCAGAGCCTGGAGCCTGTTTCCGATTCTGTGTCTCCCTCTCTCTCTGCCCCTCCCCCGTTCATGCTCTGTCTCTCTCTGTCCCAAAAATAAATAAACATTGAAAAAAAAATTCTCTCATTCGATATCTGATTTGACAGATACACATTGCAAGGACTAACAGCAAGTTTCTCATGGGCACTGAAGAAATGCATCCTCAGTAAGGCAGTGAAAGAGCAGACCTCAGGGACAGGAGAGAGAAGAGACAGAGAAAATGGCTGCTGGTGTTTGGGCAGGGTGGGGGTGTGTGTGTAGAGCTTAGGGTCCCTGCAGCCATATTACCTGAGGACTTGGGGAGGAGACTCTTAAAGGCAAGTCAAGGTACTCTTTGCAGAAAAAGCAGAATGAACCATACATAATGAGAAGAGCAGATTTCTCCCACACAGGGGCCTCACTCAGACTTGTTTTTAGCTTTCACAGGAATTCCATAATATCAGTGTGGATGAATAGATTGGGGCCCACATACATTATGCAAATGATGCATGGCCACACAGATAATTGGTGGTGGAAGAGATTTAAGACTGAAGCTGCTTCACAAACTGCTCCTGCCTTGGGTGTAATGGGGATATCCCAGCACCTCTATTTTCCTTGACCACTGTTTTCTTTTCTTTCCTCCTCTTATCTCCTCCTCCTCCTTATTTTTCCTTCTCTTTCACCTTCTTCTCCTTCTCCTCCTTGACAGAGCAATCTTTGGGTTTTTTTGTTTGTTTTTATGTTTATTTATTTATTTTTTTAATATGAAATTTATTGTCAAATTGGTATCCATGCAACACCCAGTGCTCATTGCAAAAGGTGCCCTCCTCAATACCCATCACCCACCTTCCCCTCCCTCCCACCCCCCATCAACCCTCAGTTTGTTCTCAGTTTTTAAGGGTCTCTCATGGTTTGCCTCCTTCCCTCTCTGTAACTTTTTTCCCCCCTTATCCAGAGATTTAACATATACTCATAACTTCTCTAGTAGAAATGGGAATGGAAGCCAAAGCCTTACTTTCTTTTTGATAAATTCTTGGTCTTGGTTAGTAGAAAATACCACATAAGCTGCTTTCTAATCAATTGCTGATCAATCAGTATTATTTCTCTTGTATTCTGATTACAAAAATGAGACAACAGATAAAATTCAAATATATAAATACTGTTGCATCCACATGACTCCTGAAACAGAATCCTACAGGCACCAGTGACAGTCACAAAGTTTATTACAATGAGAGGCAAGGCCGACCGATCGGGACTGACACTCTTAATTTTTTTTTTTTTAATTATTTATTTTTGAGACAGAGAGAGACAGAGCATGAACAGGGGAGGGTCAGAGAGAGAGGGAGACACAGAATCTGAAACAGGCTCCGGGCTCCGAGCTGTCAGCACAAAGCCCGATGCAGGGCTGGAACCCACGGACCACTAGATCATGACCTGGGCTGAAGTCAGACGCTCAACCGACTGAGCCACCCAGGTGCCCCAAGGGACCGACACTCTTGACCACAGTGCGGCCTCAAACAGCCGGGGTACGGAGTTTTTATAGCCGACCACATCATCTTATCATTACCTGGGAATAGGACAAAGAAATAGTTCCCAGATGGGGGGTGGAAACTGTTCAGACCTTCTGCGGTTAAGCCGCAACCAGTTGACCTCCTTGACCCTGCCTCTGGCCCACATTTTCAAAGTTCTCAACATGCCCTTGCCTCAATCCAATCAAACACCAATCCAGTTGATTTCCCTTGAACTTTTGTTCCCTTGATTGATAGGACAAGGCTTTTATCTCTTAACCTACAGTGTCAAAACAAAGCTATTATTTCCCAAGGCTACAGGTTAGCCCTACACTACAATTTGACCCTTACAATACCCAACACTGAGCATAACTGAAACTCCAGGTCTTTAGGCATAGGCAAGAAATGATGGAAGTTTATATTTTCGATTTGCATTTTTTCAAACTTGCATTTAAAAATTATCAGTATGAGAACACAGAGTTTAATATATTTCTGGGAATTCATATACTTTATCTTTAAGTTGTCCATTTCTGTCATTTACCTGTTTTTCTGTCAGTTTGTTTGCCTTTTATCTTGCTACAAAGGAGCACATTATGGATTATAGGCTCAGGAATGCTTTGTGGATTGCATATGTTGCAAATCATTTACTTCAAACTGTGATGTCTTTTAAATTTGTTTATAGTCTCTTTTAAACTCCATTGGATTAACAGGGAGAGGTCACTGTGACCTGTAGAAATATCACTGTGTTTATGTCTGAGGAAGATCTGGATTTGAATCCTGACTCCTCTGCTCACTATCTGACATTTTGGAAGTCTTCTACATTTCTCTGAGCTTTTATTTCTCTTAGATAAAGAAGGTGGATACAATCTGACTAATAGTTTTGAGAGGATTAAATGAGATAATACAACTGAAGGCTCTGTGCAGATATCAAAGCAGCATTCAAATTTAAGTGGCCCATTGTGATTACACAGTTTTCGAGAGGGCATGTTGTGTTTCTCAGGCTGAAATACACACAACCATTGTCTTTCATGGAGGCCAAATGTTCCACATTTAAAACGTGGATGGTCTCAAACACTAAACCTTAGGTCATTGTTTTCAATCTTGTCTTTTCCCATAACTGACAGCATTGATACAGATTGAGTGGCCTGGTTAGCTTTTCCCTTTTGTGGAATGTCAATAAGAATTGTCTTTTGTGTGAATTGACCCACTCATTTAATGAAGCCTGTTCTAAAGTCTAAAATGAGCTCTGTACCAGTCTATTTGTCTGTTTGTTTCAAATCCATTCCTCTTATTCCCCCTGCTCTATATTTCAGAGAACTCTATTTTCCAGGCTTCCTTGCCTGATGGTTTTGTTTATTAAATCTTCTGTTAAAAAATTATTAAAAATGTGTACAATCAAATTTGTCAATCATTTACTTGCATCTGCTGGAATATTTTTATATTGATTAGGAAAGACCTTACCTTACATAAGGATAAAGAATATTCTCTGACATGTTTTACAGTGTAGTTTATAGCATTAAAAAGGGAAAGTTATCTATCTAGAATCTGTTTCTGTGTATGATGTGAGGTATTAATATCTTGTTGCCAAATGAATAGTGAATTGTTCCAATACCATTTATTGAATAATTGAATAATCTATTCCTTTCTCACTGAATTGAAAAAGCACCTTCCGCATATATACCTAGGGTGTCTTTTTCTGTTTCAATGACCTATTCATCTATTTCTACACATTTTTGTACCTTTTATGTTACTGTCAAATTCAGAATTCTTTTTTTTTAATGTTTATTTATTTTTGAGAGAGAAAGAGGCAGAGTGCGAGTGGGGGAGGGGCAGAGAGCGAGGGAGACACAGAATCTGAAGCAGGCTACAGGCTCTGAGCTGTCCGCACAGAACCCCATGAGGGGCTCGAACTCACCAACCATGAGATCACGACCTGAGCTGAAGTCAGACACTTAACCAAATGAGCTACCTAGGCACCCCTAGAAAATTTTTTTTTTTGATGCCCTGAAGCACCTTAAATAATATGAAAAGCTTTGTTCCATCATCAAGTACCATTGTCAAAACTTTGGCATTTTTACTCCTGCAGTATTAATACTCCAGTTTGGTTACTACATAACTTTATAATAGCCCTTCATATCTGCTGGAACATGTGTGCCTTCACCCACTTCACATACGTTCAGAGAGAAGAATGAAAATCACTCCAAGGAACTTTCCCCACGGACAAGGAGGTGGTTCTCACAAAGCCTGTGCAGCCAGATTTTATTAGTCCTATGAACAAGCGACTTGTCTTTTAACAATGAAAGTGTCTATTATGGACACTCTATGCCTTATCCACCATTGAGTATTGGAGAGAGCAGATAACATATTATTTTTATTCATAGATCACTGGCCCATGCGTGGGGAGCTACAAACAAACCTGATGGGAGGAATGAGAATCATCTGGAAATACTCAACTTTGAGCCAGATTCAAGGACTGGATAGGCATTTGGGTTATCTCCTTGCACAGGGAAAGGATAAAATGAATATTTCATGATGAGAAAGGTAAGATGTATCAGATAAAATGCTATGCATTCATCAATGTCCTTTTCTTATTTTTCCTGGCTTCCAAGCTACACTGCATTTCCCGTCCTCCTTTGGAATTTGTTGTGTGTTTTCTAGCAGAAAGAATGTGAGCAGAAATGATAGATGACACTTAATAATAAACATTCTCTTTTGGGATTTTATATGAGCAAGAAATAAATTCTTATCAGGTATGGGTCATTAAAAACTTTAGGGTTTACTACGGTAGCTAACACTCAAATATCATTTTCTTTTTATTTTTCCTGATCAGGATAATTTGTTTTACTTCTAAGATTTGAAGAGCAAGGTATTTGATTGATTGTAGAATTCACCCCTAATATATTGTCTTTCCCTCATTTTCTCTATTCTTTTTTTTTTTTTTCTTTTTGAACCCCAGTTGCCTGTAGTTGGTCCTTTTCGGTCTATCCACTGTTGTCTCTCAAACTGTCTTTCATATATTTAATCTCTATGATGCCTCTTGGCTGATTTCTTGAGATCAATCTCTCATTGCATCATTTCATATCCAGTTGTCTATTCTGCTTTTTAACCTTTTCACTGAATTTTTACTTAAGTGAGTATAAGTTTTAATTTCCAGAAGTTTGATTTGGCTTTCTTTTCAAATACTCATGTTCTTCACAAATGGCATCTTCTTTAGCATATTTTAGATTCTCTTATTTCTTTAAACATTTTAAGTAAAGGTTTTATGTTCTGTATCTAATAATTCCTCTATCTGAACTATTTAGAGATTTAATGCTTTTGATTATTGTTTCAGCTCACTTTAGCTCATAGTGACTTTCTTTGTGGGAGCTCAGTTTTACCAGGTATTTATTTATTTGTGATAAAGTTGAGAAGACTGGCTTCTTTCTTCTCCTGAAAAGGGTGTCGAGCGCCTAGAACCACTTTAAGTTCATATCCAGAATTTCTGAAACATTCCCATAAATTTAACACCCTTATCTGTGTATCGGCAAGACTGGCAATTATGACTTTTTTTGGAAGGGATCGTTAAATTATTTACCCAGCACACGATCGAGGCAAGGCAAAGTTTCCTGTTATTCGTCTTTGAAAACACGTACCTTTCTCTGAAGGAGTAACCCTCTGAGGGATTTATATGTTGGATTCAGTCTAACCCTCACCTATATTCACCAAAGGCATTTTCTCCTGAGGTTAAGGGTCAAACCCGGGTTTATTATTCCTGAAATATACCCTTAGAACAGCTAGGTCTTCATTCGTAGCTTATGATCCCTATTACAGGTTTCCTTTTAGATGTTAGATGATGAGGATTTCTCTGACGTTCTTTGGATTTCAGCTAGGCAAGTAAAAGAATCTCTATTGCATTTTATCTGATATTTCCAGGTGGTTTTAGATGAGAGTGCTTTCATCCAATATAATCAACAACATTTCTGGATGCAGGATACGTTTCCTCTTTATCAAAGTTCTTTATTTTTCATTAAGTTACAATGGATTCTCGTTCTTTCACCTGAGTTTTATTAAACTGGTCCTTTTACTATTGTTTTCATGGATTGGACTCCATATATTTGTTCTGTTAGTTGTCACATTAACTTTTAAGTAAATGCGTTGAAACTTAGAATTTCCAACACTATCGAGACTGGATTGCTAACCAGAGCCTCCCCCCAGGCTCCCATCACAAGGCAAAAATTCTATTATGTTTTGAGTTCTTCTCTTCCTCTTGGACCCTTATTTTTTGGTGAAGGAACACTTACTTAACAGCTGGATTAAGTTCTATAGCTTTATTATCAGTAACTATTTAAAGTTAATTACTTTGTCATTTTATTCCTCCACCTGAAAAGATTTCATTTCTCATTTCGCAGGGGTATATTAGTGAATACGTTTTGTGAAAAAGTAAGTGTAAGCGATATATAGTTTCTTTCCATTGATGTCTAAAACGTCCATTCCGCCCCCCCCCCCCCCATAGTCAGATCAAAGTTTTGATAGGGATAGGATTTTTTTTTCATTCAAACTACTTCATTCTTGTTTGCTATTTTCTAGACGTCAGTATTTTAGATAAAAAGTTAGACGTTAGTAGGAATCTTAAAAGGATATTGGCTATTGTAATTCTAACCTCCATGTCTTCTTTGTGTCTTTTAATTCTTATTGATTTGAGTTTTTAAACTGTCCCTTGGAATAATTTTTCGGTTTTATCTTCCCCATCACCAAAATAATCTTTGTCCATGACAATTCTGCTACCAAACCTTTGTATTGTTGTTGTAACTTTTAGTTGTAGTAATCACGGTTTTAAAGAAACAAATGACTTTCTATTTTTTCTGAGCATCCTTTCATCTCTATGAAAATGTGAGTAGAAAATAGTTAATATCTTTCTGCATTCAATGCTAACTCTGATCCTGTTGGTATTACTTATCCTGTTTGTTTATTGTGATTTCTGCCTTTCATGGTATTAAGTTTTTTAAATTACTTTTTTCTTCCAATGTCTGATTTTTTTTGCTTCCTCATTTCCAAATATTAATGAGCTTATAGATTCAGCTGTTATTGTTGTTCGTGGGAGCTTCCTTGGCACGTGTGACAGTTATTACTGCCACAGCAATGAGTGCTGAAGCCAGCTATGCCTGACGGACACTAAGGGAAACACAGACTCACTTTACCTGCGACGTGCAGAAGGCTATTTGGACAATGTGAGTGGCCCTGCCCCCTGCACCAAGAGCCCAAAGTCACCCTCTTATAGGCCCCTTTGAAGAATCCCCACAGTCTATAACAAGTGGTCCTGCAAGCTTTATCCAGTTGGGAGATGTCGCAGACAGCAAGCCCAAGAGCAGGGGACAGCAGAGACTCTTTTGTAATCCTTTACACAGTAAGGATGCTCACACTGTTCTAGCTCCTTGCTCTTGATCTCTATGATCTTGTTTCTGAGGGGCTTTTTTGGGGGGAAAACTCAATGTTTCAGAGATTCCTTCTATTTTATAGATTTCAAGGTTCCTCGGCTATATTCAGTTTGGGAACCAATATTATTCCATTAGCTTAATATCTTTCCCCAAATACTCTAAATCTCTTTGATTGTGAAGGCATTCTTCTTCACATTGTATCATTACCCCTTTCCCTCTATATCAGAGTAATTTTGTCATTTCCATAAGATTCTGAGAGAAGAGAAAATACTTATGCTTAGTGAGTCATTTAAATGAGAACTCAGATTCTCTATTTTCCTTTAATTTTTTTTTTTTTTTTTAAGTTCAGAAAGTTCATTGTCACCAATCTGGGTAGACCTCTTTATTAAAAATT
Source organism: Leopardus geoffroyi (assembly GCF_018350155.1). Classification (NCBI taxonomy): domain Eukaryota; kingdom Metazoa; phylum Chordata; class Mammalia; order Carnivora; family Felidae; genus Leopardus; species Leopardus geoffroyi. The sequence continues at coordinate 44,060,941 of NC_059334.1, forward strand.
TTCAATGTTAGGCCTCAATCCTCAACTCAATAGCATTTTTTTCTTTATTTTTTGCTTATTTGCATGTTCATTAGTAGTCTTCTTGAATGTGTGTGTCTTTCCACAGAAATACTCTGTCTTCACAGAGTCTATTCTGGAACTTATATTCGTCTTCTTATCATTTCTGGCTGAGCTCTGTGTGATATGTTACAAACTGGACTTTTAATCTACTATTTATTTTCCAGTTACTAACCTGATATTTCTGACCTTCGTTGACTTCACCCTTTCAGATAATCTCATTTTTCATCTGAACACAATATTTACTGATTGTTCATTTTTTTTCTTTTCACAGATTTAGTTTGAACTTAGATCTTGATAAATTTAGGAAGTAAAATATTTCTTGAAGGTTTTTTTTTCTTTTTTTTGCCATCAGAATACTTTGTTTAGAAAACAACCTTTCATGTTGTTTCTCAGGTTTTTTTTAAATCATATGTTGTTTTGTTTTCTGTTCATTCTCATTCAAGAGGGATCTCTATGTTTGTCTGATATTGGAAATCAAGATGGACATGGTTAGAGACCATACAGGGCATCATTCAGATTTCTAGGGCTGGGCAAGCGAGAAGGACGTGTTTAGATTTGCTGACTCTTTCTTCTGCACATGGCTATATAGCGGTCAGAGTACACAAGACAGTGACAAAGAGGTAAATATACCTGTATACTCTGCTGAAGGCCTTCTCTTTTTCCTGTCTCTCCCCTTCTCTCTCTCTCTCTTTCATTGTCATTATTGTTATTGTTGGTGGTGGTGGTGATAGCTTAAAGATACCTGGATTAGCATCCATGTTTTGCAAGGAGATACATCTTCCTCCATTAGGAGCCAGTTGGAGCAAATTCTCCTCCTTTCTTTGGTGCAATGTTGACAAGCATAGGTCTGCAGTGCTGGTGACCACTGGCCCTTGTAGGGCTGCACTTGAACTGTGCCAGGTCCATAATGGCCCACACTTGCCTTTGGGACCTGCTTCTTGAAACTTGGAATTGATGATGGGAATTTGCTGGACGCTTCTACCCACTCCCAAGCACAGACAGCTCTGTAGCAGCTGGTTGCCCCTATCTTTTACCCAGAGTTTTTACATTTGAATTCACAGAATCTTTGAATTCTTGTTTTGCCTCCAAGTGCCATGTTTCCTTAGTTCTAAGCGGTCATATAGATTTCTACCAATTTTATATTTCATTATACATTCTAGTGAGGTTGTTAAGGGGGCAAGTTAAATGTGTGATTTTAAGTTACCAGCGGATCTGAAAGCCCTACTGATGTTCTGTTCAGTCATTTCGGTTCTGCTCTTTTTCGTTCTCTAACATGGATTTTAATTCCGTTGTTTGGTTCTTTACATGCCTTGTAAATCCTTCTTCAATCATCCAGTTCCCTATAAGCCTCATTGTCTTCATTCCCTATCTCATTCTGTTGAATTTCCGCCTTGATTTCTCATTGGCTTAACATTTTCTACTCTTGTTTCACTGATGACACATCTCCTTCTATTCTACTGAAGATGCTAAAATGCTTTTGATATTTAATTCTCAACTCATTGTCAATAATTTCCTTATCACTCCCAGAACTTTGCTCCATCACTGAGTTTCTGACCTACCTGTGCTCTCTACCTGTTTAGCTCTGTAATATTTTTTTAGGTGCCCTTGTATTTTTTCTTTTTTAGTTACTGTGAGTCACCCTATAAGTTATCATTCACAATAAGACAATGTTGAAAGAGAAAAAGGGTACCTACATGATAAAATTGTATCATTTAAAATATCTTTGTATTAATGGACACATTGGTATTATATCAGAGATCTACAAAATAGCTTTGAAATCAAAATAAAAAATCATATATGTAATAATAATAAATCAAACTCAATGATGTATTCAAAATAGGATTTTGTGAGGTTTTATTCCTCATTTTGTTTTGTTTTTAAGCTAATGCAGAGTTCATAGCTATTATTTTGGGGTGGGTCAGTTTATTAGGAGCTCACTACTCCTTACTGGAGGCCAATCCCAGACTTTTGAACTGTTACAACCCAGGGGCAAGAATCTATGCAATTTTCAGGCCACAAATAACCCATTGATCCTAGATTTCTTGCTAATTTCAGTAAAACTGGGGCTAATCCAGATTTGAGATTATTTAGAAAAAGCATTTGTATACTCCCAACTATATTATAAACATGTGTGTAAATTTCCATATAACAGGATATTAAAATAAAAGTTTTTTTCTTATTTTTTAAAAGTTTTATATATTTATTTTGAGAGAAAGAGAGAGCATGAGCAGGGGAGGGGCAGAGAGAGGGAGAGAGAGAATCCCAAGAAGGCTCTGTGTTGTTAACGTAGAGCCCAATGCAGGGCATGATCTTACCAACCATGAGATCATGACCTGAGCTGAAATCAAAAGTAAAATAAAGTTTTAACCAAGAAACTAAAGTACTAAAGATGCTGCTTATAAAGTGAATTATACCATGCTAAAAGCAGGATTTCAAAATAAATAGCTGCTAAGTGATTTCATGACTCATAGTCACCTTAAACAGCGAATCCTGACACAGACCTAGGCTATAAAAGATTGAGAACATGGAGAAAAAGTATGATTTCATGATGACCTATCTTTGGTGAGAATTGACACGGTTCCCACCTGGGGAGATTTACTTGGTTACCACCTGGCGAGATAGGTAGGTGAGGATGCTGTGTCTTTTACTTCGAGGCTGGAGACAGGGCTTCCACAGGAAGCTCCCACAGGGCTTGAAAAATGAGAGAGGCTGAAAGGGGATTGAATCCTGTCAGCATGTGTGAAGGGCAGGAAAAACCAGCAGGAAACTGCTCCACTAGTAAAAGTAGGTGAGCTGCCGCCACTTCTGGGAAGTGATGGAATTCACCTCTGTTGGCAATTCAAAGATGAATGAGCATTTTCTGGGAACTAGATGCATACTTTGCAGAAGAGAGAGCCAGCATGGAGCTATTTGGTGGCCTTCTCAGACACTATGTAAATGTTCATTTATTTTGAGAGAGAGAGAGAGAGAAAACAAGCAAGGGAGGGGCAGAAAGTGAGCGAGCACGAGTGAGGAAGGGGCAAAGAGAAAGGGAGAGAGAGAATCCCAAGCAGGATGCATGCTGTCCACACGGAGCCGGGAGGCGGGCTCGATCTCACCAACCAGATGCTTAACCGACCTAGCTACCCAGGTGCCCCCAGACCACTATGTAAAAAGGCGGTGGAACTCCAATAGCAAGGGTGAATGTGGACCTCCAAAGACAGTGGACAGGAGGAAGATGGGAGAAAGTGCATGTGACATGCCTCAGCAGAGGAGCCTCCGAAGTCTGCAGAAGTACCCAGGGGAGTATTGTCAATGTTTGCTGGCACCTGAGACCATGAAGACATTTGGTAGAAGTGCCAGCTCTAGTAAGAACTTCCCTGTCGTGTTTTCTTCTCCAGTCTCCCTCAAAAGATCAATATAAAGAGAAGAATTGTGGCCTCTCCCAGTGCAAGTAGCTGATATTATTTTTGGAGCTTATTAAATTTTTGGAACTCGACATTTCTACTTTCTTTTTAATTTTTTTAAATTTTTATTTATTTTTGAGACAGAGACAGAGCATGAACGGGGAGGGTCAGAGAGAGGGAGACACAGAATCTGAAACAGGCTCCAAGCTCTGAGCTGTCAGCACAGAGCCCAACGCGGGGCTCAAACTCACGGACTGCAAAATCATGACCTGAGCCAAAGTCGGCTGCTTAACCGACTGCACCACCCAGGCGCCCCGACATTTCTACTTTCTGAATTGAGGCTGTGTTTGCCAACTAAAGAAACAAGAGAAATTAGTATTACCTAAGAGTAAAACCGTCAGTTATGGAGCCTAACCAACACTGAGATAGAAGAGTGAAAAATAGACTTTTTCTAATTATATACCACATTCGGTGTTTGGGCAATGGGCTGACACTATACACAGAGAAGAGGTGAGCCATCGATTTTGTTTGAGGATCCTGGAGAACGGCGGAAAAGATGTGACATTTGAAATGGGTCTTAACAGAGCTGAATAATAAAGAAAGAAGGCAACATGAGCAAAGACACAGTTTTGAAGTTTCACAGCATGTTACAGGCAATGAGGAGAATTATGATGCCGAAAGACAGTAGGGTTGGGAGGAGGAGAAAGGTGAATTTGCAAAAGCGACCTGAAGCCAGTATATTAAAAATCCCTCCGTGCCATGTGCATTTGCAACATAATAATGAGGTAGCAGGAAGCCATGAAATTCCTAGTTATCAGGGAGTTTTATTAAAGTATTTGTGTTTTAGAAAGGTCATCCTGTCAGTACACTGGAGGAAATGTGGGAGGGACAAAGAGTTGAGGCAGAGGCGGTGAGTAATTGGGGCAGTTCAGTGGAGAGATGATTCTCACCTGGAGTAGGGCAGAGGCCACTCACTTGGGTTTGCCAGCCTTGGGACTGAGCGGAAGGTAAGGATAACCGAAAAAGAGTAGCTCAGAGCCCCACTCCGATGGTCTGCTTTGACGATTTCAGCTGGCTCACGAGACTGCTTTCGCAAAACCGGCTGAAAGACACCCTTCAGGTTTGAGGGGTTAAGTCTGAAACTGACTTTAAGCTGTTAGTGTCAGTGTACCTGTGAGACATCCACATGCAGATGTTCAGTAGGTGACTAGAGATTTCATTGGCTCAGGAGCTAAGAGTCGGGGAAAGATTGGTATTCACAAGTTTAGTTTTAAGTAGGTGGAGACAGATAGTGAAAATCATTTTAGAGAAGTAAAAGGGAGAAGGCTTGATGAACAAAAGGAAAGAGCTGTCAGAGGTACGAGAAGCAGGAGAGAATGACATCAAAGGAATCAAGGAAGGAAAGGGAAGTTTTCGGAGATGATGGGGTCGACACCAGGGTCAACTTCTGCAGATAAACCAAATAGAATGGGAACTGAAAGGAGTCCACTGCATTTGATTATTAGTCAATCATATATGGCTCTAGCCTGAACTGTGTAATGGAAAGGGGGCTCAGGAGTCAGGGTGCCATGGGGAGTGAGTGAAAGGCAACAAATTAAAAGTGGCGAATACTGCCTTGGCTCCCTAAAATACTGTGGAAGGGAAGGAGCAAGCAGACAGCTGGATGGTTATAGATGTGCTAGTTTAAAATGGAAGACCTGAAAGAATGTGAGATGCCAGAGATGATAGGAATTTGAATGACTAGGGAAGACAGAATAAAAATCAGCTCAATGGTGCCCTCTGCGGCTCCCACATTGATTGAGAGCAGCACTGGTGGATAACAGCATCTAATATGTTCTGACGAAATATGTCTCCTTGTTTTTGCCCCCTTTGGGTAACTTGAATTAATTTAGATATAGAGATAATACTTGACAAGTGCATAAGAAAAATTGCGTAGGTCAAGCAAAATGCAAATAATCTTTCCCCAGATGGTCCAGGATGAAGTGGTAAATGCTTTCTCTTAGAGCTCTGTACTGTTATATTTCTAAATTATTTCTTGCATTTGTCTTAAGGATGGAGGGGTTATTAGCTGACCAATTGCAGAGCACATATGGTCTGAGGGTTTTTGGTTTTTGGTTTTGGTCATTTGTGGTTATTCTATTTAGCATTTGGATGTCTTTTGGTTTATATAGTGGGTTTGAGACCAAACAGATCTGAATTCGAATTCCAGTTTTGCTGCTTCTTATGTATATGATCTTAACTAAGCATTAACCTCTCTGAGACTCAGTTTCCTCAGCTGGAGCATGGGTATAACATGACCTCCCCTTTCTGAGGATTAGTGACAATTCATGTTAGCAAACTCCACAGTGATTTGCATATGGTAGATGCTTGACCAATGGTTAGGTGTTATCATTGAATATGATCCAAACTTCCCAAATGGGGGTCGACAGTACACTTGTCTGAGGACATTTCCTGGGGGAACAGTGTTCTCCTCTCTTTGAAAGTCACATGCTCACTGTTATATTAAATGTTTGGAGAAGCTGAGTAATGGAGGTATCTGATTGTTGTGGTGAAGGTTTTGAAATGTGCATGTTATGCTCAGAAAAAAGGAGAAAGCTTTTAAATGGTTAATTTTCTTTTCTGTCTCTTATTGACAATCCTCTATAAACTCCTAGATAGTGTGTGTGTGTGTGTGTGTGTGTGTATGTGTGTGTAGGGGGTGGTGACAAATCTTGTCATCTAAGTTTACTCATTTTTTTCCATTGAAAAAATCACTTACAGTTGAATGTTATTTGATAAACTAATAAGTATTTAGTCAAATTCAAAGTTCAAAATTCTTACCAGGGTTGATTTTTCTTTTGCTGAAGAGTTCCTTATTCCTCAGGGAGGTGGAACCCACTGTTTCACAAGATGGTTCTTGCCCCATCCTCTGGATTCATGACACCTCTCTGGTGATATCCATTATTTTGCCTGGACACTTGGAATCCAGCTAGCATCAGCTACTCAAGTTCATGGCTGTTGAAATTCATCACCTATTTTTATGTCATAGCTTCCTGGAGGCTCTGGTTGATAAGCCAGCCTCACTCTGGTTCATGCTGGTCCTTCAAAATCCCCATATGTAGGCCAATAGAAGAAACTACTTTTCTTCCACAGAAACTCCTTTTTCTACACACATTGACCAAGAGAAAGCCCATGGATCTTAACTCTAGACCACCTTCCTCCTGCATCCTGGAAGCACAGTGAATCTTGGATTTTCTTCCATGCCACATGAGAACAGAGAGCAGGGGTGCTGTCTCTGGATGTCACTCTTCTTAAACACACAATAAGACTACTCCCATGTCATTTCCCAGGCCTGTAGTGGGGCAGTCCACTCTGAGAATTCCAAACATAGCTTCCCCTCCACCTCCTTGGGGTTTCTGTCACTGGTTTATCTTCTTCTTCTAGAGTTTTAGCAACCAACATTCTTGTATCTGATCTCTTGACTTCTTTCATGATCCTCCTCTCATTTCTACCTCCATGAACCTGAAGAATTTTTATCTCCCCTTCTCTTTTTTTTTTTTTTTTTTTTTTTAAATTTTTTTTTTCAACGTTTATTTAGTTTTTGGGGGACAGAGAGAGACAGAGCATGAACGGGGGAGGGGCAGAGAGAGAGGGAGACACAGAATCGGAAACAGGCTCCAGGCTCTGAGCCATCAGCCCAGAGCCCGACGCGGGGCTCGAACTCACGGACCGCGAGATCGTGACCTGGCTGAAGTCGGACGCTTAACCGACTGCGCCACCCAGGCGCCCCACTCCCCTTCTCTTTTGATAGAAAATGAGAACGTCTCTAAGTCATGTTCCCCTTTTTCTCTCCAGTGGGCTTCTGTGTTCTTGGATGGCAACTACTTTTTCTCTAAAGTGATATAAACCTTTGTTCAACTGGTGAAAAACCATAGAGTGTCATGACTTAATAAACAGGGTACTTTACAATTTTAATTTGATTTTTGACATTTCCTTAACCCAACTTCCCACAAATCTGTGTATCTATATACCCTCCCATGTGTGCATCAGTTATTAAGGTACTAGTTACTGTGTGTCAGCTCCAAACCCAACTTTCTGTGCTTTGTGTTGTTGAGTCAGGGTCGCTGCAAACCATGTTTGTGTTTTACTAACTGCCCCTTGTTACTGTCTTCAAATGGCAATGCTGGAGGAAGACATAGGCTTGGAGAATGGAAAGGCAGGTGTGCTCCTTCTCATTCATTTCCTTTTTGCTTTCTTGTCTGCTTCCTTTCCTGTGTCGCTCCAGCCACACTTCCTGCCTGAGCACATCCATTTCCTTCCTATAGCAGCAGGTCTTGCCTGTTTGCAGTTTTCCCAACACGTGCAGAGCCAATTTTGTTCCATTCCTCTCCAAGACCCCAGCATGGGTGGTACCTGGTGGTCTAGTGATTAAGATTTGGCACTCTCAGAGACCCCAGCACTGACCAGGTACCATCTCTTAGACAGTTGGGCCCAGGCCCAAGGATCCACTCCTTGGTGCTCACACACCAGTGCTGGTGGTCTGAGTTTCAGTTCCCAGCTCTCCTCCTCTGAAGCTTCTGAACTTCAATAGCTTCAACCTCTTTCCTCTGATTCCCAGCTCTAGGGCAAGAACTGCTTCTTGCATTTGCTATGTCTGTGATATCTAGTTAATTTCTTCATACCTGGCATATAATTCTGTGTATTCAATATTCTCTGTTAAAATTCCTAGTGTAAATTCTGTCTCTTGACTGGATCCAAACTAACTCATGTTCTCCCAGAACTAATGCTGTGTGAAAGCCACACTAGACAACACTAACCTAACCGTTTGTCGGTAGGAATGTGGGGTTGGTGATGGGATGCTACTAGTTGTGTATATGTGTGTGAACACATCTGTTGGTCAAGTGTGTTTGGGCACATGCCTGTGCTCAGAGGGTGATCATCAGCCCAGGGGCACAGGGGCCAGAGAGGGCCTGAGGACTCAAATATACAGGAAGGAAAAATTGGTTTTGATACCAAATCAATTTAGCATATCCCCATCGACTCTCCCCTAAACCCATTACTCATAGTCCTCAGGATTTTAAAGTGCCTGAAAGTCAACTTTTAAGACAAAGAGATATAGCTGTGGTACCAACGTAGCCAGAATAAAAACCACATTTTGTGTTTTGTGTGTGGTCCGTCTTTCATAGCCAGAACACTATTTCAGTTCGGTAGTAGAAACTCTTAAAGTGTCTATCATAATTCTGGCACTGAGCTAAATTCATATAATATGGTTCTTGACCTCAAGAAGCTCACAATGTGGCTTACAACTCAAAGCGTGTTTCATGAACCAACAGCATCAGCATCATCTGGGGGATTCTCAGAAACACGGAATCTCGTGCTCTACCCAAGAACTACTGAATTCGAATCTGCATTGTAACTAGATTCCCAGTGATCCTTAGGCACATTGAAGTTTGGCACATGCTGTCCTGGAGCATGGGGTAGTGCAGGGATGAAGCTAGTGGCATACTGAGCAGAAATCCTGGATCTACCCTCCACTTCTGATTCCTGCTGCTTACCTGTTTCTGGCTTTCTAAATCCCCTCAGAAGTAGCCCTTTCTCCTCAGCATCTCTAACAATGAGAGAAGGTGGGATGGGACATTTTGGGAATCCGAGTCTTTTCATGGTCAGTATATTAGACTGGGTGGGGGTGGTGAGAACTATAGGAGGAGCACAGAAGTAGTGTTTTGGGTGCACAGTTATTTTAAAAAGGAAAACGGAAAGATGATTCGAAACCACCGCCTATTCTCCAGGGCCTAATTTTCATTCTCTACTGGGAGAGTGAGGGGTTGAAAGCATGATACAGTTGTATTTTAGGCTAGTGGAGTTGCCTGCAATAGAAAATGGGCCAGGGGAGGGGTACCCTCTCTCCAGTTGTATCTTATAGGGAGACTTCCCATTAGGATTCAAATGGGTAAGCAGCCATCAAGAGCTGTTCACATACCTGATCCATTGGGGAGGAGTAGTCACTGAAGCTGGCTCCCTGTTCACAGGCTAAAAATGTCCCCACAAAGAGATTTGCATATGAAACTTTGATTGTGGAAAGAAAATAGGTTAAAATTCTGACTTCCATTTTGGGGTGGGATGGGGGCAGAGGAGTCAGGTACAAAATTGTGACTTTCGCCTGTGTCTTTGAGGCTGGAGGCTCTTACTTGGGAGGCTGACCTCTTATTTGGGAGTGCCTCCAGACCTAGATAAGTCAAGTGGATCTTAGTGACAAATTACACGTGTGTTCTATGCAGTCTTTCTCTGAGAACTTTCAGAGGCAACAAGCTATGAGGAAAGAGCTGAGAGAATTTGGATCTCAGCCAAATATTTCGCTGTCTCATTGTATGTAATATTGTGGCTTGTGAGAAAACTCTGCAGCATAACAGATGTGGAGGACTCAGAGGAAAAGCATATCTTGGACACTTGCTGTGAAAATAGGTCAGGTTTTAATAAATCTCTGATTTGTACTTTCAGCAAGATAAAGAGGAACCATGAAACAAGAAAATGACATATAAGGAAAGAACAGGTGAGATAAATAGGCAAGATTGATGTTGGGACCAAAAAGGAATATAATCAACAGTATAGAAAATGGAACTAATATTGAAGGAAATGTTGAAGAAATTATTCCAGAAAACAGAGGACAGGGCCAAAGATGACAGCAGGAAGACAAAGATTTGTAGTGTTGGCTGGAGGAGGTTGGGAAGGGGGAGAAACAGACAAAAGAGAAATATTGAGAGATAGAAAAGGCAAGTAACAGAAAACAATTTATAAATTATAGGCATTACTATAGAAGATCTCCCTGTATAAAATGAGCTAAAATGTCTGGAGAAAGTGTTTCTAATAGACAAGAAATCTGAGCTGATAAAAAATAAACTCACCTAAAAGTATCATCAATCAGTCAGGACAAGGTTGATTATTTGATAAATATCGCTGGAATAAGTGAGATCCTATCTCATACAATACTGAGATATAAATTTTATTGATTTAAATATTTTAAAATTGCACAAAATTTGATTAAAATAGAAGTCAATATGTATAAACTTTATTCATGAAGGAGAATTTTCCAATCTTAGATTCAGTAAAAGAATGCTCAATTTGAAAAATGAGCAGATGTGGCTAAATTAAAATTTTAAAAAACAATACGATCAGAATATTTGCAAGTTTAAAAAAGCAAAACAAATTGGGGAATGATGTTTCAGTAAATATGACAAACAATGGGATCTCAACATTCTTTCCTAAGTGAATTTATTCAATCAGTTATGGGTGTGAGAACTAGGCCCCAGACTCCTTACTCCCAAGTCCAGGGATAGATTAGACAGTGTGCATTGATCATGAACAAATCCACACTGCTGAAGGTCACCCTACATCATGCCCTTGACTCAAGACAAAAGTGTCATGGTTGTTATGAAGCAAGCATTCTTCCATGAAGAATTTCAACTTATGAAGCTACGAGTGTATTTACTATAATGACCTAAAATTAGTGTGGTTTTTTGCAGTCATTATGCCTAACTCATCAATAACATTGGTAAAGAAATTCACCAAAACTCAAATTACCTCCTGAAGGAAATGAATACCCTCATATAGAAGAGAACTGGCTTGAGGTCAGGCAGGAAGAATCAGAAGGCCAATAGATCTGCTCATTGTCATTCAATCCTGAGACCTCCTTCCAATGCAGACTAAGGGCAAGGGGCTCATTAGTCCAGATGCCTCTTCTTTTTCTCTCCTGGTATATGCAGCTTTTATCTGTTTCTGCATTTTCTCTTCTCTTTCTTTTCTCTTTGTTCCTTGCCTTTTCTTCCTTTTTGCCTTTCCCATGTCCTAGAAAAATGAATGGCTCATAGGCTTTCAATGAAACAGTGCAGCCAGTTCAGCTACTTACTGACCTTTAAACCTTACATAAAGTGTTTAGGAGCCACCATTCTCTCTTCTGTAAAACGGAGACAAGAATATGCAGCTGCTAAGATTTTGTGGATATTGAATGAAATAATGCATGTAAAATGCTTGGCAATAGTAGGAGCGTAGGAAATAATAGGTCCCTATTCCCTCATAGCTCATCTCCCTCCCAGGCTCACTACTAGACAGAATTTTTCTGGGGGCGTGGTCTCAGGATAGACAATCCATACAGCCTTACTTGCCCGAGAGGCCAATCTGTGGGATGTCCAGTAACTTTTCAGCAGTAGAGAATGGAGGATGATATCAGAGGTATTCCATGTTGGTCTCCCACCCTCAAAACACCACCACCCATGCTGTTACCCCATCCAATTACCAACCTCCCGCCTGCCCAAACTTCATGTATCCAGATTTTACCAACTTAATCTCTTTACCCCAGGGATGGTAAGAGTGTGAGGTTCTCCAGATACAAGTGGCTTCCAGGGCATAGTCTCTGTTTGATGAGGGGGTCGCTCAACACCATTTACAAAAATTCAAAGGCTCCTTTCCTGAAATCTTGTACATGGATATTGCCTGGGGTTCAGCTAGTGATAACAGTCATTTTTCCTTCCTTTGCTATCCAGACTTGTGGTTCTTTTATTCCTTCTGAGGCAGACAGTCATCCTTAGATTGTCTTCCAGACAACTCTGGAAATAGGAAACTGGGTGGATTTCTAGGTGGAACGTCCCAGCTTCTTTTACTATAACAGGCACCAGATCATCATTATTAGCTGGACATATGAGTCTGTGGTGCTTCTCATTGGTGCAAGGGCCAAAGGACCTAATGTCACAAAAAGTTTGTAACAGATTTCCCCTCAATACTAACCTGCCTGGGAAATGGGGGGTGGAAAGTAAACCTAAGCAAGGAATATAACAAAAACATACTTCCATAAGTCATAGAAATATATATGGCCTTGTATTATTCCACTCAAATATTGATTGAGCACCTACTAAGTGCTAACATATGGAAAGACAAAGATAAAGGAAACACAGTTATGGTAGTGAAAAGCTCTCTTTCTAGTGGGAGAGACACTTGTGTAAAAAGCTAAGTGCAGATTAGTTCATAGGTATTGTGATAGAAATCTGAGGAGACCCATGTGGCACGTTTGGGGAGGCATCATTCGGGGCAGAGAGAGGATGGTGCTGGGGATGGTGGTGATCAAGAGGTAATTTCCAGTAGGAGCATCCTCAGAGGTCATGCTGAGTGGCTTTGCTGCCCTTAACTTGCATGCTTTAAGAGGTGTCTCCAAGACCCCATGTTTAACATCAAGGTTTTCTCACTCTGCTGAAACACCCATCCAAATACCATTTGGCCTTTCAGGGTCTTGATAAGTTTCTCATATAATGTCTTATTCAACTGGAGATACAGACTCCTATTTCAATTACATTTTCCGAGAAAGACTTACAGGATCCAATTTAGGAGAAATGCTGAAAGTGGTTTCAAAGAATCCCAAATATGTCATCGTTCTTCTCACTCCCACGCTGAGGTCCCTAGTAGGATGCCCAGTGTGGGCGGAATCTATAAATCATTCAGGGAAAAGCAGCATCAAGGCAATTGGGAGGCATCAGCATCACAAGAGCAACTCATCTTGTCACAGCGAGTCTGCCTTATTAAATGTCCATAAAAATACAGGATGGAAATCAAAGAGAAGTAACAGCCAGACCATGTGGTCTGTGGGCCCTTACTTTTGTGCCACTGTCCTCTGAGTTCCATTTCTACCCTTTTCCAGGAAATTTTCCTATCTATGAATTTTCAACAAGATGTTTGCATAAGCCTTTCCCATGCAGCATATCTCACAAATGGATGAAATGTTTTGTAGTTAATTCCAATAAAGGACGAGTTTTAGCGCCTTCAGCATTGTCATGGTCAATTACATTTGAATTAAAACTGTAGAGTAAAATCTGCAAAGGAGCAGACCTTGGTTAATGCACACAGTTTGGCATTTTGTGCTTCAGAATGCTTGCACACAAATACACTGAAGAGGCCAAAATGGTCCCTTAGTAACTATTTGAAGACTTAGGAGCCGCATTTGGATAGAGAGGAGTCACTTGATCTCCAGTATTGAATGTTAGACAACCAATTTCCATATTGCCTTGCAGAATGACTCAGGCAGGAAAAAAGCCCTCTCGCATTGAGGAACGCAGGCAGTTCTGTCCTTGTTCCTCATTTCTGGAAGTTAAATTAATGAAGATGGCTTCCTGAGTTTTGAAATAGGAGTGCCTCCAATTGTGGGCTAAAAAGGCCCAATGAGTATGATTGCTTCTCAGTGAGATGGTAACTAACAAAATGGAAGTTCAGGGAGGAAGAAGAGTATCACTACTATATACAGGTAAATGTGTTGAATGTGCTTAGATGCACAAAAGGTAATTAGCATGTAAATTGAATTCTGAAGAGGAGAACACAAATAATCATGTCACTAAGGACCAATCTACAGTGGATTTTTGGTGCCAGAGTTTAACCTGCAATCCTCCCTAACGAGGTGATAATGAGCTGTGAAAGCCCAAAGGAACTGTTGGGTAGCACTCCTTATAAGGTAAGGTAGGCACATTTCCACAGGCACAGTCATTCCTGGTATGTAGCAATAAAGCCATTCATATCAGATACCACAACTTCCCTTAGAAAGAAATGACACCGACTGAGGCTTCTGATCTTTTGAAGTTGTCAGCGATTCCCTAGGTGTGATTTGGACATCAGCAAGAGAGCAGACCTGGCAAGATACAAAGATGGCCACATTATGAGACCATGCAACCCACATCGACGCACAGAGGAAGACATCTGACTTTGGACACCAGACTCAGGATTAATTCTAAGCTTGGGCCAAAGGGAATGAGGAGCTCCTCTCCCACCCTCAGAACCCATCATTAAGGTTGGAGCTCTGGTTATTTAAGAGTTAAGTGTCTGCCTCACAGTATAGATATAAAATTACTTATTCAAAAGTTGAGTCCTCTCAACGGTTGAGACTTTGTCTTGCTTTTAATTCTCATGGATTTTAATTCCCCCATAAAGCCCAGAGTACAAACTAAGGCCTGACCACTTTTTCTAAGGCCTAGCTGAGAATGGCTGGCAGTGGGCCAAACCCCCGTTATGGACATGACACGTGTGCTCAGAGCCATCAAGGAAGGAGGCCAGGGGGAGAGGAGCTGAGCTAACTTATAAGAGGATGTAGGTTCTCAGAACAAAGAGAAGATGAGTTAGGAATTCGAAAAAGATTCATGCCAGAAAATTATCTTAAAGCCAGCAGAATACGCATTTTTTAATTCAGCAGAATTTGGTTGAAATACACATAAGCATAAAAATGGGTCTGGGGCAGTGATGGGATGCTTGGAGAATGAAAATTTCCACACAGCAAGAAGACAGAAATAAGTTTGCCCACAGGCCTATCCTAGCTATCTTTAATTGGAAGTTGCCGTCGTATGGCTTGCTTTGATCCTGATGCTGTAGAGGAGGTTGAACCACTGCATGCATATGGATTGGATGCCACTTGGTTCCCTTGGCCTCCTAAGACACCTGTGTTCTTGCTCTCTGGCTTTTACCAGCCACTGAGAATCCTTTTGTTACTCCTCATGATAAGTTGTAAAGAGAAGTCTAGGATACAGTGAGAACCAATCACACGGAATATGCCCTGGTCTATAGGGGTCAGATAAATCCTGTGTGGGAAGGGGCATCTAACATGCGATCTGAAGGATGAGAGAGAATTTCAGCCAAGAGAAGGGTGGTGGGTACAGGCAGTTTCCCAGTCAGAAAGCATGGCCTGTTCAAAGATCCTGAATCACAAAACTAGCAAGGCAGCTGGTTCTGTGTGTCCTGGGTCAACCTCCCCCCAGTAGGTCCTGCCTAGTCACCGCCCTGCCCTGGAGACAGCTGCTGAAGAGGAGAAAGGAAGGGAATGAAAGGATTTATTTGTAAAGATGCCTGATATGCTCAGAAAAAGAGGCTAGAGTAATGGGAAAAATAAGCCAGTGCTCAGAGAAATCTAGTTTCCTATTTCCCATCACTTTGGTCAACGTTTCTGAATTGGAAATTAAGGAGAATATTTGGCAGTTCTGACATTTCACAACATTGTAGCTGACCTCCAGTCATAGCCAGAGAGAATGGAAAACCTCGGTGTCAAAAGGAGTTGTTCTAAGGAAAAGTTATATATATGTATATATATATATATATATATATATATATATATATATATACACAGAACAAGGGTAAAGAGAGAGATCTCCATTTTCTTAGTATTGACTGATTTAGAACTCACTATATATTTACTCAGCTGTGCATAACAATTACCAAACAGCTAAATGGTCAAGAATTTCCATAAAGTAAAACACAAATACCTGATATTTATGTTTTAAAGGCTACCCTTTCAAACCATCATATTTTAACCCTCAGCAAGGGGATTCCCTGCTGACATCAGGCTTTGAATGACGGAAGGGATCAGCCACTATATTTTGTTTCCATTGGGATCACATTATCAACCTGCAATTTCTCCATATTAGAAAATAGCACTTGGTTTTCGAATAATGAGCAGTTGGACAATGTCTTTGCCCCTGCCACCTAACGCTGGTGCCATTTATATCGCCCCATGTGGAGGCAGAGACAGATACCTGTTTCCTTTAATAACTTCTGGACCTCTGAGGCCATAACTCAAGGGCCTCCCAAGCCTCACCATCTCTCAGGAAAAATACCATCCAGGTGACCTGCTTCCCTCCTGCTCTCACCCTGAGAGCTCTGGACTCAGGGAGTCTTTGCTCCCCACCGCCCCCCACCCCCCCAGATGGATTCCCAAGCATCCTCCACATGACTGATGCCTTACCCGAGTGACAGGAATATTGTCCTCTGGAGGCTTCAAAACACAGTGGGTTGCTGCCAGAAATATATTTATAGGCTGAAACAAATTCTTTTTGGAAAAATTCTGTCTGAATATTAAAATCTGTTTTGAGAGGCTTCAATCAGTTATGAGATTCCATGTCCAGGGAAAAGGTACTGGCCATTTGTGGTCTCAGAACCCCCAGAAGCATCTACCTGCATGAGCCATCCAAAAGGGGAGGGACAGACTAAGAAGGAAAGATGAGAACTTGCAGCCCTTCAAGTCCAGGGAGACCCAAATCACAACAAAGGAAGACCAATGGTTGTGAAAATCTTGCGTTCATTTATTGGCACACGCCATTTTCTATGGAGGTGGCATGAGGGGTGTAATTCTAAGGGAAGAGGGTGTGAGCTTCACACTCAGAGTCCAGGCATGAAGAGCTAAGTTGTGTCCAGGGATGCCCACTGAAGCTACAGCATGGACGATGAAACACAGGATCTTGGTTGGAAAGGGCAGGGCAGTTTTCCCAGGACAGGAGAATGGCATGGCACATGTTTCCTCAGATTTCAAAGAACCAGAGAGACAGAGAAACGTGGGCTGCTGCTCTGAATGTGGAGGGTGTTCATCATTTACATGTAAGCCCTGAGGCCTAATGGGCTGGTTGGCTCTGGGTTTGGAAAGTCGTGGTCCTTCCTGTGGCCACCTGACTAATCGTGGTGCCCAGTAGGAAGGAGATTACCCTGGGATTGGTCACAAGGCAGGACAAAAATTCTTTGACAGTTGGATGGGACCTCTGTTCTCAACACAGCGCATTATACCACTTGCTCTGGAACAAAGAATGTGACTTATGCCAGTCCTTGGAATGTCAATTTTTTCCACGCTTGAAGGTATATGGGGCCACTATCAAATACATACTGCCCATACACATGCAGGCCCTGTTGTAATTTCTGTGGCCTTCATTGGCAAGTTTTCTTTTCAGTTCTTGAAGCACTCCTCAAAAAAATCCCTTCTTCTTCCCCTTCTTCCCCGTCTTCTCCTTCTCCTTCTTCTCCTTCTTCCTCTTCTTCTTCTTCTTCTTCTTCTTCTTAAGCAATATAATCTTCTAGAAAACTACCAGTGTGGGAGTGAGGCAGACTTGAGATAAAATCCAACTAACTATGACCTTGAACAAGTCTGCATCTCCCAGTATAGAGAAAGAGAGATGATACCTACTTGGAATTCGAAATGCTCCGGAGAGGAATTAATGATACACACCAAAAGTCTAGCATTCTCCTTAATCCAGCATTAAGGAATTGATTCTTTGCAATTAAGGAATTCTGTATAAATACAGAACTCTCCTTATCTCTCTCTCTCTCTCTCTCTCTCTCATCTAACTCCTATTTATACCACCAGAAATAGGAAAACTCCAGCTATCTCCATCTATTGATCCCCATTTCTCAGCCTTCCCCTTTCCTATATGAATGTGATGCAGAACCTTATGCTGGGACATTACAACTCCTTTGTCCCAAGCTAGCCAACCTCTGTTGGATGTCAAAATATCATGAACTCTCTTTGGGGGTCCCCTAGTGGCTCTTTTCTGGGGTGGACTGACAGGGTTATGATAATCTTAGAATCTTTGCCAAGGTGACTGGGCTCCACTGTGACCTTCCTGCATTTATCATCTAACAGGATACGTTTGAGTTTTGTCACTGGATACTTATCTTCCCAGAACAATGACGGATTGAGGATGTTATTCTAAGACCCTCCTCTATGGCTTATTGATCTTCCACCTTATTCCATTATGGTCACATAAAGGTTTGATGTGACCTTTGTCTATGTTACTGAATGACTGGGGAGGTGGGGAGAAAGGGACTGTTAATGACTGAGCCCTTCTGAGTGCTCCCAGAGGAGCATGCAGCAGGGCCACAAGACACCGGGCTAGAGCTCTACAGAGGCAGCTCACCCACTGCAAGATGGGGCAACCACCCCATCCACATATGAGCAAGCGGAGGCGCAAAGGGGTATCCAACCGGTCCATGTTCATGCAGTTTTTAAATAGTGCTGGATACATGCTGTTGGTTTTTTTGTATCGCAGAATGGTGCCCCATCACTCTTCCTCTTGAGAAAGCCTGAGGTTTAGTGTTGGCCTCTCATGATTTGCTCTGCCTTGCACTGTCTGTGGATTGCACACAAAAAGTCAGCTGCTTTGTCAAGTTGACAATCGATGCCACAAAGGTCTTGAGGACCAGAAATCCTGGAGGATGAACTTTTGCCACTTGACCTGGTGTCCCGGGAGATGCCCGAGTGATTGATCTCCCCCCTGGGCCCTGGGAAGGCCCAGTTCAGAGATCGAAACAAGAGGTCCCTGAGGAGACACTGGGCCCAGAGTTTGCCCTTCACAAAAGACATGAAGACAATACCCCTGCATGAGAGGAGCAGCATAATTAAATATGACCAGAAGATTAAAATTGGCACACAAAATTTTTAAGGTTTTATCCCAGTTTCCAATAGGGCTTTAAGATCTCTTTGGTTCATAATATTCACCAGGAAAAATAGGACTTATTCTTGTTCTGTAGCTTATAGTCTTTTTTTTTTTTTTAATTCTCACACGATATGATATCAGGTTATTTTAATTAGTTTTTCTATGAAAACACATTTGCAAGTATAGTCTGGTTTAAAATCTAATGGAATTATACTTTGTAAATGCTCAGTTAAAGATTTAGGTGAATATGATTGTCCCATCAGTGAGTGCTCTGAAAATTTGTTCATGGAAATTAGATTTTTGATGCTGCTTCATTTCCCGGGTGGCACGTTATCATCCCTTTAGCTACATTTTCCACTGGGTTATTGCTGCAGACCTAGCCTCAATGTCAAAACAATTGGGAAACACAGTATCATACTGTGGACAGTGATACCTTGCTGCCACGTGGGGAAGGTGACAGGATATTCGAGGTACAACCCCATCATGTTCATAATGACCTTACAGAAGCAAGATCCATCCCCCTGTTGGCTGGCTGTCCCCTCCCCAGGTCGTGAATGATTTAAAAACCACATAAGACAAAGGCTTGAAAGCTGTGAGTTGCCGGGGTGCATGAGGTTAGCAGAAGCAGCCCTGAAATTGTCAATGCGTGATTGTGTCTATGCCAGGTTACTGTTACTCACTCAGGTCTACACAGGGATCACATTAATTCACTGAAGGCTGATTCTGTAGGAGAATGCCTGGGTAGAAAGTCGTCCTTGCCTGGAAATGATTCAATACCCAGTCGGGATGGGGGACAATCTCCCCTAAGTGCCTCTCTATCTCTGTCTCTGATGGCCCCTTGCTCAGCTCATTGATAATGTAGCAATGGTTGCAGGGCTATTTCTCTTCTGTGAATCCATCTGACTAGGGACCCTGACATGTCGCACTGTATCAGGACTGGCCACCATGGGTTTTATTTGTAGAAGGGCTCTATAGGCATTTGGGGAGAGACAGAAGTCACTGTCTCTTTGGAGTTTAACTCACGGTCAGTAGGAATCTGATGTAAACGTTCCACTTTAACAGGAGAAGGAAGATGCGGGGACCCAGGGCAGCCAGAAGGGTTGACTTTGGATGTGTGGGGTAGGCACAAATGTTTTCTTCAGACTAGTTCTTGGCTTTTTTTGAGAGAAGGGGTAGTATGAAAAAGCAGGCTCAGAACCCCAATGGAATTGCTGCAAAAGTGAAGAGAGGTCCGCGTGCCGAGATACTGATAAAAGCTAAGATAAAGCTTCTTTTTTTTTACCTATTTTTTTGGAAAAATGTAGGCTGAAAAGTGGGGTGATCCAGACCAAGAAGGGAAGGAAGGAGAGCTGCCCGCAAAGCAGGCAACCTTTGGAAAGAGCTCAGGGTTTATCATCGGCAGCTACAAAGGTTAAGTGGGAGGAAGGCCACATAAGGACTTCATGCTGGTGGCCATCAGCAGAGCTGTCCTGGCCACCAGAGAAACACATAGGTCCTTTCCATGGGCTGAGCAGGCCCAGGGGAGGTTGGTGGAGGAGTGAGGTGGGAGTACCGGCAGTTTCCGTACTGGCAACTCTGCACCAGAGACAGCTGTACTAAAGCCATGGCGATGAGTGCTGGGGCTGGAGTCCTGCCACCTGGGTTCAGATGCTGGCCCTGCTGCTTACTACCACTTATTAGATTGGAAAAATTCAGTGCCCATGACAGACACAGAGATAGGGCACTCAGCTTCCCCTTCAGCTGTGCGCTCCTGCTCAGGTGGGAGGACTGTGGAGAGTTGACCGCCTCCAGCTGTTAGCAGGGTCCACCTCAGCTTCCAGGCCAACATCACACTGTTGCAGACGCAGCCCCTGCCAGTGACCAAGCACAGTGGTGTGCAGGGGCCTAGGCATTCCTTCAACGGGGGGGCCTCCTCTAATGGGAAGCCTTGGCTCTGCTCCCTGTTGGGCTAGAGTCTCGGTCTAGTCCACACAGTAGCCCGGTGACTGCCCTTGACCAGTCCTGCTGCTTTCCTGGTATTTCTCCTATGTTACTTCACCATCAACTTTTCTACTTCTAACCCCGTCTCCACATCCGCTGCCCAGAGCCTCACCAGTGAGCGTCATGGCCCTCTGCCTCAGTTTCCTCATCTATAAATGGGGCCTAATAAATTAAAAAAATTAATTTGTTGTTGCTATGAGGACAAATGAGATAACTGTGTAAAACATTCAGCACAGCAACATCCCCTGCCATGTCGTCGGTGGAGTGAAGACTGGAAAGGTCCAGGTTATGTTATTTTCTCCAAATAAAGGGTTCCATTCTGCCTCACTCCAATGTCTGTCAGCATTTGGCCACTTGGGCAAGTCTTAGTTTCTAAGTCTTTGGACCCCAAGAAGTGAGCCCGGTCTTAGGTTTGAAAGATTTCTCCTTCTCCAAGTTTCCCTGACAAAGAGACATCAGCCAGGCCATCTATTATTTATAGCTTAGCCATATTAACCAGTTAGAGGAGGCCTCACTTATCTTGACAGGGAACCCAGGATTCTGGGATAAAGATTTGGATGCTCTGGAGAGTTTACACCCTTGGCTCCTAGAACACAAGCCACGATCTGGGGCCATCTGAGGAGCCCTTGAGATATTCCTTATACTGATACTCAACAGGGGACTGCTGTCAGGTTTCAAGGTAGGCACACCTCAGAGACTGCAGGGTACTGATTTAGAGAGGGTTGGATTTTCATGACTGTTATGAGTTCTTGATGTAGAAAGTAATAGCAGCTATAATCCATTTGTGTTGTCAATGTGAACCCCAGAGATTGCAACAATCTTTGAGGGGACCTGGGAAAAACCTCTTTCCCCAGATGCTGCCAGCCTCCAGGCACTAGTCATAGGATGGCCATAGAGAAAGCAGTCCAGGATGCTGAGCCTCTTGGGGCTGTCTGGGGTATAGCTTCATGACCCGCTCTGTACTACAAATTGGGTATGGCTGGCACGTAAGCCTTCATTTCTTTCCTTTTCTCTCTCTTTCTCTCCTTTTCCACTCCCCACTCCTCTCCTTTACTTTTTTTTATTCCCTAACTGCCTTTCCTCATGCATTCAAGATCCTAGGGTTACCTAGAAAAATAATGATATGGTAGATGGTCAACAAGTTGATTGACTGAGAAACATTAGACACAAGATTTAGGTAACGCAATCTGGGGCCATTAAGAAAGGCATCACAGAGTATGTCACTTATGGAGTGAGTCTTGAAGAATGATTAGAAATCTTCCAAGCAGGTTGGAAGGGGATGATGGCAATGGTAAGGATGTGGAGATAAACTCTCTCCAAAGCAGAGTGAACAGCATGTATAGAATCAGAGAGTTGTGAAACATTACAGGTTTAAAACAGTCTCACTCAAGGCAGCACCGCACTCCATGAGCCGGTAGCCCCGTGAGGCAGTCATCCAGTGTCATGGAATCCATATTAAGCCTGGAAGTTGGTGAAGAACACTGACCTATTTTTAGCAGGACAAGATTAGAACCTAGAGCCTGGTAGGATCTTTCTTGGTCTCCTAAATCCTGTGTTGGAGAGTCTTGCTTTATGCTGGATGCATGAGAATGCTGGGCAATCCCACGTAAAAGGAGGAAACTGGGTAATACTTAGACAAGCATCCCAAATGGTCCCCACACCAGTACATGGCCCTGGGCAAGCTACTTTACTTTTCCCTGCCTGGGTTTATAAAATGGGATGATAATCACATTATCTTTATCAGAGGTCTTTTGGGAGATGAAATGAAAGGTGAAATGCACTAAGCTTTTGCGCAGTGTTTGAAATACAACAAGGGCTCCCTGGATATTCGATAGCATTATTTTTGTTTCATAGTTCGATAAAAAATTGCAAAGTTTACAGTCATGGAAAAACCATAATTCTAACATATGTTTCACAATTTATGCTGCGGACTTACTGTTCTTTTAACAATTCCATAGTATTTCCAAGTGTTATGTTTGCCCCTCTGGGCATTGGGGTTTTAGCTTGGGATGGTAAGGGGGAATCATTCACTTGGCTTCCCATTTTCTTAATATAGCATGAATGGCCTGAAGATCACATTTGGCCTAATGTATCATGTAATCAGTGTTTTAGTTCTTCACAAAATGAAATGTTAATGCTTGAAGGATCATTTACATATGGCCTACTAGTTATTTAAGAAAACAGCAATTAAACATGTTGAGATAATTAACAGTGTGCACACGGTTAACAATGCTTTTTCTATGCTAGACATTAATGGAGTAGATGCCAAATAAATGTAATCCCACACTTCAGTTAGGATTTCTTTGTTAATCATATTAATTTACAAATTTAAACCAGCCATCGCATTCATTCGAACAAAATCAGGTATTTTAAAAGTTGAAATAATCGAAGGGGGTCTCAGCTCTCAGGACAGAGTGTAACAGATTAGCTTTATTTTCTGTCCCCACCAGAGGACAGTGTAATTAAGGACAAGAAATAACCTGCTCCACTGGAGGCCTGTCCACAATGGACTCATCCAACTCTTTTGCACGCATAATTTGTTTTCAAGCTAACTCGCCTCCTGGTATCCAACAAAATGGAATTGTTTTGCAGCTGTGATTCGTGTGCTCTTCCCTGGATCTGAGTCCTGCATTGACCCCAAAATACGGACTCTAAATAGAACACAGGGAGACATGAAGGGGAATGAGCTTACTCACAGGCCAGCACCTTGGCTGCCAGGCTCAAGGTCACAGACCTAGCAAATCGAAGGGACTCCCTATTTAACTCATATTCAAGGTGACATTTCACAAGCCCAGGACTGTTCCCAAGATTATCACAGCCTATCTCGGAGGGTAGTGACTCAGCCACCACTGCAACTGGGGCATCTGAGAACACATGTCCCCCTCGTGTCTGCTGAGCCACTAACACATAAAACAGCCCCATTCAGGGACGGCCTGATCCAGGCAAAACTGTGGACTGATCATTCCTACCACTTAGTATCTGGTGGTCTTGGGCAAGATAATATGCCTCAGTGTTTCTAAACTTATAAAATGGGGATCATATATTATTATCTCCTTCAGGGAGTTACTTTGGGGATTGAAATGAAATAATCCCTTGACTGTTAATTCCCTTCCACTCATTTGAATGTCTTTTAAGCCCTCAGTATTCAGGCAGCTGCAGAAGGAAAATTTAACTTGAAAGGGAGGGGTGGAGGAAGGAAAGAGAAACAAACTTTAAATTCTGGAGTTGACTGCTACATGGATCTATAGTCACCAACGTTAAGAGGCTTTGGCTGTATGGATAAGTCAGGCTATAAAGGTACCAGGAAATATAAGGAAAGTGAATAGTGCAAGTGATGGTTGGAATCTGGGTATGATTTCCAGGATATTGTCATGGAAAGGGGCCATGGCAGAGAAGGAAATTATCGTTGAGTGATTATATCAAACTTGACTCTAAGTCTGACATTTTACACACACACTTTCTTTCACACAGTTGGTGAGATGCAAGGCTCTAATTTGAACCTATGTCTTAGTCTCTGATTTTAGAATCCTAGTGATCAGGACCTTCAGCTTCCAGCCTAGCCTCCCTTCACCTGTTGGGACCATTCACGTCCTGAGGAATGGACTCTCCATTTGGCTGGTTCTCAGCTCTGCCAGCGCACAACATGTTCTTGGGTGTCCCCAAGTCAGAAGGCTCCAGAGAGAAACAGATTGTCACCCTGAGTGAGGAGATGGGATGTGACCCATACACAGAGCCCCTACACTTGGGCTGTTTCCATAATTTGGCTATTGTAGAGAATACTACTGTAAACATCAGGGAGCATTGTATCTCTTTGAATGAGCGGTTTTGTATCCTTTGGGTGAATACCTAGTAGTCCAATTGCTGGATCATAGGGTAGTTCTATGTTTACCTTTTTGAGGAACCTCCATAGTGTTTTCCAGAGTTATGTGCCAGAGCTCCTACACCTATGCAGTTCAGTCCTATGCTCTTTACAGCATGCTGCCTCATTAGAAATATAGTTGGGCTCAGGAACTCTAATTTTGTGTTGGAAACACTTCTGGCTTCGAGCTCAAAATGGCATAAGCTCCTCTCCTGATGCTCCACAAACAATATTAATTTGAGATTCTGTATCTAAAATAACTTTTTTTTTGGGGGGGGGGGTGCCTGGGTGGCTCAGTCGGTTAAGCCTCCGACTTCGGCTCAGGTCATGGTCTCGCGGTATGTGAGTTCGAGCCCCGCCTCGGGCTCTGTGCTGACAGCTAAGAGCCTGGAGCCTGTTTCAGATTCTGTGTCTCCCTCTCTCTCTGGCCCTCCCCTGTTCATGCTCTGTCTCTCTCTGTCTCAAAAATAAATAAACGTTAAAAAAAATAAATAAAATATTATTTTTTTTTTTTTTACAAATTTGTGTCCTAAAAATGAAGCAGGATTTCAAAATCTTCATGTTTCTAGGCCTTTGCCCTACTTCTTCCCTATGCTTCATTAGTGACCCCTTGTACCTTCTCACCATCCTGACCTGGTTATTATTAATTATTCAATAATTATCCCAATAATTACCTCCTCTAGGAGCCTTCCCTGACTACGCTTTTCCTCAGTTTATGGTTCCATAAAGGAACCATCTTCCCTTATGGGGCCTCCATTATCATCATCACCCTGAGCATTACCTGTCCTTTTGAGCCTTTGCACTGCTCAGTATACAAAATACCTCCAGGTAGACACTGTTTCTTGGTCTCTGCACCCTAATACCCCCCTACCATGCCCAGAACTAAATAGCTTTGCTGAATAAGTTGTCACAGTCAATGTTATCAAAGTGTTGCGGTTCCATGGAATCTAAACATGTCTTCAGCAGTTCACACAAGAAATTGTTGGAGGACGGGACGCCTGGGTGGCTCAGTCAGTTAAGCCTCCGACTTCAGCTCGGGTCATGATCTCATGGTCTGTGATTTCAAGCCCCACATCTGGCTCTGTGCTGGCAGCTCAGAGCCTGGAGCCTGCTTCTTCGGATTCTGTGTCTCCCCCTCTCTCGGCCCATCACTCACTCATACTCCACCTCTCTCTCTCTCTCTCTCTCAAAAATAAATAAACAAAAAGAAATTGTTGGAGGAATCCTAGCCCATCTTCATTAGGATGTGCACAGATAAAACACCGTGCTCTCTTGAAAGAGAATGAGATCTATTTAGGGCAAGCAGTTTAACCCAGTTTCCTTCACTAAGTTCATTTGTAGCCACAGGAGTTAAAGAGTAAGGTTAGAAATTGTCCCATAGTTTAATCAATGCAAGAACTAATCTTGGCAATTCATACTAAAGAAACCACCTAGGGGCGCCTGGGTGGCGCAGTCGGTTAAGCGTCTGACTTCAGCCAGGTCACGATCTCGCGGTCCGTGAGTTCGAGCCCCGCGTCGGGCTCTGGGCTGATGGCTCAGAGCCTGGAGCCTGTTTCCGATTCTGTGTCTCCCTCTCTCTCTGCCCCTCCCCCGTTCATGCTCTGTCTCTCTCTGTTCCAAAAATAAATAAACGTTGAAAAAAAAAATTAAAAAAAAAAAAAATAAAGAAACCACCTGTTCATTAGTGGCCTTTTGTTTGGACTTTGTTACAGTTCAGTCTGAAAGTGAAATTTTCCTTTCGTTCCTAACTTCTGTTCCTCAGCATTTAGGTGTGCGGTGGAGTAGAACCTCTCAAACTCCCATATGTCTAAGAATCACCTACTTAATCCAATTAAAATAGATAGAAGATATGAACAGACATTTTTCCAAAGAAGACATATAGATGGCCAAGAGACACATGAAAAGGTGCTCAACATCACTCAACAGGGAAATACAAATCAAAAGTACAATGAGATACCACCTTACATCTGTCAGGATGGCTAAAATCAACAACACAAGAAATAACGGGTGTTGGTGAGGATGCAGAGAAAGGGAAACCTTCTTACACCGTTGGTGGGAATGCGAACAGGTGCAACCACTCTGGAAAACAGTATGGAGATTCCTCAAAAAGGTAAAAATAGAACTACCCTATGATCCAGCAATTGCACTACTAGGTATTTACCCAAAGGATACAAAACCACTAATTCAAAGAGATACATGCCCCCTGATGTTTACAGCAGTATTCTCTACAATAGCCAAAATATGGAAACAGCCCAAGTGTCCATCAACTAATGAATGGAATACACCACACACACACACACACACACACACACACACACTGGAATATTAGCCGTAAAAAGAATGAAATCTTGGGGTGCCTGGGTGGCTCAGTTGGTTGAGCATCCGACTTCAGCTCAGGTCATGATCTCACACTCTGTGAGTTCGAGCCCTGCATCAGGCTCTTTGCTGACAGCTCAGAGCCTGGAGCCTGCTTTGGATTCTGTGCCTCTCTCTCTGCCCTTCCCCTGCTCATGCTCTGTCTCTGTCTCAAAAATAAATAAAAGCATTAAAAAAAATTTTTAAAAAAGAATGAAATCTTGCTGTCTCCAATGACATGAATGGAGCTTCAGAGTTTTACACTAAGTGAAATAAGTCAATCAGAGAAAGACAAACACCGTATGATTTCACTCATTTGTGAAATTAAAAACAAGACAAACAGGTAAGGGGAAACAAGAGAGATGGAGGCAAACCGAGAAGCCGATTCTTAACTATAGGGAACAAATAGATGATTACCAGAGGGGAGGTGGGTGGGGGAATGGGTGAAATAGGTGCTGGGGATTAAGGAGTGCACTTGTGGTGATGAGCACCCAGTGATGTATGGTGTTGAATCACTATTTTGTACACCTGTGAGTAATATTACACTGTATGTTAACTAACTGGAATTCAAATAAAAACTTTAAAAAATGTTTTAAGAAATAAATGGACATTATACATATGAAAAAGAATCACCTATTTAGCATATTGCTAAAATGCTGATTCTGAGTCAGAAGTTTTAGAATGGGTTCTGAGATCTGGAGAATTCAGTAGGCTTCCAGGTTAAGTACTGTTGTTGCCGGTCAACACTTTGAGTAGCAAGGGGGTAAAGATGTAATTTTCTGCTTCAGCTGTGCAGTCACATCACCTGGGAAGTTTTTTTGTTTTTGTTTTTTTAAACTTTTCTAATGTTTATTTATTTTTGAGAGAGACAGAGTGTGAGTGGGGGAGGGGCAGTGAGCGAGGGAGACAGAATCCGAAGCAGGCTCCAGGCTCTGAGCTGTCAGCGCAGAGCCCGACGCGGGGCTCAGACCCACAAACTGTGAGATCATGACCTGAGCCAAAGTCGGAAGCTTACCCAACTGAGCCGCCCAGGTGCCCCTCACCTGGGAAGTCTTATAAACGTACCAGTTCCTGAGCCCCACCTCAGACCATTTAAATCAGAATATGGATGAGGCCTGGTAATGGTATTTTGTGAAATGTGTCCTGGAGGTTTCAGTGGGCAGCCAAGGTCGAGAATGTTGGCCGAAATCAGTGGTTCTCACAACACTCTCTAACAAGTGGACTTGTTAGAAACGCAAAATTTAGAAAAACAAATTGCGGTACATCCAATGAGTGGTATCTTACTCAGCAACAAAAAGGAATGAACTACTGATGCCTGCTGCATCAGTGGATGGACCTCAAAAATATTAGACTAAGTGAACGAAAGTAGATGCAAAAGACCACATACTACGTGATTCCAGAATAGACAAATCTATAGGGACGGAAAGTGGATTAGTGGTTGCTGGGGGCTGGGAGTGGGAACTGGCAGTGACAGAAAACTGGCGTAAAGGATCTTCCTGGAGCGACAGAAATGTTCTAAAGTGAGACTGTGCTGATGGTTGTACAAGTGGGTCAAGTTATTAAAAATCATCGAATGGTACACTAAAAATGGTTGAATTTTATGGTATGTAAAGTATATCATAATGAAGCTGTTACAAAGAAAAAAGGAACTGCAAGTTCTCTGGCTGCCACCGCACTCCCCAACCTATGAAGTTGAAGACTGGAGTGGGGCCCAAGAATGTGGTTTCACAAGCCCTCCTGGCAACACTGAAGTGCACTCACATTTGAAAATCCCCAGTCTAGGGTGGGAGGGGCTTGAGAGCAGCCTGCTGCTGGGATAGGGGTCCTGGTAGGAGTTTTAGGCTAGAACCTCTGGGAAACCATTCTGGGGAGTCACAGAATGGAAGCAAAACAGTACTGAGGAAGTCATGGCGTAAAAATTTTTGGTAATTGGAGGAAAAAGCCCATGTTCCACATCTCAACTTGCACTATTTATGACTGCGTGAACCTGGGAAAATTATCTGCCTTTCTCAGCCTCAATAGCCTGATACGTTAGTGGGAATGAAAATTTGTACTTCTTGGGCGTCCGGGTGGCTGTCGGTTAAGCGTTGACTTCAGCTCAGGTCATGATCTCATGGGTCATGGGTTCAAGCCCCATGTCGGGTTCTGTGCTGTCAGAGCATAGACCGCTTGGGATTTTCTTTCTCCTTCTCTCTCTACCCCTCCCCCACTCCTGCTGTCTTTCTCAAAATAAATAAACTTAAAAATTGTTTTTAAATTAAAAAATGTACTTCTCAAGGTTGCTGTGCACATAAAATCAGACGACAAACATGAAAGCTGTTTACCAGTAGTAGAGTCATATGAGGCACTGGTACATAGACATTGAGGAGAATAATAGATATGGGTCCATTTCTCCTTCATATAAACTGCTACAATCCAGCCTCTTCTAAAAGGTTCATTCTGGAATTTTCTGTTGCATTGGGGAAGCTTCGTGGTGCTATATTTAGAAGGTTATTATTCCAGGACATGCATATTCTTCTGGAATCTTTTTTGCCTCGGGGTCTTACTTATTTAAGACTGCTTATTTTCAAAGTTGTAAGTATCTGCTACTTGGAAAAAGCTTCAGGACAATGCCCTGGATTCAGTTTCATACTCTTTGTTATCACGAGAACAGAAATAGTACTTGTACTGGGGAAATTGTCACCTCTGAAACAGTTCTCATCCCTATATTGGAATTAAGGAATTGCTCTTTGCACTCCCTGACCTAGTAAGTAGACTAAATGTCACAAGAGATGAGAACACACTTGTCCCCCAAAGCTGCCCATTAAGTGTGCTAAGAGAATTTTGAAAAGTTTAGCTCCAGTGAGACAACAAGAAGCAAATAGAAACAGCCTTCCATGGAATGTATTTTAGGGTGACATATAACACTTTATGGCAATTGGAGCTCAAGTCCAATAATCAACTAATCATTGGTAATTCTTGGTAATTCAGATATGAATCAAGCTAATTTTCAGCAAACAGCCCTTCTGATGGTCCCGCTGAATTGCAGGCATAAGTGTTTATGATGAGCAGCATTTAGACCCAGGCGAAAAGTAAAGACCCGTGCTGTAGGGCAGTGGACTGGGACGCAATACTAAATCCTCAATTATCTTCTGGTGCCCCTACCCACCTTAGCAAGCCCACAAAAAGGACAAGCTACTGTCTTCTTCCTTGAAGCTGTGTCATGTACTTGAAAGGTAGTGATTTAAATTGCCTCTGTCTTCTACTTGTTCAGTTAAGGCCATGATCAGTTAGTGATTCAAACGGAAGAGATTTCATCCCAGCCAATATAATTTGTCTGCCATTTACATCCACTATAAACTTCTTTAAGAAGTGTCTGTGTCGTATCCACAGATGCGTCGTACCCAGAGAAGTTTGCGAACTGCAGCAGAGCACTAAGCATTTAACATGTTCTATTAATAGTTAATATCCACACTGCTCCTGTAAGGGAGGAGTATAAATTGTCATCTGGAATTTTTCAGGATGCACAAGGTAGAATTGGGGCATGAACCCATGCATTTCAAACTCCAAGGTCCATATTGTGCATTTGGTCCCTCTTTGCCTCATCTTGTATTTACACCTAGAAATGGGCAGCAGGTTTGATGCACTAGAACTTGACCCTCTGGTTCATCTCCTAGTTTCTGGGATATCTGGGACAATGGAGGCTTCTAGACTTCCATGTCCATTCAGTGACAAGGGAACAAGTCCACACTCCCTGCTTGCTGCTTTCTGAGGCTTCCCCGATTGTTGGAGCCAAAGCCATCTCTCCCAAAACCTCGAAGTCCAGTTCTGCCCATAAGCTCTTTAAACATCTTGCTCATCCTGTCTCTAACAGTAAAAATCCCTGGTACAACAAGCGAGGAATTGCTTGAAATTCCAATTAAGCCAAGTCTTACCAAAGTCTTTTCCATTATCTCAGTAAGCTGCTTTCTACATTAATAGGCTCCCCTTAATTAATTCTTCTTGCTGGACTGTGGACATGCGATGCTTTATTATGACCTGTGAATTCAAAAGCAAGGAAATAAAGTGTAGATAAGCAGTGCGCTCAACTTCTTCCATCAAATCAGAGCAGTTTCATATTGCCTTGTTTCTCACGTCTCAAAAAAAAAAAGGCACTTCTGCAGAGAAAGCCAGGGAAGACTCAGGAAAGAGCTCTCGATGGTCTTTGGTACAAAGGATGGCATCTTCTGGGGGTGCTGCGTATACACCTGTGCCACGCCCTCCTCCAGATGGGAAGCTGGGCCAGGAGGAGGAGGATTCTTTGCCACATTTCTTGCCCAGAAGTGAGTGCACACGAAGGGTTTTTTTTGCATGAATAAACGCATAGTGGTGACAATTTTTGTATGCTGCTTTCTGACATCTTATTGTAAGATACCCACCTGCCTGGGGTTGAGTCATGTAGAGCCCACCGTACAAGGTAGACATCCAGTCTTGGCATCTGCTCCATTTTGTCAGCCTCCCAGCTAGCCAAAGACCTGGTTTCAGGGGCTCAATCTCCTTCCAGGGAAATCTACTGAAATGATACTGAGGTCGTGGATTTCTACCCAGCTTAACCCAGTCTTGTTCGATGACAAATTAAGGGCTGAGAAAGTCAAGTTATTCCCACAAGGCATCTAGCACTTACCCTGGTTCTCCGTGGGTTTTGTGTCTCTCTGTTCCCCTGATGTTTGTTTGATTGTCTATTTCGCTCTGAGTTCATCTGCACACAGGCTTATTTTTGTGGTTTTATTTTGATTTTAGCCAAATTCCCCAGGATTTACTGCAATCCTTGGGTTAAAAGAAAAATCCCCTCAAACTTTGCAATGTTTCCCCTTCATGTGGCTGTGGCTCTGGTGCCAGATTTGCCCAGACTTTAGTATTCTATGTGACAGCCAAAGTCCCTCTGACTTAGACACTTCCTTTGGGCAGAGAACCCAAAGCAAGTGGCCTCGGATATGGAATGAATCGGGATCTGTGGGGCGCAGGGCTCCGGCTGAATGTGGGTGCCCACAGGGTCAGAACATGGTGGTGGTGCCGCCAGAGGAGAAAGAGGCACCTCCGTTCAGTCTGACAACAGATGTAGATTTTAGCTTTGATAAAATACACACCACATCCGCAAACGTATCTACTTCCCCCAAAGTATCTATTTCTCTTTCTGTGACTCAGGCACCGGGCTGGAGAGGCAGGGTCCTCCCTTTTTGTGTTCTATTGCTCGCCAGGCAGGATGGGCTGGCAACCGAATATAGGGTCGAGTTGTTATGGTTCCATCTATTTCTCCAGAGTGTGTGGAATGACAGTTTCAGTTTTGATGAAGAAGACATTCTGAAAGTATTTCTAATTGCTTTTATTGAAAGGGATAAAAAGAAACAACTCTAGCAGATAAAGTGAGATGGCTCCTGGGAATAATATCTGCCTCCCAAGATTATGCTTGATTTATGGTTTTTGCGTGACTGTATGCTAGAGTTCCACCTCTACTTCTCTCTAAAAGCCATTTCTTTCTCTTCGTGCCCACTGATATATTGTTTTCCTTCAAACAAGGGTATTTCCTCATAGGGACCATCACAGCTGCCTGCTACCCCACCCACTGCCCTCCCAGCTCCATGGAGCCCTTAAAACAACCTTTCTAAAGTATGAAACTTCCCTGGAAGGAAACCCTACCATGGTTCCCCAGCTTTCTCTTCAGGATGGAGACCATGTGGCCATGTCATGGAGCAGTGACCGTGAATGAGTTGCCACCATGAGGCGAGCATCCGTGAGCTGGCCACCAGCACATGGCCACTCTCCAGCCACTCTAAATCCCCTCGTCTAGTCTATGACTTTTGCTTAATGTGTATTGGCTTCCTCAGCATCTATGTGGGTTCTGATCCCTAACATTTACTTAGGAATGTTTGGGATGAATTCATCTATCCCACCATTACTTAAGGAGACCTGCTTTAGTTCAGATAATGTCCTAGGCACTGAAAATACAGCCATGAACCAAAGAGAGCTCACTGACCTCACAGAGCTCACCTAGAAAATGAGGGAGGGTAAGGCCACATAAAGTATTTAGGAAGTCCTCCTCCTTGGGCAAAGACCTGGGAATGGTGAGGAAACAAGTCTTTCACAACTCTGGTTAAAGAGCCCATTAGGTGGAGGGCAGAGCCAGTGCCTTCCTGCAGGCACAGCCATGCTTGTGAAGTTCTGGGAAGAGTGAGGGACTGGTGTGGCTGAGGAGTAGAGCTGTAGAAGGAGGAGGATACAATAAAGTCAGAGAGGAGTAGAGGAGGCATGAGGACAAATGCAAGAAGTTTGGATTTTATTCTCAATAAGATGAAAAAACCATCAGAGGATTTTAAACAAAGAAGCAACATGACCTGACTTAGGGTTTCTAGGGATGGTGTAGGCTGTTATATGAACACTGAGAAGACTGAAAGACAAAGAAAGTATTGGGGAGGGCAATGGGAGACTGTGAGATGAGGGTGGCCATTGCACAGGTGGTAACTGAATTCTGGGTACCTTCTGAAGGTAAAGCTAACTGGACTTGTTTATACACTGAACGGGTGGCAGAGAGAAAGCGAAGAGTTTAGGAAACAAGGGTGGCTCCAAAATCTTGGCCTGGATAATTGCAGTAATGGAATGGCCAGTCACAGAGATGGTGAACACTCAGGGACTAGGGAGGAGAGGAAATCAGGTGTGTTCTCAAAGTGCTAGTGTGTGGTCAACTCTCTTCTCTACCTGTAGGCCAACCCTCACCATTATCGTCTCTTTGAGCTACTCTACCTATGAGGTTATTTATTATGTAGAGCTCAAATAGGCTCTTGGAGCTTCTGCTCACTGACCCCAATTCAAGTTCAGCCATGTGAGTTATCTAAGTCATGGTCCATTGTCAGTGATTATGTCCCTCATGAGGTTTCCCTTCAGACCAGGACTGCCATCCTCAGTCCTGTCACCCCTTTTCAGCCCTTAGCTCACCTCAGCTTCTTCCCTTTGAATACTTCTTGTTTGTCTATATTCCCTTTAAAAACTGGCATTCAGGGGGGACAAAAGCTACCAGGTAGAGTTGAAAAGAGAATTCTAGAAAGACTCACCTCTCATGCTATAATCTTTACTCTTTCTTCCTACAGTTATGGGTTGCATTACCTGCAATCACATCTTCTTTTCATTGCTGCCTGACACTCTGCGCAATGTTGACCACAGGTCTCACACTGGACCACTGCTAGAGCCTCCCAGCCAACATGGGTACTCTTGTCCCTCCACACTGAGCTTTCTCCACACAGTCACCAGGGTGAACCAGATCCTATGTTATTCTGAAAAGCTTCCTATAAAATTGGAATCAAAACTAAACTCTTTGCACTGGCCGTAGTCTCCTACCACATTGAGTACCACCCAACCACCATTGTCTCCTTTCCCTTCTTGCAACACACCTAGCCACCGCCCCCACCCCTCCCAGACTTGAGACCTACTGTTCCCTTGGGCCCTATACTTTCCTCTCAACACCTTCCATGGGTGATTTATCCATCTTCTAGACAGACTCAATCTCACCTTCACTCTGGAGAATGAGTGGAAGGCTGTGGGGCACATTATAGTGTGATTGTGAATGCCAAAGACATTTACCTCGCATATTTACTAAAAAGTAGGTCAGCTAGATTATTTTGTGTTGGCCTTCTGCAATTAATTTGTACTTTAAAAAAATCTTAAGATTAAAGACATAGACTCTTTGCCTGTCTTACAATGTTGTTTCATTCTCGGCTTACTTGTGTAATTGAGTTATAGTGAGTTTCTTCCTATGTGATTTTTCCATTTTTATTTGGTAAAATCTATTAATGGATTCTGTCTTTGATGTTATTCTTAGAGGGTTTTCTCAGCCTGACATTTAACATATATTGGCCATTATTTAGTTGTATTCATGCTTTTATTTATCACCTAACTCATAACCTATCAGAAAATTTGGGGTGTATGTTATGGAGTGAGCATCTAAATGATACTTGATTTTAACAACAAGCAATCTTTTCTCCTGTGACAACAAACAAACAAAAATTTATTTATCATAATTACATTAAATACTGTGTTGAATGTCTTTGGGGTTTCCTTTATTGCTTTTTATTGTCTTTCCCTCTCTTGGTTACTACCTATTTTTTGTAACCAACTCTTTTTTTAATGTTTATTTATTTGAGAGAGAGAGAGAGAGAGAGAGAGAGAGAGAGAGAGAACAAGTGGGGAGGGGCAGAAAGAGAGGGAGACAGAAAATCCCAAACAGGCTCTTCACTGTCAGCACAGAGCCCAATGCGGGGCTTGAACTCACAAACCATAAGATCATAACCTGAGCCAAAATCAAGAGTCTGATACTTAACTGACTGAGCCACCCAGGTGCCCTGGTTACTGCCTATTTTTATTAGTTACTGGTCTCAAAACATATAATATATGGTACAATCCTGTGACCTTGAGATGATAACCTAATCACTCTGAACCTCAGTATTTTTTTGTGAAGTGAAGATAATAGTATATACCTCATAGGCTACTTATGAGGATTACATTATATAATGCATGTAAAGTGTATTTGCTTCAGTAAAAATGTATGCTTTTGCTCAGAAGAATTCTGAAGACTACTTACTAAATTTTTATAATATAGATAAACATTCTATATGTACTAGATACTGGATATCATATATACAAGATACAGGAAAGGGATTTCTTTCATCTTTTCCAAGTGGTTGATTCGGAATTGTTGGATAAATCTCTAAATGTAATTATATGTAAAGTAGCTTTCTTAGATAATTTCACTATATCTAAATTTGTTGAATAGATTGTTTTGCCTTGCCAGGTAGTTAATTGCTGGTTCCTCTTCCGTTTTCCTGTATGTATGTCATATTTCTTTTTCCTGGCTGCTTGCACTGGTTGTAGCAATGTTAAGTAACAGCAGTGCACCCGAGACCCATTGGGGCTCTAGTGGCAGTGGCACTAATATATCATTTATGCATAATGCTGGTTACTGATTTCAAACTGAAGACTTTTTCTTATCTTCCTGGTGGTCTATATTAAAATAATATATTGGATGCAAGTTTTCATCAAATACCTTTTCCTCTTCCCTTTCTGATAATCATATTGGACTTCCCCCACCCCCCATCCTACTGTTTCTAGAATTGAATGAGAGTTTATTTTTCAGGTTGTTTTTTTTTTTTTATTTCTAACATCACATTGTATAAGCATATGAATTTTCTTGAGACTAGGTTGGTGAGATAATCTGAACTGTAATGATCACTTGACACTAATTTTGACAGAATCTTTCATTTCGTTCTCTGTATCAACCAAAATTAAAAATTAAAAACTAAGTGGAGATTTTTGCTTATTCCTGTTATTTAGGAATCTAAAATCTATTGTTTTTATAATTATAATTATTAAGTGGGTATTGTGTCAAAGGTTGTTACTTAATATTAGCTATTTGGTTTGTTTGCCCTGTAATTAGTCAATTATGACTAGTAGAATTTCTACTCTTGAGATCAACAAACTTCTCTTTATTTTTAGTATTAGATACGGTCTTCCTGTGTAAATATTACACTGGCATCAAAAAATGCATTTTCCCAAAAAAAAGTGTATCTCTGTAGATATTTCTTATAGTTACATATTTGATATATACATAGCACTGAAACATTAAGTGATGAAACTCTATATCACTTTTAAAAATTTTGTCATCTGAGTGTGTCAAACACCAAAATTTGTATTTTGGACTTTTATTATGATTACGGTGTTGTCCATTTCTCCTTATATTTCTAATAGTTTTTTTCTTTATATTTTTCGATGTTTTGCTATTCATTTTATGAATGCCTTCATTGTGGATGATCTATTTTAAAATATAAAATAACACTGTTGGTATCCTTTTATGCTTTTGCCCTTCCATTCTCTTTTGTCTGTTATTAATTTTGCTACATCTGTTTTCTGCATTTTCATTTGCCTGATCTATGGCTGCTTTTCCCTCTTACAATTTCCCCCCAGCTTTATTGAGGTGTAATTGGCAAATAAAATTGTAAGATATGTGATGTGTGCAACATGATGATTTGGTATACATGTGGATGTGCAAGGATTCCCCCATCAAGGTAATTAACACATCCATCACCTGACATATTTACCTCTTTTCTTTTTTTTGATGAGAACATTTAAGTTTTACTTTTCTTAGCAAGTTTAATTATACGATACAGTGCTATCATGCACAGTCACTGTGTTATACCTTAGATTCAGACCTTATTCATCCTATAGCTGAAGGTTAGTGCCATTTTACCAACCTTTCCCCCCACGTCCCCCACTCCCAGCTCCTGGCAACCACTTTTCTACTCTCTGTCCCTTCTGTAGTTTATGTTTCAGGCTTATCTGTTTGCAGATGCCTTACATTCTAGTTTGTTTGTGTTGGACCCTACCTGAGACATTACTCTTTAATAATTTGCATTATTTTTATAGCTGATATGTTTTTGACTTACTTAAACTTTCTTATAATTCCTTACTGTCACTTTCCTTTTTCCTTTTTCTTTTCCTCTTTGATTTTTTTTCTAAGTGATCTTGAAGTTGTAGCTTTTGTGCTTAAATAAAAGCCACACTGAGCATTCTATTCCATTAAATAAAAACCTACTTTATCCAGGCAGTGGGTTAATGTCATGGCTGGGGATTTGACAATGGCCACAGAACTATGTGATAAGGACCTCCCTTATCATCCACTGTAGCCACCAAAAATGATCCTCACAAGACTAAGGGGATGCTTTTCATGTTCATCCTCACTTCTTAACCATCCTCTGCTACCCTATTCTGTCCTGTGTGCCAGGTCACATAAATTTGTTATTATTTTAATGTCTTATTTAAAAAAAAATTAAACCTACATGAAAGTTATATAAGACTAGCACCATGGACATCCACCTACTCTTTATTTAGATTGGCCAAGTGGCAACATTTTCCACCTCTGCAGTGTGAGTATGTGCATTGAATCATTTGATATGTGGTAATTATAATGACCCTACATCCCTAATACTTTAGCACAAATTTCCTAAGAACAAGGGTGTTCCTTTATAGAACCACGGCACAATTACCAAACAATAAAAATTTAATATTGGTAGATTGTTATCACCTAATATACAGCCTATGTGTGCATGTTACTATCTTAATAATGTTTTAGAGCAAACTGTTTTCCTCTGGTAGGCACCACCTTAGCCAGCTGACGAAAAGTAACATCACCCACGTTGGGACACAACCATATCACGTGCCTCTTGATATGATGCACTGAAAAGGATGCAATGTCACTTCAGTGGTATTCCTGCCAAGAATGCATAACCTGAATCTGATCATGGGGAAACATCAGACAAACCCAAGTAGAATTAAATTCTTACACTATAACTGGCTTCCACTCTTTACAGATGTCAAGGTTAAGAAACAAAGGAAGGGTGAAGAACTAATCCTGATTAAAGGTGAAGCACTAATCCTGGTTAAAATCCTGACAACTGAGTGCAGTGCATAACCCTAGATAGAGATAAACAAGCTCTAAAGCAGGGGTTGTTGGCAAACTATTTCTGTAAAGAGCCTGATAATAAATATTTTAGTCTTTATGGACCATATGGTCTCTGTTGCAACTACTCAATGCCGTGGTTGTAATGCGAAAGCTGCCATAGACAACATGTAAACAAATGGGCATGCTCTTACTACGATAAAACTTTACTTATGGAAACAGATGGCAGGTGGGCTGTAGTTCACAGATCCTACCTCTAAAGGGCATTGGGACAATTAGCAAAATTTGCATATGGATAGAGGATCAGATACTATTTTTGTTTTGTTTTGTCAATGTTAAATTTCCTAAAATTGATAACTATGTGATGCTTATGTAAGACAATGTCCTTCTTCTTAGGAGATACGCATATATATATATATATATATACATATAAATAGAGAGACAGAGGGAATATTATGTATGGATAGGTAGATAGATCTTTATCTGATCTAATCACCTTCTTTTTCTGATTCAGGCTCTAATCCAGGCTCATGCCTTTCATTCTGCCTCATTTAGTGGGGAACAATTTGTCCTCTTTTCTCTCGCTTTCATGGTGTTGATATTTTTGAAGAGTCAAGCTGGGCTTTCTTAATAACATATCCCTCAATCTGTGTTTGTGTCAGGATTAGATTCACACTGTGAGTTTTGGTAGAACTACTATAAAAGTGATATTCTGTCTCAGCACATCCCATCAGAGGCTCATGATGCCAACTTATTCCATGGTTAGTGATGTTAGTTAGCATTGATCACTTGGTAAACATGGGATTTTCCAGATTTCTCCACTGTAAAGGTAACTTGGTTCATCACTCTTAATTTATTATTTTCTAACTTATTGAAACAGCCTTCATAGTGAAATCTGACATCTTCCTCTCTTCATAGGAGCCATCATCTTCTGCATTTTATACACTTACAAAAAAGAGTAATCTGCATTGTACTGGTGACCTTTGAACTCAGTAGATGCCTGTGAAATCTTCTTGTAAAAGTCGACATTTGTTTCTGTCACATGAAAAATCCTTTCCATTATATTTGCACATAACAGTGCGACACAGAGACTGGGCCTCTTCATCATGTGGGGGGAAGGGGGCTTACAGAGACCCAGTGTGTTTAAGACCACACTTTTCGATTTACAGGTTATTGTGCAAATACCAAATAACTACCACAGCTGGGTGTGGGGTGGTGGCTTTGAATCATAGACTTTTCAGGGTTTTTATGATTTGCATTACTATAGTTGGAAAGTTTTATTAAAAGTTATACATTATAATAACCTAGATCTTTAAAAACATGAATATGGATCTTGCGATATTGATGTACCAGCTACATGGCGAATTAAGAGTTCAGAAAATAAAAAATCCCAAGTTTAAGAATTTGAATGTTTCCAATGATTTTTAGAACTGAAAAGGTATAGGTTTAATTATGAATGTGGCCCACCAAAATGATTTTCTTTGCTTTAGTGGCACAACTCAGGGGGGACTGGCAAGGAAGCCAGGACCCCAGGGACATTTATTTAGGTAGACGTCATGCACATTCACATCTGCCATCAGGTCCACTTCAACAACTGGGCATCGTGGCACAGTGACGTGCATGTGATGGGTTACGTGTAAAGTGGATACATGAACACGCAAATTAAAAGAAGAGAAGGAGGAAGTTTTCAATCCAAATGGAGAAATGAGGTTAGCAGTGTGGGCATATCCTTTGTGAGGAATGAGGCACATGACATGTTTACCTGTAATGGAAAATGCCAGGCACCTCACAAAGCCAGTGGATTAAGAGAATTTTCAAGCTTGACACATTGGAGCTGAAGCAGGAAATCATTTGGGGTTCCTTCGCTTTGATGGATGGGACCATGTAGTACATTTTGGCTTTGAAAACAAATATACCCAGAAGAATGAAAGGGAGGCAATTGCTGAGAGTAAACTCAAAAGCCACCGTTCTCCCAATTATCTTCGGAAGAGATAAAGATTTATTGAAGGATGTTTGTTCAGGATGATCAATGACTTCCTGTCCGGCTCTAGGTACCCAGCAGAAAATTTTCATTTTCTATGGTGAGTGGAGGACACCAATTTATCTCTCTTTCAGAGGTTATGCTTGACTGAAGGTGCAGAGAGTGCGCACTCCTAACTTAGGCTCTTCCATCACTATCTTCATAGAAAGGGATTCGATAAATCCACTTTAGGAAAATATCCAGCAGTGAATTTGCTTCATACAGGACGTTTTAGTGGTCATTCCTTTCAGACGTGGGTCCCAGATCCCTTGGGCAGAAATGAGTGTTGTAGGAGTAGGGAAGGGTGCGGTGGTACAGCCAGAGCACACAGTTGCTTGTTGCGCTCTGAGGTCTGTGGGACAGCATCCGTGCTGAGCCAAATTTAACCTGAGAAGTTCAGAGCCACTCCAGCAACAGCCAGGGAACCAGAATGTCAAGCTGGAGCTAATTTGTGAGACGGGGGAGGGTGAAGTGAGGCTGTTCCTTCTGCTTTTCTTGGCCAGGAGTATACTGATTGGCTTTCATGCCACGAGCACTGCTCATCCCCCAAATGTCCCCCATTACCTGCAGCCCACAGAAGCCAAACCCACTCTTGGGCTGGTCACTGTGGGCTTGGGAGGAGGCAGAGGCTTTTGGCAATAACTCATGGTAGGAAATGGAAAAGATTTTCCAGCATGATGCTCCTGATGGTAATGGGGATTCCTGCTCCCTCGAGAGCCTGTAGTACTTTCTCATTCCTGTCTATCCATCCACCTAAACTATCCTTCCTTCCTCAGAGACCACACTGCCCTATAAAAGCTGTCCTGGGTATCTGCCACTATCCTCCATGTATGTGATCTGCTTCTAACCTAATTTTCCATCTGAGTTAACAAGACCAAGCGAGGTGAAGCAATTTGACCTTGATCCCCAGTGAGCCTGTGACTGAGTCTACATTTAGAAGAGAACTCACCCCTCTCCTCCCAGAGCTGCTCACAACTGCCACTGTGTCCGTAAGCCTTTCGGCTGCACTTAGATGTGGTCTAGATTAATACCCACTTAAGCACCAGATGGATGTTTGCCAATCCAGATCAGTTGGCAGACCACTCTGAAAAGTTCTTCACTCTTCCTAAGTACTTATCCATCCTTCCATCAATCCAGCAAGCAACTTCGTAAATTAGTAAGAAACAATTTTCCAAAGGGCACCCTTGTCTTCCAATCATTCTTCTTAGCACCTCTATCACTGCAGAACATCTGCACTTTTTTTTTTTTTTTTTAAAGAAGCATGAAGAGGCAGCCATGAGAACCTTGAGAGGAACTTTCTTACTTACTGCCTGGGATATGTTATTTTCTAGCTTATTCTATTCTTTCTTTTAAAAATTAATTTCTTTATAAAAAGCAGCAAAACTATCTATAATCTGATGAATTGAAATAGTTTCCTCATTACTAATGAAACCAATTTTTAGAACTAGCATTCAATTTGGCAGTTTTAATTATGGACATATTTCCAAATCTGATCAGAGTATCCAACATCTATTGGACTGTGGCTTTATGTTTTATTCCAGGAAGGAAAATGTCTGCTTTCGGTTTGCCCAGAGTACTTGTTTAGCATAATGATAACCAAGAGCATTGGATTGGTGAAGGACACGGATAATTCAGACAGATGGGGACCCGGCCTTGAAGGGCTTTAGAGGTGCAGGAAGACACAAGCATGGCTGCAGACAAACAGGGCACAGGACAGCAGGGTGGGGTTTATTGTGGGAGAAAAGGATGGAAATGAGACAGCCTCATGGATGCTAGAAAGCAAAGGTGAGGGGAGCTCTGTAGAAGATTTTGTTTAAATCCCCCTCCCACTGCAGCTCTGAGTGTGGAAAAATCAGCAGGGATGGGAAGCATGTAGCATGTGTGGAGCATTTCAGCTCCTTCTGCCTGGACAGACCCCACTCTTCAACAGGGGATGCATTGGCTCATAAAGCAGATCTGGGGCAGGATATGTGGGTCTAGTTTTCCATATATGACGATTCAAGCTCCTAGGAAATGTCCAACCCAAAGAGCTGTATACAGGAGATAAGGCATGGAAAACACCAAGCCCAATGCCTTGCGTGGAGCAGAGGCTTAATAGCTATTTCTTGAATTATTAAGAGTGAATAAATGGATAGATGCAAGTTTATTTCCTTTACACATTCTGATTCCTGTAGCGTCTATGTTTTTGAGACCAAGCAAGGATCCTAAGTGATCTTGCTAAGGTGGCCAACCACCCCAGAGCTGACAGGAGGTCTACAATATCAATCTAGCCTAACCAGGTCCCTGGGTACAGCACATTAGTGTGAAAAAACAGGAAGCAGGGATCATAAGTAAACTTGGTCCAGAGCACACTGTCTCCCAGGCTTTCTTTCAAATGTTCCTCATTTCTTAACCTTCTAATCTTCATAGCACCTCTATGATATAGACACAATATTAACCCCAGTAACAGATGAGAAAACTGAAGCTCCAAAAAATTAAGTTAGTTGCTCAAAGATACCCTTCTGGGACTGGGCCCGGTAGTAATAACCATAGTTCAAATACCACAACAAGATGGAGGCTGTCCTTGAGGAAGAACATGGACATGGGAATCCCTAGGAAATGTATGACTTACTGTCAGGTGGAATGTGGCTTGTAGTTCAATGCAGTCCATTTAATTTGGTAGAAAAGCTCTGCTAGAGACTGGATTTAAGGGGACAAAGATCTCCCCTAGTAAGAGGCATGTGGCAGTGACATAAAAAAGTTAGGATCCCAGAAAAGTGTGGAGAGCCAGAAAGCAAAGCAAGAAATGAGAGACAAATTGCCCTGGGAACATGTGGTGGGGATTAGTGAAAGCCTACAATCTACCATGGATGAGCGATGATCCAAG
Source organism: Leopardus geoffroyi (assembly GCF_018350155.1). Taxonomy (NCBI): domain Eukaryota; kingdom Metazoa; phylum Chordata; class Mammalia; order Carnivora; family Felidae; genus Leopardus; species Leopardus geoffroyi. The sequence goes on from NC_059334.1 coordinate 44,104,116, forward strand.
GTTAGGGCAGCAAGACCAATTAGGTCTTTGCAACTGACCTGGCCTGCTGAAATTCAGCCAGCTTTGCTCAGGGTCTGTACGGCTTGAATGTGAAGGTTCCAGACTTTGAGGACTCAGAGAGAGCATGATTGCTGAGGTCAGAATACAACACAAGTATGCAAACGTAAGCAAGAAACCAAGCTATCTGTCCCAGGGAAGGGAAAGCAGGTGTCAGGCAAATGGTCCTGGCAAAAGGCTGAGATGGAATTCAGTATCCAGAGTGGCCATTTAAGCAGAGGATGAACAGACAACTGGCAGATGGGTGACATCAGGTATTCAGGGTATATACAGGTGGGTAGCCAGATGGTACCTCTTGATTACAAAAGGTACAGGTAAAAGGATATTTGGCAACACATGACTATGGTCTACAAGAGGTCTGGGAAACTCACTGATGAGGTCAGAGATCAGCAGAGGCACGGGTGACTGGAGAGATGGCACCACAGATGACCAAGCATTCAAATAGCATTGTGGGATCCCACCAAGAAGTACATGTATGCCTCACGATCCAAACTCCCTGCTACCCAAACTCTAGTATTGAAGAGGGTTGGATTGGATGGGTGGGAATTCTCGTATTATGGATTTAGTCTTATGGAGATTGGGTTTTGTAGACTAGATTATCCTGAAACTAGAAGGACTGAGAAGGACCAGATGCCAGATTAGTGAATATAGGATTCCTAAATAAGTGCTACATGGACTTTGCTTGTGAAACCTCAATGCTATGGGCATGTTGGACAGACTATAATGTCTGAATCCACTGGAGAGTATGACTATTTAAGGTTCTAATTACCTGTGCACCTGTTCCCATACTGCCCAAGGCCCTGCACAGAGAGAAGTGGGCCCACACCAACGGAAAGTAATTACACACTAGACCCAGAAAGACTTTTATAAAGACACTGCCCAGTGGTTCTAAATCACGTGGCACTCCATCCATCAAAGATCTCTGAGACATCCTGATGTGAGGATGGTCAACCCAAGCCTCCTCCCTCAAGGAATTTTCTGATTTTTAAAATTTTTCCAATTTTGCCATACTTGATAATGAAAGAAATCAAACCAGGAAAATCTCCCCACCACTTCATTCTGTACACACACTTCCTGTGCCCTTGGGAATATGCTCTTTGTGCCACAACTGGCATTTTCGTCTCTTGCAAGGGCACTACTTTTGTTCTACTTAGCCACATCAATCTTTCCTGCCAGGTATGTTTCAGTCACTCTTCTCCTCCTCTTCCTTCTCCTCCTCTTCCTCCTCCTCCTCCTTCACTAAGCTTGCCTCGGCCTTGCACTGTGCTCACTCCTTAATCCTCTCCTGTGACCCCTGGAGTAGATTGTAGGCTGTTCTGACAAATGCTGAGGCCCTGTGGAAAATGGAAGAGAAAACAACAAGGGCTGGGGGCAGTGGTGTGATTTTACCTGGCTCGGCCAAGCCTTGCTCCTCCAAAACTCTTTGGCTTCCCTTGGTCCCATGGCTCCCTGCCCCTCCCTCACTGTCGGACTCTCTTTCAACTCTTCACATGGGTCACACTCCCTCCTCCCACAAGGTCTCAATACTTGCTCAATCCATCTGCCTGAAAGGATCCTCCCTCTCCTCCTCACTACTTCCTGTGGATCCTTTAGATCTCATTTATCACTTCCCTGGGGAAGCCTCCTCTGATGTGCCGATGAGGCACATACTCACTCTGAGAGCACCCTGGCCTGCACTTGTGACAGTCGTAATCATATACCCATTCATGTAGCTTTTTGATTAGTGTCCAACTTCTTCTCTGAGCTATACCTTCACTTATTCACAGCATCCAGCACAGGATATGATACCTCACAGACGGCCAGTGAATAGGTGCTGAATCAATTAATGTCCTTGGGGAACATATTAACAGCCCAGAACATATACTTCCATATATGCAGAACAGAATGAGGATAATGAGAGTAACCTGCCAGAGAGATTGTGTCTAATGATTAAATCATAAAGTTCCTCACATGATGCCTGGCCCATGATGTGCCCCCCCATACCTTATAAGGCCATTCTCCCCCCGCATGGGGCTCTAATCTTCAATTAACCTTAACAGGGACACAAGGCACTAGCAGTATTGACCTTGACATCAAATTGACTTGGAGTGTGGCCACAATAACACTTGGTCTCACTTAAGCCTCACTTTCTCAGCTGTAAAGTGGGAGTCTTAATAATACCTCACAGAGTTGTCGATGATAACACATGGAACAGTGCTTAGAACAGTCTCTGACATGTGATGGTCAGGAATTGGTGGTTTCTGTTATTATATTTATCTCTCTCACTGGGACCCAATTAGACATAGGAGAGGAATTATGAAGACTGGTCCAGAGTTTGCCTTGAGCCAAATATTGTATTAGGATCCCATAGAGTTGAATCAACTAGATGGCTCTCTCTCTGGCCAAGTGAGAGGTCCTTCAAAGCCAGGGGAACATCACCATGCTGTTTTGGTTACAGGATGGCCTTTTGTAAGTTGTCTTCTCAGCCTTGTCCATTCAGCAAAATGCATTTTACTGAGACTTGAAAATGCTTGCTTGATCATATTCCCACTTATTCTTTCTGAATACAGCTCTCTTTGAACCCTGCTAAGATTGGCAGTTGCATTTCTCAATTCTCAAAGGACATACCCGAGGATAAAGGAAAATTCTATCCACTGTAGTTGGCTATGTATTACTCAGAAAAGAGTTCATAGGAGACCAGCTTGAGTTCTAGGTGGACAAGGGGAAAAAATTGTGAAGGATGAGCCAAATAGATGAACAAAGAAAGTGGGAAAAAAAAAATAAATGAAAAGAAAACTTTTTTTTTAAAAAGACACATATACTTTTTGCCAGGGACAGACTGTATCTGAGTTCTTGAATAGAAGCAGGACCACCTTAATGGGAAGAATTAGGGAGAAGTCCATGCTAAAGTCAAGATTTTCCCAACATGTTTCTCCAAACAGGACATTACAAAGAGAAGGCTGAAATTCCACTGTAGGAGCCAAACAGCATCCCCTTATTCTCAGGTCTGCACAGTCAGTCTGCAAGAAAGACTCATGCTTATATACCTGCTAGAACAAGAGGAATTGCTTAAAGAAACTGACAGAAATATAGGGTAGAACAGAGAGAGGCCAAGTACATCACTGGAAATTCTTTGGAACGACTCCTCTCTATCAACAGCTCTGCCCTGCATGTGGATTTAACTTCCAGTGATCTCTACAGGTCTAGAATTAGACCTGAGACAATTCATGACTTTCCTCGAGTAGCATAGGATTCAGTCTTGCCTTACTCCAGTGGAGATGGAGTTGTTTAGGTCCTGTCTTACATCAGGATGTGGTAATCTGCTCTGCAAGCTGCATGGTACATGGATTACAAAGACTTTGATGGTTCTTCAGTATTAATAGGGTCAAAGAGGAATATATGAGAGCCTTGGAACCAGACACTATGAAATCAATGATAGGCAATTATACACGGTTATTTTTGGTGTGTATCTCATTATCCTGTTAATCTTCTTATATGTTGCTAGATGGCATGTGAGCACATGCACACAGTCATCAAGCTGTATTATTGGGATTGTGTGTTAACCCTAACCGTTCCCTCAACAACAAATTCAAGAGCTGCTTGAGCCTCCTGATCGGGTACCTCCAAATACAATCTCTTTTCTAGCCATCTTCTCTTCCTTTTCTTGACTTCTCCATTGCTTGAATACTTTTCTATTTTCACTATCACAGATTGGGAAGTAATGGTAGCCTTTGAGACAACAGAGGTTACTAAGTGTATAGCCTCTGGCAAATTGTTAAACTCTCTGAGTCCATTTCCCCCACTAGAAAACCAGAAAAATAACTCCCCTCCCCACTGCCCACTCCCCACTCCCCACTCCCATCTATAGGGATTACATGTCATCATAGAGGTAAAGCACCTTGAAACATGCTTGGCAAGAGGAAGGCTAAGTGAGTAACAATTCTCTTTTTCTTCTTCCATATTCTAGTGCACATTGGACTTATATTGTATTTACTTTAAAGTTTTACACTAACTACAGAAACTGACCTTTAACAAAGTTTGAATTTCAATCCAGAATCTTCATCAATCATGTAAAAATCTCTAGCTACTGCTTTTCCTAATTTGCTATTCATCAGATCTGTGCACTACTTGAACTTTGGGAGATCTCCTCTGCCCTAATTCTAAATTGACTATTGGAAGTAGATTTGGCCTCTCTTTTTCTATCTGCGTCACATTGGGAGGAGGAGTTTTTGGGTTGTCATGGCCTTTCATGGCAAGAGAAACACTCTCAAATTAGACGCCCATTAAAAATTTCCCTGTAGTTGACAAAGTCACTAGAAATTGCAAACCTGGCCCTAGGTAATTTAACCACCTCTTGCATTGCCACAGTGATCCAGACAAAGCAAGACGTAGCTTCTATTCACACTGTTTTTGGACCTGAACCCTCATGTGCTTGGAGCAGAGAAGAGGATCCATATGTTTGGACTGGAGTGGCAGGGGCTTTGGAAATCAACCATTGTAGTTGGCAGGGGAGTGGATCCCTGGGCTGGTCAGGGCAGAGTGTTCATATAATTGAGAGTAATTATGTCGACAAAGAGGGGAAGTGTAAGGGCACCTCTAATTATAAACAGATGTGTTTGAATAATGGCAACCAGTCTTTCAGGGGGCCCAAAAGACTGATGCTTCAGTAGGGACTCCTATCCCCAGTTATACAGAAATGGTTCAACACCTCTGATAACCCAAACACGGCAAGCCAGAGACTGAGCTATTTCCAGAGAAAACTATACACATGGAAATCAGATGAGGAGGGCAGTATGGTAAGAAAAACGTCAGTTTGAGAACCAGATAGACTGGTTTAAATAGCAGATATACCACTTAATAGCTGGGTGATTTCACATTAGTTCCCTTAAAGCAATCTGTGTCTCAGTTTCCTTATCTCTAAAAATGGCTAGAACAATACTCACCTCATGGAATTGTTAGTAAAACCTAGAAAGCGTAGGTCATTGTCTAGCATGTAGCAGGTACACAATTAGTTTCTAGTCCAAACCAAGTTCATTATTTGCACTCTCCTACCTGGTCTCCCTGCTCTGGCCCCAAGAGTATCTGTTCTCTAGGGGGATTTTTTTTTTTAAAAAACATAAGTCAGAACACACAACTGTCAAAACTTTCTAAGAGCTTCCCTTTATGCTTGGGTTAAAATCCAGGATCCTTATCCTATAATATTTAGGCTCAGCTCTTAGGACTCTCTGACCCCCTCTTCTCCCACTTCCCCCTTTCTAGTGCCCTCCATCCAAGATTTTCTACTAGTTCTTTAAGCATGCCATGTTTGTACCCCCAAGTGTTTGCATTCCTCGTTCCTTCTTGGCACTCATTTCCCAGTTTAAATATAATAACTCAAAGGAGGCCTTCCTTGACCACTTTCTTGGTTGAGTTTCACCTAGTCCACCGTCTTGGTTGGGTTTCTCAGAAACAGAGCCTAAGAGAGGGGTTTGCAGCACATGGTTTATTTAAAGGTCTGCTCAGGGGAAACCTGCAATGGAGTGAGGGGAGTAGAGAGGGAAAGAGAAAAAGAGGACAAGGAAGCAGTCTTAGATGTGGTTTTAGGTAATGTCTAGCCTTGGACTGATATATGGGTTGTAGTAGGAGAAAGATCTGGAGCATAATTCATTCCTCTTAGGTGGCCTGCCTTGAAGTAAGGAGCCAGGCTTTTGTACTATGAAATCAATCAGTCATTGGCTGCCTCACAGGAATCTCCTACCAACAAAGGACAATTCTCAGGAAAAGGTTGCAGGTTGCAGCCACTGGCTACAGAATCACCCTCCAGCAGCTGGAAGATGTGTGTCCTGGCTTGTAAGTACGATCTAGCAACCATCTGGGCCAGCATTGTCATGTACGCCCTCTGTCACATGAACCTGGCTCAACTCTTTGACTTGCGTGCATTCTCTGATATTTTTCTTGCTTAATTATTTGTTTTATTTGTTGGTTTTCTGTCTACCTGACTAGATTAGAGGATCTTGAGAGCAACAACCTTGTCTGTTTTGTTCATGGATATATCTCCTGACTATAGAATAAACCCTGGTTAAATGAGTGAATGCTAATTGCCATGCACTTCCCTTCTTCCGAAACGGGGCGGGGGGGGGGGAGTTTATGTTCAGACAAAGAACGTGTCAAAAACAAAATGAGAACACTGAACTGTCTGGGTCGACATCATCTGCTCCCTGGAGTGCCTTTGTTTTCTGTGCCATTTTCATGTTGAGTGGAAAGTTGGCTGATTTTTTTTTAAGCATTCCAAAGAACATTGCTTATAAACTGCGTTTTCTAAAACAGTGATATCCACCACTAGGGAGGCAGCTTTCAGCACTTATTCTGCAATATTTACAGAACAGATTTGAAGAAAAGGAGAGAAGAGGCTGTCCCCAGAAGCTTATCTCCACAGCTTATTTAATATGACTTCTCCCAAGAGACAGTCCCCCACCAGTTAATAGCTATCGGGGCCAAATTTTGTGGAGTATTTTCTACAGATGATGCTATTCCCCACCCCAGATCTTTCGTGTATATCAAAGCACAGTCTGTTACTGTGTGTTACTATTGTTGTCTCCGTCTTCCTCCTTGTCTTTGGGGAAACAACATGTGAGAAGATTAACAGGATAATGAGATACGTACCTCTGCCTCGTACTTTGTCTACACAAATCATGCATACACAACCCTCATTGAGAAATGATGGCTGACCACAACTTTTGAAGCAGCCTTTCTAAAAGTTCCAGCCTCCCATGGACCCTATAGCAATAAAAAAAATCATCAAAATTGTCTGAGAAATTTCAGGTCATTCAAATAAGGAGCCAGAAGCATGAGGAAAAGAAGGCAATCATGTTTCATATAGGAAAGTGTAGGAAGATATATGAGGCCTGGGGCATTATAATACAAAATAATAAAACACTATTTGGAAGACTTACAAAGCATCAATAATTGCGCTAAGCAATTTCAAACACTGTGTCATCAGATCCTTAACTAATGCTGTGAGATACACACCATCTTTTATGGATGAGAAAACTGACAGAAAGCATACGTCAGTTACCCTATATTACACATCTAGTTTGGTGGATATTTACTATTTTTGCTTGATGTTTCATATTGTTTTGTATTATTTTTGCTGAATACCCAGCATCTATTTGCCATTATTGGGAACATAATTTGATTTGCCTGATTTGCCTTTGAGAATGCCTTTCCCCAACTTTTCATCCATGTGGCTCGAGTGGGGCTGACCCCATTCCATTCTGTCTAGTTAATCACATTGGTCCATTATCCTGGCCATTTTGAGAGTTCAGGATGGGCACATGGCCCTAAGCAGGCCAGTGAGACTCAGTTCCTGAGCTTTCCTGGAAATGTTAGAAAATAAAATGCCTCTTTCTTCTAGGATTGCTCAGTTGAGCCAAGGGTAGCTAATTGTAACCAACTTGCCACCTTATGGGGAAAGTTTGGTGACAAAATGCTGACATGAAAGAAAATAGAGACAAGTGATAAAAAGGGACATATTCCTGGTGTCATGATTTTAGCACCTGTATTCCACTGTTGCTGAAGTGTGTGCTACCTGTGGGACATTTCCTTTATTCTTTTTTTAAAGTTTATTATTTTGAGAGAGAGAGAGAGAGAGAGAGAGAGAGAGAGCAAGCGGTGGGAGGGCAGAGAGAGAGAGAGAGAGAGAGAGAGAGAGAATCCGAAGCAGGCTCTGCACTGTTACTGTGGAGCCCAATGCAGTGCTCAAACTTATGAACCAGGAGATCATGACCTGAGCCCAAGTCAGATGCTTAACCAACTGAGCCACCTAGGCACCCCCCTTTATTCTTTAAAACATTTTAAGGTGAATTTCTCTCTCTCTCGAAACTGGATGAATCTTAATACAGAATTAAATAAGTAATGGTGGACCTTGGATGTTAACTACAGAATGGCTTCCCTGCTTGGGAACATAGCTGGAAAAGTAGATACATTCCCAGGATCATGCAAGGGGAATGGATTGGATATTCAATCTACTTTTCCTTCTGAACTTTTGGCTATCTCTGGGAACCCTAGTGGGTGACAGAGGGTGTCAGAAAAGGAGCACATCCAAGAAACAACTCTTACTCAACTGGCCACAAACCTAGCCTGGAAGAGAAAGAATGATAATAGGGATCAGAAGACTAAAGTAATCAGGCTTGGAATCAGACAGTACTGGCTTTAAATCTCTATGAATTAATATTCCCCACCCCACCTCAGGTGCAGCCTATCTAACTATTGAAACTCACAAATACGATTATAGGGGAACGGTTAGGAATGTTCCCCCCATGTCCACCCAGAAATAGAAGTTCCTGATTTTATGACAAGTAAATGAGGCAAGTTTAGGCTTATTTTCCAAGGATTTGAATAACTAGGTATATGTGTACTTTATAGAGTCTTAGAGGGAAGGCATGTTTCTAAACAAAACTAACCCACCTGATAGAATTTCAGCCAAATAACTGATTGCGTCTTTGACTTTGTCAAATAGGTGATTTAACTGATTCATCTCTTCCCTCTGAATGAAGGTTGTCTGGATTGATCAAGCCAATGAGTTTCCTTGACAAGGTATAATAATAACAGGGCCATCCTTCATTTCCATGCTGTCCCTTGAATGGGGAACAGGTGTGTATAAGGTCATCAGCACTTGAAAGAGTTGCTTAAAGTTGGCGACACATGGTAATGAAAAATCTAGTTAGAGTTAGGGTAAAAATAATGACTGGGAAAAGTTGGTATAGATTTATTTCCTGAAGAAAGGGTCTCTGACTTTATCATTGTCCTGCTATGGGCAGCCTAGGGAACCTGTCAAGGACCATGTGCATTGCTGTGAGAAGTCAAACTGCAAGAGGATCGACAAAGAGGTGACAGGTCCCGGTCTTGGCTGCCATTACTAGAGTCCCTTTATTCTATATGCATTTACTGAGGGCCCACTCTGTGCCCGAAAGTTCTAGTTGCTGGGATACAGAAACACTCCCGTTCTCTGGAGCTTAAAATCAATCAGGAAGAGACAGACAAAACAAGCAAAATATATCGTATATTAGAAAAGGATAAGCCCTGTGAAGAAAACAATAAAGCCAGGAAGGGCAATAAGAATGATAGGTGCCAGTGTACAGGAAGTAAAGGTTGCAATTTAAGAGTGTTTACTGAAAACTTCAATGAAAAGGTGTTTTGGGGGGGGCACCTGGGTGGCTCAGTCAGTTAAGCGTCCGACATTGGCTCAGGTCATGATCTCATGGTTTGTGAGTTTGAGCCCTGCATCAGGTTCTGTGCTGACAGCTCAGAGCCTGGAGCCCATTTCAAATTCTGTGTCTCCCTCTCTCTCTCTGCCTCTCTCCCGCTCGTGAGTGCACTCTCTCTCTCGCTCTCTCGCTCCGTCTTTCAAAAACACATAAACATTAAAAATTAAAAAAATAAAAGGTGTTTTTTTTGAGGGGAAATAAATGAAGGAAATGAAGAAAAGGAAAAAACAAAACAAAACAAAACAAACCTGTGTGGATTTCTGGGAGAAGAGCATTCCTGTGAAGTAGAGATCTGTCTCAAATGTTGGAAAGAGCAAGTAGGAATCAAGGGGTGGAGTAGGAGAGTAGAAGGCGAGGTCAGAGAGTTGGAAGCATGGTATAAGGGTGTGATGGGGGCTAGAAAGAAGCCCCCAAGAAGAGGGAGTCATCAGTAGGATTTGAGTATCTCCCACTCATGTTTATTGAGCCCTCTTTTGCTGCTGCTCTGAGAATAGACTCTGGAGGGACATGGGGAGGGTAAGCAAGATAGAGGCCAACAGACCAGGCAAGTGGTTATTACAATAATGCAGATGACCCATGAAATCAACTTATTCTAAGATGGCAGCCGTGGAGAGGATGAGGAATGGCTGGCTTACAAAATCTTTTAGACTCTACCCAGGCTTCACCTATGGACTGGGGTGAAACAAGTGGTCTTCCTGCTAGAAAAGCCCTGAAAGAGAAGTTTTAATGGATTGAATAAAATTGAAAGGGTCTCAGGTCAAGAAGCTCAAGGCAGTTTAGCAAAGCACCGTACTGGAATCATAGCCTGGAGTACAAGTTTATAATTTCTCAAGCCCTAAAAGTGAGGCAGAAAGAAAATAAGGGATATAGGGGGCATCCGTCAGAGTGGCATGGCTCAGGAACAAGGCTAGCAGTGGAGACCCATGTGTGGGGGTGTTACAGAGCCCCTCAGATGTCATATGTGTTGCAGCAGGTGAACCAAGAAACCTCAGGGAGCCCCACCCTGTGAAAGAGGATGTCCGAAAAGGAGCTCCCCCGGGAAACAAGGTGGGGATGGGGTTGACAAAGAATGATAGCCTCACCCCAGTGTGCATGACAGGAGAAGGTGATGGGTGGTTCAGGTGGGGAGGTGTGAAGGGCCGACAGCAGGTGCCAACAAATGGTCTCATCAAGGTTTTCTTTTTTTGTGGGAAATCTGACTTAACATATAAAGTGGCTCCTTCTCTTCCTGGCCATGACACTGATTGAAGATGATCTTCCCAAATTTCACTGCAGAAAATGAAGAACGGCTCCTGGTGATTGTGATTTTCTACCTCCCTGACCCAGTGCTGAGGAGGGAGATGGCTCATCCTTCATGCCCCTTCTTCTGCGGCTCTCACCTCAGGGTGACGTGCATCTTTCACCTGGACAGAGTCCCAGGATCCAACGACAGTCAGAGCTCAGTTTGTTCATCTTCCAAATCCTTTAGGCCAGAGCACAATCCCTTGCAGAGGCCTGATCTGAACACGAAAGGAAATAAAGGGGAGAAGGGAACCTACTGCATTAACCCCTTCCTCTCGGTCGGGCATCATACCAAATACTTCTCATGTATTATCGTATATAACTCTCAAAACACCGATAGCAGGGGCTGGAAGGTGACTAACTGAATGATCTGAACACACTTAAGTGCCTTGCTCAGGTCCCTCCACCCCAAGTCTCACACCTCAACATCATCAACACCCTGTTCACCCTGTTGCCAGCGGTACAGGCTCCAGGAAGGGGGTGTTCAGCCTGTCCCTGTCTCTGGCCATGTCACTGGGAAATGTTCCACGTGGCGCAGTGCCACCAGGCTGCTGCTGTCCCTGGCACTGCCTGGTACAAGCCTTGGATGACTGAAGAAGAGAAGGAGTGAGGGCAGAGATTTGTATTTTCTGAGCACATCCTCTATGGCGGGTTTTGTATTCAGTCCTTTATATACAAGATTTCATTTAGCCCTCATCATAGTTCCATGAGGAAGACATCATTGTCATGAGAAAACTAAAGCTCAGAGGGTTTGCCCAGGCTGCAGGTGGATTTTGGGGGGGTAGGCATAGCCCCCAGCATATTTCCAAATTCCATGTTCACTGTCGCTTGAGCACTGGGGAGTTTTTCTGGTTTGGGCAAGGTCAGAAGGCAATTCTTTGATTCTTTTTATCAAGAGTCCCAGAAATTAAATTCAGAAAATCAGACTTGTCAGAATTGCTGAGGTCAGAAGATACCAAAGAGGCACTGTGGTATCTACTCACGGATGCTCACACGGATAAGTGAACAATGAGGGTAGACTATAACCTGCTCATTGTCAGCGTTCAGGAGTGATGATGTGCATGGGGCCCCAACACCTGACTCTGCCAGTCACTAGCTGTGTGACCTCACACATGTTAACCAGTCTTTCTGTTTCTCAGCCATGAGCTATATGGGGATAAGAACTTGCTTCCTCCCAGGTTTCTGATGAGGATAACAGGAGACACTGTTTTCTAGCCTTGAGTACCATGTGTATTGTGTGCTGGGAAATCCTAGCAGTAGTGCTGGTTGTTGAAAAACTAGTACTTTTAACCATAGTAATTTCACTCCATAGCAGTTTGCTTCGCAGGGTCATCATATTTATTTGGGATTGTTTAGCGTCACCATTGGAAGGAAGAGATGAGAAGGGAAGGAAAGGGACTGAAGACTAAGGACAGGAAAGCTGGTAGTGATGCTTCAGAAAGCAGGTGGGACCCCGTTACCATGTGTGGGACCACATTAGTCCAAGAGGCTGCTGGCAGCCAGAATTGCCTTTCAGGAGGCGGTAGGGTCCCAGGAATGATGGGTTGAGCATCCAGACCACCTGGGACAGGAGTGATGAGTAAAGAACCTTATCTGCAAGGTCACTTTCTTATGAAAATTGTTACAAGCCCTGATCCTGGCAGGGCTTAGGCGTGGCTTGGGGGTGACCTGGCTGATAGACTCCATCTTCCCTTATGCTTTTTCAAGATTCCAAACCACCTTCTTACAGACCAGCTAGCCCTCTACCCCAGCACCTGTGGTAAGGACAACCTACCAGCCGCCTGGATGTGTTAGTTTATTATGCAAATGGTTGCAAATTTTCTGCTTGGCATCACTCCTCCTCCTCTTCCATCCCTTCTCCATCTTTTTTTGCTCTGATGGTTTTAAGGATCATTATTTCTCTTGTGCTTTCTACTGGAAAACAAAACAAAACAAAACAAAGCAAAAGAGAGAAGTCTAAACCCCAACTCAGGCTGTGGCTTCTAATTATCTTATTAAAACAATCTGAATTCCTTAAGCCTTTTATGTCCCTGGTCCCAGGACAATCTTCCTACTTTCTGATGTCAATTTTCAGTGAAGTTTTAATACCTGCTTTTCAGTAAGGTGAAGGGAACTCAGCTTTAAAAAGTATATTATCAAAACATGATTCTCCAAACAAATAGTCTCAGCTTTAAGAAGTCTGCAAAGAGAAGGTGTAATTTGGAGTGTTTACTCTTCACAATAGAGACCCAGCTGAAATGTCATAAGTTGAGAAAACAGGAACACTTACAGGAGCCATGCTTATTTTTAAATGCAAAATAATAATTTTTAAAAACTGCCTTTCTTGTTACTCTGAAGGCAGCCCAACTGATCATTTGTCAAAGCCACGATTCTTCCAACAAAATGAGAGAAACAGGCAGAACAGAGAGGAGACAAAGTGTTTATTTTGAAAGGGAAAATAAAGATCTTTTTCTAACATGATTACCAATGTTCCATCTCTCTGATGGCAGACGACATACCAGAAATCTGAGTCATTATACGGTAGCCCCTTTTGTCACATCATACTTTGAAGATTATCTAAGTAGATGTGCATTAAAGTTGGGAAAGTCACATCATTAGAGGGTTCCATGGCCCACATAATACTCCACCCTGAGAAGAAGCCCAGTTGCATGCAAAATATCGCTAACCCTTTAGTCTGCCCTGGAAGACCATCATGATCCTTTCTCTATTGGTACAACTTTGTCTTTTGTCACTTCAACCCCTTCCCTCTCAAAATTTGACTCATCTCATATCAAATCATGTCTTCAGCTTCCCCAAACCATCCTGTTCCTAACACTTCCGGGTTGAGTCTACCCATGCTCATGTCTCTTACCTTTTGCCTCAACCCTCTACCCCTCTCTCCTCTAGCAAATTCAGGACAAATATCACCTCTCCTGACCCCACAGCAGCGGTGTGTCCTTTCTCCCTGTTCTTTCTGCCTGCCCTCTTGAGCCTCAATCTTTGTCCATCAGTGCCCACAAGTGGCATATCTTTTGTATCTCCAATTACTCAACATTTAGGCTATGGACTCCTGGGAGTTTCTTTTGTACATATGGAGAAACTGAGGCAGAGTGCTCCTTTAGCCTCAGGAAATCATGAACCACAGGGAATACAAGTTAATATTTTAGTGTGCTGGGCAATCCCTACTTATGGATCAACTATACTGAGTGAGCCCTAAAAGAATTTTATGAGAACCTGCTGTGCCAAACACAAATCAACACCTGATCAGTGAATTATTTAGTTAAATTCAGCATGCTTGCCATCCCCCACTAGAAGCCAGACACTTTAATGGCTGCTGGTTTGAAGATGCACCAAATGTTCCAAATGAGGTCTGTTCATTAAGGAGCTATAGACTGAATGAGGAAGTAGACAAAACAACAATATAATCCATGTAGGCTAAATTCTAATAGTTGGCTTGCCTTTTTTTTTTTTTTTTTTCTGATAGTAAGACCAACTGGGTTTCTTGTAGTCTCCATCTACTATCCCTAGTTCTGTCTCCTTGTGGGATCCACGAACCATTAATCGGCGTCTATAATAAACAATATAATTTTGTTTTTTGTTTATTTTTCATAAGCACTCTTAGACTACTCTTTGCCTTTTTCCTGCTGCCTTACTTTTTTTTTTTTTTTAAATGAAACAACAGTCTTTCATTTGTTTCTATTCCAAAATAATGGTTTCCCCATGCTGGCCACTCTTTCCTAGACTCCCCCTGTCTGTCAGCGTTGCTCTTTAGAGTATGCTGGCCAGCTACGCACCCACCATCCGGCTGTGGTCTGAACCATGGTGCCTATTCTTTAACCACCACCTTCCTCCGTGTTGTTGGCTGTTGCCATAATCCATCTCCTGATGGCACTGGCAGTTTTTTCAGAAAGCTCTGGACCGTGATCCAGCATATTGGATACCTGCATATTAGAACCCTTTCCTATTCCTGTCATGAAGAAACTTGATAGGAATATCATCATTGCCTTTATAAGTCCATAATAAACATTTGAACAGGATAAAAACTATGTGCAGCCTCTGTCACAAAACAATGATTTCTACCCTGAGAATCATGGACTAGGGAGGGAAATGGGGTATTAACATAAGGCTGTCAATATTTTATTTTGCCACATAAAGGCATTATTTATTTTTTAAGAAAGGAGCAAGAGAAAAGAAAATACTGCCATCTACCAACACCATCATTTCATAGGAAAAAGGACAGGCACACTCCCACCCCCACCATCAATGTGCTACCTATCATGAGGCCACAGCACGTGCTTAGCCAATACTTGTGAATGAATACATGTAGAAATAAATATGATATATACAAAATAGGCTCCGCTGAGTTAAAAATTATCTCCCAACAATTCTTTAGCTCAGTGACTATTGATCTGGTAGCAAGAAAAGATTCATTTTTCAGAGCGGACATGGCCAAAAGAACAGTTTGCTGGCCTTGTGTGACCAAGTGAATTTGTCTTGTGTGACACAGTCTCCTGAGTCCTGCACATACACTGCCTTCCAGCAAACCTTAAATCTCAGCATCCAGGCAATACAATTTTGAGGCCTCACTACCACCAACAGGATGGCAGAACTGTCCCTCAGTACCTGCCACACCCACAGCTGTAAAAGCTCAGAGATATTGGCAATCAGCCCAACACCATGCACAGCACTGGGACTCCTGCTCCAAGATTCATGTGACAAATGATTAGATGATAGCCCTCCTTCCTCAGGCCCCAACTGATGAGTGCAAATGATCATCCCCATCTCTGAATCTTCCCATGGCATTGCACTTCCCTAAAGTTCAACTCTTCCCATAGGTTTCTGCCGCTCAAAGTTTTTAATGACTTTCCATTAGGCACAGAAACAGGCCCAAATCCTTAGACAAGCACTAAAGGACTCCTATAATATGACTTTAATGTATCTTTTCAACCTCAATGCCTTCCAGCAGTTTGTCTTCAACTCCCCTGTGGACTTTTCAATATCCACTTTGCCTCTTAGCAAGAGCCTGTGTCTTCTGTCCTCTGCTAGAGAATGAGCTGGGTGCCTCCCTGACCCCAACACAAAGCCTTTCAAATGCTATCTCAAATTATAGCTGTTAGATGAATGAATAAGGCAGGCACAGATGCATGAAGATGCACTTTCACTCAATTATTCATATTATGATCTGCCCCAGAACCTAGCCCAGTATTAGGTACATTATGGTACTCAACGCGTAGGCCTTGAATAAAGAAAGGATAGAAAGCAGGAAGGCAAGAGAAAAGGAAAGGGAAAAAGGGAGAAATGAGCTCCAGGGAGGTCAGGATTTAAACTATGTTACAGTTTGTCAATTGCATGTTCTGTCTTGGACCACAGGGCGAAGGCACTGTAGATAATGCTGAGACAGTGAGAATGACTCAGGCACTACAAACCAACTCTATTCACAGAGAGTCAAGGAAGAAGAAACAGTCCCCGGTCACAGGCATAAGAAGCCCTGTCCTCTGCAAAAGAGAGAAAAACTGCATGTCTGACATAAAGGCAAGTGTGTCAAAGCTTTGAGGGAGGTCAAACACAGATGGCTTCCAACTGATCCTTGTGCTCCTCTGCTCTGTGCCAGATCTTCCAGATGTTGGCTCTGTGAGCCAGTAATGTCTCAGTGGTCCCATCGGATACTTGTCTATAGTTCCTCAAAGGCAGCAGCCACACCAAAGTGATAGCTTCCATGGAAGTCTCCCCCTGGATCCTCTTCACAGTCCACTTTGGTAGACTTTCTCAGCAAGCTTCAACCTGTCCACCTGCCCTATTTGTCCAGGAGACTCAGTTGTGGCTTTTCTCTGTTCATCCACCTTTCTCTTTTAGACCTTCACTGACCCAGTTCCTCCCACAACTGTGGAGGCTAATTACAATAATAAATCCCATATTCCACAGTATTTGTAGTGGATCTCCTTCATGATCAAACCCTGACTAACATGAAATGAGGAGGCCTCTATAAATCCAATCATTTTTGGACAGGAAGGAGCCTGAGAAAGCTATTCCATTGTAAACATGGATCAATTTTAGGTGAAAGGAGGTGTTTTAAAATGCACTCAGGATTTGTTTTAATCATGAATGGTAAGACAGTAGACATTGAAATAACTGTCGTGAAGGGTGAAGTTTATACTCACAGAATCCTAAAAGCAGGAGGCAGGCCACACCACGCAGGGCCATATGAGGAAGGACCAGAGATGGTCAGGAGGCAGAGAGGGGCAAGAAGGGAAATAATGATACAGAGTTTTTATTGGAATTTTGGAGGAAAGAATGGGTGAGGCAGGGAATAGATGTTGAGTAAACATAAGATTAGATAGTTTGAATAATTTCAAGTGGGCTCTGAGCTATAGGGGTGGTCCCCAGTTGTCTAATACATGGTCCTGGGGTGGTTTAGGGCAGAAGGAGTATTGGTGTAGAGTTTGGTAAAAGAGATGGTTGGGGGTCTTGGTTTTGGATTGGTTGCTGTCAAAGGTGTACTAGAAAAGCAGGAAGTTTACAATATCTAGCAGTTAGCTCTCCCTGGGAGGGGCAATCTATCCATTATAAAGGCCCCAAATACCAAAGCACTGAGAACGCAGAAAATAAGTCAATACAGGAGAGGTAACTCAGAGGGTGGAACCAACAGCCTAGATAACAAAGGTAAGATCTGAGGAGAACCAGATATAATACAACTAAGATCTGAGGGAGCAAAACCAGATCCTAATCAATATACATCCTTTACCCACAGAGCAGAGGGACTTATGACCCATGCCCAGCCAGAATTCAGAATTGCTATGGAACATGATGTTTATATGCCTCGTATTTCCTCCTTCTGTGAACATGAGCTTCTATGGAAGTTGTCTTATGTCTGTTATCATTGAGTGTTGGGCTGTGTCTCTCTAACTCACAGGCCACCCAACCAAGAATAACCTCACCTAAGACCTATCCCCAAGGAATCAGGGTAAATTTCTCATACACTCTTGGATACAGTTAAATGACAAGATCCTGGTCTTCAAGCCCACGTCTGAAGTCATAATTGAATGACTTTTATGGTCGCTGGGATGGGAGAGAGATATAAATAATCTGTGTCCACAGGAAGAACTCTGGATAATTAAAGATGGTGGTGATTTTTTTTTTTTTTTTTTTTTTTTTTTTTGCCACTCCCTGTATCCAGAGGTGAGAACTAATCCTCTTCCCTTGAATATAGCCTGGCCTTTGGAGTCTTTATTGGGATTTTGGAGGAATCCAAAAGCCTTTGGATGTGCTTTGACTATTACAATGTGGTGGAAATGACCCTGTGTAACTTGCAAGTCTAGACCTAAAGAGATGTGCAGCATTTGTGTACTAGGAACCCAGTTGCTACACTGTGAGAAGCTCAAACAGTGCAGAGAGGCCGGGTAGAGGACCAGTCAGCTGACAGCCCCAACTGAGTTCCCAGCCAACAGTGCTCCCAAATATCAGCCATTGTAGTGAATCATCTTGGTTATTCCAGCCCAGTCAAGCCTGCCAATGATTGCAGCTAATCAAATGAGTAGCAAAAGCACCCCAGCTAAGCCCAGGTGAGCTCTACAATTTCAAGAGATAATAAATGGTAGTTATTGTTTTTAAGTCATGGGTAGGGGAGTCCTTACCTCCCAACAGATCGATGAAATAGCAAGAGAACAGCAGACTTGGAAATACCTTAAAAATATTAATCTAATAGCAAGATTATAGAATCTACCCCATGGGCTCAGATTTCCCCACTGCACATACTTCTAAGAGTCTACTTGTCTCTACCCCTCTCCAAAGAACCATCTTCATCTAAAGAAGGGCAGCCACAAATCTGGTATTTTCAAGGACACCTTGAATCTTCTATCTGGACAAACCTTGTCTGTCCTATGCAAAGTTCTTCTCTCCAACTTATTATGTTAACACAAAGAAATGCTCTTAAAACAAAATATATATATATTGAAATTTCCTTTGGAGATTGATGCCCCTGGAAAAAGAAGTAACAAACATTCTATGGGATCTAGCCGCTCTGTTTTCATTTTGCTTTTATATCGCTACTGGCAAATCTACATATTATAAAAGTATATCTCTACATTCTTATGACAAAAATTTTAAATTTCCTTTACAGATTGATGCCATTGAATGAAGAGGTAACGTGGTTTATCTGGTCCTAGCTGCTCTGTTTTCATTTTACTATTGTATTGCTTTTGGCAAATCTACATATCATAAAAAGATATTTGTTTCTGCTTGCCTGAAGCTTGTTAATATCTTTCCAGAGTTGCCTAAAACATGATTAAGATTATGCAGGACAGTCATCATGGCTCAGGATCCAAATTAAGGCAACCTAATTTGACAGCTGCTCTTGAGCTGTCTCACATTCAACCAGGTAGGGCAGTTCAGAGTGGTGAAATACACGCACAATTAGATTGCCAGGATTAGTGAAGAAAAATACAGGATATCCAGTTAAATTTGAAGTTCGAATAAACAATAAATAACTTGTTAGTGCAAACATATCCTATGCAATGTTTGGACATACTTAAACCAAAAACATATTTAACTGGATGTTTACCTGGCAATGGTATCCTACATCTCAGTAAGATATAGGAAGCCAAGTATGCTTGCAATGGTTAGGCATCCTTTTTAAAAATGTGTCTCTTTTTCTACTTTTGTGGGATCCATTATGATGTGGTTATGCTTTAACATGTGACACAGGGGAAGATGATACAGATTTCCAGAAACCCAGAGCAGTATGGAAGAGCCTTCCCATCTACAGAGCACTTAAAATACATCCAATATTTCACGTATGTTATTTCATGTGATCCTCTCAACAACCCCAACAGATGTGAGTGTCACCACTTTGCTATGAGGAAATAGACACTTAGAGAAAGACTTGCCCAGGGTCACACAAATAGATTGAGGCTCAGCTCCCTGACCAGAACTACCTGGTTCCCAAGCCTGAGTGTCCATAGCTCCACAACATGCTGATTTGTAGAGATCATGATATGAGAGATTGGGGGTGTGAGGATGGGGAAAGTTCTTGTTATTTTTCTGTCACTCTATGTCTCCAGTGTGTTTCCTTGTTGTATGACATTTGAGAGGCCTGTTGATAACTATATGCTTTATGGCGGACAAATGAAGGTAAGAGAGAAACAAGGAAGATGGGGAAAAGACATAAAATATGCCTCTATTTTAATCTCTAAAGAAGGAATAAATCCTTACCAGTGACTCAATGAGTCCCCTAGCCACTTGCTCTTGTCACATACAGATGGTAGCAGATTCCTCTTCCACGGAAAGGGAGCTTAGTGGGGGGACGGGGGATTGCTCTGCAGTAAACTGTGGTCAAGTGATCCCTCCTCAGTCCCCCAAAGTCCCAGTAGGACAGAGTCTATTCTTATGCTGAAGCCCTTAGCATCAAGCAGAAATAGTAGGACTCCTCCTCTGACGCTTTGAACAGGTCTCTCTGTCCTGGAATATTGTAGAAGGTAATAAAGGGAGAAAAACATGAGGACACAGGGCAATGTCAAGTTATGGGTCCCAGTGCTATGTAGTTCTGACCTATTCTGCTTCATAAGGAAAAGGAATCTTAACAGGCAAAATTTAGGAATTCAATTATAAAAAGGTAGTGAAATATTATATCACCCCATGTGAAGGTTTCCTTCTCCAAAAGCCAAAACTTAGATCCAAGATGTTAGCAGACTGGTGGGGTTTTTTGTTTGTTTGTTTGTGTTTTTGTTGTTGTTTTTTCAATGAAAGACTGACGTCGCTTAGCTAGGTTAAGTAACTCCAATCTTGGCTTCTATTTTCCATCACTGCTTTTCTTATACTTGAGAGCTTGAAATAAACCAGTCAGCATTTATCCTTGAGTTTGACCTAAATCATTTTCTGGGAGGACGCTGACATGAAGAGAAACCAATGGCCCAAAGCCGAACTGAGCAAATGATTCACAAAATGCTTTTGTCCCTGCTGAAGCATGTGGTCCTGATGTTGCTGGGAACCGGGATAAATAATAAGGGTCTAGTCTGGCCCTCAGCCACTCATAGACACCATTCAGGGTGCTTTTCTTCCAAGAGAGCACATGCAGCGTGCTTACACCAAGACCAGGATTAGGACTTGGGAATGTTCACAGCAGGCAAAAACCCAGAAAATTCATTAAATATACTTGAGCTCACATATTGATTCCCCCAGACAATTGTGAAAGTGTCTCTTCTTCTTTCTATAAGTCATCTTTTTGTACCTTCTGTGTGCATTTCTGGGATGGGAGCTAGGAGATTTCAATAGATTGTCAAAGAAATCTATGATTCCCTGGATAGATAAGTTACAAATTATACTTTCATACTTTAGCATTTTGGATAGACCAGAAACTGCCTCTTATTATTTGGTTTTAGGGCAGTTTCCAAGGGGTAGGTGAATTAATATCTTGAACTGGATGCCAGGTAAGCGCAGAGTCAAGATCTGACAAGTTTTATCCCTTGGAATCTTCTACTCTACTCTGCAATATAGGCAACAGTCCCTTGGCTCACATGTGAGTTGACCTGAACTGAATGAAAGCACACTAGCTTAGATCAATCACTGGCCAGGGCATGATATAGCAAGCATACCTCGCCAGGTCTATCTGGTTCCAAAGCTCTTCTTTCTCTTGCCTCTCCATTGCTTCTTGGTTCATTGAAGACCAGTTTGTTCCTTTGCTGTTGGGCTGGTGCCCCGCCCCTGTCCTTACCACCTACAAGTGCCTGAATTGGTTTTGCTATCCTCACTATTATTTGGAAGCATGGAAGAATTAACTCTCCCACCCCCAGGATCCCCCAGCCATGACTAGTGACATTGGTAGATGAACACACACTCTGTTTCTCCTCAGTTAAGGTAATGCTGGTGTGTGCAGTCTACACTGTTTTCTAGTTTCCCAAGGCCAAGCCCCAGGTTCTGATGAGTAGCTGCTTCGCTAACTTATCCTTTTGTGGGCGCCTTCTCCTTCTTGTGCCATTTCTCTATCCCCATAGTGGTGTTTCTTAGGTTATCTCTTGTATTGTCTTATGGACTGCTTTTGAGGAACCTCAAAAATGTGGCTTCAGCTACTGGAAAATAGAGAGATAGAAGAAATATGGTGTGTGTGTGTGTGTGTGTGTGTGTGTGTGATGAGAAGGGTTGGAGAGGGTGATAGCCCAATATGAAAATAACCACTCCTATCAAATACCTACTTTTTCACCTGTAAATGTGATTTTAAAAAAACCCTACCTCACATAGCTATCCAAAGTATTAAATCACATGATTTATAGAAAGTGCTGCCCATAATAAGTGCTCAATAAGTGTTGAGCAGCTGTAGAGTTCAAAGGCCATGAACATTAAGCTTGATGTAAGTTAAACACCTGGATTTAAATTCTGAATCTGTCACTTAGTAGCTATATGAGTTGAAATTACCCTAAGTCTCATTGCCTTCATCTGTGCAATGGACATAAAGATATTCTCCCCATAAAGCTATGCTGAGGATTGAAATAAGTGATGTGTGCAAAGCAGCTGCAGACAGGATATTGTAGGAGCAAGGACAAGGAACATGGGAGCACCTTGCTTCTGCTTCTCCCACTTCTTCAAGGACACAGACAGAGCCTTCTGGGCAGAGTGGTTTTCCAGCCTTCTTAGTCCTATTCTAGAAGGAACTAAAATCACACTTGCAATTTTTCTGAGTGATTGATAGATGTTTCATGATGATTTTATCACTTGGTAGAGGGTGAAAGTCACTCAATGATTACCCGGGTTCCTCCATTAAAACCCACCGCCCAAGACATACTCTAATTACCCACACATTCCTGTTAGGCTTTATAGTGTAATTGCTATTCATGGTCCAATTAAGGGGCAATTGCAAGCCAAGAAAAAAAATGTGCTTTATTGCTTCAATTTTGAAATTCGTGTATCTTGGAGCTTTAATCTACTCCCGGTCTATAAGGCTCCACATAGAGCAATGTCCACGCTGCTGCAATGGGGCTTGTGGGACTCCCTTCCCCTCACAGGCTCCTGCAGAAGAGCTCTCTTGCTGACAGCAGAGCCTCCACAGGCTCTAATGTGTTGAGTTCTAGAAGACAGAGGGACAGATGGACAAGGGTACCTGCCTTTTCTGGTGCGTTTAAGACTTTGAAAAGAAATCATCAGGTCCTTTGAGTTAGCTCAAGCTACCAGGGTGGCTAAGAATTTAGGTAGATCGGGGTTTGAATCCCTGTTCTACCATTTCCTGGTGGTGTGACCTTGGGCAAGATAGCTCTTGATGTTCCAGTGTCCCCATCTACTGAATTGGACAATAACAGTACTCACTCTTCATCGTAATTATAAGGATTAGATGAGATAAAGCATGGACAGTGCCTAGAACAAACTAGTCTTTCTGTAAATTCTACCACCATCATCACTACCATCACCACCACCACCAAAAGCAATAGCACTATTCCAACTTCTACACAATTGTCCCGTTCTGACCACATAGGTCAGGAAGGGATGTACCTGCCCACTGTAGCAATAGTACCTGGCAGAGCTAAACAGAGCTCTTAATGTTGTTTAAAGTTAAGCAACATTAAATAGGGTTCTTTACTGAGTGCATCTCAGAGCATTTAATCCTCTGATTTGTATTGTAAATCCGAAAAAAAAAAACCGAGTTTTGAGTCAGCCCAGAGCATTGTGGCCAAAGTATAGACTTTGAAGTCAGAGGCAGAGTGGTTCTGCAATATTGGCCTCTTGACTTTCAGTCTCTGCTTCTATAAAATAGGAATAGTAGTGTTTTCTTGATAAATGTATGTGTGAGGATTACATGAGATAATATATGATAAGTACTTACTACAGTATGTGCACTTAAACATTCAATAAAGGTTAACTCATGATTATTATTACTTCTTATTATTCAAAAAGAGATGAAAGTTGCCCTGAGCCTCTCTTCTGTAAAATTACTGAATCCTAAGAAGGAAATGAATAGCTGTCCAGAAGATTCCTGTTGGGAAATCCTGGAGCTATTACACAAAGTGAGGATGGATGCTGGGCAGGAACAAACAGATTCCAAAGTGCTTTGCATATGATGTATACTTCCCAGTGGATGCATAAGGACCCTAGGGGGAGGGGCTGTTGGCTTCCACTAGTGGATCAATCAAATCTGCACGAAGAAGACATGATTTAAGGAGACGCAGAACTGTATTCCCAAGTAGGTAGGGATTTGGAGAAAATCCAGAATATGCTTAAGAAGGGACAGAATGGAGACTTTGGCCTGGTTGCCAAATACTCCCCAATCAAGCAGGAGCTGTCCTTTTATCAGGGAGGACTGGAACTTGCTCCAAGAGGCATTGTGTTGGATACCATGTCCAACTTCCTGAAGCGGCCTTATCTCCTAATTCCATCTTCAGAAAAAAACCCGAGGAGTGTGGAGTAAACCCCGATCTCCAAACACTGCCAAGTTTGCGGGGACATGGCCAAAGGGGTTCCACTCACCTGCAGAAGAATCCACCATGCACCTGCCCTATTCCCAGAGGAATATGCTTAAGCATTCTTTCATCTTCCAGAAGTCAAAGCCCAGACGCCTAGATCTTACGGTCGAGGAGCAGGTGGTTAAACTGCCTTTCCTCTGTTTCACCAGAAGAACCATTTCATGCTGAACAGAATGGATCATTCTGCTATGAGCCTGGCCCCATGGTTCCCAGGTTCCCATTGGTGAAGCATTACCCATTCATACTCTGGCCCATTTGTTTCCACTGCAAATTTCCCAGAGACTTATGGATATGATGTTCATAGATTTTTCCATTTATGTTGTTTCCTCTTGCATAACAATGATCTGCTGGCTTTCATATCCTTTAACGATCCTCTGAATGGGGAAAATGTTCCCTTGTCATGTCACATGTCTGATGCTGGCCTGATTTCAGAAGTTGAAAGTCTTTCACGATGCTGACCTGGAAAGGGTCACTCTCCACCATTCAGCAGACTGGTGGCAAGTCTCCATCTGAAAAGGAGAATGCCAGAGGGAGACAGGTTAGGGCAGGGTCAAGAGGGAGACTTATAGAGTCAAATCAGCAATCATTTGATGTATTGCTCTGCCGCTTTCTCAAAGTCTGGCCTCAGGCAGGTCATTTAACTGCTCTGTGTCTCAGTTTTCTCAGCTGTATAATGGAGCTAGTGCCACGGACATGGTGAAATGGTGGTAAGGCTTGTGATATTACTGCCACTCTCAGTAATAACAGGAAATCCCCAGGAATTATGAATCAGATGCTCTATTTCATTTTGACTTCTTCGGAGATGAACAAATATCAGTAAATGCAAACATCTACAAATCATAAAGGACACTGAAAACATCTACCCTACTTATTTACATCTCTCTCTCCTCTAGATCATGGGTTTCTTACAAGCAGGAGCTATGTCTTATTTTCCTTTGTATCCCCAGTAATTGCTAAGAAGTAAATATTTATTGAAGTAATGCAAATGTCAGCTGAGTACGGAGGCTCACACAAGGACAGAGGTTCCCTATTGCAGGAAACGGTTTCAGCTTCAAACGGACAGTGGCTTAGCCTAGAAAGGGGATGAGCTCTGGGGGAAAAGGCAATAACCCATTCCAACCAAGACGCCAGGAGAATGCCAAGCAGCCCTGAGAAGCGGGGAGCCGGCCCAGGGACTGTTTGCACAGATTCAGGACTTCCTCGAGGGTTCACGTTTTCAATTTGAGAGAAGGTGGGAGCAGAGCTCTGAGGAGCTGGGTGCGGCCAGGCAAGACCGCTCAGCAGTAACGTGAGGGAAGGAGAGATCACTGGGCAGACCCACGGCTACTTCTGCAATTTGGGATTGAGCTATTTTGCCGTGGCCCTTGGAGGAGTCTTGATATAAAATCCTTCACAGCAAATGAGTTTGCCAATGTTTGCAGATTCTTTTGGAACCTCGGGGGACTCACAATGCAAGCATTCTGCGCTCGGAACAAGTCCTCAGAACGCTGGGCTCAGGTGAAAGAACTGGGGGGGGGGGCGCGTGCTGAGCCACAGTGCACACATGTGCACACACACACAGGGACAGGAGGAGCCACGTGACCATCTGTGCGATCACGTTCCGAGGGATAGAAGCAAGTGCGAGTGTGAACGCAGGCTTCCTACGCTTCGCACCCACAGCACCCAGGTCTTGAACCTCCGCAGGGTGGCGCTGCGGAGCTCCCAGTCGCTAAATCGCTGGGCCCGAACGCATCAGGGTTCCTGCCTCAGGGATTACTTTGCGATGTCACAACAGAAGGCGGACAAACCTGAGGAGCAAGGCAGAAAGGGAAGTCGAAGTGGGAGGCGGGGGGGGGGGGGGGGAGAGGAAAGAGAGGGAAGGAGGAGCTCAGCTACAAGCGAAATGACTTCCAGAGCGCAGCGTGCCCAGCCTGGCCCGAAATAGGTTTCCATTTCCAAAGGCCAAGGAAGAAGAATTCATCTTAAGTTCTTGTTAATGTTCTGCGCTCTCCCTGCTGAGAGCGCCTGTCTGCATCGGGCGCCAGCTGCCCTGCGCAGCCTCATAATGGGAGGATGCATGGTAATCATGTCATTGCCTTCTTAGCGCCCATTAGGGACGATGGGGAGAATTTCCTTGCAGCCACTGAATCATCCGAGGCTGCCACCTTTCTCTAATGATGTACACAGCTTTGCCTAGCAAATCATTTTAAACGAGAGACACATTAAGGGCAGTGTGGGAAAGGGTGCGTCCCTGGCGGGTTAGCTCAGGCCTTGTCCAGAGGCCCCGGCAGGTGTAGCTGGGGACCTGCCATCTCCTCTTTTGTCGCTCCCTCCAGAGCAGCCAGACGCCGTCATCTAGTTATTGGGTCACATTCTATACAGGGAAACTGAGGGTAATAAAAATAGCACCTTGCATTTGAAAAGTGTTTTACAATTGCCAAAGTGCTTTTCATACCTGTCATCTGACTCAGTCCTCACAATACCCTTCTCCGGGAAGCAGGAGAATATCCTATTTGACAGAAAGAAGCACTGCATGGCAAAGTCACCTGCCCAACATCCCGCAGCAGGTTCTCCTAAGTCCTGCCTCCAGGATCTGCCTTCCTCCAGTTGTAGGTTGAAGTGGGGTGGGGCAGAGGCGGGTCCTGTCCGCCAGGTGGTCTTCCTCCATTGGCCATGTCCCTTCACCCTCCAATCCAATGGACAGCTGCGCTCGGCTTATGGCCTCTCCTAAATACCTCTGTCACAATCTGCCCCACCGCTGCATCCCGGTGCAGACTGTTGGCTTCTCCCCCTTGCCCACAGTCTTGTTCATCTCCCCCTACTCCCCAGCTGCAGGCAGAACACAGCGAACTGACAGGAAGCTTTTCCTAAAACACAAATATGAACATGTCACCTTGCTACCTAGATTTCTCCAATGGCTTCTGAGGACAGTGTCCAGGGTCTGGTCTGGTCTGGTCCGGTCCACAGAACTGCTACTGAGCTCTCAAGTGTTGCCATGTAACCCCCTATGAATGCTCTTTGCCTGAGTGCTACTGAACTTTGACCTTTCCAAATGTACCTGCAAGTCTGTGAATCCCTGGGCCTTGCTGGTGCACTTGCCTTCAGAGCCTGGCAGTAACTATAATGATTGTGATAATGATAATAACAACAGTTATGCTAATGAAGAGAACGATGGTGAGGATGAGAAGCATATTTTGTTGATAGTTATAACCATCAGGGTTCTTTAACCCATGTATGTACTCGAAAGTCCCATAGCACAGCTTACACAGCAAATACAACCTCATTCTCATCGTCCAGGTCTCAGTTCAAGGGTTCCCTCCTCCAGAAGGCCTTCCATGACAAACAATCTCCTCTAAAATCATCTACCTTCTTTCTTCTCACCCTCTCTTCTCACCCTTTCTTCTCACCCTGTCTGCATTTTGTCACAGCTTATTTATTCATCTAAGGTAATGCCCTATCTCCAATCCTGCTGCCTGAGAGTGTGAGCTCCTCAGGAGCAAGGACAGGACATCAGGCTTGTTCACTCTGTGGCTCTGTGCTTAGAACATGCCCATGGTCATGGACCATGAATGACTCAGGACCATTCGGTTGATGAGGAGTCTGAGACTTGAAGAAAACTAACTCACCCAAGGTCAACCAGCTACTAAGGGGCAAAGCCAGAAGTTGATGCAGGGCTTTCTGACCCTAAAAACAGCTTCCAGGTTCGAGGTCACATGTTCTAGAAATTTTCTCTAGCATATCCAAGACTGTATGTTGCAGTACACATATGCACAAATATTCACATGCTTACTGGCCCCAGTAATTACCCACCTTGGCACTTACCCTGCTTTGTAGCTGCCCATTCCTGTATAGGTAGACTCTAAGCCACTTGACATCAGGGAGTCTATATCATTTCCTGGAATATCTCAAGGTCTTGGCATGGTAACTGAAATAGAAAAGGTGCTACCTTTGTTGAATAAGGTTTAGAGGAAAGTAAACATCACAAAGTACTCTTTGGCTTAGCATTACTTTAGGTCAGAGCTACTTGAAGGGTGCAGTCTGGACCAGAACCATAAGCATCCCTGAGGACTTGTTAGGAATGCAGATTTTCAAGTCCTTCCAGACCCACTCAATTAGAAATGCTGGGGGCAAGGCCAGCCATCTCAGATTAAAAAGCCCTCCAGGTGATCCTGACACATGCTAAACTTCGAGAATGACTGCTTTAGACCCAGAACTGACACCACTAAGCAAATGTAACACAAATCAGGCTGAATCCCAAATCCCACAAGCCATGGGATGCTGTGGTCTCAGGGCAGAAGGTGGGTAGGGTGCAATCACCCAGTGCTGCTGGCAGTCAGATCCCACTTTCCTGCCTCACTTGGCTCAGATACAGAGGCTCTCCCCTGTGTGGCGTCATGCTGGCCTCCTTCCGTAAGAACCTCATGCCCTCTGGCAAGGGGCACTGAGCAAAGGAGACCTCCATGACCCCAACAGTCCCTCCCATCCTCTTCCACCCTCCTCCACACCATTTATGTCTAGGGCACATCATTCTGGTTTCCCTTGGCTGGGTCTATGACCTGACCTAATACTTTGCTCAGAATGAGAAGCCAGACCTACTCTTTCAGAATCTGGCAAACGTCCTGCTTTGTTTCATTCATTTTGCTGCTTCCTACTAAGGTGCATTAATATCACCCTGCAGATCCCTGTTGCTGGGAACTACTGCCCTCTCCCTACAGCAGTCCAGATTGGAATGGCCCCCTAGAGATGACAATGTTGGGCTAATAGCTAGCCCTGTCTGCATTGTGCCTGGCTACTCAAGTCCCTGACCCAAGCCCAGCATGGAAATCTTAGCCTGCCTGTGGAACATGTTTGCACGGGGTGAGCCCTTTCCCAACAAATGTAAGTGTTGCTCCAGCCCCACTCCCAGCCACAAGAAACTCACTACCTTCCGAAGTGCTCCATTTCATGTTCAAACAGCCCCGGCTGTTTGAATGTCCCCGTACGACCGCAATCTATTTCTCTGTAACATCTGCCCACAATTCCCATCTCTGCAGACCCATTTGACTTCCCTTCCCTACAACCTCTCCCTCCCCAAATTATTCACTGGTGGCTTCCAAGTTACCACCACGGCTCTAGAGATGCTTAGAGCATTATCTGCTTGGAGCCTCAAGAAATCTGTATTTTATCTTTCATAACATGGAGAGAGAAACCGCACCAGTCATACAGGGCAATGGAGCCGGGCCTCGGTGTTTCTAGGTTAGGGGGGTAGATGCAGTGTTGATAAGAGATGGGGAAGGTTCTGCAAATATGTTGGTGACTGCCTGGAGCTTCCCAGAAGCTGAGCTCTGAGCAAATGAATGTTCCTACTTCAGAATAGATTTATTTTATTTTTAGAACATGCCCTGTGGAATCACAAGCTTGGAGGGACATAGGAAAGCACATGAACCTTCTTAAATCACTGCAGACATGTTATGGGGGCATGAGAGAGAAAGCCGCAAAGGGAGCGAAATGTCAAAGAGTAGGGGAATAAGAAAGGTGGAGCTATTCGCCTGGTACCAGGGCCTTTAAGTAGAATGTCTCTGCCCAGGTCAAGACCTCTAGTGCTACCCCTTCACCCATGTGTTTGAGCTCCTGCAGGATCCAGGCCTGTCTCCTCTCACCATACAGGATCTCAGTCACCTGAGTAGCACCATGGCACATCTGACCGGGCAATACATCAGCAAACTCCTGCCCCATCAGTTCATTAGGTTTGGAGACCGTCTTGGCTTCCAAGGGGGGTTGAAGTACAGTCCTCAGAAGATCTCTGGAATATCAGCATGAGTTAGGAAATCAGACAGATCTACACTAAAAATTTTTTAAGTTTATTTGTTTTGAGAGAGAGAGCAATTGGGGTAGGGGCAGAGAGAGTGGGGAGAGAGAGAATCCCAAGCAGGCTCTACACTATTAGAGCAGAGCCTGATGTGGGGCTGGAACTCACAAACTGTGAGATCATGACCTGAGCCAAAATCAAGAGTCGGATGTTCAACCAACTGAGCCACCCAGGCGCCCGTAAACTAAATTTTTTTTTCCACTCATTTCTCTAGGAAAAATTGGACAAATTACTTAACCTCCTTTAATCTCAAATTTTTCACCAGAATGTATATTGAAGACCTGTTTGGAAGATGAAAAGAAGTCATATTTGTAAGGTGATAGCAAATATTTTCATGAATACTACACGGTAGGCTGGACATTTCCTGGTCTAACCCCTCTTGCCTATATCTATAGGTTTCTCCTTTGCTGTCTCCCAGAGTCAAATGCTTACCTAGATCTCCAGTCATATGAGCAGGATTAGGGTCCTGCTTCATTTTTTCCCACACCCACCTCCTGGTGGTTCATTTTCCCTGCCTCCTACTGAATCCAGATTAAAGCATCAAATGCCTGAGAGTTCATGTAGAACTTGGGGGCCCACTCTTGCTTAGGAACCCTAGATTGTACTTTACTCACCTGCAAATGGGTTGGGCTCACAATGACCCAATGTGATATTGAGAAGAGAAAGATGGAAAGTTTAAAGTAGCAAAAAGCCAGTGGTAAGGGAGTTAAAATGTTTTCCTGCTGTTAGGAATGCGCATGCTGTTAAATTTTAGGTCTCAGGAGTGAGGCATCATGCTACTTTACAGAAGAAAGGTGGGGAAAAATGGGTTCCCAAAACAATTTAGAATGTATCTGGACCTCTTGGGAAGTCAAAAACTGGGAAGAAGCTGAGATACACAGGAAGGCAAGGATGGTGTCCTTGTGGAGCACAGAGCTGAGATTCAAAATGAAGTATCCACTGAGAATCCAGGCTAGGGCTGTGGCCATAACATGGAAAGTATCCTTGGAGAAGGGAACAGAGCAGGGAATGGACACTGTGCCTGAGCCTTGGAACAAGAGGATATTTGTGCATAATTGATTGGGCTCCAGGGCTGGAGAGGAATTCTTGTACACGGGGTTTCTCCCAAGACTGCCTTTGTGAGTACTCACATTTCCCTTTCTACACTGCTATACACCTGTACCATGAAGTATGGGTCTTGACGTCTCCTCATGACTTAGCCTGATCTTTTCATCCTGCCAAGACTGCACCAGGCTGAGATGCCAATGTCCTAGGCACCGGCCTGCCTGGAAGGTGGGCGATGTGTAGCAGTCCAATTGGGTCAGAGGGGCTGAGTGTCCAGAATGACCACACCTGAAGTCAAGCCCCTACCACACACTCACTGAATGACTTTGCAGCAAGTTCTTAGCATCCACCAACCTCAGTTTCCTCATTTGTAAATGAGAAGGGGACCACACCTATGTTCACAACATTAGAGTAAACAAATAAACATCACATAACACAGTCTTACAAATAGTAGGATTATTAGATGCCTGTATCATCTGAATAGGAGTTTGGGAATAGGAGTATCAAAGTTCTCCTATTTTATATAGCTATGAATCATTTGTAAGGGCCCCTCTCATGAAAAGACATGGTGCTCAGCTCCATGGGCAATAAAAAGAAACAAAGCATGATTCACAAGCTCTAGAGATTTGTGTATGAGCAGGAGAGAGAAGAAAAATAATAGACAAGAAGTAAAGTGAGATCTATAGAAAGAAATCTGAACATGCTTTGCCATTGGAGGAGGACAGGGGACTCCGTGTGCTGAGTGGCTACTCTGCCCCAGGCACTATGCTAGAAGCTTGCAAGCCTTATTTCGTGGACAACTACACTGTGGGGTAGGTCCATTACAGTCCCCATTAATAATTGCAAGAACTCAAGGCTCAGAAGAACCAAATGACTTTCCAAGAAGCCCCAAATGGCAGATGATGAGAGGGATTTTGCATTGCCTGCCTTTACGTTCTACCCTTTCTGGAAAACCTCTTTGGCTCTCAGGAGACAGAAAGTAGAGAGGGAATACCTTTACATTGGTCTTCAGGGGGAAAAAAGAACTGTGCGATTACCTTTACATTGGATAGTAGGGAAACTATAAGCAATTCTACAGAAGAGGGGTGGGAATCATGGGCATGTATCTCCTGAAATGATAACTGTGAGAACAGGAGTACATCTTCTTTAGTCAGTACTGAGTGTGCATAACGTGGGGCATTCTGGCAAAGTAGCCTCATGTAGGATCTCTGATGGTTCAAATGAACCCATGATGATTAACTAACTGGAAATTAGCCCACAATATCTTCATGAGTAAATAGGCCACAGATCTTCCCAAATGGTGGCCTCAGAAAGCAGATCATAGATAAAAATAAAAATAAAAAAAATAAATAATTAAAAAAAAAACAAAGAAACAAGTTGCTTGGAAAACATGATGAATACAGCCACGTAGATAGAAGGTGGAAGGAGGGAACATCTACATAGCAGCTAAAGTGCATTGTGTTTGGTGCACATTGATTGGACTCTATATAAGAGAATATTGAGACAGATCACGATAGATCTTTTGGAAGAAGTGTACTACCCAGAGCACTTGGTCTTGGTGCAATGAGGATATAATCCTGGAGCTGCCAGGGGTCACTATATCAAGAGAGCTGGCATGAAACAGAAGGCTACACAGAGAAAAGCAGAGCCTAGAAGGGATGAAGGGATAGGAGGCTAGATCCTGATGAAACTCTGCTAGCCTCAATCCAGGTGCACCTGAAGTCAGGTCATCCCTGGATTCGGTGGTTGTGCAAACCATTGCATCTTCTCTTTGCTTTAGCTTACTTTGAGTTTGAATTATTTTTACTTGCAACCAAAAGATTCCTGCCTAATATGGAAATGAAGTCATGCAGGATCTCTGGCAACGAGGACAATGCAGGGCATACAGTAGATGCTCAAAGATAATATTGGAATGGGTGAATAATAGACTTGATCCTCCCGAGCAATTACAAACAATGACTCAGAGACATGATGGTCATAGGGACAGAAATAGAAGTAAAACTCTCATCTCTTGGGTTCTAGTTCAGGACACCTTCCATTACTTTACATAGACCTTTACTAATTTGAGAAAAACTTTATGCCTCTTGTACATATGGACGGATGCTTCTTTTTTTATCTTTCTATGCTTCATGATTTAGAAAATCCTGCATGTACTTTGTCATCATAAAAGATCCACTCCTTCCCCTGTACTCCTATTCCATTCTCAATCACAGTTTGACATGTATGTACCCTAATAGACCTTCTTCTATGCATTTATGTAAGGCTAACAAAGTATCAAGTTGATAATAATCTTTGAATTAAAAATAACGTTTTAATTTGCTTCCAAATAACACAAGGAGTCATGAGAAGAGATGGTTGGTGGGGTTCAGATAAAACAGAATAGGCCGTGTTGATAATTGTTGAAGCAGCATGATGGGTCACTCGGTTCTCTACAGTGCATGTGTTTGAAAGATACAAAACGTGTGAAGATGAAAAACAATAATATATAAAATGAGTAATGTGTACACTGTAAAGAATTGAAGAAGGAAAGAGATAATGAGAAAATATCAGCATTATATTCTTGCTACCCAGAGTTTATCAAGTGTATATCTGGTATGTCCTTCCAAACCTGTATGCATGCATACACACACACACACACACACACACACACACACACACACACACTGTTACTGTTTTGTCCTTTATTTAACCACTTTTT
Organism: Leopardus geoffroyi; assembly: GCF_018350155.1. Classification (NCBI taxonomy): domain Eukaryota; kingdom Metazoa; phylum Chordata; class Mammalia; order Carnivora; family Felidae; genus Leopardus; species Leopardus geoffroyi. The sequence continues at coordinate 44,137,665 of NC_059334.1, forward strand.
AAGTATACATTAAAAAAATTATCTGGGACTTTTCTGTTATTGTTACTGCATTTATGTTATTATTTGGGAGGAGCTAACTTTACTTCTCCATGTAGCCATGCCAATATTTAATATTCTTTGCTTCAATAATGCCCATTCTATATTCAAATTTCTCCAACCATCTGTAATAATTCAGTATTTGTCTGCAAGCACCCAATATAGGACCAGGTATTATATCCAGTTTTTATGCCCTTAAAAACTCACAGGGAAGAAACCTAGCTTTATTGAGACATAATTTACATAGCATATAATCACCTATTTAGAGTGTACAATTCAGTGTGTTTCAGTATATTCTTAGGATAGTGCAGCCATTATAATCTAATTTTAGAATATTTTATCACTCCCCAAATTAGCAGTCATATCCAATTCCTCACCTGGCCCTCCCCAGCCCTAAGCTGCTCTCTGTCTCTATATAATCTGCCTGTTCTGACATTTGAAAAAATGGAACTGTATAATATGTGGCTTTTGTGTTTGACTTCTGTCATTTAGCATCATGTTTTCAAGGATTGCCCACATTGGAGGATGAGTCAGCCCCTCGTTCCTTTCTATTGTCAAATAGTATCTCACTGTATGGATATAACATCTTTTGTTTATTCATTCATCAGCTGATATTCACTGGATTGTTTCTACTTTATAGGTATTTATGGTTAATGCTATGAATATTTGTGTTCAAGTTTTTGTGTGGACTCGTGTTTTCTCTGGGATAGATACTTAGGAGTTGAATTGTTGGGAATATGACAGCCTCATGTTTAGCATTTCAAGGAACTGCCAAACTGCATAATCTAAATAGGGGAATTATATCTCAGTAAAACTTAAAATGTTGAATATTTTTTTCCTTCCAGGTTTGTCTTTAAATACTGTAGCCCAACTAGTAAGATTCCCTCCTTGGTTGCTTTCTGTATGTCTCAGACATTCAGTGAGGCCCCTCTAATCTGGCTGGGTGAGGGGGAGTAAGAAGTTTCTTATCCCTGCGTGAATTCTGACAATGGCTCAGTTTACAAATCCTTGGTCATTCTTGGCCTGGCCTTGTGGGGAATTGTTCTCTGTATACACAGACAAGGATTCAAAGGGAAACCTATAAAAATGTCTGTTGCTTTTTCTCTCTGTGGCTTCTTCCTCTCTGGTATCTGCTCTGGAATTCTAGCCGGCTGAGCTTCCATGAACTCTGGTCTCTGTCCTCAACTTAGCGAGACCACAGTTCTGCGTTCCCACAAGAAAGCCATTCTTTGGAAAGTGGTTCAGAAATCTAGGGAGACTGTAGGCCTCACCTCATTTGTTTCTCTTCACTCAAAGATGACAGACTCTTCTCGTCCACATGAAACAATCCTTTCATATATTTTGTGCAATTTTCTATGTTCACCCAAGGAGAGTAAATCCCGTATTTACTCAATCTTGGTTAAATGCACTATTTTGCACCTCCCCAAATGGATTTCATGGACAATTTTCCTAACAGAACTAATTGTGAATTCTTTTGCCTCCACTTTATAATTACAAATACGATTTCATAAAGTCACTAGAACTTGGATCATTATAGTTCATAACTCCTTTCCAAAGGACAAGGTTTGGGCTCATCTCTTCTCAGAAAATATTTTCAGAATTATTAGAGAAACAGTGGTTTCTACATTCCCCCAAGAAGAGCTTCTTTTTCCAATTCACGAGTGAACCACCTTTGGAGCTCTGGTGGGGAAAATGCTAGAGTTCAAGTTCAGGTAGGTCTCTGTGGATTTTCATCAGCAGGGTCTACACAGCGTCACGAAGGTAATGAAGCTGACAGAGTAATGAGAAGGAAATGACTACAGAAACTGAGCTTCCCCTGCCACCCCACAGCAGAGGATAATTTGACAGTTCAACACCGCCTGTTTGCCAAAATACTTCTGTGGCTCATTTCTCATTATGGAAAGTAGCCCTGTGGGGGCATGTCACTGTGTCTGGGTGACAGGGGTCTATGTGGGAAAGCACGGCTCAGCGTGTTTGCTGCTGGGCTTGGCAGGCAGTGAGTGACAGGAGGTGTTGGGAGGATTCCCCGTTCTAAGGCTCTCTTCAACCCCACACACTCTGTTCAAGCCTAAATAAAGACATTACCGGAAACGTTCTTCTGCTACTCTGGGCTCAGTCCCTTCCTCCCTCCCTCTCTCCCTTCCCTGCATTCATCAAATATCTATTATCCCAATTAAGAAGATAGTTGAGGTACTTCACAATGCTTCAAAGAGCACCCTGTGCAGAGATAAAGAAGCTTGCAGCAAATAATTGAAACATACTGAGCTAACTATAATGGAGGTGTATTCAAGGGGGCAGAGAGGTGGAAGTGAATCGGATTTGCAGGGAATGCACCAGAGCCGGGCACTAAACCACCTGTAGAAATGCACTAGGTGGGTGAGTTAGGAAAGGATTCTCCTTTGAAAACACGCAGGACCTCAAGTTACACCGTGAATTCTAAAAGTTGCAAAACTACAATGAGATATTACCTCACACTTGCCAGTATGGCTAAAGTTAACAACACAAGAAACAATGGGCGTTGATGAGGATGCTGAGAAAGGGGAACCCTCTTACACTGTTAGTGGGAAGGCAAACTGCTATAGCCACTGTGGAAGACAGTATGGATGTGATTCAAAAAGTTAAAAATAGGACTATCCTATAATCCAGCAATTGCACTACTGGGTATTTACCCAAATAATTAAAAAATGCTGATCCGAAGGGGTACATGCACCCCAATGTTTATAGCAGCATTATCAACAATAGCCAATTTCTGAAAACAGCCCAAATGTCCAATAGCTAAATAAAGAAGATGTGGTACGCGCACACACACACACACACACACACAGACACAAACACAAACACACACACACACACAATGGAATATTACTTAGCCATAGAAAGAATGAAATCTTGCCATTTGCAACAACGTAGATGGAACTAGAGAGTATAATGCTGAACAAAATAAGTCAGTCAGAGAAAGACAAATAGCATATGATTTCATTCATGTGTGGAATTTAAGAATCAAAACAAATGACCATAGGGGAAAATAAGAGAGAGACAAGCCAAGAAATAGACTCTTAACTACAGAGAACAAAACGGTGGTTACCAGAGAGGAGGTGGGCTGGGGCCAGTTGAACACGTGGTGGGGACTCAGGAGGGCACTCGCTGTGATGAGCACCAGGGGTTGTATGGAAGTGTCGAATCACTAAATATTACACCTGAAAGTAATATTACACTACATGTTAACTAACAGGAATTTAAATAAAAACTTTTTTAAAAATTACAAGTAGTTAAATAATGCTAGAAAGAAAACTAAAGGAGGTATGGAAATGGGAGGTGGGGGGAATGCGGAGGTGGGGGTAGGCTGAGTGAGGGTTAAGGGGAGGCTTCCCTAACTTACACAGGTATTTGGACTCTGTTCTCCGTGGTTTTCCTCAGACTTCTGTGATGTGAACCACAACAAGAAATAGGTGTTACATCAGGATCTACTAGACATACATAGAATTGAAACAAAAGTTTCATGAAACACTTTTTAACCTCATTAAGTACCTAAATTCCTATTAATTCCACTTCATTCTATTTCGTGTTTTAGATACTGGTTAGGATTTTATCCCAGTGTCTGCTTTCAGGAGACCCAATCTGTGACAGTGGGTATTCTTGTCTTGCTCTAGATCTCAAAGAGCTTTCAACATCTCACCACTGAATGTAATATTTGTTATGAGTTTTTTAGATTTACTTGTCGGATGAAGGAAGGCCTATTCATATTTTAGTAAGAGTCCTAACACAAATGTTGGGTTCCACGAAACATTATTGAGCTGTTTATGTTTTTTCTCTATTAATTTATTAATGGCTACATTAAATTGCTTGACTTTTCTAATGGTAAAAAAAAAAACCCCTTGTGTTCACGGGATAAACTTAATTCAGGCTTTGATGCATTATTCGTCTTGCATATTTCTGGATCTGCTTTGCTCCCATTTGTTAAGAACTTCTAAAAATTTACAAATAGGAGAATTCACTCTAGTTGGTGCATACTTCTATGAGTACTGATAAATATATAGAGTCGGATAGCCACCACCACAAGTCATAATCGGCAGTGTTTAAATTTCGAATCATCTCATAAATGTCACTTTAAAAAGTTTCTTTGAATTGGCATTCGAATAAGTTCCATATGTTAAAATTTGGTTGTATGTCTCTGAAGACTCTTGTTAGACCTCAAGTTCTGTTCCGTCTTTCTCCATCCACTTTGCAATGTATTTGTTGAAGAGACTGGATCATTTTGTCCCGTGGAGCTTCCCAGAGGCCACATGTTGCCGAGTACAGCCCTGTGGTTGTTTTTTAACATCTGCCATTTGACATATAATATGCTGTTCAACATATCGTCCTCTCTTTGGTATTTTTTCCTAAATTGAAACTGGAGGCTTGATCAGATTTGGGATTGATCTGGGTGGCTAGTTTCCACATAGATTTGTTTTCCCCATACGGATATATGGGGAGTTTACTTGCAACTTTTTGTAATGTTAGCAGTAGCTAATGACCACTGCTTTGTACAAGAATTCATTATGTGTTACACAGCGATAATGTTCCAATTCTTTCATTTCTTCTTTATTCATTTGCTAGAATACTTCTATAAAGAGAAACTTTGCTTCATCTACTTTTTTTGTGACCTAGTAGTGTGGGAAGACATGATAAAACGCTGAATTCTTTCCTTTTATTTTCAAGTTTCCAATGGTAACCAAGGTTATTTTTTTCGTTCAGTATCATATTGCACTCTATAGTTTTATACATATTTCATGTGCTTAAATTCATAGCAGAAATTAATTTTAGTGATTCTCAAATTGCAACAGTTTAGGCCAATAAAGATTTACTTGAGTTGACTTCACATTTGTTTAGACGTAACATTACTCGTCTTGATGGGGCTCTTATTATCCAGTATAACAAGATATTCCAAGATCACCTTGTATATTTCTTGCCCCTGACTTGGAATCAGTCATTCTGAAAGGAGTTCTGCTTCCTTTGATGAGAAATGGCATTTCAAGACTACAGTGTGTGAACTGTGTTCCTTGCTACTGGTGTACTATGATATGTTTTTGAGGCATTTTCAGGGAGCAATGCTAGAAAGTAGGTGTCCATATATGTATGTGTATATTTATATATATGTGTGTGTATGTATATACATGTGTGTATGTGTGTAAATCTACCTCTGTCTAGAGCTATCTATCGATCTATCTATAGTTACCAAGCTAGCTATTTTCTATCAGACATTTTAGTTTGGATCCCAGGACTCCAAGAAACAGGAATAATAGAATATCATATATTTACTCATTTGATGAATCCCCAAGAATACATACCCAACAGTCTCAAAAGCAAACAAATAACAAATAACAGCACTATCACCAACAATATGCTTACTTGATATGGTATGTTTTTTTATTGCTGTCCCACTAAGGCATGAACAGTCCAGTGATTAAGGTTTTAGAATAAGTTTCACTCTGAGTGATTAGTCACCAAAGGACAGGCATTTAGAATCATTTGTTCAATATCACTTTTCAAGTTTTCAAGGATTGATTCCAAAATCAATGTTTGTTCCTCCTATCATATTCCTATTTCACCCCCCAACTAAAGTGAAGTACACACACATACATACACCACACACTTCTCACTTTTCTTTAGAAAAGTGGTAGCAAGCTATACCCTTTTCTACTTATTATTTTAAGACAATAAGATATTCTTATACTCTTGGGGGTGCCTGGCTGGCTCAGTCAGTGGAGTGTGTGACTCCTGATCTCAGGGTTGTGAGTTCAAGCCCCACGTTGGTTGTAGAGATTAGTTAAAAATAAAATTTAAAAAAAAGTTACTCTTAAGAATTCTCCAAATTAAAATATAGAGATATTCCTGGCTACTTTTCATGACTATTTAGTACTCCACTGTGGAGTATCATGCTATCTCCTATTTGGAGACTGATGGCCACCTGAATTGTTTCAACTCTGATATTTCAAATATTTCCGGGACGCCTGGGTGGCGCAGTCTGTTGGGCGTCCGACTTCAGCCAGGTCACGATCTCGCGGTCTGTGAGTTCGAGCCCCGCGTCAGGCTCTGGGCTGATGGCTCGGAGCCTGGAGCCTGTTTCCGATTCTGTGTCTCCCTCTCTCTCTGCCCCTCCCCCGTTCATATTCTGTCTCTCTCTGTCCCAAAAATAAATAAACGTTGAGAAAAAAAAATTAAAAAAAAAATATTTCCACAGAGTGCCTAGAGCACGTTTGATTTATTTATTTATTTATTTATTTATTTACATCCAAGTTAATTAGCATATAGTGCAATAATGATTTAAGGAGTAGTTTCCAGTGATTCATCCCATATGTATAACACCAAGCTAGAACACATTTTCATATTTTTGCCTGTGAATTTTTTGGCATCAACTCCTAAAAGTGTAAATGTGGGGTCGAAGGGTAAATGAATACATAAATTTCCTAGAAATTATTGCCTTTGCCTACAGGTGTTTATCAATCTGCATTTTCACCAGGGATACATGAGAATGACCAATTTGCCCCACAGCTGTGGCAGCGAAACATGTTGCCAAACATGTATTATGCTGTCCATATACTAGGTGAGAAATGGTACCTTATTACAATGTTAACTTTCATCTTTCTTACTGTGAGTGGATATAAGCATATTTTCAAATGGTTCTGTTATATACATTTTCTTTTCAATAAACTTAATGTTCACATTGTTAATCCACTATTCGTAGAGATGTTCTCATTTTTTTCTCTATTTTTATAAGCCCTTTATATATTAGAAATATTGAGCTTTGATGATACAGATTGCAAATACTTTTCCAATTTGGCAAACTTCTTTTTACTTTGTTTGGCTTTCTTTTTTGTAACTGTGCAGTGTTTATTCCTGTGGTACTACATTTATCTATCATTTCACTTATGACCTCTAGATTTTGAGTAATAGAAAAGTTGTTCACGGAACCAGATGACAAAGAAACTCCCCCCAAATACTATTCTATTCTATTTTCAAACTTTTGAAATAATCATAGATCCACAAAAAGATTGCATGATTAATCAAAAAGGTCCCATGTGTCCTTCACCTAGATTTCCCTAATGGCAGCATCTTACTTATTATAGTACAATATCCAAGTAATGAAATTAACCTGAGTACATTCCACACCCTATTCAGATTTCATCAGGCTTATATGCATTCATTTGTGTGCATGTAATTGTATGCAATTTTATCACAGGTATAGATTTGTAAACCACCAACACCTCAAATACCGCCTCAAATTATTTCATCGCTTCAAACACTCTATGGAAACTTCTTCTTCAGTCACACCCATCCCCTTCCCCCAACACTTTGTCCCTAACTGCTGATAACCACAGTTCCATTTTTTATCTCTACAATACTGTCATTTCAAGAATGCTATACAAACCGAGTCCTACCAAATATGACATTTTGAGATTGACATTTTCATTCAGCATATTGCCCTTGAGATCCATCCAAGCTGTTACTTGTATCAATAGTTTGTCCCTGCTTTATTGCTGAGTAGTATTCCACAGTTTGGATGTAATGTAGTTAAAGTGTTCACCCATTGGAGAACAACTGACTTGTCAATATTTGGCTATTATAAATAAAGCTGCTATGATCTTTCACGTAAAGGTTGTGTGGACATAAATTTTCTCCCAGGTATAAGTGTGCAGAAATATGATTGCTGAGTTGTATAGTAAATTTATATTTAGTGGCTTTTTTAAAAATAAACTTTACTAGTTTTCTGATTCTGCTTTAGCAAATTACCACAAATTTAGTGGCAAACACCTCAAATCTCATGTCTTACAGTTCTGGAGGCCAGAGGTCCAAAATGTTTCTCACTGGACTCATATCAAGCGAGTGGCAGCACTGTGTTTCTTTCTGAAGGCGCTGGAGGGAATCCATTTCCTCCCCTTTTCTGGCTTCTGGAGTCTGCCTGTATTCCTTAGCTCATGGCTCCATTTCTCAATCTTCAAAGGCAAAAATGCACATCCCTCCAACTCTTATTCTGCCCTCAATCTTTGTCTCTGAATGAAGCTGGGAAGAGTGCCTGGGTGGCTCTTGATTTCTGCTCAGATCATGATCTCACAGTGTGTGAGTTCGAGCCCCATGTCAGGCTCTCTGCTGTCAAAGAGGACCTTGCTTTGGCTCCTCTGTCCCCCTCTGTTTCTGCCCCTCCCCCACTCACATGTGCTCTCTCTCTCTCTCTTTTTTTTTTTTTTTTTTAATTTTTTTTCAACGTTTATTTATTTTGGGGACAGAGAGAGACAGAGCATGAACGGGGGAGGGGCAGAGAGAGAGGGAGACACAGAATCGGAAACAGGCTCCAGGCTCTGAGCCATCAGCCCAGAGCCCGACGCGGGGCTCGAACTCACGGACCGCGAGATCGTGACCTGGCTGAAGTCGGACGCTTAACCGACTGCGCCACCCAGGCGCCCCTCTCTCTCTCTTTCAAAAATAAATAAATATTTAAAAAAAGAAAGCTGGGAAAGTTCTCTGCTTTTAAGGGCTCCAGTGATCAGATTGGGCCCATCCAGATTATCCAGGATAATTCCCGTCTCAAAGTCCTTAACTTAATTACAAAGCCCTTTCGCTAAGTAATGGTACATATTCACAGATTTAGGAATCAGGAAGTGAGCATCTTTGGGTACTATTATTCTGCCTACACAGAAAGTGTTAAACTATATTCCAGAGTGGCTCTCTCATTTTATAATCACAATAGCAATTTCTATACATCCTCATCAGCATTTGATACTGTCACTCTTTTTCCCCAATTGTTGTGATAGATACATAGTAATATCTCATGATTTTAATCTGCATTTCCTTCATTAAGTTGAACATCTCTTCATGTGCTGAGTTGCCATCCATATGTCCTCTTTAGTGAAACATCTCTTCCTGTGTTTTCTAATTATTGAGTTATTTTTGGCTCAGTTGTAAACAGAACTTTATATATAGTTTACATAATCTAAATATGAGTCCTTTGTGATGTGTATAATTTGCAAACATTTTCTTCTGGTCTGTAGCTCGTCTTCTCACTCCCTTAACAGGTTCTTTTGCAGAGCAAAAGCTTTAATTTTGATGAAGACTGTTTTATCAGTATTTTCTCTTAGGACCATGCTTTGGGTATCACATCTAAGACACCTTCATCTGGCCATGATTTCCTCCTATGTTTTCTTCTAAAGGATTTTGTGTGGGTACATTTTATACTTAAGGATGTGATCCATTTTGAGTTAATATATATATATATATATGTGTGTATATATATATTTATATATATATTTATACATATAAAGTATATAAAGTACATGAGGTTCGTTCTCTTTGTCCATGAATGTCCAATTTTTCCAGTACCATTTGTGGAGAGGATGTCTTTCATCAATGGAATTGTTGCTCCTTCATCAAAAATCAGACATACTTGTATGAGACCATCTCTCAGATCTCTATTCTGTTTGTTCATCTCTGTATCTACCCCTCTGACAAGACCACACTGCCTTGATTATTGTGGATATATAGTAATGATTAAGATTAGGGGGGCTGATTCCTCCCAGCTTATTCTTTTTCAAAAGGAGCAATGAGTGGATTCCAGCCTTATCAGATATTTACACATACCCGAAAAGTTCTATGCTTAAAATAGTGATGTATCGGCAGACATACTATTAGAACTTAATAGAAAATCTGTAAGTAGACCTTACTGCATATTGAATTTAGGACACAATACCAAAAAAACATCTCGTATCAATAGAAAAGACAGACATTTAAATTAGTGGTTTTGGAGTAGCTGGCAAAAGATAAAGTTTGGTGACACCCTGTATGTGCAGGTTTTCAAATGGAATTCCACATTTTAATGAAATCATGAAAGTATCAGAAGGAAATATAGATAAATCTTTCTATAACCTGTGAGCTAGGAAATCGTTTAAATCTGTTTTTCAGATTCCAGAATCAACAAATAGAAATAAAGATAGATAACTTGGATTATATTAAAACTGACAAAAAATACTATATTCAAAGTAGAAGGGAAAATTACATGCTGAGGGAGAAAAAGACTAGTATTAGTGAGACAAACAAATTCTGGATTTCCTTTTTTAAAATCTTTGTTTTTTTTTTTTTTTTTTAGAGAGAGAGAGAGAGAGAGCATGCACATGTGCACAAGCAGGGGAGGAACAGAGGGAAAGGGAGGGAGAGAATCTTAAGCAGGCTCCACGCTCAGCATGGGGCTCAATCTCACCAACTCATGACCAGGAGACCATGACCTGAGCTGAAATCAAGAGTCAGATGCTTAACTGAGCTACCCAGATGTGCCTAAATTCTGGATTTTCTTAACATAGAGCTTTCATAGGGAAGAAGGAAGTCAACAACTTCATGGAAAAGGAGGCTAAAAAATTTACAGAAAAAGAAATGAAAAGGACTAGTAAACCAATGAAAAGATGTTCGAATTTGTTTATACGATAAGAGAAATGTAAATTAAAATTATAATGATATATTATTCCTCATCCATCAGAATCACAATAATCCCAAAGTTTGCCAATATACTGCATGATGAAACTGTGTACTCTTGTATATTGCTGGTGGAAATGCAAAAGTGTACAATGTCTTTGGAGAGGAATTTGGCAATGCCTAGGAAAATTACATATTCACAGTTACCCTTGGACCCAGCAATTCATCCTCTAGAGTCTCTCCCAAAAATGCACATTACAGTGATTGCAAATTCCTCAAAATATCATTTATTTTATCACTGCTTTGAAATGTTCATAGTTTTAAAGACTCACCATTTGATCTTGTTATTGAATGTTTAAATTAAAAAGCAAGTATACTATCATATCACTAATTAGTTTTTTGAAAATATTTTGATACCCTTCTTTCAATGTTATTCGAAATTCAAAATAAAATAAGTATGGCTCTTAGGGGTGCAGCTATCATAACCTCATAAGATCCTTCCCTCCCTCAACACACATAATATATACACACACACATTTTGAAAATTTTTTAGACTGACTGCCAAGTGAATATGTATCATCATGGGGTAAGAGAAGGCATGGCTTGGGCTAAATGTCAAGGAAAACTACTGGCACCAGTTAGCTGAGAACTATGGATAAAATTAAATCATAAGGTATTTGAGCAACCTTCATACAACCTTTCTGAAGTGGAGAGCAAAGAAAATCCACCCTCCTGTTATAGGAAAAGACAGTATTTTGGTCTGAATTATTGAGCTTGACTATTGACCAAATTCAATTGAATAATTCTTACTCTGACTAGTTCTATGTTGGCCTAAGCTTTAGGTTGGGGCATGAAATGTTAGCACTGCTTAATGTACTGATGAGTGAAATGTGCATAGCCTGGACTGGAATTGGGCAAGTAAGGCACCTAGGGTGCAAAATTTGAGAGGCATTTGTTTAGAGGAGAGTGTAGGTACAGGGCCTGCCCTAAAAGTGACTGCTCCCCAGGTTTTTGTGCCCTGAGCACCTTACGCACCTCATCTTAGTTTGAGCTGTGAAACTGGTGCCTATGGATACAAAGGGTTTGGTTAGTTCATGTGACAGAACTCGAGTTAGTGATAACTTTCTATAACCTGTGAGCTGGGAAATCTTTTAAATCTATTATTCAAATTCCAGAAGCAACAAATAGAAATAAAGATAGATAACTTGGATTATATTAAAAACTGACCCAAAAATGCTATATTCAAAGTAGAAGGGAAAATTACATGCTGAGGGAAAAAAAGACTAGTATTAGTGAGACATATTCGCATGTTATTCGACAGAGCTCGAACTAATACAGATTCTCTAATGCAGATCTGGAATCTTCCCTCCTATATTAGGCTGCCTTCACCCTTGGCACTGCTTCAGGAAAATTCTCTCAAGACAGAGTGGTCAGTCCTTTAGCCTGGATAAGACCTTGAGCCCCAATTTGGTCATGACATGATGACCAATCAGAGCCCAGTAAGACCTCATCCACAACAAGATAATTACACTGTTCAAACGGAAAAGTGTTTACCAGGTGAATTAACAAGGAAACAAGGAAAATGTTAATCCTTCATAACGGAGACCAAGAAACTTTCTTTAAGTGCTAACAAAATTATTATGAATAGAGCTATTATAAGCCAATAGTGACTTTGCTAATTTCCAAGTCCCTACCCCCATCTAATGATTAAAACATAGAAAATCCAAGGAAAGAAGTAGTTTTACCTTTTAAGACTTGTTAAGGATTTGAAAGAAATAGCTCTGGATTTTTTTCCAGAATACTCTAAAACTTAGGGTTTTCAATAAAACAAACAAACAAAAAATAGACCTGGTAGTCCTTATTTACCCAAGAGAAACAAAAACTTATGTTCTCAAATATTATAATCATCTGCTTTTCCTAATCACAAAATGCCCTTCAAGGGGTGAATGGATAAATAAATTATGGTACATCAATACAATGGAATACTACAAAGAAATTAACTTAGATGGATCTCAAATGCATTGTCCTGAATGAAGGATGACTGACCCAGAAGACTATTTACTATGATCCACTACCATAGGATATTTTGGAAAAGGCAAAACTATAGGGGGAGAAAACAGACAGTGGCTGCTAGGGCTGGGGTTTGGAGGAGGGGTTGAGAAAAAAGAGATAAGCGGAATTTTTTGAAATGATAGAACTGTTTTGTATCTTGTTTGTCATGGTGGTTCTTAACTATATGTATTTGTCAAAAATAATAGAATTATACACTAGCAAGAATAAATTTTACTGGAAAATATTTTAATAACTTTTTCAGTATAATTTGTTTCTTTGTATTTCTAACTATTTCATTACATGCATCTAAAAAATTATTCAGAGAAGAGATCCATAAGCTTTACCAGACTGTTGAAGGGGTTTGTGAGAAAAACAAAAAAAAATATCAAGAACCTCTCCAGTATGGGGTGCTACTCTTGGCTTTTGCCTTGTATCTTGTCAATGCCAAGTGTCAACCAAAATCTCTACTCATCTCTCAGCTGTTTGTCATGCATGCTCAGAGAGGAGACAGGATCACAGTGTGTGTGTGTGTGTGTGTGTGTCACAGAGGACTCTCTTTCATCCCTATCATGTTGTGTCCCTGACTCAACACTACCTTTGTCTCCTGTGTCCCCTTAGAGCTTCGCCCAGTGGTTGTCTCCCTCTTGATTCCTGGGGAGATGTCCGTGGGCAGACCTTCCTGCTCTACATTTTGTGCTCCTGTTTTCAGCCTGTGACTTGGTCCAGTAATCTTCAGCATCTTGTTTATTCCCTGATGCTCTTAAGACAAAGCTTTCTGAATTTTTCTACCTTTTTTATTTGTTGCTAGTGAAACTACTAATTTGAAACATCCAGTCTGATATTGCATAACCATGCTTTAATGGTGTTTCAGCTATCTGGTATTTTACTTTAGTTACTGCATGCTAACTTATCTAATTGACTCTTTTTAACAGCAAATCTATGTCATTCTAAGTGAATGGACACCAATGATAGAGAATGATTGATTCCCTCCGTGATTGATTAAATCTCATATTTGCTGATCCTGTTCTAATACTTATCCAACTGCATTTCTAGTTGATGCTTCAGTCCTGACTAGATACCATGACCCATCAGAATAAAAATCATTTAATGAATTATAGATAAAATTTTGATATTAGGCTTTTATATTTTAAGTATTATTTCTATGTTGGTTCCCAGTTCTATTCATCTATGAGGTTCTTGATTACACTTCCAATCCAATTAGGAAAGAAGTAAGAGTAATTCTATGCCTCAAAAGGTCTCTTCTGAGCTCTAGAAATATGTCTTCATGGTGTACAGTGAGGTTGGGAGATTGGGGGGAAATCCTTTATCCATGCATTCCTAAGACAGTTAGTATCATGACAGTGAAGTAAAAGGCAATTTTTCACATCTATGGTGTTATGTTGGGACCATTATGAGGTAAAAGAAACCAGGGAAAAAGAAACCAAGAAGTTAAGAGCCAGAGCCTAGATCCAACCAGGAACCTTGAGGAGATAGATTTTCAATCACATTTTGGAGATCTTTCTAGGAGCTACAGTTATCCAAAGATAAAACTGTCTCTGCTGCAGATGGCTCTGATCTCTTCACCATCACAATGGTCAGCCCAGGCTGCACAGCTGTTCCCAGAGAGGTTGGAAAGGCCAGTTAGAGTCTCATGGCACATTGGGCTGTGGCTACAAGGGACCTCTCCAACTCCAAGAATCAGTGAGTCTCCCAACCCCAAGAGTCTGGGAGGCTTGACTTTTTCTAGTTGTGTTGTCTAATGCAGTCTAATTATATATTAGTTGATAATCAGACTTTATCTGTCCCCTTTAAAGTTCAGACAGTAGAGTTACTCATACTACTTAGTTCTTGGTACAGCATTTCCTCTGGTCTATGCCAAGCTGTCCTCTTATTTATTAATTCAATGGTTTATTTATTCCCTCTTATTTCTACATAATCTGTTCCCATTGCCTTCTCTCACATTAGGCAAAATTCTAATATATTTAATATATATCTTCCTGTTTATATGCAAAACTGTATCCTCGTAAAATACTTATTCGTTTTGCAAAATGCATACTGTTGTTTTACATGCACTCATTTTCAATTTACACTAATGATATTATGTAATATAATCTCATTTTGTTTCTAACTTTTTTATTAAGCACTCATTCTTCACTATCCATCCATTTTGCTATATTTGGTTCATCGCTTCCAACTACAGTATAGCCCTCCATGGTGTGAACTGCACCATATTTGACCAACCCACTCGCTACCTCCAAAAATAAAATGAACACAGCCTTATCTATGTCCTCTTTTGGACTTGGAAATAAAGACTTTGGCATGTGTATTAGTCAAGGTTCTCTTGAAAACAGAACCAATAGAGTGTGTGCGTGTGTGTGTGTGTGTGTGTGTGTGTAGAAATTTATTACAAGGAATTGGCTCACATGATTATGGAAGCTGGTAAGTCCCAAGATCTGCAGGGTGAGTCACAAACTAGAGAGCCAGGAGACCTAATGCTGTAGTTCCAGACTTGAAGGGATCAGGATCAAGACCCAGGAAGAAGTGATGTGTTTCAGTTCTAGTCTGAAGGCAAAAAAAAAAGCTGATTTCCCAGTTTCAAGGCTGTCAGATAGGAAAAATTCTCTCGTACTCAGGGAAAGAGCAATTTCCACCCCACCTCCTGACTATAGGCCTTCAACTGATTGGACGAGGCCCACCCACACATGGAGGGTAATCTGCTTTACTCAGTCTATCAATTTAAATGTTAATCTCATCCAAAAACACCCTCACAAATACACTCAGAATAACATTTGACCAAATATCTAGGCATCCCATAACCTGGTCAAGTTAACACATAGAATTAATTATCATAGCATGTTAAAACCAGAAGTGTAAATGCTGAATCAGGAAGTATGTGTACCCTTATTTTGATCACATACTGTCTGTTGCTCTCCTGATTGGTATACTTAGTTGTCTCCTATTCACAGTGAATCAGGGTTTACTCCAGGGTTCTTAATCCCTGCTAACATTTAGCATCATTAAGCTTTCTAAGTCTGCCAGTCTACAAGGTTTAAAGAGATACCTCGAAGTTCAAAGAGATATCTCTGTTGTTTTAATTTGCATTTTTCATATTACTAATGAGTCGAAGCAGCTTGTCACGCACATGCTATCTGGTTTCCTCTCCCTAATTGTGGTTTTAATGTATTTAAATTTATAATGTCTCTAAGTGATTGCCCCATTTCATTTGTTATTTATTTGTATTTTCTAATTTTTCTTGTTCAGTCTTGCCTGAGGTCTATTTTGTTAATCTTTTCAAGAAACAAATGTTGGTCTTTTTTTAATCTTCTCTGTTGTTTTTGCATTTTATTTCCAAATACTCCCCACTTCTAATAGTTCTCTTTTTTTACCCTCTTTGATAAAAGTGATGATGGTTTGTTCTATATAAGATCCCCCTAAAAACACAGCAAGGGGCCTGGCACATAGTATATATACAATATAAGATGGTCAGATGACTGAATTAATGACAAACTATATTATCTTTGAGGTATAGCAGTTCATTCTGTTTTCTAAATTGAGTTTTCTGCAGCAAAATACGGGTATAAGGACGTAGGTATGGCCAAAGGGGAGAAAGAGGACAAACAGCTTATATTGAATGTGCCTCTCTAAGGTTTGATTACATCCACTGAATGCAAACAGGCTTAGGAATATGGGGAGTGAGGACGGCAATTCTCTCTTCCAAAAATAATACCAAAGAACCAGCATACACTGGGCTTTTTCAAGACTATTTTTTAGAGAAGTTTTAGATTCACAGCAAAATTGAGGGGGAGGTATAGAGATTTCTTGCAAACCTCTGCTGCACATATGCACAACCTCCCCTATAGCAACATCTTCTACCAAAGTAATATATTTGTTACAATTGTTAAGCCTACGTTGACACATTATTACCGCCCCCAAGTTCATACTTTACACTACAGTTCATTCTTGGTGTACATTTTATGGGTTTGGACAAAAGTATAATGATATGGATTATATCATTGTGGATTCACACAGGAGAGTTTCACTGCCCTAAAAATCCTCTGTACTCTGTATATTCATCCCCCTCTCCCTCCAACTCCTGGTCACCACTGATCTTTTCAATGTCTCCAAAGTGTGCCTTTTCCAAGATGCCATATATTTGGAATCATATTGTATATGCCCTTTCAGATTGGCTTATTTCACTTAGAAATATGCATTTAAGATTCCTACATACTTTTCCTGGCTTCATAGTTCATTTCCTTTTAACACTGAATAACATTCCATTGTCTGGATGTACCAGCTTATTTATCCATTTAGGTACTGAAGGACACCTTGGTTGCCTCTAAGTTTCAGCAGCTACGAATAAGGCAGCTATGCACAACCACGTGCAGGTTTTTGTGTGGACATACATTTTCATCTCCTTAGGGTAAATACCAAAGAGCACACTGGCTGGATGATATAGAAAGAGCGTGTTTAGTTTTGTAAGAAACGAGCGAACTGTCCTCCAAACTGGCTGCACCATTTTGCATTTCACTGTAGCAATGAATGGGGCTTCCTCGCTGACACTAGCTCCACATGCTCACCAGCATTTGATGTCAGTGTTTTGGAGTTTGCTGGTTCTAACAGGTGTGCAGTATCTTGTTGTTTCAATTTGCATTTCCCTGATGACAGATGATGTGGACCCTATTCTAATATGCTTATTTACTGTCTGTACATCACTGTTGCTGAGGTGTTTGTTGAGGTCTCTGGTCCATTTTTTAAATATAGTGTTTGATTTCTTATTCTGGAGCTTTAAGTGTTAGTTATTTATTTTGGATAACAGTTCTTTATCAGATGTGTCATTTGAAAATATTTTTTCCCCACCTTTGGCTTATCTTTTCATTCCCTTTACACCGTCTTTCACAGAACAGAGTTTTTCATTTTATTTATTTTTAAAAAAATTTTTTTTTCAACGTTTATTTATTTTTGGGACAGAGAGAGACAGAGCATGAACGGGGGAGGGGCAGAGAGAGAGGGAGACACAGAATCAGAAACAGGCTCCAGGCTCTGAGCCATCAGCCCAGAGCCTGACGCGGGGCTCGAACTCACGGACCGTGAGATCGTGACCTGGCTGAAGTCGGATGCTTAACTGACTGTGCCACCCAGGCGCCCCAGTTTTTCATTTTAATGAAGTCCGGTTTATCGATTATTTATTTACTAGATCATGTCTTTGTGTTGTATCTAAAAAGTCATCCCCATACCCAAGGTTATATAGGTTTTCTCTTTGTTGTCTTCTGTGAGTTTTACACTTTTGTGTTTTACATTTAGATCTGTGACCCTATTTTATTTTATTTTATTTTATTTTTTTAGTGAAGGGTATAAAGTCTGTGTCTGGACTCATTTTTTGCATGTGGATATTCAGTTGTTACAACACTGCTTGTTGAAAAGACTATGTTTGCTCCATTTTATTGTCTGCTCTTTTGTCAATGATCTGTTGATTATATTTATGTGGGACTATTTCTGGGTTCTCTATTCTGCTCTATCGGCTTATTTGTCTATGTTTTTGCCAGTACTACACTGCCTAGATTATTATAGTTGTAGAGTAAGTCTCAAGTTGGGTAGTATCGGTCCCCCAACCTTGCTACTCTCTTTCAATATGGTGTTGGCCATTCTGTGTTATTTGCCCTTTCATATAAATTGTAGAAGCATTTTGTCAACATCCACAAAATAACTTGCTGGGATTATGATTGGGATCACACTGACTCTATAGATCAAGTTGGAAAGACCGGACATATTGACAATATTGAGTCTTCTTATTACGAACATGAAATATCTCTCCACTGATTTAGTTCTTTTATTGTATTCATCAGAGTTTTGTGGTTTTCCTCAAACCTTAAGTTAGGTTTATACTTAAGTATTTCATTTTGGGGAGTGCAAATGTAAATATTATTGTATTTTTATATTTATTTTTTATTTGAGAGAGAGAGAGAGAGACAGTGTGTGTGTGTGTGTGTGTGTGTGTGTGTGTGTGTGTGCATGACTGGTGGGGGGATAGTGAGGGGCAGGGGGAAAGAGAGAGAGAGAGAGAGAGAGAGAGAGAGAGAGAGAGAATCTTAAACGGGTACCAGGCTCAGTACTGATCCCAACACAGGGCTTGTTCCCATGATCCTGAAATCATGACCTGAACCAAAATCAAGGGTCAAATGCTCAACTGACTGAGACACCAAGGAACCCCAATATTATTATATTTTTATCTCCAAATTCCACTTCTTCATATCTAGAAAGGTGATTGACTTTTATATGTTAACTTTGTATCCTACAACCATGCCATAATCATTTATTAGTTTCAGGAGGGTTATTTTTTAATCAATTCTTTTGGATTTTATAGATGATCTCGTAATCTGTGAGCAAAACTAGTTTATTTCTTTTTCAATCTGTATACACTTTCTTTTCTTTTCTTGACTTATAGCATTAACCAGAACCTGCAGTACAATGTTGAAAAGGAGTGGTAAGAAGGAACATCCTTGTCTTGTACCTGATCTTAATAGGAAAGCTTCAAGTTTCTCTATTAACTATGATGTTCATACAGAGTTTTTAAAGCAGGCTTAATGAAAATTCTGATTACCAGAAATATAATCACCAATAATAATGAGACAAGTTATGTGGAGCTAACTTGCAATATGAGGATGAGATACGGTTTTGCAAATCACAAATCATGAGGTTCCTAAACCCAGACTTAGACTTATAGAGAAAAAAATAGCATAAACTTGAAATATAAAGTACTAGGGTATGTTTTTTATGCAGTAATAATGCACAGGGAAGTAGATATTAAACATTAGCCAACAAGTTTGACTAGAGACCTTCCCATTAAGGGAATAATGGACACCAAGGAAGATTTCTGGCAACCACATTTTTTAAATGAGAAAAAAAAGAACTTTCCCAAGAGTACAAAGTCAAAGTCAAAAATTAAGTTTCTTTCTAGCAAAATACCACAAAAGAGAGTCAACACACCAAAGAATATGAAAGTTGCTATAGGGGCGCCTGGGTGGCGCAGTCGGTTGAGCGTCCAACTTCAGCCAGGTCACGGTCTCGCGGTCCGTGAGTTCGAGCCCCGCGTCGGGCTCTGGGCTGATGGCTCAGAGCCTGGAGCCTGTTTCCGATTCTGTGTCTCCCTCTCTCTCTGCCCCTCCCCCGTTCATGCTCTGTCTCTCTCTGTCCCAAAAATAAATAAACGTTGAAAAAAAAAATTAAAAAAAAAAAAAAGAAAGTTGCTATCATACATAAAGAAAAAGTTCTGATTGGCTTTGTGCCAGAAGACTTCAATAGAAATATCTAAAGTACCTAATACATTTTTATCAAGGAAATGAGAATACCTAGTGTCTTAGTTCATTTAAAAAGCTTAAAGAACAAACATTTAGTTTTCATAGTTCTGGAGGCTGAGAAGCCCAAGATCAATAATTTTGAATCAAGACAACTCTGGAGTCTGCACCCCGTCCCCCCCCCCCCAAAAAAAAGAATGGCTAAATGACATGCTAAATATATTATCTTCAAAAATAATGCAAAATCAAGAAAGATGGAGGCCATACAAAGGACAATATTGTCCTGAACTTCCATTCAAAACAATGAAAATATGACACACTCCAGCCTAATTGCACAGTGACCAAACAGTGGAAAGTGGGGATGAAGTGGATTCTGCTGCATGGGTGTGAGGTCTGTGCTGCATACAAAACCACTTATTCTGATGCTTAAGAAGGTTTCAAGCTCTTCTAAGTGAACTACAAGCCAAAGCACAAGTCACAAGCCACAAGTCAAGCTACTAATCTAGAGGCAAGACCAGAGAGCAAGCAAGAATATCAGGATCTGTGCTATGTCATAGACCACTACCACCATACAAATATTAAAGATGACAAAAACAATAACTTCAAAATACTGAACTCTGCAATTCAACTTAGTAACCCTACTGAAATATCCTTAGTCTTTGGTGACCCGTATTAATAAAGGGACTCCTTAGGGAGATATGTCATTCTGGGGACAGTGGAAGACTCCACCATGAAGCTCAGAGGTGCTAGTGCCCAAGACATTTGACCTCATCTTTTGTAATGGTGGTCAGACAAGGAGAATAGAGATTTAGTGAGAATTTTACCCCTAATATGTAACATCTGCAACATTTTTGAGGTTATATTTTGTCTGTTGATATTTTTTTTTACCCAATACTGTTAGTGAAACATACAATCTGTTCCAGTTTGTAGCTATTTCTAGGAGTTATAAGAAAGAAATATTCCCACAAATGTGGTAGATCTAAGTCAGTGACCTAGAGGTCCCCAAAATTAAAGTACATTTTACCCGAGTGTTACACTAAGATGCAGAGACCTTTAAGAAAAAGAGTCTCAGAACTAGGAATCCCAAATAAGAGAAACATTTACTATTAAAAATGTGGAGTAGAAGTATTCCCCCAAATGGAAATATAGAGTACTAGAAATACTGATTATAAAAATAGGGAGTATCAGAAATCTCAGTACTATAAATACTGAAAGATGGAAACAAAGAGTACCAGTGATGGAAGTGTTCTTGAAAAGTCCTTCCCACCTACAAGGACTTGTACACAGGTTAAAATCTACAGAGCACTTGTGAGTCCTCCTCAGTGATGTGAAATATCCTGGAAGTTATTATCATGGAAACCAAAGAGGTTTGCCTCTCCTTAACCTTTCACTAAATCCTCTTCTTTGTCACATCTCTTATGGTGATATTGACCACCTGGTTTTCCAAACTAAAGCCTCTCTTGGCGGATGGCTTGCAAACGTTTTTCAAGAACAGCTTAAAAGCTGAAACACTTCCATTTTCCCATTCATTGACATGCCAATCTTTCAGAGTGGCTCTCTGGTTTCCATGATGAATAAAAAGAGTTACCAAGATGCACATTCTTAGAAAATAATAATTACAATTAATTTCCCCACTTGAGAGAATGCACAACACAGGCTGTGGAGAGAGGGGGTGTTTGGGGTCTCATTGAAAACCTGGGTGCTCTGTCCCACCAAGTGCCCAAAGGTACCTAAGCCAACAGGTGGGGTATCAGAAAACCAAACACAGCCTAGACACTTAAGTATCTTGTTTATTTCATTTTGAAGCTTGATGTCCAACATCCTTAAACAATGTCTCTGGTTCTCTTGTGCCTTGGACAAGTGTCCGGTAATCTGTTTTAATCAATGAAGTGCAATTAATATTTCAATGTGGGAAAATAGAACATAGAGTTTGAAGAGGGCAAAGGCATGTGTTACTACAGCCAACTCTTTGGCCTCAACATTCTGAGTCTCAGTTCTTCCATTTCTTAAATGAATACACAGTACCTTCATAACAGATGATGATGATGATGATGAAGTGAAGTGTTAACAGAATACCTAGTATGGTCCAGGAATAGCATAAGGGCTCAGGTGAAGATTGTTATCTTGGCCTTGTGAGAACTCTGGTCCACCACTGGACTCTTGCCTGGCCTCAGAGGCTGAGAACACTGCCCTGAGTGTCATCCGTCCCTTTCCTGCCTCAAGTTTATTATTACCCACCCTGAAGTCTGTGAAGTTAGTACTTAACTGAGCCAGAGTTTAAACAAGACTATGTGACTCTCAAACCCATTCTAGCAGCACACAGTCTCCAAGGTTGAGGCTCAACATAAGTACGTTCACACTTACAGATATTATGTCCATTACATATGTATATATTACTACATATAATATATAATGACTATATATATGTGTATATATAACACCTTCTGTGTATTATATATGTTTGCTTCTTTGTTGTATCTCCTCTATAGGATGTAAGTTCCATGAGGGCAGAGATCTTGCCTTATTAACTCCTGCACCCCAACTCCAGGGCTGCTTGGCCCAAGTATGCAAAACGTTCTTTATAGTTCATCAAATAGTTAGTTCTTCTAATAGTTTTCTGGGTGTTTGCCATGGCTCTTCTAGGTGTTTCTATAAATGTTTGTTGAGTAAATGAGGGAATACATGGATGCATAAATTAAAATAGAACTTTGCAAATTATTTGGCGTAGGTACTATGTGAGCTTCAGAGAGAGACAAAAGTACTATTTGGCCTATGACAGTTCTGTGTTGACATTTCTTTCCTCCTGAGGTGTTAAAATGTATTTTACTGACCATCAGTTTCCAAATGGGGTATGCAGGTAAGAGGCATTCATTCATGAAAGAGCCTGACTTTTCAGGGGAATGCAGATGGGGGCAGATAAGGAGGGAAGGCATTTTTTATAATGCAAATAATCACCAGCCCTTTTTCCAGAGATCACCTTAAAAATCCTGCCAGATTGGATGTTATCTTAGACTATATTGATAGATCTCCAATAACTATAATTAAGTTTTTTCCTCCCCAGGGAGAAACAAGTGATCAATGACATTTTCTAAGACTTCTTGCAATTGTGTAGCAGAATGTATCTCTCAAATGCTGTAATTTGTGAGGACTTCAATACAAGACTTAATGAGGATTTGGAGACACGCAGATGGAGTAATCATCATTTAGCTGACAAAAAGAGTGTTAACATATCTAAAAAGGGCCTAAGGTTAATTGATATTTGGAAAAATGAAAGCCCTGCTTAGTATATTTTTCTTGCCACAAATTAGAGATTTACTTCTTGAACCTCATATCAGCATGACTTTGCTCATTACCTCCTCTGTTCACACATTTCGGTTTATGTTTCCAATCCCTTTTCAATCCCAAAGGAGCTAAAATGGAAGAGGGAGCTAGAAGGGTTCTCTTAAATAGTCACAGAACGTAGGGTAAGTTTGTAGTAAGAAGTGTATATCTTCATAATACAGAATTTGTAGAACATGAAATGTATAGGGAAAAGGGGGGAGAAACAGAAGTCCATATGCTAAAGCCACCACGTGCAAACATTTTGATGTATTATGTTTTATATTTCATTTATGCTTATTCTTAGCATATTTTAGATGTTACTATATGTACAATTTGCAGGGTTTTTTTAAGTTTATTTATTTTGAAAGAGAGAGAAAGTGTGAGTGGGAGAGGGACAGAGAGAGGGAGAGAGAGAGTCCCAAGCAGGCTCCTCACTGTCAATGCAGAACCCCATGTGGGGCTCGAACCCACAAACCACAAGATCATCTGAGCTGAAGTCAGACTTTTAACTGACTGAGCCACGCATGCACCCCAAATTGTGCAATTTTTAAAAGCTAACTCAAGGGATAATCCACATTTTAATGGTAAAATCATGCATCAGGAGCAGATTATAATTTAAATGATCATTTCCTTATTGCTCAGAATTTAGAATTAGTTTCCTTTTGCACTTTTATTAATGCTTCATTAAACATTTTTGTGACATTTTGTGACATTTTGTTTCTGAATTCAGGATAATGTTCTTACTCTTCAGTCCCATCAGTAGAATGTTTGGATCAAAAATTCAGAGCAAATGTAAAACTCCTTTATCAAACTTTCAATATTTTTTTCTTTTTAAAAATTTTTAAGTTTATTTACTTATTTTTGAGAGAGAGACAGAGAGAGAGAGAGAGGCAGAGAGAAAGGGAGAGAGAGAATTCCAAGCAGGCTCTGCACTGTCAGCACAGGGCCCGATGCAGGGCTCAAACCCACGAACCATGAGATCATGACCTAAGCCGAAACGAGGAGTCAGATGCTTAACTGACTGAGCCACCCAGGCGCCCCACAATACCTTTTCAAAAGAGTCAGACCATGTACTTTTACTTCCTATAAGAGAAACGCAAATAAATTCCTCAAGCCTGAGTCTTTCATCGAACATATTTCACCAACCCTGACTTTAAACTTACCCTTGTTCACAGCAGACAGCACCTGAGGCAACCTAAGAAAAATCGCCCTCTCTCTCTCTCTCTCTCTCTGCGTTATATGTTGCTCTAAGAAACGTAAAACACAGTAGACTTCTGCTCTGCAGTGTATGTGGTGGTGTCATCATTGGCTGGAATCACATCACATGCAAGCCAAAGACATATGGGACGAGGACCCAGAAACCGCAGGAGAAAAGGAGGAGACTTGCAGAAGCCAGTTGGTACTGAGGCAGAGGTCACACGGCCCCAGAAGCAGGGAGAGCCTGAGATAGAAAATCACGTCAGCTTAAAGGGTTTACACTCCCCAGGAGGTCTGGTTACACTTTCCCCTCTTCTTATAATCAACCTCCTGTTTCCTTAAGCTTCTCTGAGTGTGTTTCTGCTCCTTGCAACAGAAAATCCCTGACAAAGCACATGTCGGTGCCAAAAAGGGACAGCATTTTGTATATAACTGTTTGCAATTTCTCAAGAGCTTCTAGAGAAGCCAAATGTAATGGATATAAGATTACTGCTTCAGGGCTCACATCAACTTAATAGCCACTCATTCAGTCTCTATGTACAAACACACACTATATGTACACATATAAATGTGTATGTTTTATGCATCTACACATATATGTATGTGTGTGTGTATCTCTACATATACACACACACTCACGACTAGTTTTCTGATAGAAAGACTCAGCAGAGATTTGAAGGCCCATGTTCATTACCAGCAGGTATGCCTTGATGCTACCGTCCAGTGTCCTGAAACCCAGAGAGAGTAAGGAGAAGCGATTCTATCACCTCACCTGGGGAAATATCATAAAAGAACACAGACGATGTTTGTAGCAAATCTGTAACTTAACACAGAGAATTTTAAAATCAGCTTCCTGAGAGAAAGTAAGGAAGGGTGATGTCACGGTATTAAAACAATAAAACCTATAATAAACCATTAATATGCTACACAATAGTATTTCTGCACCAGAATTGGCAGACAGGTGATCACAGGGAAACAAGAACTTACAGGTTATGATTCCTCAGTGTGCCCTGCAAGCATGAGGGTTGCTGTGTGTGTCCCCCATGGATTATAGCTGCAGGAGTTCTTCATGGTAGGGATGAGCACACTTCCACCTGTGAGGGAAACTGAGGCAATGTTACCCGGTTAGCCTGCATTCCCTGTGTTAGCAAGTGATAGAGCTGGAATATGAGCCTGGAGCCCCTGGGAACCCCAGGCACCATGCTCTTCCCCCTCTTCCATCTGACTTACACATGTTTCTATTTCCACTAAACCTGGAGGCAGAAAATGCTTCTGTGCTCGGGGTCTTTTTTGACTTATCCTTAAGCCAAACATATTTGGTAGGGCTTGTTTTCTTATGATCAAGGATTGAAACCTATCCCTCACTCATCTTGTCCTTATTCCCCTAACTCACACTCTGCCAGACTTCCTAGCTTTTGAAATTACTGAATTTTGAGACAAAGATATATAATCACTAAGATAAAGGGCTGAAGGGACAAGACTCTTAAAATATGAGTTTTCTAAACCATACCTGCTTTTAGGGCAGCCTCAGGTGAAGGCAAGAGAAATAAAGTAGAAGGGGAAAAAACAAAGAACCTTCCAGATTGTGTTTCTGCGTTCAGGCTTCCCCTCCCCACCCCACCTCCACCATGACTGGTCAAAATGAGTCTTCCACTCCTCCAGATTCCGCTGAATGTTTTTAAAGTATCACTACTTCGACTCATCCATTCATCTCCCTCCACGTTCAAGGGAAGATTCACATTACTGATTTTTCTTACCCTGAAACTTTTATTTTCTAGCCCGAGTAAATTGATGTTCATCTCCAATTGCCCACATGATCTCCAGGCACACGCATTCTACATCGATGTGCTCTCCGAGACGTACGGCTCCACTGTGGGTGCGATGGGATATAGTTACTGAAATGAAATGTAAAAACCAAGAGGAAAAAATCACTGCCGGGCTCCCTCACCCCATTTCCAAAGGGTCACACTGGAATTTATCCTCCAAAGGATTCTCTTAGGCTTTATCTCACCCTGGGGCACATCTTAGAGGGTGCTGTTTGGAGATGCCAGAATTAATTTTCTATCAATAAAACATTCTACTTTATTATATCGGTGTCTTAATTCATTCACTCACTTAGCAAACATTTATGGAGTGACCTTTATGTACTGGGCACTTTGCAAATCGCTGAAGGGAAAAGATACTGAATTTTGTAAGATAGAGATTCTGTCTGTGGTAGGAAGAAGGAAAGTGGACAGTCATAGAGAGGTGAGATAGGGCTTCAGGTGGATACTTGGGGGTGCCTAGAAGGGCACCCTCATTGTGCCCAAAGTGTATTGGAAGAGATTTAGCCAGAGAGGGCACTTTTGGCTTAGTATTTGCAGAATAAATTGGAGAGGGCATGCACAAAAGCACGTGTGTCTACTAGAACCAGGGTAGATGGGAATGCATGATTCTTTTGACGACAGAGCCTGGTGCCAGAAGCCATGAGGAGAGTGTGGGGAGCAGCACAATGATCATGGGGGACTGGCCATTCCTAGTGAGGTAACAGACCAGGGCCACACCATAGAGAGCCCCCCTAAGCAGTGGTCAGAGCTTATCTTTACTCTGCTGGTCACTCACAGGTGTGGCAATGTAAACACAGGGCTGTATTTTCCCTGGTCCAGAGCTCATTATGGGTGGTGGATGTTGACTTCCAGATCCTGCATGCTCCAGGAGGGGGCTCTAAATTCCTGGTTTGAAGGAGGAAATAAGAGGAGAAAACAGAATCCCTGTTCTGCTATTTATTAACTGTGAGACCAGAACAAGTAAATTAACTCTCTCATACTCTGTTTACTTATTTGCATATTGAGGGTGAACTGGGCTGCCTTGATAGGTAAATATCTCAGTGTATAAAATGCCTTGCTCGCTGTCTTCGTGGAGATAAAGCACACTGTGATATTTACCAAGATTCCCTCATCGCTGCCCCCTTACCCAGCTTTCCACCTTCACCACCTGTGTCAATTCTGAGCTTGGGAGTTGCAAAAACCACATCTCTAGCAATAGGCTGAAGATTTGGGAGTCAGTGTATGAGAGGAGGCAAGCCTTAGGCTCTAGCGTGTGTGGCTGAGATCTCTAGTGTGTGTGTCCTTCTTTCCTATTGCCTGCTTTCTGGGGGCATGATGATCAGCTCCCAAGATAGTTTTGGGGAAGTCAAGGGTAGAGGGAGTCTGGGCTCCTGATTCATTTCCTATGGTTACTATAATAAATTGCCACAGAGTCAGTGGCTTAAAATAACACATGTTTATTCTCTTACAGTTCTTTGTGGGTCAAAATCAAAGGAGCCATGCTCCCTCTGACGGCTCTATGGGACAATGTTTCCCTGTCACATTTTGGAGGCTGTCCCCATTCCTTGGCCGGTGTCTTCTTCCACGTTCAAAGCCCACAGAATAGCATCTTCAAATCTCACTCTCTCTGCCAAGGTCACGGCATTGTCTCCTCCCTTCCGTCTAGTCCTCAAATGTCGCTCTGCTCCCCACTTATAAGGACACCATGATCACATTTAGGGCCCAGGTGGGTCCAGACAATCTTCCCCATCTCAAGATCCTTATGTTAACCAACATCTACAAATACATTTTGTGTATTGTTTGTTTCCTTGTTTGTTTTTAATTGTTAACTAAAGTATAGTTGACATATAATATAATATTCATTTCAGGTGTACAACATAGTGGATTTGACAATTATAAATGTCACCACGGTGAGTGTATTTACCATCGGTCACCGTACAAAGTTATTACTATATTATGGGCTACATTCCCTACGCCGTATCTTTCATCCCTGTGACTTCTTTTTTTTAATAACTGGAATTTTGTGCCTCCTAATCTTCTATTTTTCCCTTCTCCCTGCCCCCCCCCCTTTCTGGAAACCACCGGTTTGTTCTCTTTTTCTCTGTAGTTACGGGTACATTTCTATTTTTTGTTTATTTGTTTTGTTTTTTGGATTCCACATATAAGAAAAATCATATGGTATCTTTTTCTGTCTTATCTCACTTAGCTTAATACCCTCTAGGTCCATCCATGTTATCATAGATGGCAAGACTTTATTCTTGTTTATGGCTGAGGAATATACCTTTATATAAATATACACACACACATACATACTCTTCTGTATTCATTCATCTATTAATGGGCACTTAGGTTGCTTCCATTTAAGGTAACATACTCACAAATTCTGGGTACAAGAACCTGGAAATCCTTCAAAGCTAGTTATCAGCCCACCAGGGCTCCTTTAATGAATAAAGGCCCTAGAGCCCTGGGGCAGAGGGGACTAGGGTGAGGCGAGTGTGGCACTCAGGGCACATGACCCAAGGTGGCTCACACTCTCAGGGTCCTCCTGAGTGAGGAATCAGCTCCTGAAAATGAGCAGCCCCTTAAATTTTGGGCCCTTGTTGCCTTGCTCACCTCACCACAGTCCAGGTCCTGTCTTGGACTGGTCCAGTGCTTCAGCAATGGCAAAGCAGAGCTAGAGCAGAGTTAGGTGGGCGTATGTCTAGGCAGCAAGGCTGAGACAGTCCAGTAGAGTTCCTGCTGGTTCCAGGAGCTGGGGTGCATTTGCATGTGGGGGGCCGGGGGGTAGGGGGCAGGGGATAGAGTAACAGATAAGGAAGAAGATATAAACAGCAGAATGATTCCCCATGATCACAAGCCTAATATCTCACTCTAGTTACACCCCAGACTGGAGCAGGTTTCACTCACACAAAGCCAATCTTGGAGACACCTTGCTTCCGTTTGGGAATGGGATCCCAGGCCAGGTGGAAACAAGGTAGTCTCAGAGCTTGCCAGCAGGGACTGCACCAAGGACAAGATGAAAACCGTCTGGGAGGTACTTACAACGTGGAAGAGGGATGGGCAGACTGCAGACTGGCACTAACTGAACCTCCTGGGGATGAGGCCCCCTGCAGGAAATGACATGCAGACGTACTGCCTCATGTATGTACACCCACAGCGTCTTGTCTGTGGACGCAGTGAGCAATGAAAAATGTCCCTTTCCTCTTAGCTTGCCTTACTCAGACCGGAATGCTGTCTGGGCAGTATCAGTTCTGGACTGCTGTCTCCAGGAAACTCAATGAAGAACCGCCCTGTCCACAGGCCCAGGCCCGGCTGTCTTCCTCCATACCTCCTCCTTCTCTTCCTCACACACTCCCAGTGAGAGGACAGTGACTCAGGCTAATTATACAGTAACAGGAGAAAAAAAAATACACTTTTTTTCTCCCCCCAGCAGCAGCTGGGACTTTCTATTTATTTGTCCGCTATTTATAACTCACTCAGACAAGGAGGTCTTATCTCCTCCTTCTCCTCCTCCTCCTCTCCAAATGAAATTTCTCTAGGGCGGATCCAGCTTTATCTAAATTGGTTGGACAGAGGAGCACAGCATATATAATCCATACTGAAGGAGATAAGGCTTTCTCCTTGTACTAGATGTAAAAATAACCAACGAGCAAAATGAGCATGGATAGGGAAAAATTAATTTACTTGCCTGCCTAATTACTAGATGCAGGATAAATGTATCTGCTTAGTTCCCTAATTATAATAATACTTAGCAGTTGCATGAAACTCTTCATCATCAGAAACACCACCCTCTCCTGACACTAAATGATTAATCTTTGGCATCCCTGTGTGAGCATCTTATCAGAGCAAGAGAAGTACCATGAGGTTGGAGGGGGTCAGGGGATCAGGGTGAGGTGCTGAGGTCACTCCTTATCATTAAAGCAGAAGCTGCTTCCTGTGTCTGGTCCCTAGGCTTTAGGACCTGGGAGCCAGTGGATAATCTGTCCCCTTGGGCCGGCACAGGACCGGCCAGCTGCAGTGAGAAGTCTACCTTCAATTCCCAGAGAGCCTACAAACTGCCACCCATCTGGCTGTGTAGCTGGAACTCCTCCTCCCACAGGGAATAAGGCCCATGATGGCCCTGAGCTGAGGACCTCCCCCCTGCCCCAGGTGCCATCTTGGAGCAAGGAGCAGTCACCGGATGAGCCCCACGGGGCACCTTCCATCTGCTAATGGGTTGTCTCCCCACTTCTTGGCTTGATGTTCATTTGCTCACCTCTACTTTTCCTTCTACCTGTGGTGGGATCCAGTTCCTGGCACTATTCATATCAACTCAGAACTTGATAAGACCTATGTTTTCCACCTTTGCAGGGTACTAGGACCTCTTTGCCTCCAAACCCTGTGGCCTCACAGTCCCCGAGACTTAGATTAGACACCATGAGAAGACACAATTCTAGCCTCCAGTGGAGCTGGGTTTTCTGCTCTATCCTCCTGAGCAATAGGAGGTTTTTGCCCTCTTGGAAGGACATTATTCTGCCCACTCCTCAGGCTTTCTTCAGCCTGCTCTGCTTCTGGCTGGAAGCTCCCAGCATGCCTGCACCCTGGATCATGGCTGCTAGGGCAGGAGACTTTGGCCCAGGCCAGAGCTCTGTTCTCAGGCAAAGGAAAAATGTACCCTGCCTCCCTGCCCTTTACACTAGATACTATCTAGCAGCTGCAGAGGGAAGAGAAGGGAAGGGAAAGGAAGGGAAGGGAAGGGAAGGGAAGGGAAGGGAAGGGAAGGGAAGGGAAGGGAAAGAATCCAACACAATCATTACTATGTTTTAGTGCTTGATAGACCTTCAGTAAAGTTTGTTTAAAAACTTAAATTTCAGATCATTTGCCAAGGCCTCATTTTTTGTGACTTTCAGAAAAAAAGTAACCATATAGCCAAACTATGGAGAGCATCTACAATCATAAGATCTTGCTTTTGTCTTGTAGCCAGGGGTGGGGAGAGGGGGGGGATCAATGAAAACAATCATTACTTAAACTGCAGCTTTATTGTATTTTTATTTTTTTCTTATTTTTATACACATAATAGGCCATATAAATATTGCTTAAATTTAAAATTCACTAAAGCTCAAAGCTACCATAATGGGATAAGAATTATAAGCTCTAATTATATAGCTTTGAGGCAATGTAATTATGCAACAGTTTTTGAAAAAGAGTGAACACAACACAGGGGATCTCTCTCTCTTTCTCATTTTCTTAATTTGGGGCTTGATCCTTAACCATGGAAGAAGAGCTAACTCCTGGATTTCCACCAGTCATTCCTCCATAGTTCAGTTAGTGACACATTTCAGGTTAAATCATACAGGTTCAGAAAAGGGAGGGGGCAAAGAGTTTGCTGCATTTTCCCACAATATGCCCATAGGTGAGGTGGTGACCCCTAACCCCATTTCACAAATCAGGAATCTGAGCTTGTAGGTTCTGTCTGATGCCAAATCCCCACAGCTTATCTCTGTCTGTCACACACTGAGCCAGTTCAGAGCACCAGCCAAGATGGCGAAGGTGACAGAGAAAGCCTCTGACAAAGGAAAGACACAGTAGGGCAGAGTGCCACCAAGGAATCCCTGAGGTGCCAGAATGTGGGGGAAGGGCCACACTAGTCCCTCGGGGAACCCAGGGCTGGGATGAGATTGAGAGCTTTGGAAGGTCGGGTTTTATTAGACACTGACAGGAAACTAGTAGCCCATCCCAGCTCTCCAATAGTGGGCTGAACTCCAGAGTAGTCTGTTTCTGGAGATGAATTAACATAGGAAAGGAACAGACTTGTCAAGGATGATGTAGAAGAAAGGCAATTTGCAAAGCAAGTAACTGCTTCTCTGGAGGTTATTTCCAACTGTGAAGAGCTCCCACCCTCTATTTGAACTTTCAGTGTTGCTGTTTCCCAAGCTTAAACACATGCTTCCCATTTCATAGATGTGTATGTGTGTGAGACCATAAATGAAACTTACACTGAAGTCCACCCTGTGCAAAAGCCACACCACACCAGTGCATTCAGCAGGCTACCCCATTTATCAGAGAAAGGAGAGATACATTGTATCTCCTGACCTGTGATCCGTTGATTAATTAAACCGGTGGGGGAGAAGGGCATGGTTATCCTACTTAGATTCATCAAAAACGACGATCAGCAGTGATGTTCTCAGTCGGGTAGCCAGAAGTTTTCTCAGAGGATGCCTGTCTTATTTTCATAATAAAAATAGCCAACATATATTCCACGTATTCTGTATCTTCTGCTTTCGAAGTGTATGCTATATGTTTCCTGTATTGAATCTGCACAGCAAATTATTCTTATTAATGATCATTCCTATTACACAGAACAGGAAAAGCAGCTCCGCTAAGGTGGCTTGTGTACCCAGAGCCCGCAGTGTGATTCCAAGCCCGGATTCTAATGCACTTGCACTGCACCCTCTGCCCGAGGATAATCAGAGAAACCAGAAACACAATTCATTCTTGTAATTTCTGGGGAAACTATTTTTGGGGTACTGTGGACCTGTCAAGGAGGTGGCACTGTTTTCAGAGATAGAAGCCCTCTGCCCATCTTTGGTCTCCTGCTTTCCATCTGTCTTGGACATCAGCGCCCATCAGCTTTTGCAGCTGCCTTCACCAGCACGCATGCTGCAGCACCCTCTAGAAATTCCTACTTCACACCCAGACCCCCTTCAAAGAAACTTCAACCTGGATTCTGCCCACACCTCTTAATTATTTATCCACAGAGCCAGCTTCCCTGAGAGTCCCGAAACCGTCATCCGTCCTTGGCTATAGCACCCTAAGAGGTTGAAGACAAACACGTTCTCTTTTTCAGGAGGCTAATTCTGCTTCGCACGGACATATGCTGTACTGACAAAGGGCCGCAGGCCTTTCTCTCCCCAAAACTTTCAAAACAGAAGGCCTCTGTCCAAAATAGAAATGTGTGTTACACTGTTCCCATAAAAGAAGGAGACAAGAGGAGTGTCAGAGCCACAAACATTCTATTTCTAAGTTCAGAGCAAACAAAAAATATGTCAGCCCAGAGGGGATGGAATTGGAGGGAAGGGGGAGCGAGACATGCGAACTTTATTCTATGTTTAAATCCCAACATATGGGCCATTTCTATTTTGGGATGACAAATACTGACGTCCATATTATGATAATTAATGATATAAAAAGAGGAGCTAAGCTACATTTGAAGGTCTCAGTGGGCGATCCTGTTATCAGTAGAGTGGAGGCCATGTGCCCATTTTGCAGATTAGATTTGAAGAAATCAAGTGGTACTGCCCAAGGTCACCCAGCTATTTGAAAGCAGAGTACAGATGAGAATCTGAGCCAGGGTACTAATTTCTCCTGATGAATCTCATTTTCTGGGATCAACTTTTAACAACTCGGTGTACCTCTAAGACAAAACCCTCCCAGATCCCGGGTTGGGAGAAGACCCCTTGGAGGGGCTGAGCTGAAGGACAGATGTTGCTGAAGGCTAGTGATGGGGACCTGGCACCTGAGCCCCAGTAAGGGGAACAGCGCTCTGTATGAGCCAAACTCAGCACTCAACAGACCATTGGGCCATTCCTATTGGGAGGCTAGTTGGAAATACATTTGAGAAATCAAATGAAATAAATCCTCTACATCTTTCCCATGAATGAAAGTGGACTAGTTCCCACAGAACATGTCACCTGGTGCTACTAACATGTCTCTGTCCAAGGACCCCAGACTCTAGCCCTTCTCTGTGCCTAAGCTGTAGGCCCCTATTCCTCACCCTGGCTAACTTGTGACCTAGGAGGTCAAATTATGACTGCAGACTACAGTTCCACAGGGATTCCCAGCTGCTCCAAAACTCAGGCCCTTTATCCTACCAAAATTTTTGGTTTCAGAATGCTCACTCAGCAGTTCACAAACTTAGGTGTATGAAACGTGTAGCTTTCTTTTTATTTTTTTTCTCTAACGAGACATGATTTATCAGTACCTTAGAATTCAAGACCATTATAATAGTCAACTTAGTGATACCCACCACCTTTGCTTAAAGTTTTGTCTAGGTTTCCAAAGCTTTGCACGTGTCAAGATTTTAGGGTAGGATGGCAACCAACCACAGCATATGCTCAGACTTAGGTTTGAGCATTTGGTTTTTGGTGGTCAGTCCGCACAGATGACTGGGTTCCTTTTCTCAGGGTCCTCACGCACAGTTCAGCTCTCTCTCAGCTGACTATGGTGCCTTTTGTAGTACAGGAGAAAGGATACTTGTAACTACATCACCCTGGCTTTGAGAAACTGGCCTTTTACTCTGGCCATGTGTCTCCTGGTGCAGAGGGATGTTCTCCTTCACTGGAAGCTTCCTGTGCTAGAAAAACTCTGAGACTCTGTTGTGAATTTGATCCCTAATTTCACTTGGAATTTTCTTTTTCATCCTCTCAAAAGTAGCAATTTTACCCAAAAGTTTAACTAAATACCTGCTTCTTGTTCTGGCAAGTGGATTCTCTTTTCTACTGCATCTTTGAAATCATTGCTTCTGAAGGCATTCCAACAAATTTCAAGATCTAAATTTTCTTTCTGCCAGGACTTTGAAAATTCACAAAGGACATAAAGAACTGAAGAGTAGAATGCTTATGCACACACACACACATGCACACACACTCGTGAGCATGCGTGTTTTAGAATTTACTGATTAAATCTTTTTCCTACCTTAATTGATCTTTTAAGTATTATCATGTGGTTTCTCTCCTTTATTAATGTGACAAAGTACAGTGATTGATTTTCAAACGTTAAGCCAAACTTTAGTTCCTGGAATAAAAATCCCGATTCAGTTAAAAGAATACATTTGCTTTTCTGAAACTCTGGATTAATTTTCTGGAGTTAGTTTAATAATGAGTATTTAAGAATTTTGCACCTGTGTGCAAGAGGTTGCCCTTCCTTGTAAACTCCTCGTCGGCTTTAGATATCAAGTTATACTGATCACGTAAAATGAGTTGGGAAGGAATCCCTCTTACTCTATTACCTAGACAACTTTGTTTAACATCTGGGTCATTGCTTTCGTAGATACCTGGTAGATTTCACCGGTCAAAGTTTGTCAGGCAGCAGCTGTGGTGGTTGTGTTGGTGTCTGGTGGGTACTGTATCTCCTAGAGATTGAATTTCTTTACTTACATTTCTTTTGGGCAGATTATTTATGTTCTTCGTGTCACGTGTGGTTATGTTGTATTCTCTAGGAACTTATCGCCTTCAATTTTCAAAATTATTGGCAGACAACTGTTCAGACTGTCCTCTTCCTACCTTTAAAGAGTGACCGTGGATGCTGTTGGGACAGTTTTCATTTCTAACCATGGAGTCATTCATGCCATCTGTACTTTTCTGTGTGTGCATTACCTCTAGCAGTTTATCAATTATGTCTTTTCAAATGGCTTTGCCTGTGCTGATTCTCTGTGTGACGGATGTCATTTTGATTCTAGTATGCTTGTTCTATTGCCTCCTGTGTCCTTCCTTCTACTTTTTTGGGGTTTAATTTGATGATTTTTTTGAACTTCTTGAAATAAAGGCCTTACCCTATATTCTACATGTCTAAGGTTATAAATATGCCTATAATCACAGCTCTCATCATGTATCACAAATTTAAATACATCATATTTCTATTATTATTCAGTTCATGATGTTTGGTCTGTTTTTGTTCCAATTTCTATTTTCATGTCTTCTTTTTTTTTTTTAATGTTTATTTATTTATTTATTTTGAGAGAGAGAGATAGAGAGAGAGAGAGAGTACATGTGAGTGGGAGAGGGGCAGACAGAGGGAGAGAGAGAATCTCAAGCAGGCTCTCTGCTATCAGCACAGAGACCGATGTGGGACTCGATCTCACCAACCATGAGATCATGACCCAAGCCCAACTCAAGAGATGGATGCTTAATCGACTGAACCACCCAGGCGCCCATCATGTCTTCTTTTAACTAGTGATTATTTAGAAGCATACCGCTTAATTTCCAAACATATAGGAAATTTCAAGAATCATTTTGCTACTGACTTCTACTGTAACTCCTGTCTAGTAAGGGAAAATATGTTATATTCTCTCTCTATTTTCTGATTTGTATCTGTCTTCTATTTTTCTGCTGAATCTTTGAAATCTGTTTCCAAAGGCATTTCAATGAATGTTGGTATCTAACCCTTCTTTCCACTAAGAGTTTTGAAAAGTTCAGTTATTTGGAATTTTAATTTATACCAGCAATTGGTCAATTTTGGTTTAATAGCCCATGTGCTCTTACAAGTGAATATATATTTTACTGCTGTTGGATGCATGCCTTTAATCATTATTTTAATCAAGATTCTTGCTGATTTGTTGGATTCTTATTCTTGCCATCAATAGAAGGATAAGTTATTATCCCCCACATCAATCCTGGTTTCATATTTGTGGTTTTTTTTAATTCCACCAATATTTGCTTTACATATTTTGAAGCTATTGTGTGTTAAAATTGAATCCCCCCTGAAAGATATCTTGAAGTCCTAGCCCCTGGAAACCGTGAATATAAACTTACTTGGAGGTAGGGTCTTTGCAGATGTAAGTTAAGATGAAGTCATACTGGGCTAGGGTAAGCCCTAACCTCAAATGATCATTCTTATAAGGAGAGAAGACAGATACAGGGCAGAGAGAGCCATGTGCAGACCGAGAGGTGCACAGACAGAAGTCACGTGATGGTGGAGGCAGAGGCCGTATTGACGTGGCTGCCAGCCAAGGCTTGGCAGTCAGCACCAAATGTTAGGAGAAGGCAAGGAAGGGGTCTTCCCCGAATCTCAGAGGGAGCATGACCCTGCAGACACCTTGATTTCAGACTTCCAGCCTCCAGAACCACATGAGAACAAATTTCTGTTGTTTTAAGTCAATGCTTCGTTAAACAGCAACCCTTGGAAAACAGTGGACAGGGTATGTTACTAGATGCATAGAAATATAAGATTTGTATAATTTCCTGGTGAATTGAAACTTCTATCATTATTACATACTCCTGTATAGCAATGCTTTTACCTTAAAGTCAACTCTGGTATTATTATTACTCCTCCTTCTTTCTATTTAATATCTGCATGATGTGTCTTCTTGCATCTTTTTTTTTTTAAGTTTATTACTCTATTTTGAAAGAGAGTGAGCACATGAGCAGTGGAGGGGAGGGGCAGAGAGAGAGAGAGAGAGAGAGAGAATCCTAAGCAGTGTTCGCACTGTCAGCACAGAGCCCGACATGGGGCTCGATCTCACGAACGTGAAATCATAGCTTGAGCCAATATCAAGAGTCAGACACTAAACCGACTGAGCCAGCCAGGTGCCCCCTGTATCTTTTCATTTTTAGATTTTGTACATTCATTTGTCTCATCAGATTAAAAAGAGTGTAAGTCAAATGATCTTTGTTATTGAATTACTTAGTTTTCTTACATCCCATATCAGATTTTGGGGTTAAATGTAGCATTTTCTTATTTGCTGGCTCTACCATCCCCCATCTGCTTTTTTCTAGCTTTTCTTCCTTTTTTAAGGAATTATTATTATTACTTACTGTTTCCTGCATTCACTTTTATTAGCTTGTTACCCTAAAAATTTAGCATGCATGCTTGACTAATGAAAGTCCAACATAAATCAGTACTTCTAGCAGTTATTAGACAAGGCAAGGACATTATAACACTGTATCTATATTTAATCATTTCCTATCATACATGCTCCTTCTTTTAGATGTTTGTTTATTTATTTTGAGAGAGAGAGAGAGAGAGGGAGAGAGAGAGAGAGAGAAAATACCCAGGCAGGCTCCGTGCCATCAGCACAGAGCCTGACACGGGGCTCTATCTCATGAACTGTATGATCATGATCTGAGACAAAATCAGGAGTCTCACACTTAACTGGCTGAGCCACCCAGGCGCCATCCCATACATGTCCTTTTTAAAATTGTTTAAAGTCTATGTATGTTTAAGTCCAGTAATATATTATTACTGTTTTAATACCAAAAAAAAAAAAAACCCAGAAAACAACAACAACAAAAAACCCATGCATTCACATTTATCTACATTTTTCCCCTTTGTGTTGCTTTTTATTCCTTTATGCTCTCTTAAGCTTCTATCTGGGATTACTTTTCCCTTCCTCTTCAAAAACCTGCTTTAACATATGATTTAGGGTGTGCCTGCTGGTGATAAAGCCTCCTAGTTTTATATATCTATTTGTATTTGAAAATATCTTTATTTTTGTTTCATATCTGAAGGCAATTTGCATTGGGTCTAAATTCTAAACTGGCAGGTTTTTATTTTCTTTCTGCACTTTGAACATATAATACAATTGTCTTTCTTTTTTCCATCAATTATGTTGAAAAACCATTTGCTGGCCTTATTGCTGCTTTAAATGAATATATCCCTCGACCCCCAACTCCAGGCTGATGTTAAGATATTTTTTTTTTTTTTTTGTCTTTGGATCACAGTTTTACTATTACGTGCCTGTGTATGGTTTCCAAAGAACTTTTTCTGTTTGAGATTCAGCTATATGTGGCTTTATATTACTTGCCAGTTTATAGAGAATCTTAAGCCATTATGTACTAAAATACTGATCTTCCACATTTTCTCTTTCTCCTCTGTTCCAGGGAGTTGAATTATGCATATATTACAGCTTTTCACCATGTTCCATCTGCCTTTTACTCTATTTTTTGTGTTTTCTTTGCTTTTACCTTCCCATTTTTCAGTATAAACAGCTTCTTCTGATGTTTCATTGACTAATTCTCTCTTCACTTGTGATCAACTTGCTGATAGACCCAAATAGAAGTTTTTAAACTCAATTGTTTATTTAAGTTCTAGGTTTTGCATGTCCCCTACTGCCTATACAGATTACAAACCCTGTCTGCAGTGAGAGATGATCATACAGTGTTGCCTGGAGGCACTGATAGGCATCCCTGACAGTTGGGTAAAGCAGACAGAAAAAACAAAATGAAAACAAAAAAAGAAACTAACTCTCTGTGAGGGGCAGGAATGTGTGTTAGGCACAGCACAAAAGCTGGAGGAGGTACAAGATCACAAGGAAGGCCACATACTAGGAAGGTAGGGATACAATGCCTACCCAAGATTGATGCTTAGTCAGAACATCAGAGACTACCCCCCTCACGTGCTGCTCCCCGACAGGCTAATAAGTACAGAGTAAAAAATAACAGTCTAATGCTAGCTACCTGTAGAACTGTAGGAGACAAATTCCTCCTGAAGCACAGAGCAAAAGGGAAAATACAAAGCCAAGAAGGAAACAGACATTGAGAAATTACCTGTGGAAAACCAGACCACACTCTAAACCTAAGGAATCACCATAAAGGGATGAAAGACTACTCAGAAACAAAAATTATTCTGTCTCCTTATTGTGTATGTGGTTACATAAATCTATACATTGAAATACACTCCAGAAAAGGGTCAGTTTTGCTGTATAGTAACTAAAAAACAATTTTAAGGAACAGGAAATAAAATGTCTTTCACAAACAACACCCGAGATAATCCATTGCTAACAGACCTTTTCAATAGGAAATATTAATGGAAGATCTTGAGGCAAAAGGAATGAAATATTGTTTGGAAATCTGGATCTAGAAAAAGACGTGAAAATCTCATTGGCAATAAAATATACAGTGGTAAAATAAAATTCATATGTTGAATTTATTTCTAATTACTGTAGATGATAATTGACATCCTGAAGTAATTTTAATATAAGTGTATTGTATGTTTATTACAAGTATAAAAGTAAAATATATGACAACAATATCACAAAGGATGTGGGTTGGGAATATACTCTCATATAGTCCTGACACTTAATGTGAAGCAGTATACTGTTATTTCAAGGTAGACTAAGATTAATTAAAAATGTACATTTCAAACCCTTGGGCCACCCCTACAATGGGGCATAGATAATAAATCAATAAAGGAAATAAAACTCTCAAATTACCCAACAGAAGTCAGAAAAAGAGGACAAAAAGAACAATGGAACAAATATAAAGTGGCCAAAAGGGTGGTAGATATCAATCTAATCCTATCTATAATCACATTGAAGATGAACAATACCAACAAATCATTTAAAAGATTGAGACTGTCAAACTGGACACAAAGCAAGGCCTGACTATTGCTATCTATAAGAAATCACATTAAATTAAAAAAAAAATAGATGAGTTGAAAGTGAAAGGACAAAAGAATATACCACCCAAAGACTAACCAACAGGAAGAAAGTTGGAGTAGCTGTATTAATTTCACACAAAGTAGACTTCAAAACAAGGAACATTTTCAGGAACAAAGATGGACATTAGCTAATGATGGAAGAGTTTAGTTGTCCAAGGAGACATATTCATTCTAAAAGTATGTGAATCTAACAACAGAGCTTCAAAATACATGAGGAGAAATTGGTACGACTGAATTGAGAGAGAGAGAGAGAGAGAGAGAGAGAGAGAGAGAGAGAGATAAATCCATGCCTGGAACCAGAGGCTTCAACATTTCTTTCCTGATAGTACAAGCAGGCAGAAAATCAGTAGATCCCAGCAATCCGAAATGCAATCTAGACTTTGACAAATGACTCTAACTGTATTACAAATGTATAACATAACCACACTGAAGGATGTAGGCAAGAAAGGATCTGCCCTAATTATCTTTTGGAAACAAGAAGTTCAGCCAGATATATCATGAGGCTGAAAACAAAATGAACTGTAAGTAAATACTGTATTTTAATTGGTAAATTTGTTTCCCACATGGGTACAAGTTAGTCATACTGAAACTACCTTACATATACCCTAAGTTTGGACAAAATAGTGTGTATTTAGACAGTGAAAGCCAGGTTTTTCACTGTCAGAGAAAGATGGGACAAATAAGTAATGAGATAATGTTAGAATGAACTCATGATGCTGGACTGGAGTTGAATATATCAGTGTATACTTATATATATTTTTTTTTTAATTTTTTTTTTCCACGTTTATTTATTTTTGGGACAGAGAGAGAGACAGAGCATGAACGGGGGAGGGGCAGAGAGAGAGGG
The DNA here is from genome assembly GCF_018350155.1 of Leopardus geoffroyi. Taxonomy (NCBI): domain Eukaryota; kingdom Metazoa; phylum Chordata; class Mammalia; order Carnivora; family Felidae; genus Leopardus; species Leopardus geoffroyi. The sequence goes on from NC_059334.1 coordinate 44,178,785, forward strand.
AGACACAGAATCGGAAACAGGCTCCAGGCTCTGAGCCATCAGCCCAGAGCCTGACGCGGGGCTCGAACTCACGGACCGCGAGATCGTGACCTGGCTGAAGTCGGACGCTCAACCGACTGCGCCACCCAGGCGCCCCAGTGTATACTTATATTTTAACATATGCACTTAGGCGTCCTGTGTAGCTCAGTTGGTAGAGGATAAGACAATGTATGTACAAATACAGAGATACATATACATATATATAATTTATTTCTTGGAACAGAATGAAAAAGAGAAAGAGAGAAATGAACAGACACCTTAGTTTCTAACTACCATCTGGGTTCCTTGGGGAAGTGGACCATTCCAGGGCTGGGAAAGGATGAGTAACAAGGTAAACCTGGAGCATCTTTTGATGCCAGAATTAAGGAAATGATTAAAAAAACAAACACGAAGCATGGGGCATGTCAAAAGATCACAGGAACCAATCTTAAAGAGCTCCCAGTGATGCAAGTTGGAATCCATTTGAGCAACAAAATGAAAAAATGGTAGTTTTAGATTATAACCCCAAAATAATTGTGTAAATACATAACTGGATAAATAAATGAGGTATCAAGGGCCATGTGTCCTTACAGAAGAACCCGAAGTGATAAACATAGATGAGGGAAATATAAAATCGCCATTAAAATGCCACAGTAATAATCACTGCAAACAAAATCCACCGATAAATGCTAGATTCAGTGGAAGCAATATACATATGTATATTTTTTCAAGTAGGCTCCATGCTCAGCATGGAGGGGGGACGTGAGCTCATGACCCTGATATCAGGGCCTGAGTTGAGATCAAGAGTCAGATGTTTAACCAACTGAGCCACCCAGGCAGTGATTTTAACATAGGTCCACCAGTTGTTCGATACTCCTTCCAGGGAGTGGTGGTTAATTCCTCACCCCATAGGCATGGGTTAAATTTAGTCAGCCACATCTAATAAATAGAGTGAGGAAAGGGAAGAATAATGGCTTTACAATCGAGAAACCTGGCAGACACCGTAACCAAGTGGTCAACGCTAACATCACCTGTCATATCGGTATCATGTGGGACTGATAACGATACCATATCAAGGGACTATCATCTCTCAGATGTTCTTCCTCAAAATGTATAACCTCAATCTAATCATAAGAAACATCCAGACATAAATGAGGGAACATCTTATAAAATTCCTGACCATTTCAGAAGTGTTAAGGTCACCAGACAAGGAATAGTTGAGAAATTGTCGTAGACTGGACTAAGGATATCTAACAACTAAATGTACAATGTACAATGCAGGATTGGATACTAGAATTAAAAAAAAAAAGGTATAATGGGGAAAACTGTGGAAATCGAAATAAAGTCTGTAATTTCATAATTAGTATTGTTCAGTTAATTTCTTAGTTTTAATAATTGAACCATGGTTATGGAAGATAACATTAGGAGCAGGGCATACAGAAATTACTCTTAAGTCTGAAACTATTTTTATTTTAAATTTTTTTTAACGTTTTATTTATTTTTGAGACAGAGAGAGACAGAGCATGAACGGGGGAGGGGCAGAGAGAGAGGGAGACACAGAATCAGAAGCAGGCTCCAGGCTCTGAGCCATCAGCCCAGAGCCGGACGCGGGGCTCGAACTCACGGACCGTGAGATCGTGACCTGAGCTGAAGTCAGCAGCTTAACCGACTGAGCCACCCAGGCGCCCCTGAAACTATTTTTAAAAAATTAAAGAAAAAAAGTGATATGGAGTCTAATAATATTCTACCTTGTAAATAAAGATCCCCAGGGTTGATGGTCTGTTTAGTTGTCCTGCTTTGAATTATCACCCAACTTCAGCCAATCGTTGTGGTTTCTATGTCCTAAGAGTATAGAAATTCTCTTCTCACTGTGAGTTTCTCTTTGGTGTCATCCAAGTAGGGGTGGGTTCAATTTTTTATGCCTTTTACCCAGCTGGATGTAGTTTGGTTCCTGTAAATGTGAATCATAAGTCTCACCAATTTAAAAACAAAAAAAAATCAGTCTTCCAATCATTTTTTTACATTGTTCAGGCCATTTTGCTGACTGTCTTGTAAAAAAGCAACTTTTTTTTCCCTCCCAAATTGTCTAATAGTCAGTCATTCCCTATGAAATGTATCACACATGTGCTAAGTCTCATTAAAACAGTTTTGTTGTATGATACTGCAAGGCACTATAGGATTTGTATTCTAAATAGTATACATATTTACATATTGTATTACATATTTTGTTGTGTGTGTATGCCTTTTGTTTTACTTGTGATTTATTCTACAATTAACATTTCCCGATACATGTAGATACATTCAGTGGCCTTTCTATGTCTCCTTTTCTGAGGCTGGCAGAACTCCAAACCAAATACATCCATGGTAATATAAAAGAGCTCTTCACAAAGTCTGTCGCAAAGAGCATTGTTCTCTCAAGAAAGTCCCAGATCAAAGAAAACCATGATGAAATTAACGTGAAAAATTCTGTATATTATATTCCTTTCTTGGAGGTTTCAAAACACATTAAATTCCTTAAAAGTCTAATGGGAAATATAATTATTTGACCTAGAGATCCCTGGCTTATTTTTCCATATAATTCCTATCAGTTGCGGAAGCCAGTTGGGGAAATACTGTGCTCCAATAAACAGAATATCTCATAAGGGACAAACTGGAATACTGCTATTCCATTCTGGATTATAGCTCACTGTGGCCAGTCCCTGCATGAAAGCTTTCTGAGCTTATAGCTGCATAGATAGACAGACTGGGTATACAAATAGATGATAGGTAGGTGGGTAGGTAGGTAGAGAGAGGAGAAAGAGGGAGAGTAGATGGGTAGATAAGAGCCACTGCTTGGATATATTTCATTAGTGTCCTACCAAATGAGGGGTGAGAGGGGGGTGGTAGAGGAAAGACACAGCATCAAGTATTTTGTGTAATGCCTTAAAGATGACACGGGCAAAAAAGCAAAGCAAAAGTGCAGTATTTAATATTTGTATAGCATTTGATGGTACTTCTCACCTGTGCTTCCTTTTCTGTTGTTTCCATGGGACCATGTGCTTATTATTTTCATACTTATCATGGTGGTTTAAGCATCCTTATTCAGTAATGCCTATTTCTCCTGTGTAAGCTCCAAGGGGTAAGATAAACGTCATAGTCATCATTAATTATACCATCAATTCGTAGTAATGGTCTGGTACAGAGTTGGTAATAAATAAATATGGCTTAAATGAATGAAATTTATAAACACACCTTACTGAGAGTTATATCTCATAGCAAAAGTGCAAGAAAAGGTGAATTTCTAGATAAGCATTTTTAATAATAATGATAATGATTAAATAATAATAATGTTATGCACTGGAAATTTAAAAAAGAAGCCATTCAAGCTTATAAAAATGAATATTGAAAAGGTTAAAGTGAATTAGAAGGCAGAGATATTCTGCAGTTGTTTTACAAATTTTTATTATTTTGAGAGAGAGAGAGAAAGAGAGAGAGCATGAGCAGGGGAGGGGCAGAGAGAGAGAGAGTGAGACAGAATATCAAACAGGCTGTGCACTGTCAGTGCTGAGACCAACGTGGGGTGTGATCCCACAAACCATGAGATCATGGCCTGAGCTGAAATCAAGAATTGGACGCTTACCTGACTGAGCCACCTAGGTGCCCTGAAATTCTGTATCTTAAAAAATAAATATCCAACAAAATAAATTAAGATAGGGAAAAATATGCAAATAAAGTGAGAGGAAAAAAAAAGAGTGACAGTTACTTCAGACTAGATGTTTAATTTATAATAAAATAAAACAGCATATATTGATGAATCTGAAATTTTATGTAACAGATAATTTTAATAGAATGTTAAAAATTCAAAATACCTAAGTTATTACCAAACAAAGCAGAAAAACAGAATAAATACCTAACACAAAAAGTGGCTCAGAAATTTGTTAAACAGCGACCCAGATGACGCCTCAGGTCTTGTTGGTTATGAAAGCTAGTCCTTCTAAATATCCAGCAGCAGAAAATTTTCACACAACAGAAAATGATCTAAAACCCAGAAGAAATAAAGCAGACCAATTTGATTTATAAAGGAAATATAATCCTGATATCAAAAAATATCAGGATAATACAAGCCAAAAACAGATCAATGAATATAGATTTGAAAACCCTTAGTTCTTTCTTAATAGAAGCTAGTGTCTCACTAAAACAATTCTACCATGACCAAATAAAGTTCAATCTTTCAAACATGAAAATGGTTAAATATTAAGAACTTTAAGAAAACATCAAATCAGTTGGTCAAATTGGAAAAACACAACCAAACAAAATTCACCTCAGTAGAAACCAAAAAGCCTTGCTAAATTATTCAATTCTCTCTAATAAGAATTATTCTAATTCTTTCTCATCATTCAATAATGATTACCAATGTGAAACAATAAAGGCATTTCCATAAACATGGGGAATCAAGTAAGGACAATTCTGCCATCACTGCTCTTTAGTATTTTCTGGATAATTAAGTTACTTATGTAATAACAACAAAAATAATGATATTATTATCAAGAATCGTTTCTTGAATATCCACTACTATCAAGTTTTAGTCTTATATGTCTATTGTGTCATTAAAATGCCATATCTCCCTGAGGTATATAGATGAGAAAAGAGATGATACGACTTGCCCAAGGTCTGACAATCCTGGCTTCAAACCTGGACTCTGCAGGGAAGTTGTTCTCAGGACTTTTGGCAAAGGTAAATGGACAAAAAAAATCAGACAAATCACAGGAGAAATAGGAACTAGGAAATATTTTAATCAAGGACATGAGAAAAAAGTTTACCTTTGCTAATCATCAAAAAAAGGCAACCAGTACTTTTTTTCATTTATGAAACTGGCAAAATAAATAAAGTAAATATCTGATCCTAGAAAGAAAAATTTTTTTCTTATATAATGAAGGTGACCATGAAAATGAGAACAGAAAACGTCAAGAATAAAAAATAACAATAAGTGTTAGGAAGCATAAATAGTTTTTTAGTTTTTGACAGGATGAAATAAATTTTCCACTATTTGGGAAGGACCTATTATATTATATAGGTTTCCATGTATGTAGGATTCATAGTAGTGAAAAGACACAATCTACTGTTTCAGTAATAGTGCAATGGTTGAACAAGTTACAGCTGATTCACTAAATCAAATACTACATGCAATTGTTAAAATTATGTTTTCAAGAATCACGTGGGAAATTGATACATATTAATTTTAACTGAAAAAAAGGGTGAAAAATAGAATGAACACTTCGATTAAAGCAATGATTTTAATTGCACACAAAACCTACCATGACATTGGGTATAAAACAAACAAGGATGCCCTTGAGCTGTGGCTTCTGGAGGGTTATTTAAAGGTAGGATGCGGGGCGCCTGGGTGGCGCAGTCGGTTAAGCGTCCGACTTCAGCCAGGTCACGATCTCGCGGTCCGTGAGTTCGAGCCCCGCGTCGGGCTCTGGGCTGATGGCTCAGAGCCTGGAGCCTGTTTCCGATTCTGTGTCTCCCTCTCTCTCTGCCCCTCCCCCGTTCATGCTCTGTCTCTCTCTGTCCCAAAAATAAATAAACGTTGAAAAAAAAAAATTAAAAAAAAAAAAATAAAGGTAGGATGCATGAGACACCTGGGTGACTCAGTTGGTTAAAGGTCTGACTCTTGATTACAACTCAGGTCATGATCTCAGGATTGTGAAATCAAGCCCCAAATTGGGCTGTATGCTGACAGCACAGAACCTGCTTGGGATTCTCTCTGTCCTCTCTCTCTGCCCCTACCTGCACTCTTTCTTAAAAATAATAATAAACATTCTTTTAAAAGGTAGAATGCAAAAGTTACCAGTGTTCTGCACAATCATATCTGTTTTCATATCAGCTTCTCCCTGCTAACGTTACTATAAAGCACTACTGCTATTCCAAAGCTGCAGCAGAATGCTGATGATGCCAGAGACCCCACAGAGACAGTGCTCCCACTTTAAGGAGACAGAGAGTCGCAGTTTCATCCAGCCATTAATGAGAGAAGCAGGAAGTCAGCAGGTTTGCAGTGCACATGGTAAAGAAGCCAGACACTGTGGGCATGGTTTGAAAAAAAAAAAAAGAATGAAAATTGAGCAAAGATTAAGAACTGCAATCTAGACAGTTATTACAGATTATGGGCTTAGTCATTCTGAATACATCATCTTGTGTTTTTCATCTACCAAGTCATCGTTAAAACATTCACTAAACCAGGTGGGACCAACTAAAGAGAATCAAATTTCTAGTTTGGTCAAAACGCTTACTGAATGCATCATTTTGAATGTGTAACATACTGGAAACCTAAAAGTAAAGTTTGGAGAAAACTTGTATCAAAATTCTTATAGCCGGATTTGTCATTCAGATTCATGATTCCTTCTTCTCTGGTAACTACCCCTGAAACAACGGGGAACCACCCCACCAGCCATGTCCATATTAAATGACTGCATCATCAGGCAGTTTTGATTGGTCCAGAATAAGGCACTGCAATCAAGATGGGTTTATCATATTTTGATCTGAATCTATTTATTTTAACAACTGGGCAGAAATTTGATATATTTCTGATATCAAACACCTTGGGTTAGATAAGCTCCTGTTTGATGTAATGTTTGATTCACTACTTTCTTTGATTCCATGAGACAACAGAATATGATTCCAAAAGTTCCCATTTATACTTAAGCTAGTTACAACTGCTTCATGTCATTTGACATAAAATAATCTTTATATGTACATAGGCATGTATATATATACATATACACATATACACCATATATAGTATACTACTATATATATGTGTATATAAATATATATATATGTACAATATAAATATATATTTAACAAAAGGCAAAAAATGTAGAACTGAGATTAAGTGATCAAAATCTTCTTGTGGCCAGAAAAAAATTTACATGTGCATTCAGCTTTATCATTATTTGAAGGCTATAGAGTTAGCAAACTAACTTTATATATTAATTTTATATATTTATTTTATTAATTTAATATCCTGCCAAAGAGATTGATCTTGCTATAACTTTGGACATCAAATCAGATCTAGAAATGCCTTAAATAGATGTGTATTCCAATTCCTATTGAGTTACAGTTAAATTGTGCATTTCTTTGACAACTCCATTCATCACTAGCAAAGCTTTCTCCACCTTTTTCTCAACTATGTTTTAAATTCAGACTTGTTCCACTTAAAGAAACACCATCATCAAAAGGTGCTATATCATCTGCTCTGATTTTTCTCATGGTCATTGGCAACTGAAAGGTCCACTGTACATTTTAGAGGCCCATCTCCTGTAGGGAACAACAATATGAAGGGAACTTATTTTGCTTTTAAATTTGACATAATTATGTAGTAGCAAAGAGAGCACACACTTTGGAATTAGATGAAGGGTATAACGTTAACCAACTCTGTGACCTGGGCTAAAGTCCTTAAATTTTGTAAGCTTCATATATGATCTGAAGAGATCAGTATTAATATAGCAATGTGGGTGTGCAGATTAAACATAATAAAATGTGAAATGATCTAGATAATATCTTGTGTGCAGTAATCACTCAATTAAATTTAGCTTCATGACCCTGCTCTCTCCTTTCTTTGCTCTCTTCCTCCCTAGTCTTAGAAAAGATAAGATGTGGTTTTTCATCTTTGGGTGCACACAGTGACTTTGGTTTGCTTCATCAAGGAGGGGGTCGGGTGTTGTTGGGGGGGGGTTGACAGACAATATCATATAGCAAATTATATAATGGTGAAATGAACAAAAAGTTTATAAACCCAAAAATGGAGAATATTTTAAGTATCCAGGATACTACAAAGAAAATGTCCATTTAAGTTAAAACTTATAGAATGTATATGAGTTTGTCTAGTGAAGAGTGAGGGTGGATGAGGGTGGGACTCTTTCCTGAAAGATGCAGCTTCAATCCAACTCTTGGTCCCTGCGTAAATAAATCAAAGATCTGGGGACACTGCCTCATTCCCTACTTCATTAGAAAGAAAGAGATAAATAAGCTTCTTTCTGATTTAACAAAAAATGAAAGGAAAAGGTCCAGTGGTAGTTAATTCTACTTCTACTTTAGCATATATTTCAGGGATAAAACATATTTAGTTTATACATATCTCTATTTTTATTCTAAGAAGACAAATTGTCATAGTACCTTTCTACTCTTAGGGCACCCAAAGGGTTTTGTTTATAAAAATCAATAAGCCCAAAGCTCTTTGGTGTTTTTTTTTTTTTTTTTTTTTAAGCCAATCTATTTCATCTTTCACTGTCTGCTGAAGGAAGCCATGTATCTTCCAGCAAGCAGTTGGATTTTGTCAATTCTTTGTGGCCCATTATCAACCAGCCAAGATTCAAGGTCACCGTTTTAGTGCCTGCTTCCTGGCAGAACTCCCTCAACCTGACAAGGGCCCTTCAAGATGGTAAATGGGCACAGACTATTTTGGGTTGGATGAAATGCAGTTCATCACTCTGCTCAGTGCTCCCCAACTAGTCTTGCTTTGTTTCTGGTCATCTGGCATTTTCAGCAGGTGAATGGAGCTTTTCACCTTCTCTGCTTTTCTCTATAAGGAGGAGGGTAGTTAAGTGTGTTGGACCTATGGAAAGTAAGATTGATGAGATGGTTGGGATTATTTGCTGTAAAGCACTCAATTTCTGCCAAGGATTATGTAATCCAGTCACTTTCTTGAATGTCAGTCAGGACATTAAGAAGTATTCCCAAATTGATTTTCTAATTCAAACACATTGATATAAATTTTATAAGTATTATTATTTATTGTTATACATATTAATATAAATTATTAAGACTTCTCTGTCTTTTTTGATTAACTTTATGTTTTACCTTTTTATGTTGTTATATTTTTATCTCTTATCCTTATCAATTTTTTATTTCTGTTTTTTTTAAATCACTGAACTGTCCTAGCTTTTTTAATTGAAAGGTCAGTTCATTACTTCCAAACTTTCATATTTTTCTGATATATTATTTAAGGGCATAAATTATTCAATGTTTATTGTTTTTTATACCTAGGTATTATCTTTGACAAAAGTTTTATAAGTAATAATTTCCATTTTTATATTTTCTCTAACTTGATATAAAACTTCTGTAAAAGTGTGTGTCTATATTTATATGCTTTATTTTTTAGTGAATGCCATTTTTGTTCCTCTTTTGCTGTTAATTCTAAATTGTATTATGCTTTGTGTAATGGTGATAGATTACATGAAATCAGCCTTTTTAATTTATTGAGATTCCTTTGGGTTCTAATTCATAATATCTGTGAATGTTTTGTACATATTTTTTAGAAGTAAAGTTTTGTGAAATTTGAAGTAATACATACTTATTTGCTTAAATTTTTCATTATCCAAATTCACAAAACAATGTGTAATTTCTATTTAATCCACATTCTGTTTGTTCAAACATTTTATTATTCAATACACCTAGACTTATTTTGTTCTACTTACCTGTTCCGTCATTTCTGAGAGGTGTAATAAACTCTCTCACTAGGTTTGCAGCTTAGTCAATTTGTTCTCCATAGCTAATCATTTCTCCTTTATATATTTCAGCTATGTTGTTGGGTACATAAATATCATTGACTGTAATATTTTCACGCTGGATTGTTCCTTTCATCAAGATGAAAAATTTTGTTTTTTGCTTTTAAAGATTTTCATCTTGAATTTTACTTAATACCGCTTGCTTTATTTTTTTTTTGCAATTTAAAAATCTGTTTTTAATACACGAATTTTATTCACTCAAAAATAATATGATTATTAATATGTTTGGACATATTCTCTGTCTTATTTACTGATTAATGGTTATCCTGATATCTGATTTCCCCCTCCCCCTACTTTTTGGATTTTTACATATGTCTTTATCACACTTCCTTCAAAAATTTTTTGTTGTTTTTGTTCCTCTAATGATCTGCAAGTCATTAATTCTATTTCCATTTTTCAAGTGTTTACCCTAAGGTGCTAACACATAAACCTGAAGTTATATTTGTCAAACAAAATCTGGCTAGCATTAATCCATATCTGTATCACCCTCCTCCCACGAACTCTTTCAAATCCTTATCCAGGACAACACAGAAATAACCCCTTTTATTTTCTACTGGATGTAAGTTTCTCGCATTGGTTGATTGTGGTTTCTATCATGGTAAAAATTTTTCTTAGTTGGTTATTCTGTGTGTATTTCTGTATAAGAGAGTTATTTGGACCTATTGGGAATACTCTGTGAGTCTACACATTGTGCCTGAAGGGAGTTTTTATGTACCACCTCCTTCTTCTTTTTTTTTTTTTTTTTAGACCAAGAACATATTTATGTTTTATATTTTTGTGATAGGAACCTAAGATATTCGATTCAGCCTCTTTGTGAGTTAAACATAATCACTATTATTTATTACATATAACAAATAATATATATTATTTGTGCATATACACATACACTGAATGTGCATTTAAAATAGAGATTGGGATGGGCACTGGTTGTTGTATGTAAGCAATGAACTGCGGGAATCTACCCCAAAAACCAAGAGCACACTTTACACACTGTATGTTAGCTAATTTGACAATAAATTATATTAAAAAACAAAATAAAGGGAGGGATTGTGGCAAAGAAGAAAATGAAGAGGGTCCATTTGTGGTGGGAAATGTGGCGGTTGATGCCTCAGAAGAAAAGAAAAAGGGAAAGAAAGATCCATTGAGGGAACTAAGTGGGAGCGTAATACAAATGAGAGAGGGAGACCAAGTGAAGAGACGATGTGGAAAGTAGAAGTCCAAAGAAGAAAGGGGAAAAGGAAGAAGAAAGCGATATGGAGAAGAAAAAGAAAATAATTAGAAAGATATGTGAGAGGAGATAGCAGATAGAAGTCTAAATCTGTGAGCATCAGAGGTTTGCTTTTACTTTAAATCTTAAGAATAAATATACTAATTTTTAAACTATCATGATGCACATTTTGTGTATCTACCTTATTATACCTTTACCACTCCAACAGGTACCACCTCCTTCTATGAATTTCTGGGATAGTCCCACCATGTTGACACCAATGTCCAAACTCACTTCTTCTGCCCTGAGCTAGGCTGCTTTGCGTCATTGCACATGCTGCACAGGAAAGATGAATTGTATAGCTGTCAAAAAGCTGGCCTAGTTGGGTGTCACAACTGATCATATTGCTCAGGGACACTGGGCACCTTCTAGTCTCAGAATCTTCCATTTCCAGGATCAGAGAGATTCTAAAAACACTTCTACCATGTTAGCAATCCTCTTCTGTGCCTGTTTTTGCTGTGGTTCTTTTCTTTTTTTTTTCATCTAAAAGTCTCTCTCTTGGGACACTTGGGTGTCTTGGTCAGTTAAGCATCTGACTCTTGACTTCAGCTCAGGTCATGATATCATGGTCCTGAGATTGAGCCCCGCCCCCAGCTCTGTGCTGGAAGTGAAGCCTGCTTAAGATCTCTTGCTCTTTCTCCCACTGTCCCTCTCACGCAGGTTCTCTCTCTCCACAAAAAAAAAAAAAATTAAAATAGATAAATAAAATTATCTCTCTTATGGGTTTCTGGTATTTGTTGACTTTCTCCCCAAAATAACTTTTTATGATTTCAGTGACTTTTTGGATGAATTGTATTTTTTTCCAACTCTTTGTTGTTGATGGTGGCTGTTGTTTGGTTTAGTTTGGTTGATTTTTCTTTTAATATCCCCTACTATATGAAGCCATTCACGACAGTGCTGGGTTAAGTGATTGTCATAAAGTTCATCCTGCCATCGTGACATAGGAAATTTTCTTTTTTGCTAGGAAATTATCTATTTCTACATGATTGTAACATTCATAGTGCTAAACTTAATAATTTTTAAATAATCTTTTATTTGTATTTGAGCTTATACCTCCCTTATAATTCCTAATGTTTACAGTCTCTTCTTGTAAACTAAGCCTGTTGGAATTTTATTTATTTTACTATTGCCAGAAGAGAAGGGATTTTATTAATTGTCCTGTCTCACCATTTAGTTGTTTTTTATTCCTTCGATTTTCGTTCTTAGTCTTGAATAATTCCCTCTTTTATTCTTGTATTGTTAATTTTTTTTACATTTTATAGGCAAATGCTCATTGTATTTTTAATCATTTTTAATAATAAAAATGCCATTCTAAATTTCTTTTAGTTATATATTTTTCTGTGCCATATATATTTTAGTATGTCTCCTTTTCAGATAGTCTAGGTTTTAATGATAGACTTTTTGCTTCAGAGATTATTTCAGGAGTGTCTTAACTGGCATATTAATTTTTCATTTAAAGATTGGCATTTTTTACAAATTTATAAGCAGTTAAGGAGGCTAGTAAGATCTCAACTTTTAGGAATTTTAAATGTTATTTAATTTTGTAAATGCAAAGCAATACATAATCAATGGAAGGAATAAAATCATCTATGGAATTCTTTTTTTTTTTTTAAGTTTATTTATTTAGTTTGGGAGAGAGACAGAGAAAGCAGAGGAGTGACAGAGGGAGGGGGAGAGAGAGGATCCCAAGTAGGCTCTGCACTGGTAGTAGAGCCTTACACAGGGCTCGAACTCACAAAACCGTGAGATCATGACCTGAGCTGGGAACCAAGAGTCCCATGCTTAACCAATTGAGCCACTCAGGAGCCCCTGAAATTCTTTTATTTGATCATCTACATCCTCTTTATCTGTGCCTATTTATTGTCTACTTAATTTTTCCATTCTGAAAGTTTTATTGATAACTTCCTCTATAATTGTATGCTATCAAGCTTTATCTCCTGGAGTTTTTGCGTTATGTATTTGGCTGCCATTTTGTTTTTTTCATAAAGAAATATGTATTCATAATTCTTTTTTTTTTTTAATTTTTATTTATTTATTTATTTATTTCAACGTTTATTTATTTTTGGGACAGAGAGAGACAGAGCATGAACGGGGGAGGGGCAGAGAGAGAGGGAGACACAGAATCGGAAACAGGCTCCAGGCTCTGAGCCATCAGCCCAGAGCCTGACGCGGGGCTCGAACTCACGGACCACGAGATCATGACCTGGCTGAAGTCGCACGCTTAACCGACTGCGCCACCCAGGCGCCCCTGTATTCATAATTCTTTACACATCATATCTTTCTTCTTCCAGTGTGATACATTGGCTTTGTGTTTAGCTCTGGCCTTGGCCGTTCATCCTACTTTTGTTGTATTATATTTGTTTGACTTATCCTTGCTAGACTATTTCCTTAAAATTTTTCTTTGATAGTTTTCATTGAGCATACTACTTGAAAATATCTAGCAAACTGTGTATGTGTATGTGTATTTGTGAATAATATTCTGAAAACCCTCTTCAGAAAAAGATTTCATCCATTAGCATTTATCAGGTTGGCTAAAATATTTGGTTATGTTTCTTTCATCCTAATTTGTATTTTCTATTTATTAAACTGTCTACTATTTACTGATGTTGTCATTTGCTCCTTTTTGTGTCCTTAGTTTTGTTGGCTTAGACCATTTTCTCTTCAATATCCCCATTAATTTTGAAATTCTACTCTATTTTTGTATTACCTAACATATTACTCTCTCAACCATAACCATATTAGCTTGTCTTATTTTATCAATTAATATATCAATTATTAAATAATAATTATAACCTTCCAGCTAGGGAGAAAAAACAAACTGCAAAGCAGTTATGTAATACTCTCTGTGGTATTTTCCTGGGGTTTTAATTAAAGCACCTCCTCTAACCCCAGCCCAGGTTCCTCAGCCTCATGGGCTAGTTCTTCCTTTAGTTGGTGTCGCTCACATAGAATGCAGGGACTTTCTCTCTACAGAACATGGTGACCAGTCAGAGAGATCAAAACACCCACAGGCATTCTCATATCCTTCACCTTATCCTGACCTCCCCAGGATTTAAGTTTGCTAATTGAGTCCTCTTACTTAAAAACTCTATCACAGTTGGTGGAGGTTGTGAACAGAAGTAGAAATTAGAAAATGTGTTCCAGATAGGAGGAGTATGGGGAGAGGGATTCCTTGTGGCCTCCATAAGGAAGCCCTTAAAGATCAACCTTATATCAGCCTTCATTCTCAAGATGAAAATGTGACAACAAATGGATCAACGGGGGTGAAGGGGTTGTTGGCCGGAGAAATCCAAGGATAAGGCAGATCCCTGTCATACTACCAGGATTGCTATAGGCAGAATAATGTTCCCCCAACTAAAGATGTCCACATACTAATCCTCAGAATCTGTGCATATGTTAGGCTACATGGCAAAGGAGAATTAAAGTGGATGATGGACTTAAGATGGCTAATCATCCGACCATGAGATAGGAGAGATTATTCTGAATAATCTGAATGGGCCCAATGTAAGTACCAGTGTCTTTATAAATAGGAGAGGGAGGCAAAGGGAAGAGAGTCAGAGACAGGGATGTGAAGCAGAGGTCAGAGAAATTTGGATTGAGAAAGACAATCCAGCATTGCTGGCTTTGACAATTTAGGATTGTGGGTATCCTTTAGAAAGCTGTAAGGTTAGGAGTCAGATTCTCTCTTAGAGCCTCCAAAAAGAAGCACAGCTCTGCCAACACCTTAACTGTAGCCCACTGAGACCAATTTCAGACATCTGAACTCAAAAGATGTAAGACAATATAGTTATAGTGTTTAAGCCACTGCGTTTGTGATAATTTGTTACAGCAGCCATAGGATACAAATGCAAGGGTGGAGTCAGTTTCAGTCCAAAAAAATTGCATTCTTTCTCCCCATTAATCTTTAAGTCCCCAATCTCTTTTTTGCTCTGCTCTTACCTCCCTCAGCTTTCCCCCCTCACTTTCCTCCACCTCCTGCCTTGGAGGTGGCCCTCCTCCAACTTCTCCCTCTCACATCTCTCTTCCCCATTCTCTACCTGTCCATTAGACTCTTCCCCTTTCCTGTATCCTGTTTTTTACCCACCATTCCATATTTTCTGTTTCCCACAAAATTCTCCTTCCTTGGAGGGAGGTGGAAGTCAGAAGCATGAAGAAGGCAGTGTAAGGATATCTGAATTCTCCTGTTGTACACTTTCTCTTTAGAAGGAAATTTCACTGAGCTCCAGTACTTGCCTTGAGAAATCAATGAATATCAACAACATTCCAACAAAGATCTACAGAACAATAGGAACAATGGATGGCTCATAGTAACCCAGCCACATGAAAGCCTCAATTCAGCTGCAGAGTGCTGGCATCTACTGACTCTTGATCTTACTGGAGACTGTTCCTCCATTAAGGAGTTTCTCAGAGTAGAGCTCTTAAAATGAGAAGATTTCTATCAAAAGGCACAACTCCATGAAGAATAGCTGAACACGTGGATCGAAATTCTGCAGCTTTCCTTTAATTAAAATATATATTAAATATGAAAACTCTATAAGAGCTAAACAGGGTAAACAATAAGCCAAGGTAAGCTAAATTAGATGCTAACTACAGGGAAACTGCAGCCAAGTTTTACCTTTCATTTGTGTGAAATATTACACAAATTTTAAATAACTTTGATATTTGGGTCAAGGGGTCTATTTGAGTGAAAGAGACATGAAAAATGTTCAGTCTACTTTTTCATACTTTCTAGGTTTGATGAACTAGAGATATTTCATGTCTCTGAGGGAACTCTAAACAAGAATATGGCACATTCCCCAACTGTCTGTAAAGATTAAAAGGAAAGTAACTGAAATAGCTTATACTTTAATTCATATTTTATATCTCAAGCACTAGATGGAGGAAGAGCCAGAAAAATGCACATGACAGATTTTACCATAATCACAGAGACAGAGTGAACAGGAGATTTGGAGGAGATAATCAGACCCCACAAGCCAGAGTTGAAAGCAGACATTCAGGAAGGGAGCTGAGTTTTGTGAAACAGGTTGTTGGAGATCAAGGAGCAATTGGAATTAATCCTGCTAAAAGGTGTTCTTAAGTGAGTGGCTTTGTCACATTCAACTAAAGGTGGTATTAGTGAGTCCCAGAGGGAGGGATTTTAGGGGACTTGATCTCTAGCTTTGGCCTTGAAGATGAAGTCATGATTCTGAAGCATCACCTACACCTAGGATAAAGTCTGTATTTTTTATGACACGTCATAACCTGTTCCTGTCTGTTCTTGCAGCTTCATCCTATATAAAGACTCTTTTCACAACACTTTAGCCATATTTGCTTTCTGTTTCAAAAACACAGTAATCTGAAATCTCACATTGATTCACTTGTTTGTATCTTCAATCAACAGAACAAAAGCTCTTTGAAAAGCAGAAAACTTATCTGTCCTGGTTACCTCTAAAACCCTATGTGTGCTACAGTGGCTGACACATTGTAAGCACTCAAGGCACATTTGTCAAACAAATGAATAAATGGTATTCACCATGGCCAAGTAGTAAAGCACATGCCACATCCGAAGCCTTGAATATAAAATTTTTACTGTAACATGAGAGAAAATATATTATGAATTATTTTTCAAATTTGACAATAAAGTCTGTGACTATAGCTTTTTCTTCTCAGGAGAAGGTAGAAGTCTCTTTATGGTTTCTTCTGCATTTTCCAAATTAATCTTTTCCTGATCCTCACAATGATTAGTGAGTTTCTGTGTTCCCTTCTCTGCTTGCTTCCTTGTCCGTTGCTGAAATTGTGGAGTGGCTACTTCAGATCTGTGCTGACCTTGTACTAATTGATATGCATCTAGGCAATGGGCAAATCATACCCCAAATTTAAAGCAGGGGGCTGGAGTTCAGCTCAGGAGGCAGGTTCTGTGGAAAGGATTAGGCATCAGGAAATGCCCACCCCCCCCCCCCAAAGGAACACTGGCAATCAGTTCTGGAAATCCAAGCACAGCTGTATAGAAAGGACATAGCACTGCGTGATTCACAGAGTTCCTTCTAAAGTACCTTTTGGAGATGGTGCTCCTCCAAGGCCACCTCTTATTTAACTTACACCACTGCTGATTCCACGACCCTTAAATAGTGGAGCAGAAAGGTGTCCTCAGACCTGGGAGTGCATCTCCTTATAAGCAGCAGTTATGTCCAGGGGGAAATCTACTTGATAAATGAAGAGTGTCTATTCATCAAGGAAAAGAGGGGGAGAGAGAGAATGAGGAGGAAGGAAGAGAAGAAGCAAAGGAATAGGGGAATGGGGAATAAAGGTGTAACAGCAAAGAGATAGAAAAAAAAAGAGCAATGAGAATGAAATAAGAGACGGGGAAAATATAAAACAAAAGAGTATAAAATAAAGACAAGGGGGGCGCCTGGGTGGCTCAGTCGGTTGAGCGGCCGACTTCGGCTCAGGTCATGATCTCGCGGTCCGTGGGTTCGAGCCCTGCGTCAGGCTCTGGGCTGACAGCTCAGAGCCTGGAGCCTGATTCAGATTCTGTGTCTCCCTCTCTCTGACCCTCCCCCATTCATGCTTTGTCTCTCTCTGTTTCAAAAATAAATAAACGTTAAAAAAATAAAATAAAGACAAGGATTGAAAAGTATTTAAGAAACAAAATTCAAACAACTAGAGAAGGTTGCAAATGTCCCAGGATTCCTGGTTCCCTCTATCTGTCTGGGTGGTACCTATGGCTGCTTTTTGTCTTGATTGTTCTCTTTTTGTGATTTCCAGGGAGAACATGGAAACTTACCCAGAATTCTCAGTTGCTTTCAGGCACATATTTGGGGTTAAAAGATTAGATGAGAGTATAAATGATATCCTAGATAATTCTCTAAAACTACTTCCAAGTTGTTTTCCAGGAATCTCAAGACCCTCAGGCCTGAGAGGAGCCTTACACAGGAAATCCTGATCAGACATTTCACTCATGATAGACAAGTACAGACTCTTCCAGGACAGGGAAGTCCTAAAGTGTGGAAGACATTTATCAGTAGACCTCAAGTGGATACTCTTGTATGATTTACCACCCACCCCTTGAGGTATCAGGGGAAGAGTGAGGCTTTTAAGTAACCAACACAGCTATGGGCATATCATGAAGTATGCCAGGGTTCTTCTAACTCCCGACCCCATGTCTGGAAGAGACACACTGGGGATTGCGTTGATGACCAGAGGGACAGAGGAAGGCAATCAGCCTTCCTGAAGGGTTCACCCACCTCTTGGTCGTCTCATGTTTCCAGCTACCTCATACTTCTGTCCATCCCAACCATGTTTCTAGACATTGAGCACCAACCACCTGGTGACCACAGGGGAAGCCATTTTGTTCACTATGACTGGAAGAACCATATCATTCATTACCCAAGATAGAGGATTTTTGAGAGTAGGGAAGTGTGCTATTGATAATTACACCAGGATAACAAGTGTAAACAGAATCATCCTAGGCAAACCATGATACACAGTCACACTATGCATAATGCTTCTTTGGATTGGATTGAAGGTTGGTATCAGATGTAAGCTAGGCCAATCGAAGTCTTTTTCTAGGGATTTTATAACTGGTGGTATGTATGGCTGTTCTTTTTCTGGTGAATAAAATTAATAATGCCAACCTGCCAGTGGTCATGTTTTCACAAAGTGTCTTGCAGAGACTAAGGGTATAGATATGGGGACAGAGGAAAAAAAAGAAAACCTTAGAAAAACACATGAGCTGCACATGTGGCACCAAGATCCCTCCATCTTACATCCATGATGCCTCCTATGTTCCTTTCTCTGTATATCAACTTTCCCTTTGGAGAAGAGGGGAAGGTAAAAAATACCATAAATGTGTCTCAAAAGACTGACTTTATACTCATCAACACCTACAGTCACATGGAGCTTAAATACCAATGACCTCCAATTTAACCTGAGCCCTCTCTTATGTCCATCAACTCAACATAGAACAAAAATGTATTGAAAGCCTATTATGCTCCCATCCCTGGGATAAAGTGGTGAACAAAAACATAACAGATCACTTCTCTGCCCTCATTCGGTTCCCATCCCACCTGGGGAAAACAGGAGATGAACAAATAGATAAATAAGATAATTCTAGATAGGGAAAAGTGTTCAGAAAATAAGTTAGGGTAATGGGGTAGAAAATGACTAGGGAGAGCATTTTTTTTTGTCTAAGGTGGTCAGAGAAGCTCTCTTTGAGGAGATGACATTTGAACTGACACCTTGTCGGTGGGAAGTATTATTTTAATCAGCTCCACTGTGTGTTCAGTCATAGGAAAGAGTTGCACACCCTGTCGAAGACTGAGTTGGCATCTTCCCCTCTACCTCTGGTTCTCTTCCTAGAGTCACAGTAATGTCACTATCCAATTCACCTCAAACAGAAATCTCCCATTCCTCCCTTCTTTCACTAGTAACATTTGTCAGATAAACACTCTTGAGTCTACCCCAAAAAAATCTCAGCAGTTCTCAACATCTATTGTTGGGACATAGTACAATAGCAGCTCAGTACCTGCTTAGTACTCTTAGAAGTATCCTGAGGGCAGAAAGGCTTTGTTTGTTACACACTACTGTGCCTCCAGGGTTTTGCATAGTGCTCGGCCCAGGGTAGGCTTCAACATATCCTTTTGTTGACCAAAGGAACACAACTGATTATGTAAATTACCTTAATTGTTGTTCTGTTTTCTATAGGAAAAAAAAACTACATCATTTATGAATGAATCCCAGCTTGCCTGTCCATTTTCACCTTCTACAGCTAGATCTAGTAACTCTGAACTATTTCTATACCTGCACTGTTCTTCCAAAATCTGACATCATTTAAAACTTGCTTTGTTGAGGGGTGCCTGGGTGGCTCAGTTGGTTGAGCGTCCGACTTCGGCTCAGGTCATGATCTCACAGTTTGTGGGTTCAAGCCCTGCATCAGGCTCTGTGCTGACTGCTTGCTCAGAGCCTGGAGTCTGCTTCAGATTCTGTCTCCTTCTCTCTCTGCCCCTCCCCCACTCACACTTTGTCTCACTCTGTTTCTCAAAAATAAACAAAATGTAAAAAAAAAAAAATTAAAAAAAACTTGCTTTGTTGAATGTTTAGTTCATGTTGCGGAACGAATTTCATCTTGAGGATGAAGCTGAAATATCATCTCCATTATGCAGATCTTCTTGAATCTATAACTGTATTCACCTATTATAGCACCTATAACTGTGTATTGTCATTATCTTCTTACAATACTGTCTCACTTACTGTGAATTTCTCCAGACAAGAATTCTGATTCCTCCCATTGCTAGCTGCCCAACACTTGCTACCGTACTAGGCATAAAAGTAGGAGCACAATAAATCTAACTGAAAAGAGGACATGAGACATCTACTGCTTTATTTCTAAACATAAAGGTTGCAGGCATTGATCCCATGGATCTATGACCTCAATAAATCATTGGCTAGAGAAACACTACTTATTAAGAGCTAATAGAAATCATAATGATCACTCATATAGTATACCCAAAGGTGCCTTAAAAGTCTTTAGTTGCTGAGTGCTTATATATATGGAGTAGTTATATTTTTCCATCATCATTTGAGCTCAAAGAAATGTGCCTGACAACACGTTACAATTAGTTGTATGTTAATATACACACATACACATACTCTCTCATACAGAGCCGGGCTTAATCTAATTTATTCTGGATTTTTTTAAAATATCAAAGACGAAATAATTCCTATATTACACAAACCATTTCAAAGTATATTTGAAAGATTAAGGCTGATTTGTTCCCTTGTTATGAAGCAAATCTGACTTCAATTGTCAAATATGATAAGAACAACAACAACAAAAAAGAACATTATATTCTCACCTAACTTATGACAAACAATGCAAAACTATTTTTCAAGGTTATCTTAACCAACTTAAAACCTTATTTATCTACCATGATCAAAATCACTTATTCTACAAATAGAAGGCTGCTTTAACACAAGCACACTATAATAATGAAATTTAAGTCCTGTATGCCAGTTTTCTCATCACTAAAGTGGGAATATTATCTCATGCATATACACCTTGTTTTTTTTTTAATGAGAATTCAGTGAGTTAGTATATGCAAAGTCCATTAAACAGTGCCTAGCACTTATTAACTTCTATATAAATATTAGCAGTCATCATTAATAGTAGTAACAGTAGTCATAGTTGTAAGCACCAACGTGTGTCATGTACTGTTCGAATTAATTTGCACATATTAATTACACGTGTCAATTATCTTGCTTATGTTATTTAATCCTTTCAATAACTCACTGAGGTAGGTATTAATGCATTCTCTTTCTAAGAGAAGGGGAAAATAAGGCTAAAATGCATTAATTAAACATACTTTCTGAATTAAAGACCTGAAAAGGCACTTTCTCACAGCTGGAGAGTGCTAAAACGGGATCTGAATCCATGCAAGTCTCTCCTTGGAAGTTCATGTTTGGCCATCCAGTTACAGTGTCTCTCACAGCAGAAGGGCACTGAGGAGGGCACCTGCTGGGGTGAGCACTGGGTGTTGTATGGAAACCAATTTGACAATAAATTTCATATTGAAAAAAAGAAAAAAAAGAAAAAAAAATTACTACTATATAAAAAAAAGAACTGAGCCTCCCATACGTTAAAACCTTACTATGTGTATTTGTTTTACTCTCCAAATAATATTATATAATGCTAATTTTCATAGTAATATGTGACATTGTAAAGTATAGGTCTATTTCATATTTGATGCCATCTATGTATATATTGCATGAAAAACATTTCTTAAATAATATATAAAAGGATAAATTGTAGTTGTAAAATGTGGAAGTAAATATTATATTCTGTCCATTATAAATCACATAAAATTAAAAGTAAAACAATGAGATGAAGATGAAATACCCAATGTTTATATTTCAAAATGTATTTTACATATTAAATATATATAAAACCTATTCACAATAAATATTCCCATAAATAATAAAATTGTAATAGAAGCAATGTGTGTGGCTATGTGTCATTTTTAAATAATATTTGTTTCACTACTGGTGATGTAGAAATTCCAAAGTCTGGTTCTAAGTGCAGTTTATTTTGACCCTCGGTTTAATGCTTGTAGTATCTGAAAAAGAGAGCTCACAAACATTCGTGAATCTAAATGAAGAAGGTCACTATTGGCTGTGCATAGTTGATCACAGCATCAGTTTTCAGTCCAATTATGCAGTGGTATTTGTAGAAATTGGATTTGTGTATTTCCACGATTCCTGAAGTCAATCAGTAATTCCTACACACTAATGAGAAGATATTTCATTTTGATGTTTTAATAAATTTGCTCAACATCCATTGAAATTCTGTATTTGGAAAAATCCTAAACATGTAAAAAATTGAGCTCTATGTTTTGTGTGTGTATGGCTGTGTTCACTTTGTGTGTGCGTGCCTGTGTTCAAACACAAAATACTTTAAAATTTTACTTGATTTCTTTAATTCACTTAGTAGCTATACTTGTTTATTTTGTGTTTTTAATGGTTGCTTTGGGGTTTACAATATGCATCTTTAACTTCACACAGTCAGCCTTCAAGTAACATCATAACACTTGATACGTTGTGGAACAGCCTTATAACAGTACACTTCCGTTTTCCCTTTACTGGACTTTGTGCTATTGTTATCACACTTTTATTTCTACACGTTATAAACCACATAATACATGGTCTTTGCTTTAAATAGTCAATTATCTTATAAAGAGATTTTTATAAAACTAGAAAATCTTTTGCATTTATCCACCTATGTGACCATTTCAGTTGTATTCATTATTTCGTGGAGATCTAAATTCCATCTCACATTTTTCCTTCTGTCAGAAGGACTTCCTTTAATATTTCTTATAGTGTAGATCTGCTGCTCATAAATTCTTTAGCTTCTGTATGCTCTGAAAAAAATCTTTATTTTACCTTCAACGTTGCAGAATATCTTATTAGGCACTGAATTCTAGGTTGACAGTTTTGTTTTGTTTCTTTCAGTACTTTAAAGATATTTCTCCACTGTCTTCTGCCTTATATTATTTCTAAGAAGTCTAATGTATTTTTTCTCTCTTTTAAGGTTCATGTATTTATGTCTTATCTAAGAAATCTGCCTAATCCAAGTTGCTAAGATCTAAATGTAAAACTTAAACCTATAAACCTCCTGGAAGAAACTATAGGAGAAAATATTGTGACCCAATTTTCCTTTGCATTTCAAGTCACTACTAGCCAAGTAATGAAAAGACAAGTCACACAAAGTAGGAGAATATATTTATAACACAAATATCTTTATCCAAAATATGTAAAGGACATTTCAGTATAAAACAAGCAAAAAAAAAAAAAAGTTCAAAAAATCAGGGGAAAGATTAAAATAGAAATTTACCAAAGAAGATATATGAAGAGCAAATAAGCAGGAGATAAGATTAACAATAAAATTAAATATTAGGGAAATTCAAATTATGACCACAATGAGTCACTGCTACTACACTGTCACTAGAAATGCTAAACTAGAAAAGACTCACACTACCAGCTTTGCTAATGATTTGGAGTAATGGGCACAATAATTTGTTGTTAGTGAGAATGCAATTTGATAATTTCTTATAAAGTTAAATACACGCTTTCAATAGTAGACCCAGGAATCCTGCTCCAAAAGAAATGAAACGTATGTCCACATGAAATCTTGCATGCAAAATTTTGTAGAAGCCTTATCAAAAATAACCTCAAATCAGAAATAACTCAAATTTCTCTACAACTGACAGGTGAGAGTAAATTTAGCATATCCATACAATAAACAAGAATGATACATGCAGCTGTATGAATAACTCTCAAAAACATTATTTTATTGTATTTTATTATTCTCTTAATGTTTATTTATCTTTGAGAGAGACAGAGAGTGTGAGCAGGGGCAGGGGAGGGGCAGAGAGAGAGACACAGAACTCAAAGTGGGCTCTGAGTGTCTGTGCTAACAGCACAGAGCCCGACATGGGGCTTGAACTCATGAACTGTGAGATCATGACCTGAGCTGAAGTCAGACGCTTAACCGACTGAGCTACCCAGGCACCCCTCAAAATCATTATTTTAAATGAAAGAGGTTAATAAGAATAAATAATTGAAAATTATAAACACAATATATAAATTAATTTGTTGCTATCAAACTCAAATTAGAAATGTTCAAAAAAAAATGTGAATAAGGAGCTGATTAAATTCGGGAAATAAAATTAAATAAGCAGAGCTATCATCTCAGTAACAAAGACTAAATTACATGATGCCCAAAGGACAGTGAATTTATACAATAAAGAGGATATTGAAGAAATTAATGAAAATTTCCAAAAATAAAAAAATGAAATAAAGAAGTAAAAATTATCAGAGAGAAAGTGATACACACAAGAGCTAAGCAAAGATGTTCAAACATAAGTAGGTAGGTAGGTAGGTAGGTCCTTGGGGGACCTAAGGAAAATGATGACAGATAAAAATCATAATTTACATAAAGGACTGAAGAAAATAAAAAATGGTTATTCTGAGGGAAAATATAGGAGAAATGTTTATTATTTAAATACTTTAAATGCATAATTGACTATTTAAACAAATACAATAACATGCGGGTGAGAGGTTATAACATATGTAGAAGTAAAATGAATGACAACAAGTAAAAAAATCAGAGAGTGGAGGAATGGAAGTCGATTTTTATTAGGCTTTCATACCACACAGAAAATGGTGTGTCACTTGAAGGTAGGCATTACTAAAGGAAAAATGTACACTTCTAACTCTAGAGCAGCTGGAGAATATACAAATCAAATAGCAAATAACAAATCAAAGAATTATAGCTAGTAGGCCAGCAAGGAGCAAAATAGAATCACAAATAATATTCAGTTTCTCCAAAAGAGGGAACAAAGGAAAAGGAATAGAGGAAAAAAAGATGGGAAAAATAGAAAACAAGTAACAAGATGGTAAGTTTAAACCTAAGCATATGAATAAATACTTTCAATTTTGGGACTCCTGAGTTTGCTCAGTCAGTTAAGTGTCAGACTCTTGATATCTGCTCAGGTCATGATCTCATGGTTTGTGAGATCGAGCTCCACATCAGGCTCTGCACTGTTAGCTCAGAGCCCACTTGGGGTTCTCTCTCTGTTCCTCTCTCTCTCTCTGCCCTTCCCTTGTGCTTACTCCTCTCTCTCTCTCTCAAAATAAATAAATAAACTGGGGTGCCAGGTTGGCTCAGTCGGTTAAGCGTCCGACTTCGGCTCAGGTCATGATCTCACAGCTCTGAGTTCGAGCCCCGCATCGAGCTCTGTGCTGACAGCTCAGAGTCTGGAGCCTGCTTCAGATTCTGTGCTCCCTCTCTCTCTGCCCCTAACCCTCTCACATTCTGTCTCTGTCTCTCTCAAAAATAAATAAACATTAAAAAAATTTTTAAATAAATAAGCTTAAAAAAAGGTCTAAACCAATATCTCTCCCAAATACAAAGCAGCAATCATCAGATTGATTTAAAAAGCAATGTAGAAATACTAGATACAAAAACTCACTTTAAAAAATCATTAAACAAACAGGTAGAAGTAAAGGGATGAATAAATATACTATGGTCAAACTAAATAAAAGAAAGCTGGAGTAGGTGTATTAATATTGGATAAAGCAGATTTCAGAGCAAAGAATATTACCAGTAATAAATAAATGCATTTCCTCATGATAAAGCAGTCAATTCATCAAGGGAAAGTATAATTCTAAATGTTTATGCACCTAATAGAGGTGCTCCAACATACACGAAGCAAAAACTGATGTAACTATAAATCCACAATTACAGTCAAAGACTTCAAGGCCCTTGTTTCAATAATTGATAGGACAACTAGACAGGAATTCTGTGAAGGACATAGAAGAATTGAGTGACCCTAGCAATAATATGACCTGATTGAAATACATATAACACTTTACCCCACAACAAAAAAGCGTGCATGCTTTTCAAGTACATGTGAAGCAATTACCAAGATAGCCCATATTCTGGGTCACAAAGTTAGTCTCAATAAATTTTAAATGACTTTAGTTATACAAAGTATGTTCTATGGCCACAGTGGAATTAAATGTGATCAATAACAAAGAATTAACTAATACACTTCTAAATAGTAAATGAGTTGAAGTGGTAATCAGAAGGGAAGTTAGGACTCATTCTGAAATTAACAAAAATTAAAATACAACATAGAATTTGTGGGATACTTCCAAAGCAGGGCTTAGAAAGAAATTTATAGCAGTAAACATTTATATATTTTTTAATTTTTTTAATGTTTTCATTTATTTTTGAGACAGAGAGAGACAGAGCATGAGCAGGGGAGGGACAGAGAGAAAGGGAGACACAGAATCTGAAGCAGGCTCCAGGCTCTGAGCTGTCAGCACAGAGCCCGATGCAGGGCTCGAACTCACGAGCTGTGAGATCATGACATGAGCCGAAGTCAGATGCTTAAGCGACTGAGCCACCCAGGCGCCCCTAAACATTTATATTTGAAAAGGACAAAGGTCTTAAATCAATGACCTCAACTTCCACTTCAGGAAAATTGAAGAAGGAAAAGAAGGAGGAGGAGGAGGAGGAGGAGGAGAGGAAAAAAAAGAAGAAGAAGAAGAAGAAGAAGAAGAAGAAGAAGAAGAAGAAGAAGAAATAAAGCCCAAGATAAGCATGATAAAGTTTTGTAGTTTTTAAAATATTTAATTATATACCTACCACATGATCCAACAATACCCATTCTAAGTATTTACTCAAGAGAAATTAAAGCATATTTTTTTACACAAATGTTTATGGTAGGTTCGTTTGTAATGGCCCCCAGATGGAAACAACCTAAATGTCCATTAACAGGTTAATAAATAAACAAATTGTTGTATGTCAATGCAAGAGTGAGTATTCAGCAATAAACAGCAACAGCATGAATAAATTTCACAATGATTATGCTGAAGGAACGGAGCAAAAATAAAAAAAAAAAGAGACAAAAAAATCCCTACATTTATATATTGTATAATAAATATTGAACAAATAAACTGATAACCAGTGACGGAAAGCATGTCAATAACAGAAATAAATGGTGACAAAAAGCCTAAGGAGGACAGTGGATCTGAGGGAGAGGGATTACCAAGGGGTTGGAGGAAACTTTTAAAAGGGATAGATATGTTCATTTTTTTTTTATTGTGGTAATGGTTTCACAGGTATAAACATATGTCAAAAGTTATCAAATTTTGAAGTTTATCATATATCATTAAACTCCAAAAAAAAAAAACCTTATATATATATTACAAAACTGGGAAAAATAGGAAACTATTGTCATGTCTTGGAGTAAGTAAAGATGTTTTCAGATTAACCTCAAAGACACACTTTAAAAAGTGAAAAGATAAGACTCTTTGCAACACATATATCCAACAAAAAGACTTGTATCCAAAATAAAGAATTCTTACAAATCATTAAGAAAATTTTGACAATTCTATGTTTAAAAAAACACCAGCAAAAGTAATTTTACTGATATTACCATGGCAAAGTAAATTCCCTGCTTGAGCCAAACATCCTGGAGATCATAAATATAAATAACGGGCAAAATACAAAAAATAAAGTAGTTTATCTGGCTGAAAACCTGGGAACAAAGTTTGAATGACCCACAGCTACTAAAACCAGAGTGGGGAAACCTGCAAAAGAAAGTCAGAGTCATGAGCAGTTTAAAGAGAAAGAACCATAAAGGAGACCTAAGATAATACCCACATTTACTGCTGACATGCAGTCATTAGCTCGGGAATAAGCAAGAGATCCACTTCAGTTCAATGCGACACAAGGGATATAACTGAGAGGGGAGAGGAGTTATTTTTGAAAAGTCTCCTCAATCTTAAGAAAGAGTCACTGGAAATCCAAGCTCATTCATTAGCTGGGGACTGTCATACGGAGATGGGAGGCTTGGAGTGGCTTCGACGGGCTTCCCTTCCACATCAAGTGGACACCAAGAGGAAAGCAAAGCCAAGAGAATGCCAGAGATATGCAGCCAGAGCCCTGATGAACAGAGCAGTTACCTGACTCAAGAAATCTGCTTCATGAAATAAGCCAGTCTGAATTGTTTTTTCTGTTCTCTGCGGCTTAAAACATTAAAACAGATATAGGCTCTGACAAGATCAAGTCTGTAGAATTGTGGGCATGATGCCCTCACCACAGAACACAGGGACTCTGCTTTGTGACTTCTCCCTTGTGAAATTGTCCATGGGTGCCTCTCAATATACCTAAATTAGCAAACAAGGTACAAGTGATAAAAAAATGTTTCAAGTCAATGTTGACAAGACTGTGGGGGAACAGGCACAGTTGTGCATTGCTTTTGGCATAGCAAATTGGTTCAATCTTTCTGAGGAGAAATCTGCTGCTATGTAATAAGACCTTTAAAATTGTTCACAGTTTTGACCCAGAAATTCTACTTCTGTGATTATATCGCAAAGAAATCCTCCTGAATAAAAGTAAACAAAAATTTAGGTATTCATAAAAATACAATTGGAAATAGAAAAGGAAAACCTGGTAAATAATCCAATTACTGCAAATGGAGAGGATGATAAGTCAACATAAAGAAACATCGTTGCCTTTCCAAGTAAGAAAAAAAAATATATTAAGACTCTGTCCAGCTTGGAATAAATATAAAATAAAGTGAAATGAAAACGGTAGAACACAAAATGGTAAGAACATATTATTCTCTAGAACTCAGCCTCTCTTCATATGCTCAAAAACTATAAAATCAAATCATCTTCCCCAGATATGGGGAAGGTTACTCCCCCAAACGCATACATACACCCCTTACTATCTCCAAACAACTGACATAATGGCAGAAAATCTGAGCAACCTCATCATATGTGAAACACTGAACTTAGCGATGGAGACACAAAGAAGAAAAGGATAAATAGGTATCTTCATAAACCAAGTGGAGTGTGGAACACAGCAGACCAGCAAGAAAACATGAGAATGAACAAGATATTTGCTGGTTGTGATCAGTTTGGTAGCCATAAGTGTGGCTATGGGGAGTGTGTAACTGGTGAATGCGTTGGGGTTCCTCTGGATTGGGTGGTAAGGAAACAATTCAGCCGAGGAAAAGATATTTAGGCTGATAGTTGATGAATAGAAAGAAGCCTTTCAGAGAGCTAGGAGAAGAGGTTGTATGTACAACCATCAACCAATGTGAAGGCCTGAGGTCACGAAGGTCTTAGCATGTTTCAGGAACAGAAAAGGGGCCATTGTGGCCAAAGCATGTGCCACTCCAGGATGGAAAAGAGATATGATGATCTTTGACCAGTGGCCAAGAGGCAGATCATGGAGGGCCTTCCTGCAGTGGTGAAGAATTGGATTTATATTAAGTGTAGTGGAGACCACTGTGGGGGAGGGAATGATCAAATTTATTTTTAAAGGGATCACTCTAGCTGCTGCATCAGGAGTGAATTATAGGGGCTCATTTTTGGAATAAGGGAGATGGTGAGTAGGCCACAGACATGCCCTAATGAAATATGACAGGTGGTTTAGACCAGGGCAGCAGCAATGGCACTTACAGAAGCAGAGGTATGTTTTAGAAGTAGTATCAGCAGAACAGATGAATATATTCAGGAGGGGAGCAAAGAGGGGCGCCAGTTAAGCATCCAACTTTGGCTCAGGTCATGATCTCACAGCTTGTGGGTTCGAACCCTGCATGGGGCTCTGTGCTGACAGCTCAGAACCTGGAGCCTGCTTTGGATTCTGTGTCTCCCTCTCTGCCTCTCCTTCTCCTCCTCTCTCTCTCCCTCCTTCTCTCTCTCTCTCAAAAATAAACGCTAAAAAAATCTTTTTAAGATTGGAGCAGAGAACAGAAGACTCAACAATGCCAGATCCCAGGAATGCTAGGGGACATTCCAAATGAAGGATCCTATGCGATCTCCAAATGAAGTATACAAGCAGACTAGGGCACTGTATCAGGAAGGCACATGATGAAAAGCATGAACCAAGACAAGAAGACAACAGAATCTGGAACTGGGGAGTCAAACATGGATCCTATTAAAACGAGTAAGGAACTGGAGTCTGTGGTTCCTGCTGTAGTGAGCAGAGACACTGGCTGAGGCAAGCTGTTTGTCTTTGGATTGAGTCCTTGTCCATGACTCCATCTTCCACCTTTGTGCTGAAAGCTTTCAAATCTTTATCTCTAGCCCGGAACTCTCTCTGAAGACCTGGACTGAAATAGACAACATTCTCTGGGACATCTTTATTTGGCTGCTCTCCTGGCATCTGGTAATTTACTTGCACAAAAGAGAATTAGCATCTTCTATCATTTTACACCCCACTGCTCCTCCTATGCACCCTCCTTCACTTAACAGGATCACCTTGCACTGCTAGAGTTTTCTGTCATTTCAAAGAATAGTAATGTCCAATGAATAGATCATGTAAAATGTGGCATTGCTTGTCTCCCTGTGAAGTCCTCTCTGATCTCAGATCTTTCCTAGGAAACAGCAGTCATTCTCTTCCAGTTCCTATTTTGAAAACTGGTATCTCTTTGTTACCTCCTACCATTTTTTAAGTTATCTGTAGACTATCTCTACTCACATCATTCATCTTTGTAATCCCAGAATCTAAGTGACTGAGGTACATTAGATATTGGATGCTCAATACCTATTTGCAGAATTAATGGATACATGCAAATCCATGCAATAGCAGGCAAGGCTATGAATCAAAAATGAAACATTGCATTTGGCAGAAATAGAACATCCCGGGGAATGGAGCTGCCTGAGAAAGACTTAGAAGAGGCTCTTCTTGCAGCCATTCCATGCAGATTCCTTATCCTGTGTCATATGGATTCCAATGTACCAGTTAGGGCTCAGCCAGAGAAGCAGAACTGTAGGGGTATGGATGTCCTGCAGAAGTCAGGGCACCTTGTTATGGAACTAAATGCACACCTGGCCCCAAGAGCTAGAGAAGCGAAGGAGGCTCCAGGGGAAGGTAGAGCAATGGCAGACTTAGCTGAAGTCAAGGGGAGTCGTTTGATCAGCAACACTGTGTGTGAGCTGCCAGATGTCTGCTGCTTCCTTTCTACACCCCAAAATTTCAGGAACCTCCCTGAGGCCCATCCTAATGGCAAACACAGATGAAAGGGAATTTGGGGAAGTCTAGTCACATTGACACCTTCTTACAAAGTCACACTCTCAGAAATGTTGATGTTAAAGAAAAGGATCCTGGAAGCTCTGAGGTTTGATTACTCCTATTGTAGCTTGATACCTGATGCATCAAAACAACACTGGGCTTCCTGGGATAATTCCTTGGTCAATCCGTTTACTCTTTATAAGAAACACTTAAATCTTGGGCTTAAGCTGTAACAGCCTCTATTAATCCATTCAAGTGCAAAGTCAAGTTTGACAGAGCCCTTGGAAAAGTTGAAGGCCAGCTGGCCCTGGCTCAGAGAACAATCCAGTGTCCCAGTGCACTGTGGAGCAGAAATAGCCAAGTCCAATCCTACTGCTAGGTTTTGCCTTACTAATATCTATTAAGGATTATCTTATTGATTAACAATAGGTAGATAGATGGATAAATGGGTCCACATCTAATTATTCACATAGTTCACAGAGTCAATAATATTTTGAAAGTGCTAAGAATTATGACCATTCTGAGTTCAGAATTTTTCATGAATATCTTCATACAGAGAACCATATGTAATAAAATAAACAGTGTCCTCAGCAACATTCTGAGAGCACTCAC
Organism: Leopardus geoffroyi; assembly: GCF_018350155.1. Taxonomy (NCBI): domain Eukaryota; kingdom Metazoa; phylum Chordata; class Mammalia; order Carnivora; family Felidae; genus Leopardus; species Leopardus geoffroyi. The sequence goes on from NC_059334.1 coordinate 44,210,295, forward strand.
AATAATAAATTTCACAGGGTTATTCCTTATAGTGTCCTTAAATTTAATCAAATGGTACCACACAAAAGCACAGTTTAATAAAGTGGTTTATAGGGATTCAATATGATGTACCTGAGTTGGAACAGCATTTTAATATATTAAATAGTGTGTCTCTTTTTTCTTTTTTTTCCTGATGCTATTTTTTATTCCCTGGCCTTCCCCAGTTAAGCCTCAGAGAAGGGTTATTAGAACTTAATAAAGCTTCAAAACCTTAATCCTAAGAGGGCACAGGGCATCAAAAGAAAAAGAAAAGAAAAGCATATTTGGTCTGAACATGGATTCCACTTCCAGCCACATGCTATCCAAGGTTCCCCAGGTCATGGAAAGGAAAAAGGATAAGAAGGACATGGCCTGGAATAGAGGTTGATGAAGTTGCATTTCAGGTGACTAGACCTCAAGAGAACAGAGAGGCAGAAAAGGAAACACTGAATCAGTCAGAACAGGTTAGGATGATTCTGCAGTAACAAACAGACACTAAACTACTAAATGTAAACAAAAATATAAACATATATATACATATATGCCTATCAAGGGTCATTCAAGTTATTCACACCTAGCTGATTGAGCAGCTACCATCTTAAATGTGGCCAGTTGCCGTGTCAGAGGAAGAGAAATCAGAATTATCTTCCTTTGAATTCTCAAACTGAGAATTAAATGCTCCAGCCAGGATGTTATATATTCCATATTCATACTTAGAACTCACTGGCCAGAGTTTGTCATATAGTCCTGCCCAACCTCAATGGTCCAGAGATGCCATTCTCCACATGCCTAGAAAGAGGAGACGAGTGGCTATCTGTGAGAAATATTAATGTTAGCATCAAGAAAAGCCCCAGTCTTCATCTGAAAGAGAATCATGAAAGCGCATCTTGAGCCCACCTGCCAAGATTTACTGTGATAATTTTAATTAATTTTATGTTTCAATTTGATTTCACTAAAGGTTGCCCAGATTACTGGTATAACATTGTTTCTGGTGTGTCTGTGAGGATGCTTCTGGAAGAGATTAGTGTTTGAATCTTTAGACTGAGTAAAGAAGATCCGCCCTCACCCATGTGGATGGACATCATTGAATCCATTAAGTACCCGAACAGAACAAAAAGGAAGAACAAATTATCTCTTTCTCTTCTTAAGTTGGTATATCCATATTCTCCTCTCCTCAGACATCTGAGCTCCTGGTTCTCCAGCCTTTAGACTGTGGAATTTATACCAGTGGCTCCCCTGCTTCTCAGGCCTTCAGCCTTAGATGGGGTTTACACCGTTGATTCCTCTGGTTCTTTGGCCTTTGGGCTTGGACTGAATTATATTGATGGTTTTCCTGGTTCTCTGATTTGCAGATGACAGATTATGGGACTTCTCAGCCTCTATAATTACATTAGCCAAGTTCTATAATACATCTCTTTCTTTCAGATAAGAAGATATAGATAGATATATTTATAGATAGATAGATAGATAGATAGATAGATATCTTCTTATCCAAAAGAGAGAGATGTATTACAGAAGTTGGCTCATGTAATTACAGATATAGTACATGGAATTACAGATATAGATATAGATAGATATCTATATACATATAGATCTATATCTACCTATATAGATCTATATCTATCTATATCTATATATGTAATATCTATATAGATAGATCTGTATATATCTATATCTATATAGATCTATATCTGTCTATATCTATATAGATCTATATCTATCTATATCTATATATGTAAAATCTCCTGTTGAATCCTTTCTCTCTAGAGAACCCTAATTAATACAGTTTCCTTTTGAAGAAGTGCTGTGTATTACCCATATGGAGGTGCTGCTTTAATTTCTTCCCCACTGTCATCTATGAAGATGTCTTATGGACAGTAGATAGCAAGTTGCCTATTGACTTTCATGCGTGAGTTAAGCTTATCAGTCCTATAAGATACTCCATTCTCTTCAAATGTACCCCAGAATTCTAAGACCCTAGAAAAGAGAGTGGGGCAAGAATGAGAAAAGAAAAGGTTATTTTAGGTAAAAATGGATAGGTCTCCCTTGAGGTAATAACTCCATTGTTGTGGCTGTAGTCATTCATTTATAAAACATTAATTCAGAGTTTCTCAGGTCTCATGGAAGCAATCCTACCTCTCAGATTTCATAGAAGGCAATAAGGCATTTTGCAATACTTATTCACGGAAAAATGTTCCAGTCTTTGCAAGATGTGAAATAAGGTTGTGTTAATTGAAAATTTCAAGATTTTTCTCAGTTGTAACAATTTTATGGTAAATCTGTAAATGGCACTTTCTGTATGCATGCAAGCAAGGTTGTGTGATAATAAAATGCATGGACTTCAGAATCAGGCAGATTTGTGTTAAATTCTGCCCCTAGAGAACCAGTGATTCCTCAGATAACATATTTCAGCTCTCTTAACTTTTCTCCTCTAAACTGAAGACAATTTTTTTAAAATTATAATAAGGCTGGCTTCCCTTATTTTGAAATCAGGATCCCACTTATATTACAGTGTTGGCCCCAGGATTAGTACTTTTCTATGTAAACTGATTAGCACATAGCATGACACACTGGAGAAATGATTATCATTATGTGATAGTCATTATATCTGTCAATCTGTAAGCTGTATATCGATTAGTCTGAACTAACATGTATGCATTCAGACTCTGGTTCAGGTCATGAGCTCACAGCTCATGAGTTCAAGCCCCGCATCGGGCTCTGTGCTGACAGCACAGAACCTGCTTCGGATCCTTTGTCTCCCTCTCTCGGTCTCTCCCCTACTCATTCTCTCTCTGTTTCTCTCTGTGTGTGTGTCTCTCTCTCAAAAATAAACAAACAAACAAACAAACAAACATTAAGGAAGAAAAAAGATGAGGACAGGAGATTGTGATTAGGACAAAGAGAAGGAGCCATTCAACATTGAAAAGAAGGTACTGAAGTGTGAGTGTACCCACTATGGGAAGGGATGATGCAGAGTTTAGAATGGATAAAGGAAAAATAATTGGAGAAATTTAGGTTAACTAAATAAATAATGCGGACACAGACACACATTGCCTCCAATCCTTACAAATTTATAACAAAATAGGTAATTTGAGCGTTAGGAAGTTCCCTGAATCTCAGTGCTGTACCTAGAAGGTAGGAATTCTAATGTATCTCACAATGTACAGGACACAATAAGTATTTAATCATTTTTATTTTTGTTCTTTCTGGATTGGCTTTGTTAGACTATAAGCATTTTACCAATGGAAATTATGCCATTTAATTTCCTCAATACTTTCATAAACAATATTGAAAAGACATCATACATTACTTTTTACTCTATAATCTGCTTCTAAATATCTACCTTTAAAATGAATTGTGTATGTGCCCAAATGTTTACTGCTAAAACTTAATCTCATTCTTATTTACCAGAGCAAAACAGTTGTAAATAATCAAAATATCCTCCAATCCAGGTGAGTGCATGTAGGTGGGGGGAGTGAAAGGGACTTCCATACTTTGTGGTACATCCATTCAATAAAGTATCGTACACGCTTTAAAATCTAAGGTTGAGATATTTAGTCACATGAATAGTGAGATACTCTCCTCTTTCTACTTCTATGAAGCCATGTTCTCATTCTGTCTTCCATCCTGACCCACTGGCCTCTCCTTTTTTTGTCCTCTTCATTGACTTTTCCTTCCCTTGCCAACTGCAGAACTCCCTCCAGGGTCTCCATTGATCCTGAATATACCCTGTTCTCCAACTCTAGTGCTGAGACTAGTGCCCAGGTCAGTGTCCCACCTTCATATATCCAGTCTGGACCTCTCCTATAAACTCGAGATGCCTCAAGGTGCCTCGAGATCTAGTTGCCTCTTTAAAACCTCCACTTAGATGTTTCAAAGTATCTCAAATAATGACAAATGTCCAAAATGGATCTTTTGATTTCCCCATTCCTATCCCTCTAGAAAGAAACCTACTCAAAGTTAGTCTTCCTCCAACCTGATACATGTTAGTATATATCATACCCTTTTAGAAACCTTGAAGACATAACCAATCATTCACATCCGAGCCGTTAGCATAGACATTTGGGCTAAGATTGGGGTGCGTGGCTGCCTCAGCTGGTTATGCATCCAACCTTTAATTTTGATTCAGGTCATGATCTCACAGTTTGTGAGATTGAACCCCACATCAGGCTCTGTGCCTTCAGTGCACAGACTATGTGGGATCTTCTCTCCCCCTCTCTCTCTGCCCGGCTCATGTGCGCGCTCTCTCAAAACAAACAAATAAATATTTAAAAAAATAATTTCTAAAATTCTGTAACAAGCTCTCTTGCTTAAAATCTTTCATGTCTTCCTGCTTTATTTAAATTCAATCCTCCTGTGGCTCACTAGACCCTGGCTTCCCCATCCAGCTTGACTTCTAACTTCTTAATTCTCTCTGCTCTGGCTGAACTACCCTCCTTCTGGTGTGTCACATATACCAAGTTCTTTCCCACACTAAGGCCTGCAGGATTGGAGTTACTGTTCCCTCTACCTGGCACTCACTTCTGAATATCCCATCTCAAACGGGTCTCAGGTGTCATATCACCTAGCTCCAGAAGCCCTGCTCTGGCCCTGCTGGACTCAGAGTCAGCCCCTCATTCCATCAGAATACTTGACTATGAGCTCTGGTCTAGGTTTATAGCCATTCAGTTCCAGGAGGGCTGTTGATGTCACTGCATCCTCAAGTCTAAGAGGGGGCCTGCACAAAGAGGCTTGAGTATGGGCTTTAAGAATGAATTAATGCTGAAAATCAGGTTTCTAAACAGTAACATCTCACTCTACTGGTAAAACAAGAAGTACTGAATGAGTGAGTGTGTGTGTGTGTGTGCATGTGTATGTGTGTATAGGGTGGTGTGTGTATGTAAAAATTTTGGAAGGATTAAAACCAGAATCTTAACACTGGTTATTGCCAAGTGAGGTATTATGGATGATTTCAATTTTTTTTCTATTTCCCAAAGATTCTACAATGCATATATTTCTTGAATAATAAGAAAAAAAAAGGTTATTTTTTAAGACATAAATTTTAAGTAAAAGTTTCCAGTAGGTAGGAATGACCCAGCTGATCTCTGGAGGTCATTGGTGAATGCTCATGTACCTGGAAATTCCTGTCTCAAGCAGACATAATGAGCACATCCCAGAGTTTGGCCAGTTTGTTGATTTTAATTTGCTCAGGAGTGCATCCACTTCCCCAAGGCCCTTCTTCTTCCCTCTCCATTTCCTTCTTAGTGGGGTGAAGAGGCACTGGCCTCCACCCACCTCTCTCTCATTTGAGCTTTTTCTTATCTCTTGCAGTAATTGAAGAAAGTTAACCCAGGATCAGAGGACAGAAAGGAGATAACGCCTCGAGCTTAATTCAACCTGCATTTTAACAAGCTGGATACACCCCACTGAGGCGATTACAGAAGCCAGCCAGTCCTGCCTTGCCTACTCCTGCTGAGCCTCTCATCTCTCCACCTGCAGGAGCTGTCCTGCCCTAATTCCCAGGGCAGTCAGGTGGCAGGGCACTGAGTCACCCTCCCTGAGGACTGACCTAGAACACGGAGTTCCAACACGGATGGCCTGGCTCCTTCTGTTTCAGCAGGAAGCATGGAATGCTCCTGGAGCACGGAGCCAGCTCTGGCTTTGCATTTCCAGTTTGATCCATGGGCACTTACCCCCACATTAATTACACCAATAATATTTGAAGTTCTCTGCAAGCCGGTTCGGGTTACCTCCTGTGACTAGCTTACTTTTTTGAACACTTCTTCCCACAAATATGCATAACTTCTGCATGCTCTTGACCAAATTAAATTCTTTTCATCCTTAAGGATCATCTCAAGAAGCACCCCACAAGAAGCTTCCTAGTTACCCTCTGCAGTGTTCTCCCTGTCTTTTTAGTATGCCCAAACTAAAGTAACTCTTTTTGTCCTGTACCAGTGGAGACAGCTGGCCTTCTCACAGACACACTAACACTTGCACATAAAAATCAGATACCAACTAATACAGAAACGGCACACCCTCCCAGTTTTGCACAAGGTGGCTCTGCACCGCACAGCTCCTCTGTCGCCGAGAGCTCCACTGCCTGATTCGGCCATCTTTCTAATATCTGGAGTATCCCATTCCTAACATCAGCTCTGGCCCACCAGTTCTGAGGGCATGTTTGGACTCAAGGGACATGTCTGCTGGGTAGACATTCAGCCACACTCACTCTCCAGAGTTTGGAATCATACCCTGGGTGACAGAAAGTCTCTGCCCAAACCATGCACATTGCCCACCTTTCTCTTGGCCAGAGGGAGGAAACTTGCCACCAGGTGAAACACTGTCCATTGACCTTTATGACTATTCAAGCATACTGGTTCCCTGAAGGCAAAGACCTATCCCCATTGTTTGTGGTAACTGTACCTAGCAGAGCACTTTCAGCTAGCAGCAGAAAGCTAGGGGGTATTTGTCTTTATTAAGGAGCAAATGGGAGTTGACAGTCCTTAGTGGTCCTTGCTGAAACTCAGAGGCTGGCCATGAATCTCCCCGTGGGTCCTTGGGCTCCACCTTCCCTGGAGTAACAGATCATCTGCTACATCGCTGTGACCGTATGGGAAATGGAGCCTCTTTAGGGTCCCTATGGTTGGTTTCAGGGAAGTGGACCTCCGTCTTAGTGTCAGTGCTCAGACCCCATTCATCTCTGTGTGTGCATGTGCATGCATGCGTGTGTGCGTGCGTGTGTGAAGGGTGGTGCTTGAGGACTGAATCCTGAGTTTCCTGCCTAGACTCTACTTACTGGCTGCCTTCAGTTTAACCTATACCCAGTGTGGGCTCCCCCTCACCTTTTCCCTCTATAAACCTTCAATGCCAACTGCTTTCCTGGTACAAAAGATCCTAATGCATTGACTTTTTTTTTTTTAACATTCCCACCTTTTATATGTCAAAGTTACTTCCAGTATCAATCATGATAATAAGAATGGCCAGAAGTTAAAAATATAGACAAGGAAAATCTTGTATTGAATTTCAATTATAAATTTCTAGAGATAAAAATAAAATAACCATTTGTTTCACTGTTTTAAAATTTAAACACAAATTTCAACTGAACTAACTTGAGTTCTGTTTGTTGGTCTTTAAAATTACACTTAATTTCTAACTGATCATTTAAACACAGATGTATGGAGTAAACACAGGAGCTGAAGACATAAACTATACCAGAGAGCAGCCCAAAGGATTCTAAACTTTTAAGAATTTATTCTTAAAACTGACCATGTATAGCTTGAGTCAATGTGTCCCAGGGGCCAAATGTATAACTGGTGTTTCTCTAAATTAATTTCAATGTTAAAGATGTTTTTATTAAAGCTTAAGTAATAAAAATTCATCAGTAACTAGAGAAATTGCTTAGAGCTTAGATCATAAAAAGAATTTTGGGGGGAAGACAATGTTATTGCTGAAATTGTTTAGAATTGTTGGAGCATGAGAATAATATTGTTTGGGGTTCAATTGTATCCCTTCAAAATTCATATGTTGAAGTCCTAACCCCGGCACCTCAGAATGTGACTGCATTTTGGAGATAGGGCCTTTAAAGAGGTAATTAAGTTAAAATGAAGCTTTTAGAACAGGACCTTAATCCAATCTGACTGGTGTCCTTAGAAAAAGAGGAAATTTGAACACACAAAGCAGACACCAGGGATGTGTGCATAACAGGAAAGACCATGTAAGGACACAGAGAAAAGACGCCATCTGCAAGTCAAGGAGAGAGGTCACAGACCAAACTAACCCTGGCAACACTAATACAGAAACCGCATGCCCTCCTGCTTAATCTTGGACTTACAGCCTCCAGAACTTTAGGATGCTGTCCTCATGCCTGTGGGCATACTTAGGAAGAAGGAAAGCCACTGTCACAGGGCATGGTGCTGAGGCCATTTCATAAGGAATAATGGCTTTTAGAGGACAGAGGAAGCCCAGAAAAACACACCAAGGTTGAAAAAGCCACAGATGCTTTCTCTGCAGCTTTCAACACAGTCCCTGCTTTCTTTCCTAAGCAAGTCAGCACTTCTCTAGAACGGAGTAGGATTAGGAACCATAAGTACTGACCCAGGTGAGGATGGGTTGCTGAGAAAGGCAAAGAATAGAAAGTGAAGGCACAGTTTATCCAGGAGATGACAGTCAGGGGACAGGGTGGGCTCACACCCTCAATAGCCCTCTCTTTCTCTACTTCTCTCTCTCCTTTTCTCTCCTTCCCCAACCCCTCTGGTGTAGCCATCCGCATCCACATTCACCCACTTGCGGTGTCTCACCAATTCAACACCCTGTGCTCCCCACTCCTGTACTCAACTCAGAGTACCCCTCTTTCTCCCCCTGTCCCTCTCCTCCTCCTTCTCCAGTTTTGTGGTGGCAATAACTGCATTTACAGTCTGGGTCATTATGCTGCCCCTGGGAATCCTGCTATTGAGCTCTTTCAGCTGGGAGTTGCTTGAGAGAAGCAAACACCCCAAAGGGAGCTCAGACAGTTTTCAATTATAGATCAGTAGAAATCTCCCGTGGAGTGCGGTCCTCCAGAACATCTGTGGGCAAGCTGGGGGAGGGGCTGGCGGGGCAGGAGGGTGGGTTTAGCTTCAGCAAATGCTAAGCATTGTAGGTTTCTGTCCTACTCCCCCTGACCTCTACACCTATTTTGACCCACCTGGAATGGTATATAAAGGATGAGGTGACAGTGGGAGCAGATGCCTCAATGAGGAGAAGGGTTTTATCACTGACTTTGAGTTTAGAATTGCAGGAGCATAGTGGCAATAAAAAGCAGACCAACTTTTAGTCGTCAATTGTTTTTCAATTCCCTGTAGATAGTGCATGCCCTGATTGTGTCCAGCCAAGGCCAATTTCCCCACTGCCTTGCCTTTGAGGCACTGCTGTCCACCAGGACATCAGTGACCTTGCTCATGAGTAAAACATAGCCAGTCCCCGTCTTGGGATAAGGCTTCTCAGATTGGCATGTCCTTCCTCCTAAGGTGTGGACCAGTGGGGGAACTGCAGAAACAGAGGTGTCTTGAGACCAAGGTAGGGGGGCGGGGTAGCTAAGAGCTCCTCTTCCTCATGCTATTGTGGAAATCCTCCAGAAAAGCAAATACAAACTAGGGACAACAGAGATGTATCGTAGGACCTGGAATTCTTAATGTCATAGCAAATGTGTTTTCTCGGGTCATATGGTTATATTCAACCTTCACAGGTGTTCATCTGCTTACCTCCAGGCCATTTCACTTGGCTTTTTCCAACAGGACCAGTAAAGAATTCTTCTATATGGATACTTAGGGTTTCACCCTCCTCCTCAGCATTGCCTATGCTTGGCGAAAGAAAAGAAATAAAAACAAAGGATTGAAAGAGTTTCTGAAATAAAAGAAAGGAGATCCAGTTTATAATCCTGGCTTGCACCCTCACTAACTGGGTGACCATGGAAATTGTCTACTTCTCACTCAGCTTCAAAACAAAAATGGGGATATAAATACTTGCTTAAATCACCAGCGAGTGAGAAAATAATTGATAGGACCATATTTAGAAATGCATACTATAATACCAATTAAAGAAATCATTATCATCATCATGTAAGATTCAGAATATATTAAAGTTAGCATACTGTGAGGAATCAAACCTGGAAGTTTTCTGAGTTTAATCTCCACAATGAAGCCATGCATACTCATCATGAGAACTGAGTATCAGGAACATGGCCTATGGTGTCAGAAAGACAGGTGTTCCAATCACAATCTATTAGTTACATAATATTATAATATTACTACATGTGGCATCTGTTGCTTATTTACACTAGGAAAATAACTCTTTTCACACTGGTTACATAAAGAAATAAAATTGGAGTGTTATACCTCTTATTGTAGTATTCTGAATTTTTTGTTCCATATTGTTTACATGGGATTTTTCCCAGTCTACCTGCCAGAGATAATCAGAAGGACCAAACCTAAACCAATAATTGTTCTTCATCTCTTTGGCCGTGACTATTGGATCAAATATGAATATATAATCTAACTTGATCCAATGAATAGCACATCTAAAACTTTTAGTGAAAAAAAGACCCTCTCTTTCTTCTCTCTGCTGTTTATGGAAGGAAGATACTCTATAAGCTTAGAACTGTGTCTACCACCTTGCCACCTCAAATGAAAAACAGACCTGAACTGTGGAAGCATATCAGAGGGAAACAGAGCTAGGAGATGAGACATATGTTCCAAATAACCTCATGTAAGTCCATGGATCTATCTATTCTAAGTCAGCTCTTCTCTAGTATTTTCCATTACATGAACCAATAAATTGCTTCCCATCTTTTTTTTTTTTTAAAGATATTTTAGGTTGAGTCTGTCTTAATTACATCAGAAAGAGAAATAATTAATGAAGTAATTAGAATCAGGGGTGGGCTATTAAAAGTGATTACCTTTAAGATAGTATTGACTGTTTCATTACAAGATCACAGGAACCCCTCCATTACTGGATGGGAAGTTGTTCACTCACATCATGCAGATACAAGCCATACAATTTCACTTGTATCCTGGGACTCAAGCAATGTACCTTCAAAGGTTAGAGTATTAAGTAACTTTGAGAGAGACCAAAAAAAGACAAGACATTAACTTCTATCTGTGTCTCCCAGTCTTCACAAGAATTATGTTTGTTTTGAATCCCCTTGGAGCAGAAACCAAAATGGAAGCCATTAAAGTCAGGCCTAAGAACTCTGACACCTAAAGTTTAGAGGACAGAAAACCCTAGTGAAAGTTTCATTTTCAAGTTCTATAAAAGAGAGAAGAACTAAGAGTGGTGAATACAAGTCTGTGATTCCTCAGTTCATAAGAGGACTCTCAGCCTCCTTGCCCACAGGCCCTGGAGGTTCTCCAAATTTCCCCTGCCCGGCCAACTACTGAAGTAATTGCCAGGCAGGACTTTTTCTAAATCCAAGCTGATGAAAGTTTTATCTTCATAATTACCACCCTGACAGGCACATATGGCGTCATACAGATACACACCATTTGTGGGGTCCACTCTGGGGCCCAATGAAAACAGACCAAGATGAGTACAGGGGAGCTCATCCCCCCTCAGGAGTTCAGCCTAGGTATTACTAGGGAATTATGCTGAAAATACAGGCAACAACTCCCACATGCCACAGACATTCAGTCTAAATCACTGATAAATCTGAAATGGAGATACTTGAAATAAGTTTACTGCAGCAACAATGAGAGGTGAAAATAAAGCTGTAGAGTAAAAAGTATAATTGCAAGTCCAGTTAAAGTTAATCATGAGGACAAACCAGAATAAGTGTTCTAATCCAACACAGCAATTTTTCTGGAGGACGTTAGTAAATGTGGAGATACAATAACTGACGTGCCCCATACACTTTACCTTCTGAAGTTTGATTGCCTTGGAAAGCTGGCTGTCAGGATAATCAAGTAGAATTGTTAGAATCCCAGACTTTGGCCACTTATTCCCATGGACTTTCCATCCATGAGATTTGGGGGTCTCTTTACCACCCCCTACACCAACATGGGTTGCTTCTTCCATTGTGAGATGGTATGTAACAAACCACATGACAGATTTAGATGTGTGCCTTTTGTCAGCCCAACCCCAGTGGCTGGTTAGCAAAGAGGATTCAGGAGAAATATTAAAGGACTGGCCTATGTTCTTGGAAGTGTGAGCATAATCTCTGCTTAGTCTTTTCAGAGAGGGAAAATCACACAGGAATCACACAGAGAACAGTGTGGTTCCCTTCCTGCCTCCTTGCTTCATGAGTCCCAGGCCATTCCATGGATTAGGGTTAAGGGTCTGTGTTTCTTCCCTCATGGTATGCACAGGACCATGCAGCGATTTTATTTTTCCCAAAATTGTTATGTTGTAAGTTTGTTTGTTTGTTTGCTTTTAACCTGTTTCAGAAAAGTGGCCTCAGAAACACATGCTTTCTGTGCATAAGGGATCAAGAAAAATCACACAGTATGAATCCACCTTCCTTTCACTTCTGCTTAGCTTTGGAGGAGTGAGCCAGTTTTGTCCAAGTCCTGCTATGACTGTCTTTTATAATGATGCTTATGTAGGGTCACGCTGCTTCCTCATTAGAAGAGGATCTGCTTACACTCTCCAGGCAAGGAGGGGCTGGGCTCAGGACCTGTGCTAGTATCTCTGGGTCGATAGAGAAGACTGGACATCAGGTCTGGTCAGCTCGTGTATCCGGAGCTGAGGGAAGCAATCTGGGCAGGTAAGACAGGGAGAAATGAACCCCACACCCGAGTTCTGAAAGGTTCACCCAAAAAAGGGAAAATCTTGCTGCTGATAGTAGTTTCCAGAAAAATCCGACAGGGGTCAGTGGATCCTTTGATGCTTTCCATTCACTTCCTCGGTGAAGTGAAGGAGATGGATCTACAGTGAAGGCGAGATGTTTCCAGGCCTGCAGAAGCAGACTTTCCAGCCCAGCCAGGCACTGGGAGACCCCTTTTGTTACCATGGAAACAACTGTGGGAAGAGGAAGAGTAGATGGCACACTTTAACTCCGTTTAAATGCAAATTCTGCAGGTAATTAAGAGGCAAACCACAGTAAGAACATTACAGGAGATATATAGTCACTGGAAAGGTAATAAATGCCTGCCTTGAAATGGATATAATGAAAAAGTTGACAGTTTGTCTCAGCAAGAGATTCCATCTTTAAAAAATCTCAACCATTTCTATCTTTCCCTCCAGTTTTGGAAATTGTCATTCTAGGGATTTTTTTTTTTAATAACAAAAACTCGGGCTTAACAATTGTTTTAAACTCTTCTCATTAGCAGGTGTCTCCTGTCTCCCCCAGAGCCCTCACTGGAGCCTTTCATGAACTGAAGCTTCATTGACATTTCAGCTTCAAGTTTCCTGTTGTTGTTGAAGAATCAATTGGTTTGAAGGGGAAACTTTCCCTTCTGTTCATTTTCCTTCAGTTGTCCCTTGGAGTGAGCATGTATGTGGGCTGCTCAGTTACGAGCCCCCACCCTTCCCAACCACCCTCCCCAACCACCCTGGTCCTTTCCCAAGTAATTGGAAGGTTCATCCCAATAAGCTCAAGTGGGAGGAAAGGAGAGGGTCCAATCAGGGCATATTTTGGCTGGGAATTAAAACTCCAGGACTTGCTCCCTTCCAGATGAATGGTCTGAATTAGCGCTGAAATGGCAGCAGGATAGGCCTGTGTGCCTGTACTTGAAAACAGTAGCAGCTCCTTAATTAGAGTTTCATTGCTTTTTGACGCCTACGCACATAATGAGGGGCACTTGGCTCTGAGTGGAAGGGACTGTGATTGCTGGGAGGCTTTCAGCAGAGTGGCTCCCACCCCCACAATGCTTTGCACAGGTGTGATGCTTGCTTCCCCTTCAGCCTTTCCCCATGGAGACTTTGACCAGTTCCTGCCCTACATTACTAAATCCACATTTTAAATTTCCTACATTGAAGCTGGCCACTTTTGGAGTCAAATTGAAGGGGTTGGGTTTTTTACAGTTGAGTGTTGATAGTAGGGATAGAGAGGAGGGCTTTGTTTTTAATTCCCTGCCTCAAAATCTCATTATTTATATTTGCATCATTAAAATTAAAAATGAATCATAGGAACTAAGAACTGAAAGAGGTTTTGGAGTTTTTCTAGCCTCTAGTTTCTTGATTTGGGGTCCATGGATTTGTGTCAAGGTAATCACAAACACCTCGAAGAGTAGAATGCACCCTACTGTTGATGTCAGGAACTACAATGGATCTGCTACACTAAAAAAATAAACAGATGAAAGAGGGAGGGAGCCAAAGCATAAGAGACTCTTAAAAACAGAGAACAAACTGAGGGTTGATGGGGGGATGGGGTGGGAGGGAGGGGAGGGTGGGTGATGGGTATCGAGGAGGGCACCTTTTGGGGATGAGCACTGGGTGTTGTTAATAAATTTCATATTTAAAAAAATAAACAGATGAAGTACTAATGTTGTATTATGGTGTCTAGTGAAAACAGGTGGTCCATGTTTATGAATTCTTGGATGAATGAATGACTAAAACAGTGATTAATTAAGGTTTGACTGCTGTTGCAAAGACATTCCATCTAATGCCATCTCCTCTCTCCTCATCCCTATCAGGCAGGCAGAGATAAGTACATCATCAAATGAAAAGAGAAAGGGAAAACAAATGACACATAAACAAGAAAACTGGAGACATGTATTTGTTTTTGGCACATCATTGATGCCCTTCTATAATCATGGCAGCTCGGGACAAAAATACTCTGGTCCACAGGGTACATGGTGGCTGGGAAAGTCCACATGGCAAAAGCATGGATGAAAGACTGTCAGTGCAGTCTTCAGAGCTGACCTCAGCAAAGATGTTTCCAATTCCCCACAAGTACTGAACACCGTCTTGAGTTGATAGTGTCACAGGCACGTATACAGTAAGGTTTCCCATGTTAGGCCACTGGCAGCACTATTAGTGGAGAAAGAAGCAGCTTTGGACAGAGCTGTGTGTTCTACTCTAGGGGAACCAGAGCGCTCCCTGATGGAGCCTCCAGCCTGCCTCCACCAACAGGAGAGCATGCTGACCATCTCCCGGCACCCCAGAGCCTTGCTTTAGGTTTCTTTTCCCAACCTTTTTTTTTTTTTTTTACCTTTTTTCCTGATAAGACCAAAAACAAACAAACAAAAAAAAAAACACATTTTTTCACCCTTGAAACAAATAAATAGCTCCCCCCTTCACATGGCATCTGTGTAATCCAAGAGCTATAAACACATACAGTCTCCTGCTTCCTAGAGGTAGCCCTCACCCCACCCCCCAACCTAGGGAATGGGTACACATTCCAGCCTTCATAACCTATGAAAGTAGTGAGATGCCTGGGTTAAAGATCTTTTTAGGGGGGCGCCTGGGTGGCGCAGTCGGTTAAGCGTCCGACTTCGGCCAGGTCACGATCTCGCGGTCCGTGAGTTCGAGCCCCGCGTCGGGCTCTGGGCTGATGGCTCAGAGCCTGGAGCCTGTTTCCGATTCTGTGTCTCCCTCTCTCTCTGCCCCTCCCCCGTTCATGCTCTGTCTCTCTCTGTCCCAAAAATAAATAAACGTTGAAAAAAAAAATTAAAAAAAAAAAAAGATCTTTTTAGGAAAAGAAATGCAGTGGTAATGCATCTGAAAATGATCTAGTAAAAAACAGTTCCAGATAAGCAATCAAAATGGGAATTAATGGAAAATGGCCACTCCTGATGAGCCTTAATGAAAAAGAAGTACATCATAAACCCAGCCTGCTGACAGTCCAGTACCAGAAGGAGGATGGAATAGCCAATGATGAGCTTTGGTTTGGGGGACAGAGGTAGTGTGGAAGGCTCTTACCAACCCCTAAATGACTCAGCAAGCCTTAAGGAGAAGGATGCTGACCCTTGGGAAGGACATTTGCCACCTGCACAGGTGAGAAGTAGGTTAACCTTTGAGAGATGAGTGTGCTTCTCGGTACAGTGGATCAGAAAACACCGAAACTCCTAAACCTTATTCAAGCATAGATCTCTTGGCCTCAACTATTTCTACCTATTTCATCATCTGCCAGATTTCATTTGTTAGTTTGTGTTGTGGACCCCATGAAATAACACAGGTACAGATCTGTTCCCAGCACCTAATGGGTGGTAAGTACTGAATAGCGGACAGTCCACCTTTTCCACTAGCTAGATATACAGAAATAACCCCCCAGACACCATTTGGAAGCTGTGACTGGGAGGGATTGCTTTTTTTAACTAAACAGACCCTCTCCAGTGGCTCCAATTATATTACGAGAGCTTTTACTTTTTATGACAAAAATTAATTTTCAATTACCTCTATTTGAAGATAAACTGGTGGAAAGAATCCCGAAGAGATGGCAGAAAAAGATGAATAACAAGGAATCTGTTCCCCCTAATGCTCTTGGTTATTACTATTAAATCATCCAATCCAAGGAGTTTGCAGCAGTGGCGGCAGCAATTACAGGAACTCACAGGGGCTTCCAGGATGGAAAGCACATCACATTTGTCCTTTCAGCCATGCCACTCCCACAGCACTGGAGAGCAGTCTCTCTATTCAACCATGCCTCCTTGGTGGTAGTAGGAATCAGCTGCCATACCTTGTCTGTGCTACCACTGAGAGTCTAGGAAACCACCTAAAAGTGCCTGGCCCCCAGGGCTGGTTCAGGAGCAGCTCCCACCTCCCATTCCACCTGTGATCCAGGCAGAGTTCTCTAGTGCAACTAGACAGTCATGATGTCCTCCCCAAGGCTTCCAGAGCCATCTCTCTAGTCTCAGTCCTGGGCAGTACTCTACACTTGTGGTCACACTAGGCACGTTAGTGAAAGCACTCAAGCCTCTATTTGTTTTATTTCCTGCATCTGGGTCGAGGTGAAGGTATTGTCAGCCCCAAGGTGGAGGAGAAAGATTAAAAAGTGGCCTCTCCTTTAGGACTAGACCCATGCAGGGCAGGCTGGGAACATGCTTTAAAGCAGCCCCTTAAATCCTGAGAAACTTAATAGAAACCCATGGAGGAGGGGAAGGGAAAAAAAAAAAAAAAAAGAGGTTAGAGTGGGAGAGAGCCAAAGCATAAGAGACTCTTAAAAACTGAGAACAAACTGAGGGTTGATGGGGGGAGGGTGGGTGATGGGTATTGAGGAGGGCACCTTTTGGGATGAGCACTGGGTGTTGTATAGAAACCAATTTGACAATAAATTTCATATATTGAAAAAAAATAAAAAAAATAAAGCAGCCCCTTAAGACAATTAGGGAAGAATGGAGATACACACATCATAGTAAGTACAAAATCCTGGCATTTATGAATGAAAAGTGAAACATAGCACAACCAACCAAATAAAAATGATGTTGGAATAAGCAAAATGTGGTTCCATGGAGAACCAAATGTTGACATAGAAGATAAATTAATGAAAAATGGTCCACAAATAGTCTCCCATCACTCTGAAGCCCCCCATCCTTTGTGTTTCCAGCATACTGGGCAAGCCTTCATTAAAGCCCTCCTTGTTCTGGGGATTTGTGTACATGTGTTTTCATATATATTGAGATCTTAAATGGCCAGTAATACACCTTAGCTATTGCAATGCACTGAATGTTTGTGTCCTCTCCCTTTGTATGTTAAAATTCTAATCCAGATATGATGGTTTTTGGAAGTAGAGCCTTTGGAAGATAATTAGGTCATGAGGATGGAGTCCTCATGAATAGGATTAGTGCCCTTACAAGAAGAAATCAGAGAGCTAGCTAGCTCTACTTTCCATCATATGAGGCTACAAGGAGAAGACAGCCTTCTGTGCCCTCCCCAAACACTGGATCTGCTGGTACCTTTATCTTGGATATTGCAGCCTCAAGAAACTTGAGAAATAATATTTGCTGTGTAAGCCGCCCCAGACTGCAGTGTTTTGTTACAGCAGCCTGAACTAAGACAATCATCTTTGAATCTCCAGTGTCTGTCAGTACTTCTAATGGGTGTAGATGTTTGGGGACTGTTTATTGAATGAATGAACAGATTTCAGACTTAAATATGTGAATGGGTTAGGGAATGAATGACAGAGCAGAACACAAACATTCAGCTCCCAAAATGATCAATTTCCCAAGAATGAGCATCAATAATTACAGATGTATTAAAAGAAAACTTTGCAGAACTGAAAAGAAAATATTTTAAGAGATATGAGATGAGAAATTTAGATGGATCATCACCTGCTGGACAGAGTTAATAGTAAGGAAATATGCCCAAGCATATCCTATGAGGAGGAGGGAAAAGCTTTCAATTTCAAAGGTAAAGAAAGACTCCTGGAAGCTTTCAGGCCAAATAGGAAGGGAAAGAACTTAGAAGCCATCCTTCAAAAAGTCCTTTGACTTAACAAGAATAAAACCCTGAGTGTTCCTAATTCAACAAAGGAGAAAATGGAGCAGCTCATCTTACAGACAGAGGTTTTGGGAAGAGATCGTCTTTGTTTTGGCATAACCTGTTATTCCTGAGGATCGTGGAACTTCCCACAGGACCTATATCTGCAAAGACTCCAGGAAGCATGGCTGAGAACCAGCTGTCTCTGCCTTTGTGGGAGGAATGTGGGTCCCAAGGCACCTTGTCACAGCTCTGGAGCTCTGGGCTCCTACTGAGCTGCCACCTGTCCCAGGGAGAAAAGCGAGAGGAACAAGCATAGGATCCATGATTGTGCAGAAAACAGTATCTTAGGTCTCAACTGTGATCCTTGGAAAGCCCTGCTTGCAGTGTAAACTCTTGGCTGGTGTCTGGGAACTTATATGTCAGGAGGGTTCCCACCACAACCTGATGAGAGTGTCACTCACTGTGTTGTTTTTGTGAACAATGTAGTTTATGCTGAACACCTGTTTTCTTTCTGGGAGTTTGGAATTTTGGCACATCCAGGTAGAGGCTGCCAATGTGATCAGATCCCAGTAAAAATCAAAACAAAACAAAACCAAACCTGGACTGAGTCTCTAATGAGTTTTCTTGGTTGGCAACACTTCACCCACATTCTAGGGAGATTAAGGGTGCCCTATGTGATTCTAGTGGGAGAGAACCCTGGATGCTAGAGGCTGGCCACCCCCAGACTTTGCTCCTGTGTTTCTTCCCTTTGCTGATTATACTTAGTATCCTTTTACTTGTAGTACATCATAGCCACAAGGATGAGTATTTGCTGATCCTGCCAGTATTCCTAGCAAAGTCAGTCCCAAATACCTGACCTTTCTACTCTACCACTATCACCACATGAACTGATCTAATTGTCTCAATCTAGACAAATAAATATAACAATCTTTTAGAGTGACTGTCTGCACAAAATTCCACAAGCAGATGAGCTGGAGAGTAGCATGATAAAAGATGGAGAAAGAGGGGAGCCTGGGTGGCGCAGTCGGTTAAGCGTCCGACTTCAGCCAGGTCACGATCTCGAGGTCCGGGAGTTCGAGCTTCGCGTCGGGCTCTGGGCTGATGGCTCAGAGCCTGGAGGCTGTTTCCGATTCTGTGTCTCCCTCTCTCTCTGCCCCTCCCCCGTTCATGCTCTGTCTCTCTCTGTCCCAAAAATAAATAAACGTTGAAAAAAAAATTAAAAAAAAAAAAAAAAGATGGAGAAGGAAGGAAAAGGCAACTTCCAGGTCCCAGGATTATCATGGAGATATTTTTAGCAAGAGAGCAGCCTGGAGATGATTCTTGAAGGCTCCACCAACATGTCAAACAGATGCTCAACATTCTTCTTGAGCACCCTCCTGTCCTGCCAGGCCCTTGCCCATTCCTCCTAGGATGATAAAGAGCTTTATAGACCCTCTAAAACACAGACATTTTTTTTCCAGCTGTGCCATCTGGTTGTTGGGTTGTTTTTTTCCCCCCTTTTAACAGGCATTCAGCAGAAAGACTCATCTGCTGAGACATAGATGGGGCAGTGGGAGAGTGGGGGATGGAGCGTAGGTGTGTTCGTGCAGGGTGGGTATGGAAAGGGAAGAGCATGTGGAAAACATTCTCAGACACATAGAAAAGATGAGGTTTCAGAAGGTCTCTGGAGCGCACATGTACCAGCACCTGGAGTGGTCAGCCTCAGCCTCCTCCCACCCTCCCACCTTTGCTGGGACCTCCCTAGCGGGCTGGCTTTGCTCTTGTTCTGAGACCATACCAAGCCATGAAATTACCACAATGGGACTCTGTTCTACCCATGCCTTTGCAAGTCAAAGCTGGGTGTCCCTGAGATGAGAAAACACTGTTACCATTGTGATGGTCAAAGACACAGTACCAAATTCTCTCAGTCAACTGGCCATTACAATTGGTTACTTTGTGAAAACAGCTGCTGTCAATATCTGCCTGACAATGGGGATTAAAGTACAGTGGGTTTTTTTTTTATATATATATATATAAATCTAATATTACAGATTCAAGAGACTATCAAGAGGCAATCTATGCCCTTGGCTCAGCCTGTGTAATCTGAAGTATCTCTGAAATATCCAAAATACTTATCTAGACATACAATAATAGGTACTCCATAACAGTAATGGCTTTTCTATAGGTCTTTAAGGAAGATGGTTTTTTGACCTTCTTTTAATTGGTATCAAGTATTATTGAACATTTGCTGCATATCCAGGTACTCTGCTGATCCTAGTTATGTAGTTCTCCAAAGAATTGATCTTTGGAGAGTATTGTAAGGGTTACAGCAATGCAGTGAAATGCTCACAGATTGATCTCAGGTCAACCAGACTGCATATATGTGTTCTTTCCTCTCTAGAGGAATTTCTCAACCTCAGAACTATTGACATTTTGGGCTAGATGATGTGTTTGTGTCGGCACTGTCCTGTGCTTTGTAGGATGTTGAGCAGGCACCCTTTGCTTCTACTACCATAAGACAGTAGCATCCTTCTAGTTATGACAATCAAAAAATCCCCAGACATCACCAACTATCTGCAAGAAGGGTAGGCAAACCCCCTTCTCCCACCCCTACCCCATGTTAAGACCCTGCAGCAAGCTGCCTCTAAAGCCTTGCTACTCAAAGTGTGGTTCAGGGACCAACAGCTTCAGCATCCGCATCATCTAAGAGCTTATCAAGAATGCAGAATTTCATGCCTCTCTTTGGTCCTACAGAATCAGAATGTGCATTTTAACAAGATCCGCAAGGTGATCCCAGTATACATTACAGTTTGAAAAGTGTTGTTTCGAGGTACCTTGTGGTCATTTGCTCCCAACAGATTTTCCTGGACAAATTCAGATTCTGAAAGTATTGTTTCTTAGCAGATTGCTCATAGATCAAATTATATTGTTTCAACCAAAGACTGAAACCTTTCTGTCAAAGGATCATAAATGTTTTAACTATCCTTGGTTACTACAATATTTTCCTAAAAGCAATCACCTTGGGATAGGGTAAGTAGGGCACTAAACTTTAATCAGCTTACCCATGCATTCATTTATTAATTTTTGCCAAGGAAGTTTACTGTGCATGGCACTTGAGATACAGGGTGTTCAGCAGCCTGGGCTGCCATCTGGAAGCTCTGCTACTCTCCATGATGCCCAGCATGAACCTCAGCTGCTGGATGCAGATACTTCTCTGCTTTTCTTTGGTCTCAGCCCATTGTTCATGGTCCATACATTTCTGAGAGCACAATCTGGACTCATTGCATTCACACAGAACCAGCAGTTCAAGAATCTATGGGAAGGGGGTCTTGACTTTCAATCTGTCTATTAATCTGCTTGAAATGCACAATAAGAGCCAGTCAATAACCTTATGGTTAATAACTGTCTGATTCATAAAGATAAAGGCTAAGTCCACCATCCACTGCTCTGGGGCGGGGGGAGGGGGGCAGAAAGAACTGGTAGGGTTTGGGTTTGGAAATCAGAGTTATTCCCTTTTTCCTACCAGTAATCTGGCAGAAACTGTTTGAGCATGGTACATTCACTATCTATTAATGCTAGATGGTTTGAAATAAAGCCTAGGTAAGGAGGGGGGACTCTGTCCTTAACACCATAAGGCCATTGTTAGCCTTAAGCACTAAGGACAGCACTAAGGACAGCACTACAGCACTAAGGACAAAGACTGGGCTAGATGGTCTTCTGAATGCAATTCATTCTCATAAAATTAATATTTCCAGGCATGGCCCAGTTGGAAGCTCCCTGTCCACCACTAATTTCCTGTCCAGAGCTCATTTGGAATCAACAGAATAAACTGTGAAGCTCTGGAACTTATAAGACGTAAGAGGACACCGGGAAGACTTTTGTTACTGTCACAGAGCAGGGGGATAGTGTGCTTCAGGACGCTGGGAAGCAATCATCTGATAGAGAGAGAGGGCTGCAAGCAAGTGGAATACAGGAAGAGAAGAGAAAGTGGGGAGACTCAGGCAAAGAGGGGAGGCACGTCAGGGGCATGAAGTTTTGTGCCCTTTGGGAAGCTCAGGGCAGAACCCAGTCACAATACTCACCTTGCATGGCCTTGAAAACATTTCACTACCTAAACCTGTCAGACAAGATTGTTTTACATGCTCTTCTGGGTCAAGCATGCTTTCACTTTGGGAAAAATGGAACAGGTATTTTCCAGAATGGGAGAAGAACAAACCTACTCCATGATCACCCAATGGTATCAGCTCACACACTCTTTCTGTTCCATGTAGAAATGGGAAGTCTCCACCCACAGACATTTACCAGTTAGGGAAATAGTAAAAAGCCTATCCTTTATAGTAATGTGCCTATACATAGGTGCCAATGTGCACAATGGATCATGATGATAGATGATAATAGATAGAAAGATAGATAAATAGATATATAGATAGACATAGAAAAATATAATATATAAAAAAAGATACTCATTATATGCCTGTATTACATAACAGAATCTCAATAACACAGAAGACTTTTAAAATTAATTGCTGGACCTTCAAGTTGACAGGCCATTAAGAGAATCTATAATGTCTCCATTTTCCATAGCTTATTTAAGCTGGCCCTTCACTGCCTTTCCTCAAAGTTCATGAAAGAAGAAGTTATTTTAAAATTTTATTAGTAATACTCAGTTCCATCTGTGGATATACAATATAGCAAGATCAAGTTGCATGAAAATATATGACAGTCAGCCAACGCCATTCTTTCAGTCAAATATGCATATAGATACATTGGGTGCCTATGTACCTGGTTCTGTAGTTAGCATTAGGAATGCAAAGGTGAGAAAGTCACACTCCTATCTTGAGGGGATGTGGTATCTTGAGGAAAACAGAAACGGGAACCAGCATTTCCATTCCAATGTATCAAAAGTGCTGGAATTGAGGTGCTAGAGAGGTCACTGGCACAAGAAGCCTGCCTTCCTCATCTTTTATCTTCTGGTGGCCAATTTCCTAGAGAGTCTTTGGTCATGCAGAGAACATAAAGATCAACCTGTCTTGCAGTCATTTGGAAGTTTTATTCGCTTTGTTTCTTACTTGTTTTAATCTCATGATGCTTATTGCCATCTTGGGAACAGACTGGATCATGGCTCGAAGTACTGTATTTTAGCAAAGTGTATGTGTGTATGTACATATTTATATATGTATGTGTATACATATATGTGTGTATGTACATAACCATCATGGAATGCAGGTATTAAAATAATGGAAGAAACCTGATATATCCCCTTCCATAATCCCCTCCTAGTTCAGGTTTAATCCCCTCCTGGTTCAGGTTTCTTGTGTTATTTTAATACTCACATCCCGTTATGGGTTGCTAGGGCATTATCCAGGGAGAAGGGAGAGAGAGGGGACTCTCAAGCGCAAACTTCACCCCAGCCCTTGACAAGATGTCTGTACTCAAGAGACTTATCGGGATCTAATTTGCCAACTTGAGGGCCTTAGGCACTTTTGTGAAATGTAGCATATGGCTAAGAGAATTCAGTTTGGTTTTGTTTTTGTTTTTCAGTTAAATAAAGGCTCTCTACTTTCTTGGTGTTGAAAAGAGAAATGCCTCCAAATTGATGAACAGTAGATGAGAGGGAGGAAAGTCCATAACATGGCCTGAGACTTCAAGCAGAGGTGTAGGCAAAACCTCCTGAGATGAGACGCTTCCAGGATCACAGGGTGGCATTCTTTACCAGGTAGGCGAATGAAGACTGACACAGGGCTATGACACTGCCTTATCAAAGGCTGATGTATGCCAGGTGCTCAGAGCTTTAGCATAGAGATTAGAAGAGCTTCCTACATCTATCTGGAGCCCTCTCAGCATGGATGAAGTGCAATGGGATCAGAGGGAAGAATGTAACCACTGAGGAATCCTATAATTATCCTAAAAGAGGGGATGATTACAGCTAGGAGCTATGATCCCTGTAACTAACTGCTATAACACATTACCCAACATAAGCAAAGACAAGTTTCCTAGGCCTATAAATTACAACAGTAGACAGTTTCCCTGGTATTATTAACCCTCTTTCTTCTGATTCACCTCCAGTGTTCTCCAATAGTCCATATGCTATATCAGAGCTGTCCTTTCTCTAACATTCCTCAGGTTCACCCCACCTGTGTCTCCACACCATCATTCCCTCCCAGACCCCTGCCTCACCTGTTACAGTATGAGCAGTATTGGATTCATCCTTATCCTTTACTCTGGGGCCAATCAGCCTCTCTTCCACACATTATTCAATCATCGTCCTTAAGACTGACCCCCCCCCCGCCCCGCCTCTATTCCCTTTGCCCCAAATTCCTTAGTACCTTTGCATAATAGCTGAAATTCTCTTGCAATTCTTGCATTTGTCCATATCTGGGTGGGCCTGGAAAAAGAGGATTTTATATTTGGTGGCCAAGTTTTCTGAGATCAGTCACATTTAGCATTTGAACTAGACTTCAACAGGTCAGGAGGAACGTGTTGGGTGCAGAAAAGGAAGAAGGTCCTCCGAGCAGTGGAGGCAGCATGTGAAAAGGCACAGAGGTCTGGGAAACGAATGGGGCCTGATGAAGCAGTGAGTGGCAAGGAGGAGCTATATAGCACAGGGTTTAGGGGAAATAGCAGGTGATGTATATGTCAAGTATAACTGACATCCTAAAGACAAAGTCATTCTGGGAGAAATGTGAAGGATGAACTGGAGGCAGAGAAACAAATAGAATGTTATTCAAATAATCCTAGAAGGCCTGAGAAAAGACAGATTGTAAAGCAAACTAGAGCTTTGAGAGATGCTTCTGAGATGAGAGCAGTCACATCTGTGATAGAAAAGTTATCAGTGGTTAAAGCAAAAGAGGACTTGAGAATGCCCCCTGAGACTGTTAAACTGATATCACCGAAACTTAACAAAAAATAGGACTGGAATGCACCCCCATGTTTTCATACCACTCTAGGCCTACACATAGGAAAGTCCACATGATTTTGCCTCAAATAATGCTGAGGCTGTTTGGCTGGCCAAAATCTAGAATGTTCTTCTTCGTCAAAGAAGATGTCAAGATTTTAGAGAAACTAGGAAAGGAATGATTCATCTTCCCATAAAATAGTCTTGGGTTTTAATATGCTATATGCCATTCCATCGGCTCTGGGAAAATTACCATAAAATCACATTTTTTGGATTGCCATGGGATAGTTAATGTCAACTCAGTCCCTTCTTTATGCTACAGATGCCCACTGGGCCTGACGTGGTCTCCTTGGGTAGTCAATATTTATGAAGTCAGGCCAAGTTGCCCAGATGCAATGGCAATGACAAGCTGGGCAGTATTCTGTTCCATTTGAGTCTTTTGCGCCAGGGCTATGGTCGTGTCTCCAGGGAGGCTGCTGGCAAGAAGCATCCCTAACGCTCAATTGCAGGGTTGTAAATTTCAGCGAGGCTATTCAATATTCATGTAATTACCCCGGAAAGCACATTTGACATTTCATAAATACGGCAGAATATTTAGCATTTGTCTCTCTCTCTCTGCTACCTAAGCATACATGGAAAAATAATCCCCAGGGATCCCTGCTGTCTGAAATGGCAACAGTTATTGAATCCATAAATTTGATGGATCAAAGTCTTCCTTCTTCATCCCTTTCATAATTTACAAGTGGAAGCAAAATCATATGAATGAGGCGGCCTGCTGTCCTTTTGCGTGGAGCTCTGCCTATAGCTCCAGTCCCTTGTGTTTGGGCATCTTCCCCAGAGTGAGCTGTACAAACCCACAGACCCCACACAGACATGGGCCATAGCATAGGGGCACAGATGGGGAGGCCCCCAGATGTCCAGGTGGCTGTAGGCAGTGTTGATTACAGCCTCGCGCTTCAGCCTCAGAGCCACTGAACACAAATTCAATTTCCCAAGGACTCTGGGACTCTACAGATAGCAGGAGGACTCTGGTGCCTTGCACGCTGCACCCCCCGATGCAACAGGAAGACAAACTGCAGATGCCCAGCAGCCCACCTTACGGCATATCACCAAGAGAAGAAAAACACCTTGTACTACAAAGCCCAGCCTTCCGTGAGACAGTGCTGAAGACAGAGCTTCTCTATGAGAACAGCCCATCTCACGGTTGGCTGGTGCTGCTCCAAATGCAGACAGGCTATTCGTGCCAGGCTGGGGAAGGACCCAACCCCTCTCCCCAGGTTGGGAAGCAGGTGTCTCTCCTCCCTGACTGAAGTGATGACCTTCTCCATCATCAACAGGCTAATGAAGATCACAGAGTGCATGTCCAGAGTCTAGGTGTCTTTCCCCAAAAGAAGCAACAGAAATAGTTTTTCATGCTTGAGGTAATAAGGTCAACAGATCAAAGAGTTATTTTCAGAGTTACGAATTATCTCCATTTGTCTTCGTGGTAGAGATAAATTCTTACTGTGTATATATATTATATATGTATATACACACACGCATATATGGTATATATGTGTATGATATGCATATGATACGCATGTATTATGTATGTGTATATATATCTAATGTGGTGCATCTGACAGTAAGTGGAGGTATGCTAATGTAAGTGTACGGTTAAGTATATATATACATATATATGTATACGAATGGTCATAAATGTTAATACATGGATGTGTATAAAATCATTACATATATTGGTATTTATGGTTGTATATATGCTTGTATATATGCAGGGATGTATGTGTACAGAAGTATGTATATGCGTGCACATGAATGAATGTGTATGTATGTGGGTCTATGTACATAGAGTTCAATAAGAGTTTGTACTTAGTGTGAGTGTAGATGTGGCTAAATATATGGTTGGCACTAAGTTTTTTTTACAGATACTATCTCAGTTTATTCTCATATTGCCTTTGAAAGTCTATAATTACTTTCATTTTATCAATGTAGAAAATGAGCTTTGGAGAGATAGAAAAGTTTGTCCAGGACCACACAAGTAACAAGAGGCAAAGCTGAGATTAAATCCTCAGTCTGACACAATGTAGACCCAGTGCATCTAATACGTGTGTGTGAGACATGCATGAGACACATGTGTATATCTCCATGCATGTTGTGTAGGGATGTGTGTGTATGCATACTTGTGTGTATGAAAGAGGTCCCCTGTACGGGGGTATGTGTGCACAGATAGGCCTTGACAATTGCATGCAAACAGGATTCCCCTGCATACCTCTGTAGACTAAGCCACCTGCCCACATTGATCCATTTAGTTTTCTAAAAGCTCTTTCTTCCCTCGGCTGTCTCTTCACAGGATGACTGTCCATCTGGGGCCCTGGAGCCCTTTAGGAACTGCTGCTGCTGCAAATGTATAAGCAACCGCCAGACTCGGATGGTGGCAAGGCCCCAACTATACCTCTAGTGCATTCTAGGGGCCTGAAGAGCCAGGGGCTGGGAGGGCTGGGGGCAGGGAGGTTTCAAGGAATGAGCTCTGGTTAACAGAGCAGTCCTGTCAGCTTGCTCCTATTCATGAAGAACGGGGGCACCTTTAGCTAGAACTGTGATTTCCCCCCCTGTCAACTAGAGTAAGGGTACAATGATCTGAGTCACTAATCACAAAAAGAAGGGCTACCATGTCTCTGACCAGAGTGGCTGGCAGGAGAGAATGAAATAAGACAGAAGTACCTGGCATGAGGGGTACAGATGTGGTGCTCTAAAAACCAGTGTCTTCTGCTTGCTGAGGAGACATTGTCAACTGTAGCAGTTCTGCCCAACAGCTAGGAGGGTGTTTTCCATCCCTCTTCTTCCTTTAAAACTAGTCCATTTTGTTTGTGAGATTCCACTTCCATATGATCTGCCTCCATGTCCAGGTACAGGAAAGGGAAGGAGACTCCCAACCTGGCAGCCGATCCACAATGACAAACCTGGGGGATAGGGGCTCCCAAGAGCTGGAAGGGAGGTGGAGAGGTGCCAGGCTCTGTGGGGCATCTGATCGCCAACCTCATCTGGAGCCTGTCTAGAGCAGGGCTGGGGATCTTATGGATGCTGGAATGGAGAACGGAAGACGCTGTCTGCAAAGGAAGACAAAAATGCAGCTGGAGGAAACCGAATCAAGAGACCACGTGGCCCCTAGACAGCAGGCAGTGACTTTGATTCTTGATTTTTCTCGTTCTGTTGGTTTGCTCCCCGATGTGGCCCTACACCTTGAGCTAACCACAGTATCCTTCCAAGAGAGCCTCCCCTTTGTTCATTGTATTCTAAGAGGGTTTCTGTTCCTTGCTATTCGGTGAGCCCTGAATTGAACAAAACACTCAGCCATTTCTGAGGGACTATGAGTTCTAGAACATTCCTAGCATTCTCTTCTACTGTTGGTGAAGACACACCAAGTCTGGCCCCCCTATGTTCTGGTGCTGTGTAGTTTATGGGCTTTAGTAGAAAAACTTGAAAGGTCAGGGTATCCTAACATCACTGAGCAAGAAAAATGCCATGAAAATTTAATGTACAGTTAAGGATCCCAAATTTTAAATATTCTCAAAAGCAGCTGTCCTCATTTCTCCTGAAGATATGACAGCTGCATGTTATGTTCTGAAAAGACATCACGCAGGCAAATACCATGGGTGACACATGACATACATGTGCAGTCAAGAGTGACAGCTTATGTCTCTCTGTTCTTTAATATGTAGATAAAATTGATTCAAAATTTTATGCTATTTCTGTTCTGAAGTTTAATACTTCTACATTTTTGTGACTTCCCAGGGGCTTCTGTGTTTATGTCACCTCATTTCTCATCTATGGCTTTTTGATAACTTACCGCTTCCAGTGATTTACTTATCTCTGCCCTGAGCTGACCTGACATGGAACTCAGCCCCTGTCCCTTGATTTCGCACAAAAAGCATCCATGCATTTTGGCTGTGCGGCTGCTGTCCTTGAAGAGGCATGACAGCACTGGACAGCCAACAGACTAAAAGCCAGTGACAGATAGCTCATCCTCTTCTTGGGAGGCTTGAAGTCCCCCTGCCCTCTCCCTGCTGCCGAAGCGTGTCTCAACTGCTCCGGGAACTCCCCTCCTCCTCCTCCTCTCTCCTGGTTCTCCTCCACCTGCGTCTCCGCTCCTCCTTCCGGTTCATCCCTTCCACCCGCACTTCCTATAAACCTTCCATTACACAGGTCCCTCCCCTTGATACACCTCAACCCATTCTGACAATCCCTCCAGGGCCGCCAGTCGTATTCAAAGAGGCCCAGTAAGGCTAGCTTTTAAACAAGTACAGTTCTCTCCCTGAATGGAATTCTGCTCCCAACATCCAAAATAACATTATTTTCCTCACCCTGGCACAACCAACTGAAGGAAACAAGGCCCCGTGGAAGAGCTCAGGGACCTCCTTCTGTCCTGACCCTCCTTTGCAGCTCCATCCCGGGCACTTCCCTTCAGACAACCAATCTGCCTGGAAGCAGAAGTCCACAGTCCCCACAACAAAGCACAGGCCTTGCACGGCCTGGCTTCTTCCCACAGGCCTCTCCCTCTGCCTGGAATACCTGACCTTTTCAACTGTCAAATTCCCCTCGTCCTTCTAAACTGAGCTCGAATACCACCTCCTCTGCAATTTCTCCCCCAGTACTGGGGACAGAGAAGGAATTAGATGCTTCTTCCCCTGAGTTCCCTCATTTTCATCTCTGAAACAATCGCCCCATAAATCATGATGTACCTCTTTACTGTCACTTCCACAAGAGCCGTTCATGAGAGCCAGGTCTCTAACCCCTGTATCCCTGCATATTTTGCAGCTGGCAAATAACTGCTGCTCTGAAAGTGTGATTTAAATGGATGTATAAATGGAGAGTAGGTGATATGTATACAGTGCTTACTATATGCTAGGCAGTATTCTAAGCTTCCTGTATATACTAACTCGTTAAACCACCTTCTCACCACAACACTATAAATATTATTGGGTATTTTACATGTGAGCACCCTGAGGCTCATCAGTGTTAACGCACTTATAAAAGATGACTCAGGTAGAAAGTGCTGGAACAGAAATCTGAATGCAACCTAGGCTCCTAATAATCATGCTGGTCTCTGAGAAATGAAAATTTTGTTTGGCAGTGGGGCGGGGAGTGATGAAGTGGTTCTTCACGGACCACAGTTTCCGGTTCACTCAATCGCATAGTAGACATTTATGAGGGGACTGTGTTGACACTCTGCTAGAATCACAGCTCACAAAGGCAACTGTGTTCTTCTAGAGCAGAGACTGTTAGGCTCTCCAAAATCAAGCGGCTTTGGTGGAAATTCCTGACCCATCTTCCAAATGCAATAGGAAGTATCTATCATAAATACGCAGGGCTCCATAAAGGACAGCCATTTTCAGTCTCATTGCCATGTAGTCTAATGTAGGAGAAAGATACACACACACATGTACACACACGATAGTTTCATCAGGCTGGTGGGTGCTACAAACCTTATAGACTCATGTGAGACCACTAGCTGTTATAAGGACTTGGGGTACACCTTGGCCATCCAAACAAGTACCCCAAGTACCTTGGCTAGTGCCAAGGAACTAAAGGCCCAACAGGGACCCAGAACCTTGACTGTGGGCCTCTGGCCCTGTTGGACTGGCCAGGTTGGGAGGAAGCTGACACTTTCTAACGCTTTAATGCCATTTGAATTGTGTCCTCTTTGCCAAAAGAAATGTTAGCCTCTTTGCTAAAATCAAACTCTAAAGGCCTCATAAAAACATTCCAGTTCCATAAGCCAATATTGACATAAGGACAATGAGAAGCATGTGTAAAGAATTTTATTTGAGCCCATAGAAATAAACATTCACTGCTTTAATTTGTTGTTAGAATCATCATCCAGTAGCCAGTGCGGATCCTCTCTTATGGACACATGGGGAGAATGTGAGTTTGCTTATGATATTACTCACGAGAGAGGGGACACTACTTGAGTCCGTTTTTGAGCTTCTCCCAAATAGTACAGATAATATTAATTTCTGACAGTTACCAGTTAGCTGTTGCTGCATAACATACCACACCAAAATTAATAACTTAAATAACAAATGTCATATTTCTCAGGAGTCAGACAGGATGGTTGGGTGGTTGGTTGATCTTGGCTGGGCTTGCTCATGCATCTGTGGTCAGCTGGCTGGTCGGGTGGGACTTAACTGGTCTAGGATAGTCTCAGCTGAAATGACTGTTCTGCTCTATGTGTTTTGTTTTGTTTTGTTTTGTTTTGTTTTCAGCATGCTAGTCCAGGCTTGTTCTCATGGCGGTCGTAAGAGTTTAAGAGAAAGCGGAAGTATAGAAGGTCGCCTGAGACTGGGAACTGATACACCATCACTTCTGCCACTGTCTTTTGGCCAGAACAAGCCCCAGGGCCAGCCCAGATTTCAGGGTAGGGAAATGAGTGCCATTTCTTGACGGGGAGAACTGCAGAGTCACCTTGCCATCAATGTAACACACTGCTCAGTGGTGACGGGGTGAGCAGGTTAACTACCATTTGCAAAACACCGAAGACCCACTATTACCTAGTTATTAGTATCCTTACTTTTAAGATGAGGAAACTGAGACTCAGAGAAGCTAAGCAACTTGGCCAACACTACAGAGCTGGAGATTCAGAAACCTGAAATTTAAAGCAAGATTTACTGGACTCTAAAGCCTATGCTTTTTCCGTTTCACTGAATGGACCTGACAGCCCTCTATGCTCTAAAATATTGATGTGAAGGAGCAACTATGCTTGGTGCTGGGTGTTCATGAGGGATGTGTGACAAGGGGGAGGATTAGCCTAGGCTCTGGGGAATAGGTAGTGTCCAAGCACACAGGCTGGCACAATGGAAAGAAAAATCATTTTAGAATTAGACACCCCTGGGTCTAAACAGCTATAAATCTCTTTCTTCGCCTTCAAGACGGTGATAGCAGGTACTCCCTCACAAGGCTGTATGAAGGATAAATATGCTCTGGACCACCTGGTTTCAGGTGCAGGCTCTAACACTGGCCAGGTGTTTAACCTCAGGCAAGGTGCTTCGGTTCCCTGTGCCTCATTTTCTTCAACTATAGAACGGGCATAGTGAAGATCCTCGTCTCCCAGGGTTAGCATGAAGATTGAATGCATTAACATGTACAGAGTGCTTAGAATGCTTGGCACCAAATAAATGGTGTTATAATATAATGATTTATAAGAAATAAATATTAGGTCATTCAGATGACTAAAATATATTTCTCAGATATATTTGGTTTTCATCCACAGTTCCTAAAAATGCTTCAGAGCCATAAAAGTGAAGTGGGTGTCTTGTTATTAATAAAGATTACTTTTGGACCCCACCCAAGGATGGGGGCTGATTGCCAGGAGGACCAACTATGTGATCTGAAGGTTGAAACTTGCAGTTGCACTGACCTCCCGGGATGGGAGAGGGGCCAGAGGCTGAATCAGCCAATGACCAATAACTTGTCAATCATGACTATGTATTGAAGCCTCTAGCAAACCCAAGAGAACAGCTGTTTGGCCCTTCTTGGATACCGTCCACACTCGAGGAACCAGAATGCTTGCTTGCATGTGCCACTGAGCTGGGCCCCAAGCACCATGAGGACAGAATCTCATTTGTTCAGGACCTCACCCTGTGTATTTCTTCACCTGGCTGTTGATTCATATCTTTTATCATATCCTTTAATAAGCTGGTAGACAGAAGTAAGTATTACCCTGACTTCTGTGAGCTGCTGTAGCAAATTAATTGCACCTAAGGAAGAGGTCATTGGAACCTCCAATCTGTAGCCAATCAGAAGCACAGATAGCAGCCTGGGGCTTCCGACTGGTGTCTAAAGTGGTGGATGCGGGGCAATCTTGTAGAATCTGTGGAATCTGATGCCATTTCCAAGTAGATAGTGTCAGAATTGAGTTGAATTTGAGGACGACCTACTGGTGCCCAAGAATTGCTTGCTGTTATGGAGGGAGGATCCCTCACATTGGAACTGGGCTGAAAAACTTGGGAAGAGTCATATAATAATCAACATGCAAACATGCAGACGTATGTACTTATGGTGACACAGAGTTAGAAAGGGTCATACAAAGTCAATGCACTAAGCCCTATACAGAAGCTGGTGAAGGGCTGAGCACAGAGTGAGAACCTGGTAAATGATGACTGTGCCATTAGGGTCTGAGAAGACTGAGGGCGCTGACAATCAAAATCAGACCCTAACCTCAGACCCTCTGTAAAGAGTCAGTACTTCTGCCCAGCCAAGGGGCAGTGATGGACGGGGTTTTCAAAGCTGATTTATGGGAATATGCTTGGAGGTATGTTGTCCCTCTGAGGGAGATAATTGTCACGCTCTTTAGAGATATGTAGCTCAGGGGGCTGCTTATGTGTAGTTGTTGAAAACTAGGGGAAACAGACTATAATTAGCAAGAAAATAACCGTTTCATATTCACGCACATCTACACAAATGCACACATTTCTAACTGGATACTTGCTGTTACTTGAGGGGAAAATGGAAAAAGCTGATGTTATGGGTTGAATTTTGTCCCCCTAAATTCAGATGTTGAATTCCTAACCCCAGCACCTCAGAATGTGACTGTACTTGGAGATCAGGCCTTTAAAGATGTAGTTAAATTAAAGTGAGGTCACATGGGTGGGCCCTAATCCAATATGGCCAATGTCCTTATAAGGAGAGGCTATCAGGACACAGACACTCACAGAGTGAAGACCATATGATCCATAAACCCAGGATAGACGGCTCAGAAGAAACCAACCCTTTGACACCTCAATATTGGACTTCTTACATCCAGAACTATAAGAAAATTAATTTCTGTTGTTTAAGCCACTCAGTCTGTGGTACCATGTTAAGGCAGCCTGAGCAAAATAACACAGTCAATAATTGGCCGTTAACTCTATACAGAATTTCAAGTAAAGAATTTCAGCCTGCTTTCCCAGGTCAGGAGTGCCATAGATCCTTGAAGAAAAGGGTGAGGGTCTGGCCCACAGAACTGTGGGGGAAAAGGCTGAGCTGGAGGCACACTTCCATCCTTCTCACCCTAAGAGGTCCTTCTGAGGCAATCCCCCCTCCCCCCACTTTTCCTGCCAGTCAAACCCCTGTTTCCGGGCTCCTCCCCTGGTCTGTGCTCATGGTCAAACTTTGGCTTCAGCCCATGCCCAAGAGCTACCACTGTGGCACCAGCCACGCTCCTCCCAAGCCTGCCTTCCTTCTCCTCTCCCACTGGACATGGCAGAGCTGGTAGACACAGACCCCTGTGGGTTATCCCTGCTCTCCACCCCTCTCCTGACTTCTGACCTGAATAAGTGTGAAGGGAGCACACTACGCGTATGTCCGTAATACCTGCCGGTTCTGCAGGGTCCCTTGGCTTGGAACTCACTTCACATTAACATGAACATGTTGACATTTTTAAGGTTAATGATCCAGTTGCTTATAAGACAGGTGGGGTTTGAAATCAAACCGCTCATATGATTTGGAAGCCTGTGAAACAGGCTTTATTATGCTGCTCAGTAGCATCCGAGAAAACTAACTTGTCCTTTGGCACCAATACAATCATCTAGGACCTGTGTCTTCCATCTAATTTGCACTTTGAAAAAATTTCCCCAAGTCTTCTCACTTCAGCAAGTGTCTCATGGTTTTTTAAATTGCTGTCCATCGTGATCCAACTTGTTGCAGTTGTTGAAGGTAAGGGAGAGACTTGCTGGAATTGAAGAATATAAATCGCTTTACAAGGAATGGTCCGCAATGAAAAACAAAGAAATTATGCTGAGTTATAACAACAGTTACAATTAATTAAAACTGGGAGCTTTTCGGTTGCATTACCGGCAGCACATTGCCATCTTTCTTACTTCTTCTTAATGTTAGGAGATTGTGAAATGTGGGGGTCTTCCGCATGTCCCCCTACCCCTGACATCTCTGGAGAGACAGTCCCTCTTTCTGTCTGCAAAGTGGGTCCTGAGTCACTGCAGCCACCCTGGCTCTAAAATAACCACACCACACTGACTTCCACAAAAGGCCCAATCCTCCTACTCCTGAGCCCCAGCTGCCCACCTACTCTCTCTTAATGTAGAAGAATAGGCTGAATTTCACCTCCCTGTTTGATTTTCTATTTTCTTCTTTTGAGGCTGCTTGTATCAATTACAAAATAAGGCATGCTAGTTCTGGCACATTTAAAAATGCAGTTGGAAAAAATAAAGAAATACTAGTATCACAACTTCTCTCCACCCCCAAGCCCATTGAATTGAGCATTAGCAGTTGGGTCAATGTGTATCCTGCCTTGTCTTTGTCTCTGCACGAAGATATAAACAGACACATGAAGTATGAGGATATTGTACACATACCTCTGCACCTTGATTTCACATACTATCCCCTCATGGCCACTCCTCTCACCCACACACTCATTCTTCCTTTTTGACAATAGCATAAAATTTCATAGTAAGAATGTTCTGTGGCTTATTCAGCTATAACCTTCCAGTGAATACTTAGATTGTTTTATCTTTGGTTTTGTTGTCGTT
The DNA here is from genome assembly GCF_018350155.1 of Leopardus geoffroyi. Lineage (NCBI taxonomy): Eukaryota > Metazoa > Chordata > Mammalia > Carnivora > Felidae > Leopardus > Leopardus geoffroyi. Next base: position 44,245,515 of record NC_059334.1, read on the forward strand.
GTTGTTGTTTGTTTTATTTTCCCATTTGCTTTGGATACTGCAAACATTGTTGTGTTAAGTAACCTTGTACATGTATGTTTGTACTATCAACTTCCAGAAAGTCAAAATATATAGATATTTTCAATTGCACTTAAAACCTTGATATTACTTTCCTAAAAAGCTACAGGGATTTACAGATCCATCAGCAATGCATATATTCCCCCATACCTAAACTCAGGTAGATATTATCCAGCCAGCCTACATATCAAGATGCAGGAATTTCTGATATATTTAGAAAATTAACCTTTAGTCCAATGTGCAGTTTGGATTTTCAGCTACAGATGCCTCTAAATTTTCTTTAACTTAAACTGGTTTTACTCGTATTTTTTCACATGTAAGTGAAAGAGGCCTAACTAATATATTACCTATTTTGCTATATTTGGTAATTTTCCAGTCATACACTCTGAGTTTTCTTCCCTAAAATATGACTCCATCCAACCATTCTGCAAGTTTTTCCCCAAAATTTCACCTATAATTTGTGTTTGTTGGGTAGTTTTCCTGCTAGTATATTGGGTTAGATATAAATGTCTTAATAGTTTAAGATTTTCTTGAGAGCAGGAGGCATTGAGCATTTTTTAAGGCCTGTATGACCCTCAATGCCCTGTACTCTATATTTCACCTACAAGTGGTGCAAAAGATATTTTTGGGGAAAAAAGTAAAGGAAATGAGATGGAAGGAAGAAAGGAAGGAAGGGAGAGAAAAAGGGAGGCAGGAAAAAGAAAGGGGATGTGAATAAAAAGGAAGAAAAATAGAAATGTGTTCATAATCCTTTATTTAAAAAATAGATTTTTTTCTATATTACCCAAGATGGTGATGCTAGTCTCTGAGTTTATCATAGCTTTCCTATTTGCTAAGATTTGAGGGGCTGCCTCTACCAATGACAACCATTCATCTGTATTCTTCTCTTTTCAAAAGTTCTTGCATGGGAGTTAGGCATATTTGAGTTTAAGATCCTCGATCTTACACCTAATAGCTGATTGCCTTAAAAAAGTTGCCTTGTTCTCTGGGCCTGTTCTCCCCACTTTAAAGTGCAGTCAACAGCAGTACCCTTAAAGGTTACCCGTGAGACTCCAATGGGATTACAGAGGCAGAGGCCTGACCCAGAGGATACAGTAAAGATACATGCCAACCTTGTTCAGTCACTCCTGCTCACCAGATTTATTTTGACGGGCCTCTTCTAACCCAGACGTTTTCAAAAAGAGAAAACATTAGAGTGTGAAGAGGCTCTCACACATCTCACCTCCCTGCCCACTCTCCTTTTAGTTTCCATGTTTATCCAAGCCCACAGTGTGACTGGGTACCAAGCTGCTCCCTCTGTGCTGTGGATTGCCATCTAGGACTTGGCATTCTTTCAGTTCTTCTGGATCACAAAGCTCCTTGACAAACTCATGAGTGCATTGGATCCTTAACTCGGAAAAAGATGAACACAAAGCTTTTCATAACTATGTGCATGCAATTTGAGTGCCACAGGCACCCATTGTGAAGCCCGTCCTCAGACCTTATTTAAGGGCCTGGACTTGGAGAGTGGTGGCCAACAGGCAGGTCTACTCCTGCATCCTCTATGGTTGATATTCTGTATCAAATTGGAAGCTTCCATGGCAGCAATGTGTTCATCAGCCAGCATCTGCCCTAATAGCACCCCACATTTGAATTTCAGGGCCTCACCTGCAGTGTGAGTGGTAATGTCCATGTTGGGCTTGGCAGAGCTGACTACCCATCCTCATCCAGCAAGGCTTAGATGGAAGATTATGTCTGGGATAAATGGGGAAAGGAGGTCCAGAGAATTTCCCACACTTTCTTTTTTGCTAACAGGAGAAAATACAAAGTGGCTCTATCTTATTTAAACCCCACAACAAACCTGAGAGGGAGGATGTTGTTCTTTATTCCAGATATGATGTGGGAGCCTGAGATAGAATGTGACTAGGTCAAGGCAACATCCATATTAGAAGGAATCAGGAACCAAATCCATGCCCAAATCCTATGCTTTAATATTCCAGTGTGGTTTAGCCACAATCAGGCTGTGATGCATGTTCTAAGAGTTAATAGCCTAGTAATAAAAGTAGGATGCCAACCAAGAAGAAGAAGGGAGGAATCCATCCTCAGGAATGATTTCCTAAATATCCAGAGACATATCCAGAGGACCTGGTGTTGTAAGAAAAACTGTGTGGGGCTTCACTGACCATTAAGACTCCAAAAGCAAGAATGTAAATGAATGGGATGGAAAGAATCCTCGGGAGAAAAATCTCAGTTAATCTTATCAGAAATATAACAGTGCCCTCTGTCCAAGCTCAATCAGCCAAGTTGTTGTGTGATTTCCTGCCGAAAACCCCATAAGTGCTAGTGGTAAGGATGGAAATGTTAACAGTGCATGGTCCTGACCCCCAAAGAGCTCACAGACTAATGAGGGGCAGATAGGCGCAACACCAAGTAATAATAAAGTATCTGTAAAAGTGTATAAGGGATGATGAGAACAAGTAATTGTGCCTAAAACTGGTGAAAACCCCCTATAAGATGATGGTGCTATGACAGCTGGGTGTTAAAAATATATATATATATATATATATATATATATATATATATATATATAACATAATTTATATATTTAATTTTATTTTATACACACACACACACACACACACACACACACACATAGCTGTTTGTCATGCAGAAAAGAAAAAAGGGAGACATTCCAAGCAAAGAAAAGAACATGTAGGTGGGGACTGTATGTATTAGGAACAATAATCCCTAAAACATCAGGGGCTTAGGGAAAACAAGGATTTACACTAGTTTACTTTACATATATAGTGAGGGTCTGGGATGGAGTTGGGAGCACATGGGTGCTGCTCCAAACAGTCACTAAAAGGACATAAACTGGATAGGCAATGACCTTTAAGGTCACTCGGGAGAAACACTTGCTGTTAAATAACGCAACCCAGAATTGAAGCATTATCCCCATTCCTATTTAATTGACTAGAACTAGTCACAAGACCTCACTTAACTGCCAGGGAAATGGGAAGTGGTCTCACAGTACTGAGGAAAGAGAGAAGACCCAGATCTGTTTGCACACTGGCTATCTCTTCCAATTGTCTGGAACAATGTAAAGAGCTGGATTCACTGGAACAAGCCATGTGTTGGGAACATACCAGTACAGTGTGCACTGAGCAGAAGCTTTGGGATCATTTTCATCTCTAGTTTCTGTACATCATTTTGCCCTCACAATTGAATAGGGAAAAATCATGTGCATTTGTATAAGAAACAAAGGAAAAACTAATGTTTTTCTTTGTGTTTGTTTTGGGTTTTTTTTTTTGTTTTTTGGTGTTCACAGACCTTCAGAAGGTCAAGATAACATAGAATCTAAGAAAATGACGCATATGGGTAAGAACGCATAGGACAAATGAGAATAATCCTATTCTGAAAAACTCTTTGAGGTGAACTTGGTAAGATCCTGGAAAACTGGTTTCCCAACTTCATAACTCTGACCAACTATCTGAAAAGCATCTTACCTTCTTCATAGTATGCAACAGGCACCTCAGCCTGGCATCTTTCAGAGTACCAGGGTAGCTCCTCGGCCCAAAGCCCTGCCTCTCTACCCTCCACACCCCCCAGCACACTGTGTTCTGCCTTCTGTGGAACTTCCTAGCTCCTTCTAGACCCAAAGCTTTGTTCTCTCCCCACTATTGCTCTGGGGCACAGATGTTCTTTCCTGGCCTTGGCCACCTTCATATTCTCTGTTTCACATCCTAGGGCATTTTCCCAATATTCTTCCCTGCACGGTCATTTCACACTCCCCCTAAACATTTTCTTCCCTGTTTCTGCTCATCCTGTCAAAAGTGGAACTTCAGGGAAACCACACCATACTCCTGCCCAGCCCCAGCGCTCAACAACCCCAACTTAATGGCCGCAGGACCCTCCCATCCAGCTTTTCCACACTCAGGCATGCTCCCTCACATCCAAACTCCCCACCTTTACTGGACCGGAAGCCAGAGAACACAGTGGTTAAAAGTACAATCTCCAGAGTCACACTCAACTCCTAGTTATTTAACTTCTTTGGGCTTTAGTTTCCTCATCTGAAAAAAAAATCTGGCTAATAATAAGACCTACTGTTAAGTTTCGGTGATTGGTAAATGCAATAATGTATAGAACAGTCAGCAGAGCCCCATCAAAGTGTAAGTGTTCCATATAATCTAACCACCATCACCATCACGACTACCCCATGCCCAGAATACCAGTTACCCCAGCTTCTCCTGGTAACTGGCCACAGAGCATTGTGAACCTCCACGACTTCATGTACCACAAGTTTAGGAAGGAGATGATCTTGCTCCAAGCTCCTGCCCACAGGCCCCACACTGGCGTGTCAGACCCCGAGACAGTGGCCATCAGGTTTAGCACCATGACAGTTTCATAGCAATGGTGGGGAATCGGATTTCACTGTATGACATAGAAGGCCATTCCTCAGGAAACAGACATCACATGCACGTGGGTGAGGCTGAGTTTGAAAAGCCGGAGAAGCAAGCAGGTATCAGAAACAAGATCCAGGAGCTCATGTTATCTTAGAGATACAACTAACCTCAGCCTGTCAGTCTGTAAAGCTTCCTGAATCCTTCTCTCTCGGATGGATAAAATTCCTGGTAAAACACAACTCAGGGGAAAGTTTTGAATTCATATAACACTGTGCTACATTTGTCACAAACACTCGTTTCAACAGAACCGGCTTTGTGTGCTTACTCCTTGCCCTGGGGATACAACGTGAACAAGAGACACGAGGGCCCTGCTCTGTGGACTTACCCTTTAGCGAGAGAGCTAGTTACTAAACAGGTGAAACATAAATAAATAATAGAACTTCAGAAGATGGTCAGGTCTGCAGATGAAATATAACACGGTGACGAGGAGAAGGCTAGAGGGAGAGGGGATTGTCCAGAAGGTGGGGGGAGGGAGTAGCATGTGGCCATTTGGAAGACGCAAACTACTGTCACCAAAATCTTGTGTGCATGGGACAAAGACACACAAGAGCAGGGCAGTGTGGAGGGAGGGCACAGTTGATGTGTGCTGACATTCAGGGGGAGTTCAACAAAGTATAGGTGTTATTATGTCAGAATCTATTGAGGGGTCATCAAAGGGTGGCCCAGGAGCAGAGTTTCTGGCCTGGGGGCAAAAAGAGCCAGATAATCATGACCCTTTCGGGGGAACAGGGGGTGCACTGTAAGCAAGCTTGGGATGGCTGTCCTCTGCGTTCGAGGACACCACAGCTGCTGCCTGCACACGGGGCTTCAGGTGAGTGGGGCTGGCTAGGAGGCAAGGAACCCTTTTTGCATTAAACACATTGCTCTGTTTTGTTCTCAAGTCAGATCATAAGCAAGGGGGTATTGATCTCAGAATATGGGCATCCCTGACTTTGGTGTGAGCGAAATGCCTGAGGACAGATGATTGTTACCGCACATGATGACAGAACAGAGGCGAGTGGCCATCTCCGTGGACCAGGCAGCATTGCAGAGAGGAGCAGCTGGCAGCCTCCGGTGTTTCCCGGGAAGCTACATGAAAACGGCCGAGCCAGAGCATCTGGTGAGGTCAGAGCCCAGGCCAGGCACCTCCAGGCCTTTGTTCTTCCTCACTAATTGTGCTCCTGCTGGTGTCACGGATCAGAGAGGAGGTGCCAGGACCACGGGCTTGGGAAGCACAGGTTAACAAGTGCGCATCCCCATGCAAGCACCAGAAAATCAATTAGGAAAGGCCAGCAGGCAACCACTGGCCTTCAGCCTCCTCTCCCGGTGCCTTCCCAAGACGTGGGGAAGATTTTCCTGTTTCCTATGAGCCCCGTCACAGGCAACAAAATGAATTCTAGAAAAACTATGAAGGAGGTCACATGGGGCCTTCCAAACCCCTCCCTTCTGCAAGGGATGCCTCCTAGAATGCTCAGCTGAGGTTCCCGGGAAGGGATTCCTGAAAGTGAGAGCCAATATTTATAGCTCAATGTGATTCTTTTCTGGGGAAAAGGTTCACCAATTTCAGGTTGTCTCAAAAAGGCCTATGATCTAAAGGAACTTTAAGAGGCTCTTAGAATCGTCACTATTTCAGATGGCATTCAGAGCCTGGGAATCACTTCTCAGGGAAGGAATCTTTCTGCTGAAGGGTTGGGAGGTGAAGAAGGACAAACAGCCAAAAACTGTACCAGCTGCTTCACACCTGGATCACACAAGTTCACACCTGGATCACATCACATCTCCCATGAGCTGCAAGTTTGCATTATTTTCCCTAATTTATAGACAAGGGAACTAAGGCTCCAAGCAGTTCATCAGCTTGCCCAGAGTGGACACACACTATGACAGAATTTGGACCCAGGTTCTCTGATTCCAAACCGTGTTTTTCCTACCTCGTCACAGTGATTCTTTCAAATGACAGGGGCTGAGGAGTTGGATCTCAAGGTATGACCACATCAACCCACCAGGTTCATTCAGGGCACCCCTAATCAGCCCACACAGGAGTCTGCCCTCCCACTCACAGTGGGTCCTTCCGGAACCTGTAGGTGCCTGGATGGACCGGTGAATAGAGGTCCTACTGGCGTAAGAGTAGAGGACAGGAAACCCAAAGAGCAGAGTTTTCATCCCATTCAAATCCCCATGTTACAGATGAGGGGATTAGGGCAAAACCCGCAAAAGACTTATCCAAAGTCATACCTGGTTTTGGTGCCTGCACACGGCCAGGCTGGAGGGGAGATGTGGCCTTGACCTGCACAATGGAGGAAGGGCTTCTTCCTCTTGGCCTATCTTACCTTCTCACACCACTTGTTGGCTCTGGGTCAGACCTAGGGGGTCTCATTTCACAGTTTAGGTGTTATCCCTGCCTCTATAACAAGGAACTCCGGACAGAGCATGGCTTTGAAGTCAAATCAGTCTGGATTCAATCTCTCTCTCTGCCAAGGCTGACCTATGTTACTTAGGGAAAATGTCTTAACTCCTCTGAGACCCTCAGTCTCTTTCTTTCTTTCTTTTTCCTTTTTTTTTTTTTCTCCTCTCAGTCTCTTTCTATAGAAAATGGGGGGAAATATTCATCTCACAAGGAGGTTGTGAAGATTCGATGAGATCAAGCGTATAGAGCACCCAGTAGGTGCTCAATACATGATAGATACCCTCTTCTTATATTCATACATTTCTCTTGGCTGCAGCTGAGTCAGCAGAGCTGGCTGGACTCAGAGAGACTGCCCCGCTGGCCCCAGGTGGAATCCTTGCCCTTGGGCTGGTCACATGCTCTTCCCTTGCCAGTTGCTCTTTAAGAGGAACCAATTTCACACTTCCAGATAGATCCACACTCCAAATTGTGTTTGTTTTAAAATAATGAATAGTGGCATTATTATCCCCACTGCTCTCCAGGGCGCTCTGTGCTGAATGTATTCCTTTTGCATTAGCAGAGCTTCATTGCGGCAGATAAACGCGCCGGTGCCTGAGCTGAATGCGCGGAAGAAAGGATGGCTCACCCTGCCTGTTTCCCGTCTCTCCTGGTGAAACCTTCCCAGGAGGCTGCCAGCAAGGCTTATGCTGCCTGGGGAAGCAGCCAAACGTTTCAGCAGGTGCCCAGAGCACTGAGAAGATGGGAAAGGAGGAACAGCCAGGTCCGTGTCATCCCCTGCTTCTCCATGACTCTCAGGTAACGACCCGCAGCAGGTGGAATTGTTGAGGAAGCCTAAAAGGAACTGAGGCAAGGACAGAATCGTGTATCTTGGATGAAACAAATCAACAGAAGTGTTGCCTGTGCATTGAACACCACGTGAACTCAACTTGCTCAAACTCGTGACAATGTGGCCTGTCCCAGCAATGTCAATGATGCAATCCCTGCTCAGAGAAATCACAAGCCAGGGGAGTCCTGGTTCAGCTATGGTGCTTTTCCTTTTGTGACCTCGACCCCAACCACGTCTCCATGCTTCCTGTGGAGGTACTGTATAAGTGGGGGTAGGGTGACAATCATCACAAGGCTTCTGCTGATTTTAGGAGCAGAAGCTGAGGCTACTCTTTCTATTTGTCATTCTTCACCCTTAGGTGGGTGGAGTGAGAAATCACAGAGAAGCCTCCAGTTGGACAGGCATTACCAATGGATATGTATGTAGTTTAGTGCTGGGTCAGGGCTAGCAAACACGGGGGGATGGTATTTCTTTTTTGTTGCTGGTATGGGCTGAATTGTGTCCTTCCCAAATTCAGCCTAACCCCCCAACACTTCAGAATGTATTGGAGATAGAGTCTTTAAAGAAGTAATTAAGTTAAAATGATGTCATTAGGGTAGGCTCTAATCCAATATGACTGGTGTCCTTATCAGAAGAGGAAATTTGGACAAAGGCTTGCACAAAGGGAAAACCATGGGAGGTACAGAGAAGAGACTGACATCTACAAGCCAAGGGCACAGACCTCAGAAAAGACCAACCCTGCCAATGCCTTTGATGTTGGACTTCTGGCCTTCAGAACTGAAAGAGAAGAAATTTCTGTTGTCTACGCTACTCAGTCTGTGGCACTTAGTCATGGCAGCCCAAGCAAAGCAATACAAAGGCCATCTTCTCTCCCACCCTATAACGAGAGACATGGTTAGGACAGCTCTGAGCCCATCAGGAGGCTGACAAGACAGGAGGACTATGTGCACTTTGGATGTTATATTCAAATACCATTATAGATGCGGTTATAAAGCTAATTTGACCAACTGAAGGAAGGAGACACCCATCATAAAGCACTAAATGCATGTTCTTTCCCTCACCACCATCCTATGACATCTTCTCCATGCATATGGTTTTTAAAATTCTGGGATTATATCACACAAATTTATCTTTGCTTTATTTTTGTTACAACATTAATTTGCTTCAAGGAAACATTATATATATTATATATGGATAATATATATAAATACACATAATATATTATTTTTATTAATATATATCAATAATATGTATATTAATATACATTATTTTTAGGACCCTCTTTTCAATTTCTTCACATTTTTAACATATTAGGAGCCTAAGAAATACGAGTGTCTTGGACCTCGATTCTCGTTTAACCTCTCAGTGGCTCTGTGGGAGTTTATCTCTCTTTTTTCCCAACTGCTTTCCCTGGCATCTATCTCCTGGGACAAATGCTTCCATCCCTGGCATTCCTCTCTCTTTCTTCCTGCATGTGTGACCTTTCCAGGATGGTGGAATGAAGCTCTGAGACACATTTAGGTTTTCGAGAGGAGGAGGTCAGAGCAGGTTACCTGCCCAAGGTCAAGGATTCTCCAACATGCAGGCAAGCACTCTGTAGTCATTCCCAGTGACTGGAACCGAAGTGTGTTAGGAAAAAAGTACTGCTTTGCCAGCTTTATTCTTTGCACACATATTTCCCATGAGAACCTCGCAGGAAGAGGTGACTTGTCAGTGGCATCTACAGCTGATTTGATTGTTCCTGATTCCTCTTCCCAAATATCACAAAAATATCAGCTGAGTAATTTCAAATAGCCCTGACATCCAGCATAGTAGCAGTTATAACATGACTATCATTTTGCATCTATTCCAAAGCCCCATAAAAGGACCCCCAACCAAACTGGGGGATTGTGAGGATGCAGAGCTGAGCTTTTACGGATCCATGCATTCATTGTTGTCTGTCCCATGTCATATATCAGCAGAGAAACAGAGCCACATCCCCCTAATGAGGCCCATGAGCCAGAAGCATTCAGCTGATGGCGTGTCCTTGGGTCTCTGGCCTTCAATTGACTTTCCCTTGCTTACAGCCTCTGGAGTGTGAGTGTCCCATCCTGATGCCAGTGTCGGGAATCATGCACTGAGATGTCTCTGCCTGGGCATCTCCCTTGGTTTGGTTTTGTTTAGCATCCGCTGGAGAACAAAGCTGTACTAGCTTCATCTAGTTCTTCAGTCTCAGATTTGTGGCATGACCTAGAACTCTTTGTGTAATCCTAAGCAAGGTGCTGGCAGAGCCCAGGGGACCATTCTTAATAGGTGGGGCTTAGGTCCCTGCAAGATTATTACTGACTCAGTCATCTTTGCTGAGGAATCCCTAGCCCTCAGCCATCCCAGGCTGTACAACGAAAGAATTTTGGATGGAATTTGAGGCAAGAAAGCTGATTTTTTTGGTAAACAAATGCAGCGACACCTGCACTACCATTACTGAAGGACTCTGTGGCAGCAGAAGGTGCTTAGGTATAGTCCACACACCCTTCCCATCACAAAGCTTTGCTGGAGTCTATATGCTGGGTCCTGCTCTGTGCACTGTGGATCTGGTGAGGATGGAGCAGGAGCTCAGTGAATACCAGACAATCACACTATCTGTTAGAATCCTGTTAGAAAAGGGATACACACTCAAATTTGCACACTGTATCTTCAAAGATATAGGTAGGGTTTAGGAAAAGTGAAACAAATGGTGGTGCAGTATCCTATGTGGTTTGCAACAACAGGATGAGTTTTTACCTCCCATAAGACAGTGAGGTGTAAAGCAGAAGGCCTGAAAGGGGCCCTGAACTTTACCCAAGGATGCAGCCAGTCTGCAATGATGCCACCAGAAAGAACAGCCAGAATAAATGTCTCTCTTCTTCTTCTCTTTAATCTCCTCCTGGAGCTCCCATTGGACAGACTCAACCCAAAGCTAGTGGGCAAAGGAAATGATCAATGGACTCCATATAGCTCGGCCTCCAGGGACACAGAGCAGAGCAAAGAAGGGTGGGGAGCAGAATTAGAGAGGCAAATGGAACATGCCCAGCACACTTCCCAAAGACTGGAGCTATATCTAAGAAAAAAGGAACCCTGAGGACAGGCATTTAATCCCAGGTAGAAAGATGGGGAGAAATAGCAATACATGCCAATAAATAACTACTCAACCCAGCATCCTTTGTACTCTTTCAAATGAAATAAAATGTGGCTACAAACTTTAAGGATTGTAAGACACAAAATTCTACCAAATGACTCATTTCTCATTACAAGAGCTCCACTTCCATATTCAATACTGGGAAATAAGAGACAGGGACACTAATTAAGAAGATCGATTAAAAAATCTCATATAGGTTTTAAAAAATGTTAATATTTCCTGCAGGCCTGGAAGGAAGAGGAAGCACTTCAATAGGGAGAAGGTCATAGCATGTAGGGTATAGTTTGGACAAAGGAATCAGAAGAATAAAGGTGTATTCAAGGGTTGGTGAATTGCCAGGAACGTTGCAATGCATAGTATACTGGGAGGGAAATGTGGTGAGATTCATATGAAAAAAGTAGACTGGTGCCAAGTTGCGAAGATTTTGAAATGCCAGACAAAGACTAAGAGACTTTATTATGTATGCGACAGGGTGTGCTTGCACAGGGAGTAACTTGCTCATTCTGAGATGTTCTGTGGCACCAACCTCACTAGGTATCTTGGGTGTAGGACAGATTGGAGGACAATAAGGCTGAATGCAGAAGGTCAGTCAAGAGGCAAACAGTGAAGAGGGAAAATGACTATGGACAGTGAAAGGAGGAAGAAGGACAGCTGCAAAAAAAAAAAAAAAAAACCATTATAAGGTTGGCATCAAAGCACATTAGCACCTACATACCAATGTGAGGTGGAAAGGGAAAAACCAAGCCTGCCTCTGAAAATTGAGTATCTTTCCATGAAGATGTTTACGTCCTTTGTTATAACATAGCAGGGTTATTTGGGAGGGAAGTGTAACTCAGGTATAAAATTAATTTGCTGCAGGACATCCAAACTGAGATGCTAAATTTGATAGCTGGAGATATGGATCTAATATGAGAAACTGCAGTATGGTGATGGGTTTTTCAGAGAAGTAAAAAGTAAGATAAGGAAGATGTAGTCTGGAACCAGTTAAGAGTTTGAGATGTTTGACATAAAGCAGCTCTGGCTTGAGAATGGTTCTACAGATTATCTGACAGATACAACGATGAATGTTGAGGGGGAAGTAGGGAAGAAGACTCCAGTAGTGAAGAGGGTTTAGAACTCGGTAACCAGGATTTTAGAAGTGTCATTTGCTAGATGCTAAAATGCTCTGAGATAAAGCAGAGGAGAGGGGTCCCAGGATTACAGGATAAAGTTGTATGGAGGACCAGGCTCTTCCCAGGTTGAAGTCCATTTATCTCTCTGGATCCAGCTGACTGTTTCCTTGCTTTAGGAATGACAATGTATTAGCTTCCTATTGCTGATGTAATAAATTCCCATAAATTTAGTGGCTTAAAACTATACAAAGTTATTATCTTATACTTCTGGAAGTCAGAAGTCTGAAATGGGTCTCCAGGGTCAAAACCAAGGTTTCAGTAGTGTCACAGGCCTTCTGGAGACTCCAGAGGAGAATCCATTTCCTTGCTTTTCCCAGCTTGTAGGAATTGCCAGCATTCTTTGGCTCATGGCTCCTTTCCTCCATCTTCAAAGCCAACAAACTAACATCATCAGTTCTCTCTCTGATTATGACTCTCCTTCTCTCTCTCACTTATAAGGATGCCTGTGAATTCATTCAGCCTACCTGGATGATCCAGGATAAACTTCCCATCTTAAGGTCCTGACCTCAATCATATCCAATTTACCATGGAAGGGAACCTATTCACAGGCTCCGAGGATTAGGATGTGGACATTTTGGGAGTCCGTTGTTCTTGTTGCCATAAGGAATACAATTTTTCCTACTTGGAATGCCCCAGAATATTCTATGCATGCTTTAAAATACAGCTCAAATGGCATGTCCTCTATCATTTGTTCAGTGACACCCCCAGGCAGAGTTACTCTCTTTCTTCTCCCTGCTATGATGGGATCAGATCCAGCTCTCAGAACACCAAGCAAGTTTTACTGTCACTGTGACCGTCCCCTCTGACAATGAGGGCAAGTAACTTGGTTCAGTCATTTCCGTACACCCAAGGACCAGCACAGGTCCTGGTTTTCAGGATGGGTAGATTTCAGGAAAAGAAAAAGGAAGAGAAAAAGAGGGGAAAATGTAAGATAAGAGAAAAATAAGAAGAAAAGTGAAAATGGTTGAGTCTATCTTATACAGGCCTTTAATTTATTTTCTTGGTTCATCCTCCAAATAATCCAGCATTATGGACATTATAACCCCTATTTTACACATGAGCAGATTGGGCTCAGAAAAGACAATTGCCTTGTCCAAGGTTGAGCTAGGAAGCTCTGAGCTGTCCACATCCTGCCTGGATTTATCACTGTATTATCAACATTATCCCCTTAGTGGACTCCACCCCAGCCATACCAAACTCCATGCTGTTTCATTAAACACATTCACTCATTTCCAACACAGTCCCTTCCAGTGTGTTGTTCTATCCTCCCGAATATTCTTCCCTCCTTACAGTCACATCCCTCATTCTATAGCTTTAGGTTGTCTGCTCAAATGTCCTCTCTTCATGAAGGACTTTAATGACCATTTTCTAACAGGTCTTTCCCCACATACTCTCAAACTCCTTACTCTAATGTATTTTTCATCAGAAGTTTTATCAGCTGAAATCAAATAATATATTTTTATTATGATGATAGAGGTCCAGGGAGGCAGGGACTTAATCTATCTGGTGCATCCCTACCTCCCTAAAACCTAAAACAGGTGTCTGGAATACAGTAGGTGGTTATCAATAAATATATCTTCAATAAATGAGTGAATGAGGTGAAAAATACCATCGTGACACAGAAATGTTGAGAGGGAAAGATTCCAAAAAGCACAAGCTGAGGAGGAAATTATTAGGCATTAAGCATTCAGGCTGATTCTTAAGGCAAGATTAGGAAAATAGAAATGGAATATTCAGGGGCACCTGTGTGGCTCAGTCACTTAAGTGTCCAACTTTGGCTCAGGTCATGATCTTGCGGTTAGTGAGTTTGAGCCCTGCGTTGGGCTCTGAGCTGACTGCGTGGAGTCTGCTTGGGATTCTCTATCTCCTTCTTTCTCTGCCCCTCCCTCACTAGTGCTCTCTCTCTCTCTCAAAAATAAATAAACATTAAAAAAATTAAAAAAAAAAGAAAGAAATGGAATATTTCATTTGTACCAGAAGCAAAGTATGGAGTTTGTCAAATGTGTGAACCCTACATAGAATATTAAAGACATGTACTCAATGCATATAGACACTTTGTTCCCTGGTGGCCAGCTTAATTCTGATCCAAATGAAATCTAACATTTTGTAAAGCCAGGTTGTGTGGCCATGGACATGCTCTGGAGCCAGGCCAGCTTGGACTTCATAGCCATACTCTGTCGCTTATCAAACTTTGGCAAATCAATTACCCTCTCTGACCCCAGTTTACTTTCTCATATAACTAAGATGACAAATTCTAGTTTCCAGGGTTTGCCTAAATGTGCAGTTAGAGAAGGTATTTAAATCACCAGGTACTTAGAAAATGCTCAAGAAATCTTAGTTCTTCCCCTTTATTTCAACTTTCCTAACTGGCCTAGACTCCATCTAGATTTTTTGTTTTTGTTTTTTTTTTGCAAAGTGTGCTGACATGTTTTTATTCTCAGTAATTTCTTTAAACTTCAGGGTTGGATCTAAAGATTATTACTGTCTCCTTCAGCTGCCCCAAGGGGATGGCTGTGTTTTAATGGAATCGCATTCCTCCACGGAGCCTGCCCTGAAGGGCTGTAACTAGGGGCAGCCATCAGCCCTTGCTGTTCCTCACTCGACCTTGAGTATGAAGGAGGGCATGTAGTTCCCTTGGGCCAGCCAAGTATACAGGGAATCAGATGATGTGAGGCCAGCCCGAATTTGGCTTCCTGTCAGCAAGCCTGCCTCCAGCATCCATCCTCTCCCCACAGACTAAATGTGCCGCAGTGGGAGAGCGTTCCTGCAGAACCCTATAGGCCCTTGGGCAAGAAGCTGATCCCATTACCCATCAGTCTTCATTACAATGAGAGAAATTAGAACTGGGAGGGTCCCATGGGGTGCCCAGAACTGCCTTCTTCCCTTTCCTGAAAAGGGTTGTTCCCACGTTCAGCCTACAGCAAAGGCTTCTGAGAAACACGAAAGGCTAACAGACTTTCTCACCATTTCAAGTCCATTTCAAGGAGTCCAGCTCTCATCCCCTTCCCTTTCTTCCATCACTTCCTGCTGTTTAACCTAGTCACACAAAAAAAGGCCAAAGTAGATACTGGGATTACTTCTTTTTAAAAAAAATATATAATTTCTTATCAAATTAGTTTCCATGCAACATGCAGTGCTCATCCCAACAAGTGCCCTCCTCATTGCCCCATCACCCACTTTCCCCTCTCCCCCACCCCCCATCTACCCTTAGTTTGTTCTCAGTCCTTAAGAGTCTCTTATGGTTTGCCACCCTCCCTCTCTGTAACTTTTTCCCCCCTTCCCCTCCTCCATGGTCTTCTGTTAAGTTTCTCAAGATCCACATATGAGTGAAAACATATAGTATCTGTCTTTCTTTGCCTGACTTACTTCACTTAGCATAATACCCTCCAATTCCATCCACATTGCTGCAAATGGCCAGATTTCATTCTTTCTCATTGCCAAGTAGTATCCCATTGTATATACAAACCACATCTTCTTTATCCATTTGTCAGTTGATGGACATTTAGGCTCTTTCCATAATTTGGCTATTGTTGAAAGTGCTAATATAAACATTGGGGTACATGTGCCCCTATGTATCAGCACTCCTGTATCCTTTGGGTAGATTCTTAGCAGTGCTATTGCTGGGTCAGTGCTATTGCTATTAGGGTAGTTATATTTTTAATTTTTTGAGGAAACTCCACACTGTTTTCCAGAGCAGCTACACCAGTTTACATTCCCACCAGCAGTGCAAGAGGGTTATACTGGGATTACTTCTGAATTAAGAGGGCAGACATCCAGCCCCAGACCACAGAACCCAGAGAAATGCATATCCAGGTAGAAATGCATATTCCTCGTGAATCCGACCCTCTGCTATGGCTGGGGCTTCTGCTTTCCCCAACCTTTCTGAGCACCAGAGAAAATCAAGAGAAGGTCTTGGTCTGTGGCTCTCACAGTGGGGTTGCCAGACCAGTAGCATCTGAATCACTAGAGAATGTATTCAAAAGGCAAATTCTCGGGACCCAGTCTAACCTACTGGATCCAAAGTTCTGAGGGAGAAGCCAAACCATCTGTGTTTTAACAAGCCTTCTAGGTGATTCTTATGCACATTCAAGTTTGAAAAACACTGATCTAGAAATACTAGCCCTTTGCAAAGTCACTAGGACTCTGAAGGAAAGGGAAAGCTGAGGAGAGAAGTCATAGTGAAGACTGAGACCTGGTGATTGGAAACACTGGCTGGCTTGGGACATACCACTGGCTGACCCTACCCTGAAGCCCAGTAGTCACAGCTCTAAGCAGAAAGACCCCAGAAAAGAGAGAACTCTGAGAGGCTTGTTCTAAGTCACAATGAATTCCTTAGCATTCAGGTTAGTTCTATTTGGGGGATTTGTGAATAATGACTTAGTATCACCTTCTTGATGACTCTCAGGTTTTCCCAGTATCAGATTATAGGAGGGGAAGATGGAAAATCCTAACCATTCGTCCCCGACGTTTACTTGGGCTTTCCTTTTGACTGATTCCTTCTTCTCTTTCTTTTCTTTTCTTTTCTTTTCTTTTCTTTTCTTTTCTTTTCTTTTCTTTTCTTTTCTTTTCTTTTCTTTTCTTTTCTTTTCTTTTCTTTTCTTTCTCTCTCTCTCTCTCTCTCTCTCTCTCTCTCTCTCCCTCCCTCCCTCCCTCCCTTCCTTCCTTCCTTCCTTCCTTCCTTTCTTTCTTTTTCAGTTCTATCTTCCTCCATGTCCTATGGTCTTAGTTCAGGCAAGTCACCACATATCTTCATCTAATAAACCATAGGCCTTTTACCTTTCCTATACCATCTCTTACTTCCTTTCTGAGAAGCAGGGAACAAATTAATATTTATTCATTTGATATTCACTACACGCTGGCATTTCACCAAGCCAATGACATACATCATCCCATGTAATACCCAGACAACCCTGCAAGGTAGGCATTATTACTCATTTTTTATTTAAATGAAGCAACTGAAGCTCCAAGGAGTGAAGTTACTTGAAAAGGAGACTGCCTGCTATGGAATGGAGCTGTGAGCGATCCTACTGCCCCAACAGCTTCTCTCTCCATGTCTGGCTCCAAAGCAGATTTCTTTTTATATTGAGAAATTTATTACATACAAGGGTAAATACGTAAATCATATAAGTGCATTGCATTAGACAGGAATGACCAGTTTATCCTGCAATAACAAACACATCTCAGTAGCTTCGCACGTAAGCTATAGTTCTCACTCCCACAAAGTCCACTTCAGGTCCAGAGATTTCACAGGACACCCCTTCTGAGTAGCTCAGAGGTCCAAGCTGCCCTCATCCCGACACGAAGCCAAGGTGACAGGAGAAGAGAGACATATGAGGTGCTTCCCTCGCAATTCCTTAGCTAGAACTGATGCCATGGTTTTCCCTAATGGAAAGGAGGCTAGGAAATCTGCTTTTATGTAATCAGGAAGAAGAAAAGGTTTAGTTTAATGATTTTTTTCATTTTTTATGAATACAATTTGTTGTTAAATTGGCTTACATACAATACCCAGTGCTTATCCTAACAGGTGCCCTCCTCAATGCCCATCAACCATTTTCCTCTCTCCCCCACCCTCCATCCACCTTCAGTTTGTTCTCTGTATTTAAGAGTCTCTTGTGGTTTGCCTTCCTCCCTCTCTGTTTGTAACTATTTTTTCCCCTTTTCTTCCCCCATGGTCTTCTGTTAAGTTCCTCCAATCAATTTCTTACTCATCTTTATAGACTCTAACATTTGTCTGTATTTTATAAAAAATAGAGAGATTTTCTGCTCTTGAACCTTATATAAACAGAGTCAAAATGCATATAATTCTTTCATGGCTGTTGTTTTGGTTCAATATTATGCCACTGAAATTTATTCACACTGAAACATGTAGCTCTAATTTATTTATTTTCATTTCTTGCCAATATTGTATAAATATACCAACATTTATTTGTTCTACTGTTGAAGTAAATACAAATTTTTTCCATTTGTATGGTATCATGAATGATGTAATATGAACATTTGTATATGCATGTTCTCATGAACTTTCTCAAGAGTATTTTAGAGTATATACCAATGAAATTATTTGCTAAGCCAAAAGTTATTCTCATTTTAGTTTCACTAGAAACTCAATGACAAATTGTTTACCCATAAATTGAATTGGATGATAATCTGTGTTATTGGTGATGTGTAGCAATGAAGACTATCGTCTACTTCCAACAGAAACATATATTGATAAAAACCATTTTATAAAAACAGTGTAGAAATGAGTCCCATGCTCAGAAGCAATATTGTTTGGGATAAAAGGATAGTGAATGAATAAGGCATTCCATAAATCTCTGGGTGGTGATCCTGGCAAAAGTATTGGGATATTAAAAGAAGTCCATACCGAAAACAAAAGGTTCTCTACTGAGTACAAATACATCCATGATGGAAAGCCCACTAGTGATGGAAGAGGTCACTGTAATTTATCTGCCAGTAGGTAGATGACTGATTATTCTGTAGAATGTGATTGTATTGGGGGCTCAACACTGGTCTTTGTCGTTGTCAGGTAAACACATAAAAGAGAAGATGGCCAGGTCATTTTTCGTTAGGGGAAAATTGAGCCCATATGTAAACCTCCATCTTTGCTACTTTGGTCTCTTCATTCTTGAATTCTATGAACAAGTACTTTAGTGGCCGAGAAGAGAGGGCAACCACAGCCCCAATTTTGTCGTTTTGTCAACCTAATTATCAAAAGACTCCTCTACGGTGGATTCCCTTTGATGTGCATTCACACAAAGAAAATGAGCATCCTCTCATCAGTGTCTATGTTGAGAGATCTTTCCATATACCACTTTTTCAGATTCTTTGTCACTAATCTTCAAATCTTATCATTCCAAGTCCCTGACCATTAGACATGACCATTAGCTATTGCCCAGGAAGCACTGCACATTTACACCTCTGACTCTTTGCTTTTTCAAAGTGAGTAAACAAATTCACTGACAAGTTTTGCTCAATGAGAGAATATACTTGCCCCATGGTAATTTATGGCTACTTCTAATTGGGCTATAAAACCTGGCTGGTGTGCGCACATTGTCAGAATGAATTATAAATCAGGAATAAAAAAATTGGCCACAGGAAACTCTTCTTAGGTTGAAGATATGAGTTGAATGAGAGATGTTAACGTGAAACGAGTAAATGCCATGGGAATCTGAATCACTTGTTCATTCAACTCACTTGTTTTTGTCAGTGTCTGCTCAATCCTGATTTCATATAAACCACTTCCAGGCACTATTAAAGTGCTGAAGAACATGGCTGACATTACAATGTGATCGATTAGATAGCAACTTAGGATGTCATTGTCATATATTCAATTACTACCAGGCTCCAGTAAGAAGCCAGAAACTTTCTCAAAACAACAACAACAACAACACTTGATAAGTGCCATTAGAAAAAGTATAAAGTTGGCAAACATAGGCTCCCGTCTCTCCCCAGAAATACTAAGAAATAAGCAAAAACGGTAAGAATCAATTTCATTAGAACTCAAAAACAGACCAATGCCTACAACAACCAAGCAAACACTAAATCAAGAAAAGTACAATTCCAAAATAGTAGGAAAACCTTGTGACATTTTTACTTACCCTTGCTTCAATCCCCTTCCCAACACAAGTGTGGTCTCAAAGACTGCAGCATGCACTCCCAATATGAACATATGTTCAACATCATTTATTCATTAGGGAACTGCAAACCAAAACCACAAAGAGGCATCACTTCACACCCACTAGGCTGGCTATGCTTTCAGAAGTGGAAAATAACAATTGTTGGCAAAGGTGTGGAGATACTGGAACCTTCCTACATTGCTGATGGGAATATAAAATGGTTCAATTGCTATTGAAAATAGTTTGGCAATTTGTCAAAAAATTTAATAGAGATTAATCATATCACCCTGCAATTCTCCTCCTGGATACATACCCCTAAAAAGTTGAAAAGGGGACTCAAACAAGTATGTGTACATGCATTTTTATAGCAACAGTCAAAGGTGGAAACAACTCAAGTGTCCCTTAACTGATGAAAACGGATCAACAAATTGTTTTACAGTGGAATATCATTCAACCAATAAAAAGGAGTAGAGTACTGATACATGCTGTGACATAGATTAACTTTGAAAATATGCTAAGTGAAGAAGTAAGACATAAAGATCTAGAATATTGTATAATTCTATCTATATGAAATTTCTTTAGTAGATAAATCCATAGAGACAGAACGCAGGTAAGTGATTTCAGAAAATCACAGGAAAGAGAATGGGAATAGTCCACATAGTAAGGGATTTTATTGTAGAATGACAGAAATGTGTTTGAACTTGATGTGGTCGTTGCACGACACTGTGAATGTGCTAAATGCCACCGAATTGTTCACTTTAAAATGATGAATTTTATGTTAAGTAAATTTCACCTCAATAAACTATGAAAGGAGAGTAGGGTAGTCATGTCCGGACAATGCATGTCTTTGCTCCAAAAGTCTAGTGATTTTGTGCTGTTATTTTCCTATCACAGTTTGCCAAGAGCTTCCTACAGCATCCTACAGACCACAGATGCTTCAAGTCCTATTGGATCTTCTCCACTGCAAGGCACAAGTGGCAAAACAGGAGTCCAGCCCTGTTACAGAAACTCTTTTGCTGTGTCCCTCTCAAAACCAGTGGATTCTTAGACTACGTAGTAAATGGGTCATAGCACACACTCAAATGAGATCTATATTTAGCCTCCATAATCCAAAACTTCCCATACAAAATGGTTTTGTGTCTCTTTCTGTGGACATGAACAACATGTTCTTTATTTTGGAGAAAAAACTCAACATGCTATAGACCACAGGATCCCTGAAAACTTCACCCATGTGTCAGTTCTCTGTAATTTCATTATATTTACCTGCCACCTCCACATGTTTACTTATGTTTCACAATGGAGATGGTAGTGATATTACTGACCACATTAAAGTAAGAAGATAAGGGCACCTGGGTGGCTCAGTCGGTTAAGCGGCTGACTTCAGCTCAGGTCGTGATCTTGCGGTCTGCGGGTTTGAGCCCCTCATTGGGCTCTTTGCTGGCAGCTGGGAGCCTGGAGTCTGCTTCCAATTCTGTGTCTCCCTCTCTCTGTCCCTCCCCTGCTTGCTCTCTGTCTCTCAAATAATAAACATTAAAAAATTTTTAAAGTAAGTGGGGCGCCTGGGTGGCGCAGTCGGTTAAGCGTCCGACTTCAGCCAGGTCACGATCTTGCGGTCCGTGAGTTCGAGCCCCGCGTCCGGCTCTGGGCTGATGGCTCAGAGCCTGGAGCCTGTTTCCGATTCTGTGTCTCCCTCTCTCTCTGCCCCTCCCCTGTTCATGCTCTGTCTCTCTCTGTCCCAAAAATAAATAAACATTGAAAAAAAAAATTTTAAAGTAAGAAGACAAAAATATGATAAGGCTTCAGTAACAACTTCAAAAGTTAGCTTTTTTTTTTTTAAATGATGCCTGTGGATGATGATTTAAATCATTCATGCAGAAGTTATGTTTATGTAATGAACATGACTTTTCATTTAGATCAAATGACTAGATCTAAATTAATTTCATTCATATCCGATTCCAAATTTTCTTATGAATTTAAAAAGGGGTGCAGAATAGTTGCTATTAAGTTGTCTTCAGTGGCAAAAAGTAGATTTTATAAATAGTTAAATGATGTAAGGCTTATGTAAATATTATCAGATGCTTCAAAAAGAAAACCAGTCAAGTTAATTTCAATAATGGATCAAATTTTAGTCCATTCAGAGAAGCTAAATAAAGACTAGTTAGAAGTTAAATCTGTTGAAGGTAAAATATCTGATGTTACTATGATTGCAATTTTAAATTGAGCTAAACATTCAACTTGAAGAATTATTTTGTTTTTCAGTAACAATACAAGTAAAAAATTTAAAGAAGCACAGCCTCATGACAAGTAGAATATTTCTACTAAGTTACCATACCAAAGAACAAAAGTATACTCAAAATTATTTGCAGTACACACAATTCCTAAAAGCATTCAAAGAAGCACCAATATTCTAAAGATGAAGGTAAAAATTAT
This sequence comes from Leopardus geoffroyi, assembly GCF_018350155.1. Lineage (NCBI taxonomy): Eukaryota > Metazoa > Chordata > Mammalia > Carnivora > Felidae > Leopardus > Leopardus geoffroyi. Next base: position 44,267,595 of record NC_059334.1, read on the forward strand.
AGAAAAATACATAAATATTTAAATATACACAGAGTAAATAAATTATAGAATTAGTGTGACAAAGATGTTGACTACAAAAATTCGGTGTGGCAGCACATATTTTCACTCTTTGTTTCTTTTTTTTTAAATTTTTTTTTTAATGTTTATTTTTGGAAGACAGAGAGACAGAGTGGGGGAGGGGCAGAGACAGAGGGAGACACAGAATCTGAAGCAAGCTCCAGGCTCTGAGCCTTCAGCACAGAGCCGGACCTGGGCTCGAACCCAAGCAGCACAGGATCATGACCTGGGCTGAAGTCAGACGCTGTTCAACTGACTGAGCCACCCAGGCGCCCCTCACTCTGTTTCTTAACATTAGCCAGTTTTTAGTTATGTTTGGGCTTCTGAAAAACTACTTTATAAATCAACTTAAATGTCCTACAATGGTATTAAACACTTTAAATCAATCTTCTGTAACTGGCATGCATTTTTATTAAAAATCAGCTGTAAATCTTTAATCAGCATATTCAACAAGGGGAGGACAAAAAAATTCAGCCTTTGAGTTTTCAGTAAATTGAGACTTTTGAAAGCAAAGCTTGCAAACAGGTAGACATTTAACTATAATCTTGGAAAAGCAAAAGTGAAATTGAACAAAATAAACAAAGAGAACTCAAATGGTGTTCAAGATTTAAGTTTTAAATTCTGTAATTACTCTTTCAAACATCTTAACTGTGGGAGGTATCTTTTGATAGAATTTCTATTTTTATTTCAATGAATGGATATGCAACACCAGAGCAGAACGAAATAGAGATGGCCTCTGGTTTTGGAGCATCTACGTTTGGTGAAACTCTCAAAATAATTTGACAAGATTTTAGTTGTAAAAACATTTTTCAAAGAAAGGTACATTTGACTGAGGCAAAGTAACAGTCCTGTGAAAATACATGTAGTCTAAAATAGACACAAATTTTATTGCAAAAATTAGAATTATGAACAACCTCCATTTATGTTGCTAAATATAAACATCACCTTTGGGGCGCCTGGGTGGCGCAGTCGGTTAAGCGTGGGACTTCAGCCAGGTCACGATCTCGCGGTCCGTGAGGTCGAGCCCCGCGTCAGGCTCTGGGCTGATGGCTCAGAGCCTGGAGCCTGTTTCCGATTCTGTGTCTCCCTCTCTCTCTGCCCCTCCCCCGTTCATGCTCTGTCTCTCTCTGTCCCAAAAATAAATAAATGTTGAAAAAATTAAAACAAAACAAAACAAAACAAAACAAAAAAAACATCATCTTTGAAATTGCCAAGTATGTCGATGCTCATAAAGAAAGTAGCTTTTCACTTAAAAATATTATGGTCAATATAAAAAGATTAATTCAAAATATTGCCATTTGAAGTTTATTAACCATAAAATGAAACCTTGAAGAACTTTTCCATTTTATTTTAATAATGTAATTAAGACCATATGAAAAAAAATACAATATTCAAAAATCCAAATGAGATACATAGGCTAAAAAATTGCTTGAGATACATGAACATACAAGAATACATTATTTTCTTTAATGGTACTTTTTTTCATTTTAGATATTCAACATAAAGTTTGTTTTGTTTTAATATACACAGAAAGGCATCCTTATTTTGTTTTAGAAATAATGAAAAATATTTTTGAAAAGAACCATTTTATACGTCTGAAAACATAACAAATCCAAATTGTTAATCGAAAATTACAAATTTTATTCAGTAAATTATATGGTCAGTCTAGCCATCAACTTCCCCAATGCCTGACCTTGAACTTGTAATTATCAGATGCCAAAGATGGGTCACTATGTTTTCTCCATGCCCAGCTGTGAGAAGTAAGGGAGATAATTCATTTTCAGAAATACCAAATAAAAGCTGTGGTGTCTGACTGACAATAGGCTTACAACCTATTGGAAATACATACAAACTCTCATCCCCACACACACAATGGAGTCCCAAACCCTTAGACACTTCATTTTCTGGTTCTTCTGCCCCTCTCTCTTTTACGGGTCTATTTTCACGGGCTTTGCAATGAGCATTCACCAAAGAACAAAGAGAGGAGGGATTGAAAGTCTCTGTGTTACCTCAGGTAATGTACATTTTTTCCAATCAGACTACTTTTTGCCTTACATGGACACAGGCAACATGCAGGTAAGGCTCTAACCTCTATAGTATTCAGCCAGTGAGGAACCGGCGGGGGGGTGGGGGGGGGGGCGGGGGTGGTACTTGCATGCTAGGAGATAAATTGTCTGCTCTAACTGTCCTGAGTGTGCCTGTCCATCAGACACCTGTTCTTTCACGAATGTTGATTAAAGCTTCGCTTCACTGTGCTCTGAGTCTCTGTGTCCCTCCTTTGACTGGGTCAATAGGCTTATTTCTAACACAATCTCTGACAGCTAAATGCATACAAATAAACATATAGCATGAGATAGAATATAACTTTAGGGATTAAGCCAATGGATCCTGGTGTCATGCCATTAGGGTTTGAAGCCCCAGAACTGCCACTTTCTAGTTGTGTGACCTTGCTTCAATATCCTCATTTGTATGATAGTCTCAGCCACGTGACAGTCAAATCAGTCAATAGGTATAAAGCATTTACACAGTGTATAGCACATAGTGAAAACACAATAAGAGGCGCTGATCTCAGTTTTCATCTTTTTTATTTTTTTGTTTTTTAATGTTTACTTTTGAGAGAGAAAGAATGAATACACACATGCATGAGCAGGGGAGGAGCAAAGGGAGAGGAGGACAGAGGCTCCAAAGTGGGCTCGGTACTGATATCAGAGAACTCATGAACTCACAAACTGAACCATGGGATCATGACCTGAGCTGAAGTTGGACACTTAACTGACTGAGCCACATAAGTGTCCCTCTGAGTTTTACAATCTAAATAACTACATTACAAGCTTGATTAGAATTCTCTGCTATCCACAATTTCCCTTCCACTCATATTGATGTCCCTAAGTCCCTTCTTTCTATAAACATGAGAACTGCCACTGTCTAGCATCTTGAATTCCTTCAACTTCCTTCTATTCCTTGTATCCCCAGCCATTTTTTTTTTTTCAGTTACTCTGTCTGAGTCCTTCCATATTTCAGCCTGCCTTAAGGCAAGCCAACCTCAATTTCTGACTCTCTTTGTTCGATTTGCCAAATCTGTGCCTCAACTATAGCCTACCTGTAGCAAGGACACTTCTGAACCCAATCCACCAACAGATAGGGAGGTTGTACGTATGAATCAAAATTTGCTGATGGGACTTTCACAGGCTCAGAGGAAAACTACAATGGATTTCTCCTGCCATGGATCCCCAAGCTAGAAAACAACAGATTCATAGATGGTGTCATCCCTCACAAGTCCCCAGGCTCCAGTTCAGTAGTTCTCTTGTTTTGCTTCAATCCATGGGCTCAACTAATTACTAAGATGGATTCGCATGTGAGTATGCCAAACACCATCTTTATTTGTCTGGATTTAGGATTCTAGCAAAAGGGAAGCAAGAATGGCTTCTAGCCCAGGGATGCATTTGCAAAAAGACAAGGCAAACAAAGGGAATAGACCGGCTGGCCAGAAGTTCTGAACAAATGCTTCTCTTGATAACACTTACTAGTGAAACAAACACTGAATGGGATGGCTGTGCTTGCTTCTCCAGGTAAGATAAGCCACGTGTTTTTAGGTCAAATCCTCATCTGCATGAGAGAGGTTAAGACTTCCTGGGTGCAAGGAAGTGAATTCTCATTCTATCCACAAGTTGTATGGGCGTCTGGGTCTAGGTAATTGAATCACAAGGGCCACCCAATTTTACTAAAGCTAAAGTCCTAATAAGAGAAGCATAGAGTGTTTCCTCCAGTGTCAGAATCTTGGGAATTCCAGTGACAATTTCTCTTCTCTTCCTGAGGCATGCTCGTGGCATGTTGGTGACATGTTTGTTTTATCTGTGTTCAAATATATTCATCATGTGGCTAAGAACTGGCACCCTTCTCTGTTCCTCCTTAAGATGAATCCCTTTTCCCTATTGGTGATGACCCTTCTACTCTCCCCTAATACCTGGCTTGTTTGCTCCCAGTCTGGTCTTCTCTCAACCCCAGACATTGGTCACATTATTTCCTAGTTTCCTGTTGTGATGTTCCAGCTCTTTTGGCTCCCACATTTATGCATCCACCCAACTCTCTCCGTGACTATGGAGTAGGGAAAGGCTCTCCTGTTTCCCAGAGTCCCCTGGAGCAGAGGGCTCTTGTTCCACAACAAGCAAGGCTGCCATGTGCTCTTTCAAATCTAATCTTTGGAGCTCAGTCTTTATTACACTCAGCAAACCAGACTAATCAACCCCAGTACTAGTACCAAGATTACATGCCAAACGTCCTTTTTGCTCTGATCATTCATTCAATGGTCATTTCCTGAGAATTCACCTTTCACCGGGCTCTGAGTTAGAAGCTAAATGTATGAGTATGAAAGATACTGTTTCCATTTGTATTATTTTCCTGGGCTACTGTAACAAAGGACCACAAACTGGGAGGCCTCAATAACAGAAATTTACTGTCTCACTGTTCTGAAGTCCAGAAATCCAGAATCAGTGTGTCAGCAGAGTTGGTTTCTTCTGGAGGGCTCTGAAGGAAAATCTGTTCCATTACTTCCTCCTAGTTTCTGATTCTTGCTGGTAATCCTTGGCATCCCTGACTTGCAAATGCATCACTCCAATCTCTGCCTCTCTCTTCACAGGGCCTTCTTTTGTGGATTTGGAGTCTACCTTAGTCCAATATGACCTCATCCTAAGTTAAGTAATTAGATCTGAAAAAATCTTCTTTCCAAGTAAGTCATATTCTGAGGTTCTAGGTGGAAATAAATTAGGGGAAAACACAAAGTGAGTGCACAGCTCTTGGGGAGCTCACAGTCTAGTGGTAGATTGGGATAATTAAGGAAGAAATTGCTGTCTCTTTTAATGTGAGCTGTGGGAGAAATAAGCTAGGATGCTATGAAAGCATGAAGGAAGAACACCCACCTAGCTTGGTATTAGAGAAAACTTCTCTAAATAGTTATATTTTTAAATGAGAGTGGAAAGATAAATAAAAATCAGTTAAGGCAGGGCCATTTGGAAGGATTATCAGAAAATACTAATGCCCCAATAGATACTGGTGACCATGAATCTAAAGTAGCACCAGGGCAGGGCACCTGGGTGGTTCAATCAGGTAAGCGTCCAACTTTGGCTCAGGTCATGATCTCACGGTTCATGGGTTTGAGCCCTGCATCAGGCTCTGTGCTGACAACTCAGAGCCTGGAGCCTGATTTGGATTCTTTGTCGCTCTCCCTCTCTCTCTCTCTCTCTCTCTCTCTCTCTCTCCCCCTTCCTTGCTCACTGTCCCTCTCTTTCAAGAATAAATAAATTGTCAAAAAAGAAATTTTTTTTTAAGTAGCACCAGGGCACCTGAGTGGTTTAGTTAGTCGATTAAGCATCTGACTCTTGATTTTAGCTCAGACCATCATCTCACAGTTTGTGGGATAGAGCCCACCAATACAGGCTGCACACTGATATCATAGAGCTTTCTTGGGTTTCTTGTCCTCTCTCTCTGCCCTTCCCCTTTCTCAAAATAAATAAATAAAGTTAAAAAAAATTAAAGTAGCACTACTTTTCAGGTTTGTCTATTATTCTGTATGTAGGTGTACCCAGAAATCCCAATACAAGAAAAATGAAGGCAGATGATTTTATTTATCCAGGTTCATGGAATTGTTAGGGACAGAGAGAAAATGGGGGTGAGGACATTGGCCAGAATGCTCTATAGGAAATGAATGAACTTGAGAGGACATTGATAGATGGGATGGCATAGAAAAGCAAAGGTCTGCCATCTTAATAACGTGAAGGATTTGATGAAGGCCCTAAATGGCAGAAGGCATAGAAGTTGAGCTCAGACAGTAGAAAGATCCAGAAATGAGAAGATCCCAGGTGCAGGGAGGTCAGGTGGATATTTTTGCATGCGACCTGGAATGAAAGCAGGTCTTAGAGGTGAAAAAGACTGTAGACCAGGTGGCCAAATTGCTCAAATTGTGATGAATAACTAAATGGATGGTAAAAAGAAAGCAGCAGAAAGTTTTAAGTGTAGACGTCATGAGCCTCAAACGATAACCATCATAGTTGCTAACATTTATGAAGTGCTTTCTGTGAGCCAGGCAGTGATATGTCTATTAACTTAATCCCCAAACTGTCCTTGTGGGGGATCCACTGGTATTCTCCCCAATTTACAAATGAGCACCGGTCAGATCACCTTCCAGTAAGCGGTACAGCAGGGTTTTCTTCCAGGCTAGCTCCCAAGTGGGCACATTTAGCCACTGCTACAAATGGGAGAGGACTGGTGAATGTGAATACAGAGTGATAGATTAAAAGGGGAACTGAGGAGTAAAGGGAAGATGAACATTTTCTGAAGAGGTGGCCAGAAATCAGTGTCAGTCGGGGATGTGGAATCTTAGTTTCATCAGGTTGAAAGAAAATTCAGTGAGGACTTTGATGATGGTCATGTACCTATTTCACATATAACAAGATCTTAAAGGTTCCAGTGCTCAAGGAAGGTCAACAATGCAAACGTAGATTTTTGGAAACAGAACTGTAAAACAACATGGGGTGCAGAAAAGGCCTGTACCATATTATAGATAAAGACGTGTGGATGTGAAGCAGGATAGATTATCTCATTTTAAGATTTCACAGGTAACCTAACTAAAGAGGTAAAACATCTCTACTCTGAAAACATAGAAGACTTACGAAAGTAATTGAAAAGGATACAAAGAAATGGAAAAGTATTCCATGCTCATGGATTGTAAGAACATTGTTAAAATGTCTACACTACCCAAAGCAATATATACATTTAATGCAATCCCTATCAAAATGCCACCAGCATTCTTCACAGAGTTAGATCAAACAATCCTAAGATTTGTATGGAACCACAAAAGACCCTGAGTAGCCAAAGCAATCCCTAAAAAGAAAAACAAAAGTGGAGGCATCATGATTCCAGATTTCAAGCTATATTACAAAGTTGTAATCATCAAGACAGTATGGTACTGACACAAAAACAGACACATAGATCAATGGAACAGAATAGAAGATCCAGAATGGACCCACAACTATATGGTCAACTCATCTTTGACAAAGCAGGAAAGAATATCCAATGGAAAAAAGAAGCAGTCTCTTCAACAAGTGGTTTTGGGAAAACTGGATAGCAACATGCAGAATAATAAAACTGGACCACTTTCTTACACCATACACAAAAATAAATTCAAAATGGATGAAAGACCTAAAAACGTGAGATGGACAACCATCAAGATCCTAGAAAAGAACATAAACAGCAACCTCTGATCTCGGTCTGGGCAACTTCTTTCTAGAAACATCATCAGAGGCAAGGAAAACGAAAGCAAACATGAACTCTTGGGATGTTATCAAGATAAAAAGCTTTGGCACAGCAAAGGAAACAATCAATAAAACAAAAAGCAGCCTATGGAATGGGAGAAGATATTTGCAAATGACATATCTAATAAAGGGTTAGTATCCAAAATCTATAAAGAACTTATCAAACTCAACACCCAAAAAACAAACCACTCAGTTAAGAAATGGGCAGAAGACATGAATAGCCAACTCTCCAAAGAAAACATCCAGATGGCTAACAGACACATGAAAAGATGCTCAACACCACTCATCATTAGGGAAATACAAATCAAAACTATGACAAGATACTACCTCACACTTGTCAAAATGGCTAAAATTAATACAAGAAACAACAGGTGTTGGTGACGATGCAGGAAAAGGGGAACCCTTTGGCACTGCTGGTGGAAATGCAAACTGGAGCATCCACTCTGGAGGACAGTATGGAGGTTCCTCAAAAAACTAAAAATAAAACTACCCTGCAATCCAGCAATTGCACTATTAGGTATTTACCCAAAGAATACAAAAATACAGGTTTGAATGCACCCCAATGTTTATAGAAGCTTTATCAACAATAGCCAAACTATGAAGAGAGCCCAAATTCCCATCAATTGATGAATGGATAAAGAAGATGTGGGGTGTGTGTGTGTGTGTGTGTGTGTATTACTCAGCCACCAAAAAGAATGAAATCTTGTCATTTTCAATGACATGGATGGAGCTATAATGTATTATGCTAAGCAAAATAAGTCAACCAAAGAATGACAAATATAATATGATGTCACTCATATGTGGAATTTAAGAAACAAAACAGATAAACATATGGGAAGGAGGGAGTGGGGATAGAAGAAAGGGAAACAGACCACAAAAGACTCTTAATAATAGAAAACAGGGCTTGAACTCATAAACTGTGAGATCATAACCTGAGCCAAAGTCAAGAGTCTGATGCCTAACCGATTGAGGCACCCAGGTGCTGCAAGAGACTCTTAACTATAGAGAACAAACTGAGGGTTGACAGAGGGAGGTGGGTGGGGGATGGACTAAATGGGTGATGGGTATTAAGGGGGACACTTGTGATGAGCACTGGGTGTTGTATGTAAGTGATAAATCACTGAATTCTACTTCTGAAACTATTGCACTGTATATTAACTAACTGAAATTTAAATTAAAAAAGGAAAAAAAGAAAAAAAAGAAAGAAAGAAAATAAATTGATACCCTCCCCCCCGCCAAAAAAAAAAAGGTTTCACAGGTTAGGGGCACATGGGGCTCAGTCAGTTGTGTGTCTGACTCTTGATTTTGGTTCAGGTCATGATCCCAGGGTCGTAGGATGAAGCCCCACATCAGGCTCCACACTGAACATGGAGCCTGCTTGGGATTCTCTCTCTTTCTCCCTTTGTCCCTCTCCCCCACTTGCATGCTCTTTCTCTCTAAAATAAAAATAAATAAAATAAAATTAAATTAAATTAAAATAAATAAATAAAAATTAAAAATTAATAAAAAGATTTCACAGGTTAAATATAAAGACTTGGAGAGTTTAAAGTAAAAGCAATAAAATTATGTATCATGTAAATTAACCAATATTCTTGTGTAGCCTGACAAAGACCCATTTTTTACTAACGAAAAAATGACAATCCATTATGATAAAAATGTCATATAACAATTCTATATGTCTAAAAGTACATAAAAATTCAATTTTTAAACGCAATAATACACTCTCAAAATAAAAAATTAAGTAGCAAATCCTGACAGATTTATGTATTCAAGTTTAATCAAATAAATAACCATATTGCAGATAATGGGACTCATGTTTCTCTTCCTCAGGAAAGAAAATTACAAATAAGAAAGTGGAAGAAACTAGAAAGTACGTTTAGGTTTGGTTTTCATTTGGAAGTATGAGCATAAACTCATGTTTTTTTTTTTAATTTTTTTTTCAACGTTTATTTATTTTTGGGACAGAGAGAGACAGAGCATGAATGGGGGAGGCGCAGAGAGAGAGGGAGACACAGAATCGGAAACAGGCTCCAGGCTCTGAGCCATCAGCCCAGAGCCTGACGCGGGGCTCGAACTCACGGACCGCGAGATCGTGACCTGGCTGAAGTCGGACGCTTAACCGACTGCGCCACCCAGGCGCCCCTAAACTCATGTTTTTTAAACATAAAAAGATTATATAAATAGATGACAGATAATTGATAGAAGGATAGATAGATAAATATATGATAGATGATGGATGGATGGATGGATGGATGGATGGATGAATAGATGGATGGAAGGAGGGGAGAAGGAAGGTGGGAAGGTTGCCTAGAGGCAAAGACACCATTGAAGTAATAAATGTACCTAAACCTAAACCTAAACGTACCTAAACCCTGAAGTAGCAATCTTAGTTCTACTAAGTTTTTGACTAAAAAGAACCAAGACTTTTTGAAGAACAGTCTGGTTCCAGGGTGAAGGAAGAAAAAATACAGAATCAATATGGACCATCATTCTTTACTGTTAAGTGAGAAAATGCCAGTAGATATACATCTTGTTGAGATATAATTCACATAACATAAAATTCACCATTTTAAAGTTTTAAAGTGAATAAAAGTGGGTTTTAGTATATTCACAAATTTATGAAACCATTATCACTATATAATTTCATAAATTTTTCACACCCCAAAATAGAAACCCCAAGCCCTATAGCAGTCACTCCTCGTATCCCCCTCCCTGTGGCCCCTGGAAACAATGAAGCCATCTCTGTCTCTATGGATTTGCCTATTCTGGACATTTCACATAAATGGAACCGTATAACATACGTCCTTTGGTATCTGGCTTGTTCCACTTAGCATAATATGTTCAGGTTTATTCATGTTATACTGTGCATCAGTATTTTACCCAGTTTTATTGCTCAATAATATTCCATTGTATAGACATGCCATATGTGTTATCTATCCATTAGTCGAGTTGTTTCCACTTTGTGGCTATTATTAATAATGCTGCTATGACCATTGCTGCATACTTTTCACAAATGTGTAAGAATAAGAGGTTTGAGGATGAATAAGCCAGCTTTGGAGGTGCTGGCAATATGCACTGTTCATTATACCACCTTGCTTGGGCTTCGTGCTGGGCTTAGTGTGGGATGGGAAACAGAATCATGGGTAAACCATATGCCAAGGGCAAAAGCCGACCTTAAAATTTAATTTAATTAATGACTCATTCTCCTGGGTGGGAGAGCATCTCTGAGCTTCCACCTCTAATCAGGTGTGACCTCATGAAAGGAAAGACAGGCCTGCTCTGAAAAGTCATAGAGCTCCGGCCCCAAAAATAACAACTACAGTGCTGTTTCAATGTATACTCGCAAATTCAATATATGAAGATAAAATATTGTGGAGAACGTCAGTGGGCATCCAGTGTTTCCTTCCCTGTATTCACTTTATCCATAAAAAGGGGGACTTTTATTTAACTCCCCAGAAGATGAATATATTGGAGTGAATACTTAGCTTTTCTCTGAACTCTTGTATTTTCTCTTTCTGTACTTAATTAGAGTCTAAGACACTCACTAGCTTTGAGGGAGCGCTTACTTTGCTCCAAAGCTGTAATAAGACACCACCCCATGCTCTCACCAGCCCCCTTACTTCCTGACATCTGGGTCTATGATAAGAGCATTGAACTCTGCTTTCTCACCTCATGCACTAAAACCTGGGCAAGTCTTTGCTCCTTGCCCCCTCCCTTGTAGGAGAGAAAACTGGGGGCCCTTCTTTCCCTTTAGCTAACTGGAACCCTTATATTTAAGGATTACAGGTGCGTCCCAGAAACACATGAGTCATGTAGATATTCATGTTTTTTGCTTTTACTGTTATAACTCAAGAGAGAAGGAGAAGGTATCTTAGTCACTCTCTCCCGACTTCAACAAAAGCAATTCTATAATTCAAGCTTTCAGAGATTCTAAATCAAAATTAGGTATGCAACAGTTTTTGAATATTGTGACACATCCCCATAGATCAGCTTCATCTTCTACCAAGAATAGAAGAGAGAGAGTGTGAGGGAAGACCTAAGAGAGAGTTGGTAGAAGGGAAGGGAAGAGAGTGTTAGGAAACCCAGTGTTTTAGAGTGGGTAGTGCCGCCTGGCTCTGGCTGGCCAGCCCCGGAAGGAGGTGTGTGGGCTGGATGTAGAATTAATTGAATTTCACAACTTGCCTCCCGTTCCTGCTGACACAAAGTGCCTTGCAAGGAGGGAAGCATCACAGGAGGCCAACACAATGGCAAGACCAAGGCTGGGCACTGCTGTGAGCCTTTCTTTATACAACTCCTGGCTCAAAATAGCTTGGCTATTAGCGCCCCAGCCGAGTGCCCCCACAGGCAAAGCAGGAAGAAGTGTGCTGTCTCTAAGATACAGGCTGCCCTCTGCTCCAAGATGAAACCATAGATCTGCAGTAGCCCCTTCCGCTCTTGGAGCCACAGAGGCCTCACCTGTAAAGAAGGTATTCTGATGGCATGAATCTGAAGTTCCTTCTAGCTGTGACACTGTGTTTATCTAAGGATCAGCTCAAGACCTCCTCTAGCATCAGTCTCCCATCCCCATGAATGTGCAGTATCTGTGCATACTTAGGGCACATGCTTCCTGCTTCATTTCTCCACTTAGATATTGACCAAGCACAGGACACGCTTTGTACCTTACGTGACTTTCCATAGGTTGCCATATGCCACCTTCACAAAACATAGTGTGAGGGATGAACAAGGAGTCCCATTTTCCTAATAAGGAGATAAAGGCTCAAAGAATTTAGGGGACTTACCCAATGCCTAAAAACTTGTAAGAAGAGCTGGAATTAAAATTTAAACTATAAACTCCAAAGTCAGGGGCTGTTTCCACAGAACTATTCTACCTACATGAAAACTGAATTGCTTCTGTGACCATTCCCATTTTGTCATTACTAAATACATGTTTATTAATGAATGGCTGTCTAAATGAATATATGATTTATTAGGTTAAATGCATTGGAGCATTTGATCAGTGAACAGAAACATTATTGCTAACAACATTTTTTGCCAACAAATTCTGACTTCTTCAAATAACATTTCTAAAAATACTCTGTGCGACCTTCATTTATTCATGCATTCATGCATTTAAAAAATGGCACCTACAAGACGTAGGCACTGTGCCAGGGGTTGGTCCAAAGAAGAAATGCTCCCTGAATACATAGCACACACGGTCTTGTGGGAGGACAGCCTAAATTAAATGAGTATGAATTCACAACAGGGATATGTGCTGGGAGGAAAATTTGCCCTGGGAGTTAAGAGTGTGTCCTGGGGAGTCAGGTCTGGCTTTCCCACGGATGTGTTGGTTCAGCTGAGATGACCAGGATGTGGAGACATTAACCAGGTGGAGGGGGCCCAGAGCAGACTCTGTGTAGCAGACAGCATGTGCAGAGGTGCCTCAGGAGGAAGGAACTGAAAGAAAGCTACAGAGGCTGAGATGAGCCTGTGAGGGAGATGAGGTCCACATTCATTAAGGACAGAGGCAGCCTTACTACTGGTAACTGTGAACTTTGCTACGCTTACACTCATCTCAACCTCCACAGGTACCCTCACTCTGGGGAGCTCCTTCTTTCCAAGGCAGGGCCCTCTATTCACGCCCTGCTGCTCACTCCCACCATCTTCCAGGGCTTCACATTTTGTAATTTCCTCTGGGTTCAACCTCCTCAATGTCCCTTTCTCTTGGGCAGGATTATTGCTAGTATGCAAACACACCCTACTATCTCCTATCTTAAACAAAAACTGAATTAACTGATCCACACATTCCCTTAACATCTGTTGTGGTGCTTTCTTTTTATAAATAAAATTCTTTTTTTTTTTCCAAGAGTATTTATTTATTTCAAGAGAGAGAGAGAGCATGCAAATCAGGAAGTGGCAGAGAGAGGGAGAGAGAGAATCCCAAGCAGGCTCTGCATTATCAGTGCAGAGCCTGACATGGGGCTTGAACCCATGAATGGTGGGTCATGACCTGAGCCAAAGTCAGGCACTTGACTAGCTGAGCCACCCAGGCACCCCTATAAATAAAATTCTTTATAAAGAAAATTCTTCATGAGCAATTTCTCACCTTTCATTCTCTTTTTCTCTCTTTCTCCTCCTCTCACACACAGAGAGACAATTTTTTTTATTGGAAAATATAGCACACATTTATAGAACCCCAACAACCAATTAATTACCACCCAGGTCAAAAACAGAGTAATAGAACAGTGTCACCACCTTAGGGCTCTCCCCTGCTCTTCCCTGTTCTCTCTCTCTCTGCTCTCCAAAGTTAACTATTCTTATTTTACTGAACACTTTCTTACTTTGCTTTGTAGTTTTACCACCTACACTTGCATCCTTACCTGCCATAGTTTAGCTTGCCTGATGTTTTGTATTTACATAAACATAGCCATGTGGTAGGAAATTGTTTGAATCTGCTTTCTTCCGATCCACACCATGCTTGTGAGATTCATTACTGTTACACAAAGCTGTAATTTATACATTGTTATTAAAAAAATCTTCCATTATATGAACATTGCTCTTTATTTTAGCCATTTTTTAATGTTTATTTATTTTTGAGAGAGGCAGAGAGAGAGAGACAGAGAGACAGTGAGACAGAGGATCCAAAGCAGGTTCCACGCGGTCAGTGGAGAGCCTGACGTGAGGCTCGAACTTGTAAACCATGAGACTGTGACCTGAGTTGAAGTTGGATGCTTAACCGACTGAGCCACCCAGGCACCCCTCTTTATTTTATTTTTGATAGACATTGGATTTTTCATAGTTTGGGGCTTTGACAATCTTGCTATGAGCATCCTTGCACCTGCCTATTGGCATATATCTATAAAGGTTCGTTTTCGGATGTACAGGTACAGAAATGAGGGATGGTAGGCTGTAAATACCTTCCACTTTAACATATAATGCCCAGTGTTTTCCAGAATAACTCACACCAGCTTACACTCTCACCAGCAGAGTTTCTTTTGTTGTACATATTTGTCAGCACTTAGAAATAGTAGCCATTTTTTCTTTTTCTCTTAGCCATTCTGGTGAACGGAATGTTGGATTAAGTTATGATTTAATTTGTACTATTCTGATTACTGACATAAAATTGAGCACTTTTTGAAATATATTAATGGCCAATTGAACAAACAACTTTGGTAAATGTTCAGGTATCTTGCCCATTTTTCTATTGAGTAGTCTATTACATTTTCTCAGTGAAATAGTTAGATTCTATATGTAAGTGCTTTATTGGTTATATGGGCTGCAAATACATTCTTCCAGTCTGTAGCTTGTTTTATTTATTTTTTTCATTTCTTAATAGTGACTTCTGTTAAACAAAAGGGATTCACTCAAAATAGTCCCATTTTCAATATTTTCCTTTATATTTACAGATATTTATGTCTTATTTTAAAAAGCTTTTCCTACACCAAAATCATGAGCATATTTTCATACATTGTCTTCTAGAAAAATTTTATTGTGTTGTAATTCATATATAGATTTACAGCCCTCTTGAGATTTATTTTTGTGGTAGGTACAAGATAGGGTTCAAATTTTGTTTTTGTCCATTTGGACAATTTACCCACTACTATTTACTATTTATTATATTCTGTTTATTTTCCTACTGCTCTGTAATTCTTCCTTAGTTTAAACCAAGTGACTATGTATGAGTAGGTATGAATCTGGGCTGTTTGTGATTCCTTTGGTCTACTTGTATAATTTATAAAATATCATACTGCATTATGTATGGTATTTGGGATAACATTCTTTAAAGATATTCTTTATTAGATCAAGGCAATTCCCTTTCATTCCTAGGTTGCTAAGACATCAAAGATGAATGGATGTTCAGTTTTATCTCTGCCTCTTTTGCAATGATCATATAATGGTTCTTTCTTATTCTGTTAGTGTAATAAGTCACATAATTTTTAAATAATCAAACTAATCATTTCACCTGGAATTAACCCAACATGGTCATGATACTTTATACTTTATATATCTATAACAGGTTCTGTTTGCAAAAATGTCTTAGGTTCTCTGATCTATCTTCACAAGTGAGATTTTCTTCTATTTTTCATTTATATAATGTACTTGTCATATTGTGATATTAAAGTTATTCTGGACACACAAAACAAATACAGCAGTATGTTCCTATTCGGAGGAAAAATTTTTATTTTATTCCAAATGTCAAGAAAGTTTTCATTTTATTGCATTTTATTGTAGTGTTTATTTATTTATTTTTGAGAGAGAGAGAGCAAGAGTGAGTGGGGGGGGGGCAGAGAGAGAAGGAGATAGAGAATCCCAAGCAGACTCCACACAGCCAGCACAGAGCCCGACACAGGACTCAAATTCACAAATGGTGAGAACGTGACCTGAGCCAAAATCCAAAGTCAGATGCTCACCCAACTGAGCTACCCCAGTGCCCCTCAACATATTTTTTTAAAGCAAACAGCTATAAAGGATATTTTAGGGAAATTTGAGTGTAGATTAAACTAATGGTGATTTTTTTTTTGAGGTATGGTAATAGTGATGTGGTTGTATGGTAAAATGTCCTTTCTCAGGGGAAAAACGTACTAAAATATTTAGGAGTGAAGTGTTATGATGCCTGTAGTCAATGTCCAAATGTTTGACAAGAGTGTGCATGTATATAAAGAGAGATGGGATGAGTGTGGCAAGACATTAAGAATATCTGGGTAAAGGGTAAATGTTCACTGTACAGATTTTTAACCTTTTTATGGGCTTGAAAATTTCTAAAAATAAAAAGACAAAATTAATGGGAGGGGGGAAGGAAAGAAAGCTTTCAACTTTCACCATTTTTTCCCCCTAAATATTGATAGAATTTTCCAAGGACATTCAACCTAGGTATGAATTTTTCTTTGCTAGAAGTTTTTAAATTCCAGATTAACCTTCTTTAACATTCAGGGTACTCTTCTAATTTTCTCCTTTTATCAAGTTTAGCATTTTCTTTTTTTAGGTATTTCTTTATTTAGTCTACATTTCCAAACTTAATATTGTAATGCCATTCATCATACACTCTCATTATCCACCCTATGTTTTTAGCACCTATGTTGATGTTTCCTTTTTATTCCTCACAATGAATAATTGAGTCTTCTTTTGTGTATGTATATGTGTGTATGCATGCACATGTGTGCATATGTTGTGTGTGTGTGTTTGGGGCCTTAGCAATTTTATTAGTCTTTTTAAGGAATAGCTTTTACTTTTAATCTCCTCCCTCCATGTTTCCAATCTCACTTCTATTCTTATCTTTATGGTTTCCTTCTCTAAGTTTTATGTGAGTTTAATTTGTTTTACTTTCTTAACTTCCTGAGAAAGAGGCTTAGGACACTAACTTTTCAGCTTTTATTCATTTGTGATATTCATATTTAAAGTCATAAGTTTTAGGGGCACCTGGGTGGCTCAGTTGGTTAAGCATCCAACTTTGGCTCAGGTCATGATCTCATGGTTTGTGAGTTTGAGCCCTGAGTGTGACAGCCCTCTGTGCTGACAGCTCAGAACCTGGAGCCTGCTTAGGATTCTGTGTCTCATTCTCTCTCTGCCCCTCCCCCACTTGTGCTCTGTCGTTCTCTGTCTCTCAAAAATAAATAAATGTAAAAAAAACTTTAAAAAATAAAGTCATAAGTTTTACTCTAAGATGTATATACTGATATCTCCAAAATTTTAATGCAAATTTTCATTATCATTCATTTCAAAGATTTTCTAATTTTATTTGATATTTATGTTGATATATGGGTATTTGGAACCATGCTCCTCAATTTTTAGACATATGGGAATTTCCTCATCATTTTTGTTACTGAGTTATAGTTTAGTGTGCCTCTGGTCAATGAGCCTACTCTATAGAATTTCAATTCTTCAAAATGTGTTCACCTTCCTTTTACCACTCAGCACGTGGTCCGTATTGGTAAAGTTTCCATGCATACTTGGAAATAAGGTTCATTCTGTGTTTGCTGCATGCGATATTGTGTAGATAGCCTAATCTGTCAAATTTGCTAATTATTCTGCTCAAATCTTTCATACCCTTACTGATTATTTTTCCTGGTTCTTTGACCAGTTACTGACAGAAATGTTAAAATTTCTGGATATGATTTAGATTAGTCTTTTTCCCTTTGTACTTGTCAGTTTTGGCATTAAATTCAAAGCTCTGTTAGTAGGAGCATGCATATTAGAATTGATAATAAAGCTGTTAGCATTATAAAATGTCTTTCCCTCACTGAATATTTCCAGAGCTAACCACTTTCTTGAATTCCAGACTTCTACATCCAACCGTCCACTCAACAGGTCTACCTGATGGTCTAACAGGCATTACATATCTGAAACTGAAGTCCTGGTTTTCCCTCTTAAACTCATTCTTCCTCTAGATTTTTCTCTTTCAATAAATAGCACTGCCATTCCTCCAGTTGCTCAGGTCAGAAATATAGTTATACTTCATTATTCCTCCCTTTCCTGCCAATGTATTGGCTTAATACCAAAGTGTTGAACAAGCTACTTTCCTTCTGGAGGTTCTAGGAGATAATGGGTTTCTTTGTCTTTTCCAGCTTCTAGGTGTTGCTTGAATTCCTTGGTTTGTGGCCTTTCCTTGCACCTTCAAAACCAGTAGGCTACCATGTTCAAATATCTGTCCTACTCTCATGTTCATGCCTCCCCCTCTTATAGAGACTCTTGAAAATAGAATGGGTCCATTCAGATAGTGCAAGGTAATCTTCCCATCTCAAGATCCTTCACCTAATCACATATACAATATTCCATTTTCCATGTAAAGTAACATATTCACAGGTTTGGGAATTAGTACCTGGGCATCTTTGAGGGTCCATTATTCGGCCTACCACAGTTGGTGTGAAAACTAAGGCTAAATAATAGAGGCCAAGCAAACAAATTTCTTTCTCCATGAACCAACGTTTACAGAGGTTCTATTGTGTCCATGGCACCACCGTTGTGTGGATATCCAGAAACTCTGGAATATGGTTTGAAGTCTTTATAGCCTGAAATTCAAACCTCTCCAAATTTCCCCACTATTTGCTTCACCAAGCATAATGACCAGATATCTATCCTTCCTATCTCAGACCTGTTCCCTCCCTCTCCTCTCTATCCTTTTTTCCATGCTCTGATTCCTTCTTTTTAATCATATGGTAGTGCTGTCTCAAGAGTACTACTTTGGAAAAGATGATAGGGGTCTTAGATTCAAATGTGCTAATATTGCATATAGACTTTAAATCCTAATAAGACTGTCAACTTGGAGGCATTTAGTATTTTTTACATAGAAATATAAGAGGGGTGCCCTGCTGGCTCAGTTGGCTGAGCATGTGACTCTTGATCTCAGGGTTGTGAGTTTAAGCCCCACATTTGGCATAGAGATTATCTGTTAAAAAAAGAATATAAAAAAGAAATATAAGAATTATTGTCTCTTTCCTTATCTTCTGTAGAACTAATCATATCTTCTCTGTCTCCTATGCAGGATCAATATTCTCAATGCCATCACTGGAATTTTCATAGCCTGCATACTTAATCTTTTTCTTTTCTCTCTCTCTGCTCTGTCCTTAAGCAACATTTTTCCTAGTACTTCAATTAAATCTAGATTCAGAAGACTACCAAACTTTCTCCAATCCCACCCAAGATCTGCTACAGTATACCTAACACAAAGAACTAACTTTTGTGAGTGAAAGAAGGCACTATAGATTATAACACAGGCATAGCTGACATAAAACTGACTATCTGAAACAAACCTGAACATGTGGCCACTTGGAGTATAACAATCTCCTCCCTGATTTCTCGGCTTGGATGTCCCTGAGATCTCTCAGACTCTATATCTTTAAATTTAAACTCAGTCTTCTTTGCCAGTAAGCAACCTCTTCCAGTATTGCCAACCTTAGGAAATGGCATAAACATTCAGTTGCATAAAAAGAAGAAGCCTAATTGCCATTCATTACACCCGTTTCTCTCTGACATCAAGGTTTCTCTCCCTCTTCACTTTCATATACCTAGGTCAAGTGAGCATTGGTTCCTTATGTGGACTGGCCTCTATGCACCCATTCTTGCTTTACTTGGGACCCTTCTCCACATACCAGCCAAAACGATATTTTCCAAATGTGAAAAGATCATGTCAAACCCATTTCAATCTTATTCCCTTTAAAATCTTCCTCACTATTAAAATAAAGACTAAAGTCTTTAAAAGGACTTCAAGCCTTTTGTTGGTTTATTTATAAAAACAGGTATCTGTTGACTACTTGCTCTGTAGTTAACATTATTCAAGTTACTGGAGGTGCCTTGAGCAAAAGAGCAAAGCAAACACAGTTCTTTTTGAGGGGCTTTTTTCTACTGGAGGAGACAGACAAACAAACAAACAAAAAGAAAAAAGAAAAAGACATAAAGTAATTTTAAGGTATGATGACAATAATGGAAAAACATTAGAATGAGATATAAGGGAATAAGCAGACAGGGAAGAATAGCAGAAAAAGAAGTCAAAGTATAAGGAAGAGTGTATGCAAATATCTCATGTTGGAAATGACATGGGGAGTTGAAAAAAGTAATGTAGTAGAATATAGTGCATGAAAGGGAAAACAATACAAAATAAGGTAGGAAACATTAAGGCCAGGTCCTGTACAACTTGGCAGGCCATGGTAAAAAGACTTGAAAGTTCTCGGTAGCCAGAATAATGGACTCTCAAACGCACCCTCATACTAATTCCCAAACCTATGAATATGTTACCTCCACAGAAAATTACCTATTTGGGAATTCTGACCTCCAGAAATGTAAGAGAAAAAATATGTGCTGTTTTAAGTCACTAAGTTTATGGTAATTTATTAATAACAATAAGAAACTAATATGCCCACACACACAGGAATATAAATTGATATGTACTTTTTCATGTTCTGCAGTCATAAGCAATGACTCTTTTCAAGAAACACTTTTCAAGTGCCAAAGTCCCCGAATGCCAAGTGGGGCTTTGCCTTAGAAAACTAGGCTAATATTACACATACTTTTAGATTTTAAAACCAAGAAAGAATGGAAAATTTGATCCCACAGGGGTTCCTTATTTGAATCACATAGCCAGACATTGCTAAATTAGCAATAGAACCCAGGTCCCCTTATATCACCATCAGTGCTCATTTTTTTCTACTGGCCATTGTTTACCAAACCTGTGCATATTTTCTAAGTCAACTAAATTTCATTCTGTTTGAAAAGAATATTTCATTCCTTCCTAGAATTGTTGATTTATAATTTATATTATAGGGTAAAACTTAATAGTTAAAATGTATAGTTTATAGAAAAGAAAAATGTCTACTCATTCATTAATTCAGTCATTTGTTTACTCCATAATCCATTTACTTATTCATTCATTCCCCAAGAAATTAGTGAATGGCTAGGATATGCCAGACATTGTTGTAGAGACTGGATATGTTGTTGACTAGTTAATTTTCATTGTAAAAGGAGAGGACACATAATAAAGACCCCAAACTGAGGTACCTGAGTGGCTCAGTATGTTTAGCATCTGATCTTGATTTCGGCTCAGGTCATGATTCCAGGTTTGTGGGATGGAGCCCCATGTCAGGCTCCATACTGAGCATGGAGCCTACTTAAGATTTTCTCTCTCTCTCTCTCTCTCTCTCCCTCTCAGCACGTCTCCCCAGTTTGCACTCACTCTCTATAGAAAAAAAAAAGGACGCAAAATTAAAAAAAAATAAAAAACTGCCAAGCACTGATAATAGAAGGTACTGAAGGCCTAGAGTGGTCATAAGAGGCTCTAGGAGGAGATGATATTTAAGCTTATGCCCAAATGAAAAAAAGAATCCAGCCACAGGGGAAGACTATTCTAGGTAAAGGGAATAACAAGTGGTACAGGGTGCTGCCTTATCACATGGATTTAATATGTATGGAATGCACTGGGTAAGACAGTCTTGATTATAAATTGCGGTTTTATTGTAAAATGGATATGTCAGCGTAAGCAAGTCACTTATCTGACTTATCTGAGACTCCATTTCTTTATCTCTAAAGTGGGAAAAAAGTACTCCACTGAGTTGTGGTGAAGATTAAATTAGATAAAATCTGTGGAAGTGTTTAGCTTATAGTGTAGAGGCAATGCATTTTAGATTCTTTTCCTTGGAAAGACAAAAAACATAATGCTTTGCTCCAGTGCAGTTCTGCATTTTCCAAGGCACACTCCTAAGATTCAAAGGGACACAGGAAAGAGGAGCCAGAGGAGAAGAGCCAGAGAAACCACAACCTGTTTGCAGCTGATGGGAGAGACTGAATGGTGAGACTAGATGGTAGTCAGTCAGGGCTGAGGAAGCATCTCCTTTCCAGAAGAGACAGAGCATTGACACGAAGAATGTGCGGCAAAGAATGTGCTGATCAGGTGGTCAGCATCACAGAGGGGAAAAAGTATAAATTGGACAGCATCCAAGTCTCGTTCGTCAGTTTTAGAACAATGTCCTGTGTTTGATTATTTTCCCAAACCGGCTAATTAAAAATGTCTTTTCCCAGTAACAGACCATGATTGACAACACTGTCTTTTAAACCTACAGCTGTTAAACAGTGTTTCACTGATTCTAACATTTGTACTTATAATGGATGACTTGGTCATCACTCTGTGAAATTATCTAAGCCAAACCTTGTGTGTGTTGCAATGCCCTCTCTAGCCTCTGTGGGATGAAAAGCATCAAGCCCTGACTAGTGAGTAGGCTGAGGTCAGCCGCAGCAGAGCTGGGGCTTACGGCGGAACACCAAAAGCTCACAATGGTGCACGTCAAGCACCATTAGGAGGTACCGTCACAAGGCTCCCGGCAGGAAACCTAGACAGTCCTAGGAGCAGTGCTCAGAGCAGTTCCCTAGAGGAGGCAGAGAAACCCAGACTCAGAAGGGCAAATGAGGATATTATTAAACATCTGCCATGTGCCAATTCTCCACAGGGGATTACTGGGGATTCAAAATTCAGTAAGAAATGCTATTTTTTCCTTAAGGATCAGGTCTCTTTGTGTCAGGATCCCTGCTCCACCACTACCATTTGTCTTCCATTTCTGCCACTCATTGAGACTGACCTCCCCAATGCCATCTCAGCCTGCTACAAGAGCAAGTCCTTGACCTTTTGCCTCTCCCTTGAATAATTATGACAAATGAAGTACCATTTTCTTGTCACTATTTTTCTGTTCTGTCTTAGTCTCCATTCTCGGATCTTTGCCCTTGCCTGCCCCTTAGATATGTTGGTCTCCTGAGACTACTTTCATGTCTCTTCTCTTCTCTCTTTTGCATGTTCCTGCTAGTAATTCCAACCATGCCCCCCATGGAACCAGCCACCAAGCAGATGTTGAACACTCTGGTAGAAAGGTTTGTTCCTACTCAAAATTCACTGTCATGTACTTGGGTCATGAATAGACAAGTGAGCATAGGTTTTATTCTCTTGACAGCTCATGACACCAAAGGGACAATTTTACATTAGCTGGCTACCTTGCAACCCAAACGCAGACATCACAAACACAGGTGATTTTAATGAATCTAGAGCAACTTTACCTATGTGTCCAACTTATTTCCATACATGTTAGCAATTATACAATTAGAAACAGCACAAGTCCTGAGTCCATGGTAAGGAAAAGCACATTAACTCACACATCAACTGGCATCTCCTGGCTTTTTGATACCCTGTTAAGATCATCTAGAATCCCCATCCCATATCTGGTGAAAATTTCACTTTCTCAGATATTGTTTTTAAATACAAAATAGGGGCGCCTGGGTGGCTCCGTCAGTAAAGCGTCCGACTTCGGCTCAGGTCATGATCTCGCGGTTTGTGAGTTCGAGTCCCACATCGGGCTCTGTGCTGACAGCTAATAGCCTGAAGCCTGCTTCAGATTCTGTGTCTCCCCCTCTCTCTGCCCCTTCATGCTCATGCTCTGTCTCTGTCTCTCAATAATAAATAAATGTTAAAAAAATAATACAAAATAGACTGAGGTTCTTAGGATGGCCTTTCCTCTGATTTCAGCTAGTACTGGAGTTCTATAGTTCCTAAATTACTGCTTCCTTCTATAAATGTTGTTTCTGATTCTATAGCATATTTCTATGAAAAACATTCTCTTCTCTCTCCGGCTCATTGTCTTGTTCTCACTCTCTCACACACACCCCTTCATTCTTAGCTGTAGATTTTACTGGAAATTGTGTGTGTTTGAATGTATGATAGACTTTACGAAAACTGGTTATCAGTGGGAATGGAAAGATTAAGAAAGGTTTTAACTTAGCAACAATGTGAAACAATAGACACCTTTGTTCTTAAATTTTCTTCTCTTGAGAACTTCCTATCCAGATAAGATGTCATAATCTAGTTTCTCTCTAATTCTTCTAAGAACAACTATAACTCATGGAAATAATGCAAGAGCTGTCAGGAACTCTGAAAGATGGAAAGTGAAAGGCAAACTGGTTAGGAAATCCAGAACTGGAGAAGAAGGTAAGGGCAGGTAGTCTTAGGTGCCCTCACCCCACCCAGCTAAGGAAAGCAGTTCAGGCCCAGCATTTTCCAACATCCAACTTAGCAACATAAAGCAGTCTAGATAGGATCATTCCTCTGCCAGACTGAGTAAGAGTCTCTCTGACGACCCCACATAAGTTTGAAAGTACTGCCAAAGGATACGTTGCCATAACAAGAGGCCAAGTCTGGGAAGCACTCTTCATTCCCATGGGCTGTAGATCCCCTTGACCCACTAAGAGGTACCAGGCAGACTTGCCTGTGAAACCCTTCTAGCTCTTCAAGAAGTATCAGCAGAGATCAGTGAAAGTCCCACAAAACATGATAAATAACTCTGCAAATTAAATTGTCTTTGAAACCAAAGCCACCAAAGTAGTTCAAAACCTTCATGTTATACCTGAACAGGTGACTGCCTGCTAAAAAAACAGATTTCCATAGAATCCTGAGAATCCTAACATAATAGTAAAAATGTCAGGATAAAAATTTTAAAATATTAATTAGTACCATGAATCAAGAAGATTACAACTTGAAAGAAAAAAGATAATCAACTCATAACAATATTGAGATGAATCGGATATTTGAATTATCTGATGAGGATTTTAAATGAGCCATGATAAAACTGCCTCAACAAGTTAGTAACCACTCTTTTGAAACAAGTGATAGAAATTCTCAGCAAAAAAGAAAAAAAAAGAAATTATAAAAGAGAAACAAAAGAGAATTATAGACCTGAATAATGTAATAACAGAAATGTTAAAAATTCATGGGGTGGACTCAATCTACAGTAGAGTGGATACGACAAAGGATAGAGTCAGTGAATTTGAGAAGAGATCAATATAATGTATCCAATTTGAAAAAAAAACATATAAAAAAGCAGATTTAAAAAAATAGTCTCTGCTACTTGTGAAGCAATAACAAAACATCCAATATTTATATGATTAGAGTCCCAGAAACAAGGAGAAAGAGAGGGGGCCTATAAGAGTATTTGAAGAAATAATGGGGCTGAATAATTCCCAAATATAGTGAAAGACATAAACCTTTGGATTCATGAAGGCGACCAAAGCCTAAATAGCATAAACCTAACAAAATCCACACCAAGACACATAATGATTAAACCTCTGAAAACTAAAGACAAAGTATTGAAACCATTCAAAGAGAAACAACACATTTTCTATGGGGGAAATCAGTTCAGTCTGGACAGAACTGTTTTCTTTTCTGACATCATGGAGGCCAGAAGGAAATGACATATTTTTTAAGTGCTTATAGAAAAGAACTATCAACCTGGATTTCTATATTCAGTGACACTCTCCTTCAAAAATAAGGAGGAAATAAAATACACTCTTAGATGAAAGAAAACTAAAAGAATGTCTCACTATTCTCCTGTCTTTAAAGAATAACTACAGGAAGTTCTTCAAACAAGAAGGAAATGACAAAAGAAGGAAACTTGACACATTATTGAAGGATGAAAACACTGTGGAATGAACATAAATATGGGTACATACAACAGACAATGTTTCTCCTCATGTGTTCTTAAAGTCACATTTGACAGGGGCACCTGGGTGGCTCAGTCGGTTGAGTGTCTGACTTCAGCTCAGGTCATGATCTCACAGCTCATGAGTTCAAGCCCTAGGTCAGGCTCTGTGCTGACAGCTCAGAGCCTGGAGCCTGCTTTGGATTCTGTGCCTCCCTCTCTCTCTGCCCCAACCCACTCGCATTCTGTCTCTGTCTCTCTCAAAAATAAGTAAACATTAAAAAAAATTTCTTTAAGTCACATTTGACAATTGAAACAAAAATTCCACACTGCACTTGAAGTGGTAAAATTTTTTCACTTGACTTGACTCACCACCACAGATTTTTCACTGGCAATTTTCCTCACAGAGTTCTTGGCCTCACACTATTTTTTTCAGGTTTCTTCCCCTCTTTCTAGTTTATTCCACGAAACTCCATATTTTTCTCCCCCATTAAACTAAGTCATTCAATTCTCCCCACCCTTATCTTTAAACCAACCTTCAAAGCAACCTTCAAAGTAGTCAGCAGAATAAGAAGCTCTTTCACCATTTTTAGTACGAAATTGTGTTTCAAATAGGATTTGCTCTCCTTCCCTAAATAAAAATTCTCATGCAACCTTCTGCAAAGATGCTCCATAAATTCTCTCTTCTGAAGGTCAAAAGAGCCTATGCTTTTATGGTTTTTCCTGTCTGCTCTCACATACTTTTAGTGACCTTAACTAGCTGTTCTACATCACAAGGGACAGAACAACCAAACCCTTTAAACTTCCTTTCCTACACTCCCTTCCGAACTGGTTTCCAGCTAGATTCAGGCAAAGGGAAACAAACACAAAGGAAGAAGAAAGAAGTCAGGGTGTTCTCTCCCTTCTTTGTTTTATTTATTTATTTATTTATTTATTTATTTATTTATTTATTGGGAGAGAGGGCACAAGTGAGCAAAGGACAGAGAGAAAGAAAGAAAGGGAGAGACAGAGAGAAGAAGGGCTCACCCAGGGTTCATGCTCACCGGAAGTGGTGCTTGTGCTCACCTGATGTGGGACTGGAACTCACAAACTGTGAGATCATGATCTTGGCCAAAGTCAGATGTTTAAAGACTGAGCCATCCAGGTGTCCTCCCTTCTTTGTTTTAACTTAAGTCTATCAGAAGCAGAAACTCTGGCTGCATCTTTCCCATGATTTCCATTTCCACAAGCCTCCCATTGTGGTCTCAGAACCACAAAACAGGCATGCCACTGCACCAATTTCCAGAGACTTGAAGGGCCCCAGGCCTCTAGGGCTCTGATAATACTACCTATTTCTTTCCATTTTGCACTGTTTAATTCTAGTTCATCTCATTGTCCTCCAGTTAGCTTTTTTAGCTCTTCCAACAGTGACCTATATTCTTTCTTTTCGTTCTGTAGTTCAGAAATTCAAGCCAGGTAGAACTGCACAGCTCTGCTTGATCCAAATGGCTTTGGCTGGGGTCACTCATTGGTTGTATTCGGCTGTGGCTAGGCTGAACTTGAAGGTCTAAGAAGGCTTTACTCAAATTTTTGGTACTCTTATACCAAGACTAGCCTGGATTTCTTCACATAATTTTGTTAGGGCTCCAAGAAGAACAAAACAGAAGATACTGGTTTGAGGAAATCACAAGGCCAGTGCAGATTCAGGAGAGAAAAAATAAATAGGCCCTACCACTTGATAGCAATGGCAAAGTGTCATTTAAGAAGGCATAAAGAGGGGCGCCTGGGTGGCGCAGTCGGTTAAGCGTCCGACTTCAGCCAGGTCACGATCTCGCGGTCGGTGAGTTCGAGCCCCGCGTCAGGCTCTGGGCTGATGGCTGGGAGCCTGGAGCCTGTTTCCGATTCTGTGTCTCCCTCTCTCTCTGCCCCTACCCCGTTCATGCTCTGTCTCTCTCTGTCCCAAAAATAAATAAATGTTGAAAAAAAAAATTAAAAAAAAAAGAAGGCATAAAGAATAGGAAACAAAACAAAGGAGTGAATGTGAGAGAACCCAAGAGACTCTTAACTATAGAGAACACTCTGATGTTTACCAGAGGGGATATGGGTGGGGGATGGGTGAAATTGGTGATGGGGATTAAGGAGTGCCCTTGTCATGATGAGCACTGGATGATGTATGGAAATGTTGAATCGCTATGTTGGACACCTGAAACTAACATACATTGCATATTTGTTAACTACACAAGAATTAAAAAAAAAAAAAAAAAAAAAAGAATAGGAAATACTGGTTTGGTTGTCTTTGGAAATAATATACCATAGAATTTTTCTTTTTTCAGTTTTGGACTATTATATAAAGCTTTTATTTACATCCTTGTGTGTATGTTCACCCATGTTTTGGTGAACATATAAATACATTCATTTTAATTGTATACCTGTCAATGGAATTGCGGTTAGGTGACTGGAATATTTTAAGCTTTAATAGCTAACTGTCAGTTATCCCAAGTATAGATGTTTTGACTGTTCGAAATTCTCATCAACTCTTGAAATCAAGGGCATTGCTAATTTTAGCCATATTGGACATATATAGACATATTCCATTTTGGTTTTAATTTTTATTTCTCTAATGCCTAAAGATGATGAATATATTATTATATATTCATTGGACATTTAGATAGTCTCTTCTGTAAAACACCTGTTGAAGTAATTTTCCAATTCTTAGTTCTATACATTAAGTTAAATTGTTTTTTCTTATTGATTCATATGTATTCTTATGTCAAATTTCTACACAATATCTGATAGATTGATAGGTGTTAGATAGATGAGGCATGCCTATTCATTTTCTTATTGCTATTTTGGACAAAGAAACTAGTTGAATTAAAGTCCAGTTTATTGATTTTTTCTTTAATTATTTGTTTTGATTATGAAATCTTTGTACATTCCACGATCATTGACATTGCCTTATAATTTATTCTAGAGACTTCATTGTTTTATTTATCACATTTAAGTTTATGACCTACTTCAATAATTTTGTATGTATTGTATGAGGTCAGAGTTAAGGTCTATGATTTTTTCTGTCTACAGATATCAAATTGTTCTAGCACCATTTATTCAGGAGAGCAGCTTTCCCTTATCGAACACAAGTAGTGCTCCTCTCCTAAGTCAATATGAAAACGTGCAAAACAAATATGTTTTCTGAGCACAGGGGTTTGAAATGAGAGATAAGAAGGAGGATAATTTTAAAACCTCTATTTGAAATTTAAACAAAACATTTTGAAATAATCCATATTTCCTAGAGGAAATCCCAACACACATTAGGTAATATTTTAGTTGATAATAAAATCCATAATGAAAGTCAAATATTGTTTGGAGGGAAAAAATTAAAACAAATATGGTAAAATGCTAGCAAGACTAATGATGAAGAAAAAAGACAAAATGAAACTTAGGAACATCAGAATCTTCAAAAGGAACTCATTACTGATCCTCTAGATGTTAGATTATAACATGATATAAACAGGCCTATGCCAACACATTTGTTAATTTATATAAAATTAACAAAGTTGTTGAAAAGTCACAATTTACAAAACTTGACACAGAAAGAAAGAATAATAATATATAAATGTTTAATTTAAAAATCTTCCACAAAACTCCTGACCTAGAAGATTTTACTCATAAATTTCTCAAACTTTTAAGAAAAAAAAAATAATACCAATTTTACATAAATTCTTGCAGCACATATAAAACCAGGAAAATTTCCTAATCATTTCTATGAGTCTATCATACACCTGAACTAAAAACTGACAAGAACATTACAATAAATAAAATTATGTATCTCTTAGAGACAAAGATTCAAAAATCCTTTAAAATGTATTACAAATCAAATCAATTCCACACCTACGCACATGAAGGCAGGAATGACTTATGTTTAACTGAGGCACCAGAATCCAAGAGCAAAAGTTAATAGAAGACAAAAAGAAGCCAACAGAGGCAGGGCTACTAAGAACTGAGATCTTTCTTGAATAAAGTCCTGCGTTATCCCACCAGTTCAAGAAGCCTAACCAGCCAAGATGCTGCCTAAGAGCAAAGAGAATATGAAAATTATTGTAGGAAAGACAGCATAGCCCATGACTAGGTACAGAAATAAGACTGTAGCAGCTATGCCTAGTTTTAAGTATAAAAGTATCCATCAATCATTTCTTTTATTTTTTCCTTTCCCCTATTGTTTTGAGTGAGGTGTGTTAAGTGATGCTTACATTTACATTTCACTTTATAGATCAAGAGACCATATCAAGCCACATCTAGAAGTTAAAGCGAAGATGATATATCACCTAGAGATGTTAGACTTCAAGCTGGGTATAGTGAATAATGGGACATGTTGCCTCCCCTTCTGTCTCATGAGGTTGCTGCTGTGTGCAAGTTAAATAAAACTGAAGAATGAACTCTGAGTAGCAGAAAAGCAGACTGTGTTAGTCTAACATCTGTTTGCTTTCAAACCAGAGTCCAGAAAGGAAGCCATGCGAAGGCATGGAAGCAGGATTAGGAAGAAGCAAAGCCCTGGACAAAGGGAAGTCAAGTTTTCAACAAGTCCTTAGTGAGGACTAAGGAGAAAAATCCAGGATTGTAATTCCAGTAAATTTGGGGGGGGGGCAGCAGCAAACAGCCAACAACAGAGCCATGAGTGAATATTTCAGCCCAAGCAGAAGTTTTGGATCCCTCTTTCAAAACCCATGGCTCCTCTAAGCAACACCAGAAAGAAGCATGGAGCATGACATGGTAAGGCAGAGGAGGCTGGCCACAGCAGGTGGTGGTCAGAGAGTGGGGTCATCACAGGAGGATGAAGAAAAGACAAACTTTGGAGTCAGGTAGGTCTGGACTGGAGTCTGAAAACCATCACCCTGTAGTAGCTTGCCTTTCTCGCCTGGATTCTGACTTATTCACATTCAGAGGAGAATGTCGTGAGCTGAAAAGAGGATGTGAGTAGCTTGGGACTTCTGGCCAAGATTTAAATACAGGCAAGAGGCTACTTAAGGGATGAGGACTGCCTTAGCAAGACACTGGGCTCTTCCTCTGGAAACTGGGCCCCCTTCAGAGCAAAAAGAAAGTGATGGGGAGCTAGAGATGAACAGGACTAGAGTTGAAGAATGGATAGGAGCTAACAGACCCGGATCAAAACAACAATAATTAATGGAGAGAATTTCAGAGGCAAAGTTACTTTCATTTAAAGATAAACTGTAGCCCCAGGGTATGCACTGATAGAGTGTTACCAAATGATATCAAATTCACAGAAAATATCAAATCAAACACTTGGGAAGGGGGGAAAAAAAAACAAAGGAAACTATCCTACTGTTTTCAAGGCAACTGGCTTCCTCAACTTTAGAGCATGTAGCTGCCAGCCCATGCAAGCGAAAATAGATGGGAGGAGAAAAGAAAGATCTGAAAAGACAGCAGGGAGAATAACACTAAACAGCACTGGCCAGCCAGAAAGATGAAATACACTTGATGAGCCTTGAACACAGGAGGCGGTTGGCCTGGGACTTTTCTGCTCTGTGATGGAGGCTACATCTGTGGCCAGAAGGATTGCTGTGTACTGAGGCTGTGTTGGAGAGAATGTTATTAGGGCTAAGAAACAGGAAAAGCTCCCCAGAGCAACTACCCAACCTTCAGAAACGGTCTAAGGAAAAGAAAGTATCTGAAACTCCCTTTCACAAAGACGTTGATCACACCCGCTGTGCTCTTTGCAGTGATTCCGCTACAAAGTCACAGCATCTGGTATACAGAGTTCTGCCAAAGCAAACAATTCTTGAGTTCCTACTGTCTGCCCTGGCCTGTACCCTGCAGGGAGGAGGGGGGAACTTAGAAAAAGCCACTGTCCTCAAGAAGCACACTGTCTAAAAGCACACACTTAATTATGTATGCAGAAAAGTCACTGCAGGAAGGGAGAGATGGTACTAATATTTTGTGAACTCCTAGTACATTTCAGCCTGTCTGGTACTGCCCTTTGCAGACTTATCTTTTTTTTTTTTTTTTTTTTTTTAATTTTTTTTTTCAACGTTTATTTATTTTTGGGACAGAGAGAGACAGAGCATGAACAGGGGAGGGGCAGAGAGAGAGGGAGACACAGAATCGGAAACAGGCTCCAGGCTCTGAGCCATCAGCCCAGAGCCCGACGCGGGGCTCGAACTCACGGACCGCGAGATCGTGACCTGGCTGAAGTCGGACGCTTAACCGACTGCGCCACCCAGGCGCCCCTGCAGACTTATCTTGAGAGGCTCTTTCCTTTGGCAATTTATTTGTCTTCTCTCTATACTCACCCCTTGCAATCTAGGGGCTTCGCAATTGTATCTGCCCCCTGCATCATCCAGTCCTTAAGCAGATCTTATATTGGTGGCTTAGGGCTCCATGTGGGACTGATATTGCAAATATCACCCAGCAGATCAAGCAACTGTGTTAGCAGGGGATTGTGTCAAATCCTAAGTGAACTTTAAGTCTTTCTTCAGCTATGACGTTCATAGCTTATATAAGCCACAGCCCAGGACAGGGTTCACGGTATCTTTTTCAACCTTCCTTCCCAGGTGCAATCACCCCGCCATTACCCTTGTTTCATGCAGTGTGCTGGCTTGGGCCCCCACACCATGTAGAGTGTGTTTGGTTCCCATTACCCCCACAGATGTCACACCTCTCTCCAAGCTGCTTCTGCCTGCTTCCAGACTTAGAGCTCAGCAGGCCTGTGACTTCCGTTCTGCTCACCACAGAGGGCTTCTGTTATGCTCTGGGCCCCCAAGAGTCTCCTCTTTGGGAGCACAACTCATCCGCCACTGATGTGTTTAAAGCAAAGGGAGATTCATGGCATGAACTCCTCAGTGTTCTCTGTCATCTCATTTAATCTCCATGATATTCTGGGGAGGTCAGGAATGCCATAAGTCATAGGCTAGATTTCATATAAAAATTATTAGAATAAAAAAGTTGACAGGCAGATGGTTATATCAAAAGAGGTAGGAGTTAATATCTGTCTTTTACCAGATAAATAAACTGGCTTAAAAAATCATGACCTGACCAAGACCAAGGCTCTACTAATATTAAAACAGAAACATGACTCCATATCTGTTGGGATCCCGAGCCTGTAGACAGTGTTGCTGTCATGGTTAAAGGGAGCTGGAGTTCCTTCCAGTCAAGTGCACATGGTCCTTATCAGACCTTGAAAAATGTGTAAGGAGTGGGGGCTTTTTAGACAGAGGGAATGTAGATGGGCAAAGTTTTGGAAATCAGAAATACCAGATACATTTCCAGAAAGGCCAGTCCTCTATACCAAAGCATTCTACTCTACATTTATCAGTGAATTAGTGCATCTATACCCTCAACTTCAATAAATTCACCGCTTTCATTATATATTAGTATGTGCCAACCATTAGGTACTGAAAATGCAAAAGATGAGTGAAATCTTGTCCTGTCTGTAAGAATCCCACAGACGGAGGAAAAAGCTAACTTAACAAAAATGTTCCCCCCTGCCCAGGCTACATTAGAAGCACACAGAAGGACATGATCAACACTGCTTAGAAAAAAAAGAAAGTTGTCACCAAGGAGCTGGTTCCTGAATGATATACGGAATTGCAGGAGGTACAAGAGATGAGGGCTGTGAACATCCCAGGATCAGGGAAGAGCAGAGGCCAAAGAGAAAAGCACACAATCCTACTTTCACCAATTGAATGTGGTCCTCTTGGCCAGATCCCTTCCCCCACTGGGCAGGGATAGACTTGAGAAGGAATAGGTTAGGCTGGGAGAAGTGGTTTGGGACTCAGTTCTCCTTGGGCTGACCCCAGCAGAAGCTACAGCTCAGGAGGCCTCAGGAACGCACAGGTCAGGAGCAGGTGGGCCACCGGGGCTGAAGGTGTCACGTTGCTACTCTCCAGTCCCAGGCTTGTCACTGGCCTCCTCCCAGAGTGCTCCCTGAGCTGGTGTGTGGTGTCTAACACTGAAGCGAGAACACTCACTCCTCCCGCTGCCCATCCCTGTCTCCACAGAGCGTCCCAGCGACTGCCTTGTTAGCCACTTCCCATGTGAGGCAGAAGCACCCAAAGGGGTGGCTTGTAAGGAATGGTTTCACACTATAGAGCTGTCAAAGTGCTGGTTTTGTGTTGTTGTTTTTTTATCCTGGATACTTGCCAACAAACTGCAAGCCACCTGATGCGCTGCCGGGCGAAAGGTGAGGGAAGAGCATGCAGGGAGGAGCCTGACATCCAAAACAAAGGCCCAGAAGGAGAGGGAGTGGGGAAGTGAGGTGGGGCAGGGCGGTAAGGGCGGCTCTCTACGCTGGATGCATTTTTCCTTCTGTTTTTGTTTGTTTTCAAATTCTTCACGTTGTCTGACATCATACCCAGCACGTCCTCTAAGGCCTGTGATGACTATTTCTAAATGCTATTGTTTTGGGCCACTTTTCTTTCAGTCCAGTTTGATAAATGTTGACCCACCCTGCTCCACCGCAGATTCAAGAAGAGGCTAGGAATTGGAATTTAAAAGAAAATGAACTCAATTCTCATGGAACTCACAATCTAATGAGGAAGAGCATCTCACACAACGCATCATATGAATAAAGAGCCCTTAAGTACAACAGAAAAATTAAGCACAGTTGGACTTACCAAATCACTATGTTGTACACCTGAAAGCAATGTAATGTGTCAACTATACTTCAATAAAAAAAAAAAAAAAAAAAAAACATAATTAAATACAAGGGCTGATGGATGTAGAAAAAGGGAGCCTAGGGGAACTGAGCAAGGCTTCTTAGAAGCGGTGCTTCCTAAATTGGATATTTAAAGATAAGTGGGAAGTATATTTAGTATTAATAGCATTATTGATAATGATAATTGCTCTCAATAGACATATCACAAAGTGATTATGCTGAATAACACTTCGCTACCGTGAATGTAACAACTGCTATAATATGAGGGGAAGTTAATGGAACCATAATCGAGTTAGGAAACCAAGCCAATCCTCTAAATCTTTAATAGATCAAATAGACAAGAACAATGGGTTTTAGAGAAACTGAATAATACACTAAATAAAACTTATTTGCTACATGTGTATATTTTGTACTCCACAATCTTTTTAAATGACTGTAGGGTATTGGAAACAAAATAAAACATAATATTACACTGTAGACATACTCAGACCCTAAATACAGCATGAAAGCTGACATTACATTAAAATAAAATATTAGTTAATATGAACACCTTTACGAGTCTTTGTAAATATCAATAAAGCAAACAACATTCTGATACATTTAACTCAGGGCTGAAAGATAAAACATCGGGAATAAGGTAGTGGGCCCGACTACAGATACAACTGGCTCCTATTTTAAGGATTTTGCATATAGGCTCATGAGGGATGTTTCGTCCTCGATAATGTATGTGTCTCATTTGGGAACAGGATAATACTGAATTCATAACATGAGGTAGGCATCCTATAAGAGTTGCGTAAGACTAGAATTCTTTCTTCCTGAAATGTTTGATAGAATTTATGAGTGAGACCATTTGGGTCTAGAATTCTTGTCTCTTGTAAAGCACAGAGTTGGATCTTGCCTCTTTTTTTTTTTTTTTTTTTTTTTTTTCCTGAGGGAAAAAAAGAAGCTGTGACTTTAAATTGGAGAGTTTAGTCCGATTACACTCTATGTGACTACTCCTGTGGTTGGTTCAAACTCAGTCTTGTTATTTATTTGCCATTTGTATCTTCTGTTTTTGTTCTTCTATTGCTCTTTTCTCACCTCTTTCTTTCTTTTTGGTGGGAGTGGGGGGATTAGTCAAATATAATAATCTGTTTTATTTTCTCTCTTAACTTCTTAGCAGTATGTCTTTTGTTATTTTTTTAATAGTTGCTGAAGGGCTAACAAGATGTATTTTTCACTTTCCATATCTAGTTAGATTAATACTGTGCCACTTCACACCTGAGGCTTTCCATTTCTGATGTTACAACTTTTCACTTTACTTTTCACACCTCCTACTTATCACCTTTCAAATGGAATAACTAAAGTGTAATTTTATGTACACAATCCTTTCTTTAGTGGAGAAAGCTATTGTGCTTGTTTATTTCTATATACACTATAAATTCTACTTATGATGTCATTATTTTTATTTTAAACAATTAATATTTATGGGTATTATAAGTAGAAAAAATGAATATTCTTTTATGTTTAACTGCTTATTTTCAATTACTGTTGCCGTTTCAACTTCCTAGATATCTGGGTTTCTCTCTGGTATCATTTCCTTTTGGGTTTAGGATATTATTTCAAATTTCTTCTGTTGTGGGTCTGCTGGTGACAAATTCTCCCACCTTTTGTTTAGCAGAAATTTTCTTTATTAAACCCTCATTTTTGAAAGATATTTTAGTTTACATATTATTCGGGCAGACTGACTCCACCAATACCCCATGCTTTAAGGATGGCATTCCATTGTATTCTTGCCTCTGTTTTTTCATGAGAAGTTAGTACAGTCTCAGGAACAGAACTAGACTTTTTTAGCACTGAGTGCTTTCGAGATTTTTCTCTTTCTTTTTGGCTTTCAGTGGTTTAACTATGATATGCCTTCAAGTGATTTTCCTTGTATTTATGTTGCTTATAGATCACTGAGCTTTTTATAAATCAATGTTTTTCATAACATTTTGTAACTTTTCAATTACTGTATTTCAAGTGTTTTTTTTTTTTTTTTTCTGAATTATATTAATCTCTTCTCCTTCTGGAAATCCTACTTATGTATGCATTAGACCGTATGATACTGACCCACATATCCTTAAGGCTCTGTTGAATTTTTTAACTATATTGTATCTCTTCTTCTGATTGGACGATTTCTTTGGATCTATAGTCAAATTCACTGTCTGTTTTCCCCTTCTTTCTTCAATCTGCTGATTCAATGAATTTTTCATCTTAAGTCAATTCCCAAATTTGTAGTTAATTTTTTTCTATAGTTTCCATTTTTCTGTAGAGATTCCTGATCTCTTTAATAAATAACTAATTGCTTTAAGTTCTTTGAAAATATAGTTTTAGGTGTTTTTTTTTTTTTTTTAACCCTTTCATAGTAGCTGCTTTAAAGCTTTGGTTGTTTTTTGTTAAATCCATATTAATGGCCAACTTGTGGTCAGCCTCTACTGACTTTTGCTGCTGACTATGTGTCACATTTTCTTGGTTCTTTTCTGCATTCACCAATTTTTAATTTTATACTGGATGTAGCTGTTTTAAGTTGTATGGACTTTGGATTCTGTTATCTTCCTCTGAAGAATGTTGGCTTTTGTCTTAAGAGGCAGTATGATTACTGGCTGCTCACCTTTCAAATTGAGTAGGTTTGGTTTGCATTTTAATATGGAAGTTCTGTTGAAAGCCAAATCTGTTTCCTCAGCCTCTCCAACTTGGCAAGATTCAACCTCCATACTCTGAATCTCGTTAGAGTTTGCTTTCAGACTTTGTTAGAGTGGTCAAAAGTAGGTCTTGCTTTACAGTACAATCCTTCCTTGTGAAGCAAGGCACTTCTGGTGTCTCAGCTAGATGCCTCCAACATCCCTAAGCACTGCTTAAACTCTAGTATCTGTTCCATTCTCCACTCTGTAGCAACTATATCTTCTAGGTCTCACTTAATCCTTATAAAACCATAGTTCTTGGGGTGCCTGGGTGACTCAGTCGATTGAGCGTCTGACTTCAGCTCAGGACATGATCTCGTGGTCTGTGAGTTCAAGCCCTGCTTCGGGCTCTGTGCTGACAGCTCGGAGCCTGGAGCCTGCTTTGGATTCTGTGTTTCCCTTTCTCTCTGTCCCTCCCCCACTCATGCTCTGTGTCTCTCTCTGTCAAAAATAAATAAACATTAAAAAAATTTAAAAAAAAAACAAACCATAGCTCTTCACCAAGGATTCATGGGGACCCAGGAGGAAACCTGTTCAGCTTCTACCCTTTAGAGGCTGCCTCTCAAATTCCAACACTTTTAACTTCCTCAAACCCTGATGTCGTCTTCTCTGATCAGGGGTACCGTTGTTCCCTGCCTGGACTCCAGCTCATTCACTGCCACTAGGAAATTATCCCCCAGAAGAGACTCGAAGACACGATGGGGTTTTCCCCATGAATATTCCTTCTTTTCCCGATGTGGTGTTGCACTAATATGAGATTACCTCATATATTTGTCCAATTTTATGTTTGTGGCAAGAGAGATAATCTAGTGCCAATTCCTCTACCATTGTCAGAAACAGAAATCCCATTATTTTTACTGTGGTAAAAAATATGTAACATAAAATTTACCACTGTAACCTTTTTTTAAGTGTACAGATTGGTGGCATTAAATATATTCAGTTCTCCTCTCTCCCTAGCCACAATTATTCTACTTTATGTCTCTATGAGTTTGACTATTCTAGGCACCTCATATAAATGGAATCATACAGTATTTTACCTTGTATGAGTGATTTATTGCCCTTAGCATAATGCCTAATGCCTTCAAGGCTCATCCATGTTATAGCACATGTCAGAAATTTCTCCCTTTTTAAGGCTAAATAATATTCCATTGTGTGTATATACAACATTTTACTTATCCACATGTCTGCGGCTTGAGACTTGAGTTGCTTCCACATTCTGGATAATGCTATTATGAACGTGGGTGCCCAAATATCCCAAGTGTCTTATTGTAATTCCTTTGAATATATACTCGGAAATGGAATTGCTGGATCATATATTAATCCTACTTTTAATTTTTGAGTAACGAACATCCTGTTTTTCCACAACAGTTATACCATTTTTATACCCCAACTAGCAGTGAACAAGCATTCAATTTCTCTACATACTCACTAACACTTTCTGTTTTCTGTTTTTATGATAATAACCATCCTAATTGGTTTGAAGTGGTATCTTATTGTGGATTTGACTTAAATCAAATGATTGTAAATGATGCAAATGATTCACACAATCATTAGCAATATGAAGCATCTTTTTATGTGTTTGTTGGTCATTTGTATATCTTATTTAGAGAAATGTCTGTTTGAGTGCTTTGTCCATTTTTAACTTATTTTTAGTGGTTGAGTAGTAAGAGTTCTTTATATATTCTAGTTACCAGTCCCTCATCAGAAGTCCTGATTTCATGCAGTAGCCAAATAAATGTTTTAAAGACTTAATTATACCCTACCCTTCCATTGCTTAAACCTCTTCAGAGGTTACCTGTTGTTTGTAGCATGAAAAACTTGCCATTGCCTACCAGGTCATGGTCAGACCTGTGTCTGCCTTTCTAGCTAAGGGATCTTATGATGATTTCTAAAATTTGGAATCGGTATATTTGTACCTTCCAGTTTCCTGGATTTCAACTGTCTTGGGTTTTCACATGACCCACTCTTTCTCATTTTCTACAGTTTAGCTTAAATATTGCCTTCTCAGAAGTCCCCCACGGATCACATTATAAATGTAGCAAAACTCCTCCCCTGTTATTCTTTATCACAGATATTGTTTATTCTCTTGGTGCTACTAACCATGGTGCTAAATGTTGCATTTATTTTCTTACACATTGTTGATTTCTCCTGCTATCAGGGGAGATATATACCTCCCTCACTATAATGTATGATCCATGAAGGGAGGACAGTATAGCAGCCATTCACTCTCATATCACCTTGACCACAAATGCGCAGAAGCCTCAATATCAACAAGCTTATCGATATTATTAACCACATTTGCAGAAGAATCTTCGTAGTTCCTAAGAAAGACTTTGATACAATTAAGCATATATGCTTGGTAAAACTTGGAAATCTGAGACAAGGTAAGGTAATGTGCTATTGCCAGTGTTACTGGAGGTCAATATGAAAGTGGCACCCAATATAATTGGTGTCAAAATAAGAGCTGTAAATGTTAGAAAGTAGAAAATACACTAACCAAAATAACTTTACAATGGGACTTACTGATAGCATAGGTTAGTAGTTAAATGTTGTACTCTAACATTAGAACACCTTGATTAGAAATCCTGGTTTGCCGTTTACTTGCTTTACCACTTGGTAACTCAACACTTCAGTCTCAGTAGCAATGAGATTTGTAATTCACATAGAGCACGGTGCTCAGGGTCTCAAAACCTAGTAGGGACTTCATCAACGTGAGCTATTATCTTCCTAAATAGTGTTTCTAACATGAACTTCCATTGTGTGTGTAAGAAGAAAGGTCTCTTAAAAACAAATATTGCAAAAAAGGAAGGAATACAGAAGAATCCTGAAATTCAGCATTGATGCTAATGCTGCTGCTGCTACAATCTTTTCTCTCTTGCTGGAACTTCATCTTTGTCATCAGGGTCTCACCCTTTTTATGGCACTAAATCTGAAAGAGAGCGGTAATCATGGGGGGTGCGGGGCTGGGGACACACTGGGGTGGAGCAAGGAGAAGGGTATGCTTAGCATTACTCTGCAGTTATTACCAGAGCTAGGCTCTGAATGAAACAGGGTCCCTGGGCTGAACCTTCTGCCACCTCGCCTGTGAATAACAGAAGGTATTGTTCTTGCTTATCTTCTTGTCCTCAGGACCTAGTTTGTGGCCTAGTGCTTGATTAATTATGTTCGAGAAGGGAAGGAAGAGAGGATACATGGGAAGAAGGAAGGAGGAAGGGCAAGTAGAAATTTTCACAGACCCATTCTGTCATGTCACTAGTGTTATATTGGATTCCTTGCCTTTTCTTCTTTGGCAGTGGTTCTTAAAATAACCTAAACCTATGATCCATGAAACTGAGGAAGAAATCAAATCAGAAGTAATATGATTTTGCTCTGACTCCCTTTTCCTATCGTCTCTGAGGCAATTGGGAACAACTGAGAGACTGTTCCGAGTGAGGGAAATTAAGTGTGCTCTGTCAGATTTTATGTGTGTGGCTTCGGGATAGGCTTGTGTTTCAAGCCAGTCCTATGGAATTTTCTGGAAGGTATTTAGGCTCAAATTTTCTCTCAATCCTTCAACATCAGGAGAAATAACCCAGTGGGTTAGTTTTTTAATTCACGCTCTTCATCATGTGTACCTCATGTGGCTGAGGAAAGACTTTTCCATCCATCAGAGCACTAAACAATTAGCCAAAGTCTTTGAGTCTTCAGTGACAAAATTAGCCTGTCTTGTTTAGACAAATTAGGTCATGGGCAAAGCCTGAGTTCATAACAGTGGAGATTCCCAAGAAGATACTTCACAGAAACCAGTCACAAGACTTTGCTGTGGTGAAATGGGTCCAGCCCTGTGCTCTGTTTTGCTGATTGTGAGGCTATGGGTGAGTGTGAGGCAAGGGGGAGAGCAATGCACATCATAGAAGAAGATGCTAACCTCTCCCTCTCCCTTCCATATTCTGTGCACTGTTCTAGATTATTCTGGTCTGGGAACAGCTGGAGGGACAGGACATGTCTAGTGCTGCTCTCAGGTCCTGAGACTGCACTCAGCTGTGCTGAGAATGAAAGCTCTTCCCTTGAGGACTTTGTCATCCCTCAGATAAAACAGCTCTAAAGCTACTGGCACAGAGCAAGCACTGTTTAACGCCATTAATGGCCACCGACTATACAAGAAACAAAAAGGAAGGCAGAGATCATGAGTTTTGAACTGGTCAAACAGGTATTTTCTGACAATGGAAACAGTCTAAGTGAGTAGAAAGTAGTAGAAAGAGAGGATACCTGAAGATTGAACAAAAATAATGTGTGCTTTTTGGTGGGGAGAGGATAGCAGGTGGGGCACAGCCAATCCGGTCAGAAGGGGGGTGGCAGGAAGGAAGCAGGTAAATAAAGGCTGGTAGACAAGGGGAGACAATATAGAGGGGACTTGATCTGGATCCCCAACTTCTTAGATTTTAGAATCACTTTGCAAGTTGTAACATTTTTTTTCCCCCTTAAACTATCATGGCACAGTGACAGATGGTTCAGAAATGCACTTACATTTAATTCTTTCCATGGGCCTGGATAGCAGGTATTATTATTCCCATTGTACAAATTAGGAAGCAAAAGATGTTTGAAAGATGTTAAGAAATTTGTCTATGGTCTATTACAAAACTTGTGGGTTTTCTTTTCCCTTCTAGTACAACACCTCTGATTTAGAAATCCCTCCTGCTGGTAATCAGTTAGTCACATAAGCAACCTGACCTTGGTTTCCCATTTTATGAAGCATGGATGTCGACCTCAGGGCTCCTTGAGACCTCACCTTACTCCAAAGTTGTAGGCATCTCAGGTAGGGACAAGGGGAGAGGACCTAGTCAAAATGCATCACAAAAACATACAAAAATTGAAGTTCATTCTTGCGTCCCAGAAAACTGATTTGTTGTCTTTTCTATGTAAGAGCATGGTCATTTGAATGCAGAAAATTAGCCCTTCAAATCTCACTTGGGTTGGTAACTGTATGAGCTTGCAATTTCTTTAACATCTCTAAGCTTCTGTTTCTTAATCAAGCAAATGGGGATAATTGTACTGACTTAAAAATCTGTATGAAGGATCAAGTGATATGATCTTTTCATTGCTTTGTATAATAAGACTACAACCCCTTCCTCCCACATCTTTACGAATCTGGGTCAGTCTGTTGCTAACAAAAAAAGGAGCCCCACTCTGGTGGTTTCTGCTGGCCCAGTTCTCTGTATAAGAGTGGAAGGGAATTCACCCATGCCTGCCATCCCTCGAGTCTCCAAGAGAGAGATGAATAGTTCTTGCAGACACAATCCCAGTGAGATCTGATGATTGAGGACATATTCAGAATATAGAATCGCCTTTGAGTTATTGGGCAGTGGCCATGTACCCTGGGCATGGGTGCCCGGTGGAAATGTGCCAGAATAGCAGATATCATGCAGAGCAGAAATGTTTAGAATGCCCAGATATTTACCTTTAAAGGAGGAAGCCAGGCTAACAATGTCACAGGCTCTCATTAGAACGCTAGCACCACTGGCTGAATTATAAATGAATCAGGAATGATCGTTTGGAGTCACTAATATGTGGCAATTTCTACCTATGTTCTTCCCCAGGTTGGCAATACAGAGCTTTGCCCAATGTCAAAGGACAAATGTTATGGACTAAATGTTCGTGTCCCCCCAGATTTATATGTTGAAGTTCCTGCAGGCTTGGAGATCATTTCTGTCCCCATGCCTCAACTCCCCATGTGAGTTGGCAGTCATTATCATGTGACCACTGCCTCTCCTACATGTGTCCTAGCTCCACTGCACACCGAGAGGCTACTTGGAGTTCTCAGCACGATGGCCTGCCTCATGCCCAATACAGACAAGGCTCTGTCCCAAAATGGCAATGCCAGGATGACACAGGACACTGCCAGCTGATACAGGATGCTGTGTCTGTACAGCCCATGCTATTCTCACACCTTCCACAAGGAAATGTGGCTCACGTTTCCATGGGGAAGTGTGTCATAAGACATGTGACTTCAGATAACAAAACACGACAATTGTGGAGAACCCACAATTAAATGACAGGCAATTTAACTGCAGTTAAATTTAACTATAGTTAAATTGCCAGACAATGAAGATAGACCAAAAAGGCAATCTTGTTTAGGTCTTTGTGCCCAGTCCCCTTAGGCACATCTTGCAGCCTACTGGGATGGAGAACGCAGCTGGAGGCCCAGAGCTAGTCTTCCCACATCACTGGTGCCTTCCTCTCTTGACTTATTTTCATCACCTTCCCTGAAGACACACAAACAGAATCCGAAACTACTGTGACCTGAGTGTGTACCATACGGTACAATCAGTAAAAGTGCATTAAGAATCAAATTGGTCCTCCACTGCCACTTTTTGGAAAATGAGAAGGAGGAAAGACTAGGAACAAAATCACAAAGCAATAGCTGGAGGCCAGTGTGAACTTGCCCCTGAAGGAAGCCTCTGAGGGTGGGCTCAGTGTCATGATGCAAGCTCACATCTTGAAGAAGACACCTGTAAAACGTCCTTTCCAGAAAACAGCATTTTCTGGAAAGCAACTTGACAATATGCAGGTGAAATCTTAAAAATGTCTAAAACTATACCTCCACTAACTCCACTCCTAGTTTATTGTAAGGAAACCATAAAGACATGTGAACTGAGGTTGATTTCAACACTGATCGTAACCATGGAAACTTGAGAATAACTTAAAAGAATAGAAATATGGGAATAGTTAAGGAGATTGCAGTGGGAACAAGCAATGGAAAATTATGCAACCATCAAAAATGATGTTTACAAAGAATCCTTAATAACATAAGGAGATGTTTCTAACTGAATTTTAAACCAATTGCTGCACATAAATCTAAAAATGCCATGTGATCTCAAGTGTTTTATCTACCAGTTGATGGCTACACCTGGCTTAAAAACTCATTGTGAATACATAAAAGTTACAAATAGTGGTTATTGTGATTTTGAGTTCCAAGTGAACTAAGTAGTTCTTTTGTTGTTTTTAAGTATCTTGCAAATTATTTGTAAAAGATATACAATGCTTTGATAATCTCAGTGAGAAATACATCATTTGGAATAAAAAAATGTATCTACTTCCTTGCCTCAACCTTCTGCTACACCAAGTAAGACTGCCTTTGAGATAAAGGGCCCTGTCTTTTTTCTCTATAACCAATGGCCTTCCCTAGCTCCCAGAATGAGGCCCTGATGCCCCATAATTTAGATTCTCTGAGGTTCTCTAATAATTGCTCTTTGCCATTCAAATGGCCAGCTCAGGTGCCCATTCAAAGCAGTTGCTA
Source organism: Leopardus geoffroyi (assembly GCF_018350155.1). Lineage (NCBI taxonomy): Eukaryota > Metazoa > Chordata > Mammalia > Carnivora > Felidae > Leopardus > Leopardus geoffroyi. The sequence continues at coordinate 44,311,499 of NC_059334.1, forward strand.
GCAGGGGAGGGGGCGGGTCAGAATAAGCAAGATAAGGGTCAGGTGGCAGCAACAACAAAAAAATCCTTTTTTGGAAATGGTTTTTATCTCAAAAGGGAACTGAAGACTGGAGTCACATTTCCAGCATTTTCTGGATTTTCTAAAGCCTTGCTACTCAAAGTGTGGTCCCTGGATCAGCATCATCAACATCACGCAGGGGCTTGTTAGAAGTACAAATTCATGGGCCTCATCCCAGACCTACTAAAGTGGAATCCTCACTTTAACAAGATCCCCAGGGGATTCTGGGCACATTACAGTTTGAGAAGTGTTATTCTATAAGGTATGTTTGCAGCAACCTGGTATAATATAATAAGCACAAACTGATGAGATGGGGTATCTGATCTTTGGTACCAGCTATAGGGATGAAAAACAATTTTCTTCCTCTGCCCCATCTTAGGTTCATTGGCTGGGGCCCTATAAATTAGACTGAAAAAAGATACCTTAACAAGAAAACAAACAGAAGTTTATTACCATGTACATCCCCCATACACAGGAGAGTATCAGTGATGAGTAACTCAGAGGGGGTGGTTAGGATATGGGCTTATGTAGCATGTTAACACAAGAACAATACATTTTTAGAGAGGCAACATGACAAAAGAAAAAGGACTTTGAGCTTCTAGGGGTGGAAAACTGGAAAAGCAAATATATGGGGAAACTAACAGTAGATAAGGGCTGGTTTTAGCCAAGTTTGTTATATAGAGTCCTATGGTACTGTCTCTGGGCTGATAAGAGTCTAGAGTTATCTCTGATGATTAACTTCTGTCCTCCTGGTGGGGTAAAGACACCTGTACAAATGTATGTCCTACTTTTAGGCCACAGGGGGAAGGCATAGAGCTTTTCCTGTATTTGTTTCTTCTCAATTGCCTTCAGTTCAAAATGCCAAAGTGCCACATTTAGGGGTGGTATATTCTTCTACCCTTCCCAGCTCTGTAATCAAAAGGCAGCATGACCTTGAAAAACTGGATGCTTTTAACTGAGGGATATAACACACTTAGATTTTTGTTTCCACATCTGAAAAATGGGGATAATAAAAGCTCTCCATTATAGGGTTTGAGAGAACTGAATTAGGCAGCATAAAACTTCTAGGAAACTGCTTGGAATAGATGCAGTTTTAAATAATTTTTATCATCATTATTATGATTATACATGACAGTTATAAGGATCAAAGAAGATAATGAAGATTCAAGGCTGCTACAGATGTAAGAGATTCGTACGCAGATGTGAAGAGAAATTACTTTACAGATGTTAGGAATCATTCTTATCCAGAAAGCCAGCTGTGAAGCGCTAGCTGGGAAGAAGATGGAAAATACACGCTCATTGGAGAGTTTGCGTTCCTGGGGCCTAATTTCATGGCAAGAGTCAGCGGAAGCAGGAGCCCAGCAGAATGAAGGTTCCACAGACCTTCCCTCATTGTTCTCACTCTGTTCCTTCGCGCTCAGGGAGGAGGATTTTTCCTCTTGGATTTCCTTACTAGGAGGGTTAAGAAAAGTTGCAGTGCAACTATCCTCTCACATCCCACCCGGCACCACTGCCAGGCAATGCGCTCATCCCCAAGGCTGCTGGCGAGTAATCTTAGCAAATGTTTTCCATTTTCCAACGTGAGGAGGCTCTGCCTTGATGCCCTTGAACAAGGAGGAAGAAAATGTCTAGGCATTACACTGGCCTCGTCAGCTGTCAAGCAAAGTGGCCAACTGCCTTGGACGGAGAACTGATAAGGGAAAACCTTTCAGAAATGGTTCAAATCAACTCAGCAGGAGTTGAAGAAAAGCAGCAGATGACGTTCTTGGAAGGGGGGCTGAGTTTGAAGGTAAAGAACAGAATGGTCCCAAGCTGGGAATCGTGGACAAAGATAATCCAGTTCCCCTGGGGGTGGATGAGAAGAGGAGTGTGAGAGGAGCAGGGAGGGAAACCCATGGGGATATGGCTAATCAGTGTTCTCCCTCTAGACTTGCTTCCTAATAATTTAAATAAAATTTCAATTTTATTAATCAGAATTCTGGTGAAGTCAATAATGAAGCAAATGGACTCTAACAAACCTGATTCTTAAAATTCAAAATTCCTGACGATGCCACAGGGACCCGACAAAACCAATTTGGTTTTGCTCAGTGCCACACTCAAAGGAGGCTGCAGATAAGCATCTTCTCTGATGTTCCTCTGACACTGAACTTGTGATTCTCCCCTCTCCCTCTCTGCTAAGTGGTGATGCTTTCTCCTCGCCTTCCTCTTAGCACTCTCTCTGCTCTCCCGTTGCCCCTTTTGGTTTGGTGGTCCCCAAGCTGAGCTGGTGTCTCCTAGAGTTGCATTATCTGTTTTCCAGCAGAGGTTTTAAACTCTAGCACCTTGAGGGTCAGGGAAGGGGAATGAATGTGTTAATGAGGCAGAGTGAGGGCCAGAGGGCCTGGCAGGTGCAGCAGGAGCTGGGGTATAGCCATTGTATCTCCGACTTCACCACTCTCTTTGGATATTTGGCAGGACTATTTCAGGCCTAAAAACAATTTGCAGGCCTGAAGATTTCTTGCTTTTATCTCAATCTTAGCTGGACTTCCTGGCAATAGCTGATGATCCAGGAGAATCCAGTCCCAAAGTCATGTACACAAAGCATGCACACAGATGCCCTCAGTGTCCCTGTCAATTGCTCCCAAACTGTCTCTCCTTTCCACCCCAGCTGCAGCGGATGGTTTCATATCAGCTCAGGCTCACCTTGAGGGATAGCATTCCACTTCCAGTAGGAGCCAGGCATCTGTCAGCTTTGCTTCTCGGCCAGGACCTTGTCCCGGACACCATGGTTATCAGCTCAGCCTGTGTGTAAGCACAGCCAGAAGTACAAGGGAATTAGGCCAACCTTTCCATCTCCTTCTCATGCTTTCTTTGTTCCTACACATCAGTCAGCCATGTCTGAGCTGCTCAGTGCATCCCTCAAAATATCACGCTCTCAAAAGCCTATGCTTTGTCCTTCTTCTTCCCTTATCCACCTGGCTGATTCCTACTCATTTTTCACAATTCCACTCATTTTGTAACTTTTCTAGAAAGCCTTTCATCATTCCCCTACCCACCTCTGTTGGGTTCCTTCTCTGTGTTTGCATTCTTTGGATCCTGCCAGCACAGAAGTACTTACCAGATTTTCCTGTTATCAGTAAGATCTTCTTTTTTCCCACATACACTGCAAGCTCTGTAAAGGACAGAAGATGTGTCAGTCACCTCTGTATTTGCATGCCTCTTGTGTGACAAACAGCTGGTACTTGGTAAATATTTGTTGAATGAATGTATGAGTGCTTTGCGGTTAAATACACTATCTTGCATAAGACCAGTATCAAAATACTTTGTGAGAATGTATTTGCCACAGAGAAATCATTCAATAAATGATGAATTCTTGAGCTAAAAAAACAAAACAAAACAAAAACACTCAAGAGAGTGAGGTAAGTGAATATAAATGTAACAGAACTGATCATAAGAATTTTAATTAATGAGTCAGAGAGTGGGTGAGTGTATGACTGACTGCTTCATAGAACCCATGGGGTTACAAGAAAGGGCCAGAATTAGCTGGGGGGAGCAATATTACTAATTTAAGAAATACATATGGGATGCTTAATTCATGCCAGGTGAAATGTTTAGTAAGACAGAGCTTATATGATAAACTACCTCAGTATTCACCAAGCTGTGATGTCTTTGAGAATAAAAGAATGCTTACTTGGTTTGAATATGTCTTAAAACTTTTAGTATCTTGAAGGTAAAATTTGAGTTCAGGGCAATAGGAGATCCTGGCAATGACAGATCCTAGTTCCACTGCAGGTTTTGATTGACAACAGGTCACTGGAACCTGATGTTTCTCTGCTTCAGCTTAACCCTGACTCTAACCATTAAGGATAATTGTGAAAATTATCAGGACTAACTACAATTTTGTTAAATGTAGATAGGAGGAGAAAGTGTCAAAGTCCTTAGGAATCTTTCAGTCAAAAATTTTAATTTGTTGCTACCTGGCCAGAGTCCTAACATCTTGCTGTTAGAAAGTCAGAATTGATGTTGCCCTGGTGTTGATTTTGTAACTTCTCTTCATCATCTGCAAATGTCTGGTGAGGCAGTTTGTTAAAACAGAAATGGCAAGAGCTTGGGAACCAAACTGAGTCTGCCTTTTACTCAAATGCTTTGTAAACTTGAGCAAATTGGTTTTCCTCTTGGAACCTTGGTTTATTTACTTGAAACAGGGGGCAAAATCATCTTTCTTGCAGAATTGAATGAGTTAAGTCAAGTGGGCCTGGCCTGGTGACACAGATTCTTTGGTTGACCAAATTTTAGTCAGGCTGCTGAACCTTCTCCTGGTCTCATCTATGTGCACTTGCTTGTAAAATCCAGTTTTAGCAAGAACCCTGCTAAGTCAGTTTAGCAAGAATCCCTTCCCCTCCGTAACTCATCGGCCTTCTCCTCCATATCCCCATCCCCCACTCTCTGTCCCCCCAAGGAGATATCAGATCCACCTGGCCTGGCTTCAGCAAGAATCCTGTTAGGTCTAGCCAGAAGTCCCTTACTCCTGACATTTCCTCTAAGAAATTTTCCATCCACTGGCCTCACCCTGCCCCTTGGCTATAATGTTCCACTTGCACATTTGTATTCAGAGTTGAACCCAACCTATCTCCCCCATTCCCCTGCTGTAAAATCCCATTACAGTTGGCCCATGGCAATGGTCCTAAATAAAGTCAGTCTTAGCATCTTTGACAAATGGCACTGGTTATTTTTTTTCCTTACCACCTGTCCCTGGGAGTGGGGTACTGACAAGTTTCCCCTTTTCCTTTCCCCAGAATCCAGATCCCTGCTGTTGGGATTCTTCACTTTGCCTTCTGAGATTCTTTATGTTTGTTTTGTTTTTTTGTTTTTTTTTTGTTTTGTTTTTTTTTTGTTTTTTTGCTCCCTACCTACTCCTCTATTCAAAAGTTCAGTGTTAGAAAGAAGTAAGAGGTAAAATAATTTGGAGCAAAGGATCCCCAGGCAAGAATTTCTCATCTTCTCTTTGTACTTGTAAGGTCTCCAGAGTGGCAGAGTTTTTTGACAGCACTCACTATGACTTGGATGACACTGACCTGTGTCCCGGAAAGAACTGGAGATTCTGGAATTTTTGCTTTCAATTATGCAAAGTGAAAACATTTGAAATGCATGCATACACGTCCATTTGTTATCATACTTTATTTCTGATTGCTACTTCATCAGCAATAGCTTGGAACACGTCAGCTTTCCATCTCTTCCTCTGTTAAGCAAGTAATGATCTGTAAACAAACATTTGAAGAAGTGCTATTTAAAAGGACTTCTTCATCCTTTTGTAATGTAAAGACTATTTTTCTTGTGCAAATGAGTCCACACCCACTAATTTAGTTTTTGCAAGTAGTATGTTTAGCGGTTCCATTTACCTCTTCTGTGTAGAGCTTAATTACACATGAAAGGTATGTATTAACTTTCCATTGTCACTGTAAGGAAATGCTTCAGATTCAGCATCAAAAAACAAAATTTTGTTTATTAGCTTGTACTTGTGTAAGTCAGAAGTCTGAGAGGGCTCTGCTAGGTTCTAGGCTCTGGGTCTCACGAAGGGAAAGCAAGAGTGGCCTGCCTGGAGCCTTTCGTGGAGATTCTGGGAAAGGATCCACTCCCAAGCTCATATAGATTGTTGGCAGAATTCCATCCTGGCTGTCGGCAGGGGATGATCTCTGCTTCTGGAAGCCACCTAGGTTCCTTCTCACGTGGTATCCTACCTCTTACTCTTCACAACTCTCTGAATTTTCTTTCTGCCAGAGAAAGTGTTGTGCTTTAAGGCTCATGTGATTAGATCAGGTCTACCTGAATATTCTCCCTTTTGTTACATGTAGGGGCCAAGGGGAAGCCACCTCAAAATGTGCGACTTTGGCATATTGATTATTTTAAATTAAAGTTACATAAGAGGCAGCTGGTGCAAGAAGGACACTCAGACCCTCCTCTACCCCCTTCTGAAAGCAGGAAATAAATGTTCTGTGCAAAAGGTATCTGTACCAGGAGGTAAAGACACACCCTTATGACCAGAAATAGGACCTTTAGAGCCAAGAAGGCTGTATTAACAACTTTGGTCACTTTTTACTAATTTACGCCCTCCACCCAAATTCTGATAGGGAAAAGATAGGATAAAATAGACAGAGAGGGAAAGGATAGGACCTGAGGTCCCAGGGTGAGGAAAAACATGTTTTAGAACAATGCTGGGAGCGTCTGACCTTAGCAAACACCCTCGGGTGTAAGGTTCCTAAGAATGTTACAGAAACCACCTATTCCCTCTTTAAGTTCCCCTCAAGAATTTGACCAAAGGCCTAACTAAAAATAAGTAATAGACCATAAAACTATGACCCACAAAGAATGGTATGGCCATAGACCACCCCTCATGCAATAGAAACAAGCCAATCAGGAATGGACAACTCAGCACCTAGAGTTGTCAAGCCAATAAGGGTAAAACCTGAGAAGGAACAAGGGGGAAGAAAAGGGAGTGGTGATAGGAACCGTATAAAACAAGGACCCTCACCTGTGGTCCTGGGCATTCACTTTTGAATGCCCTTTCTCTGTGAAGAGAGCTTTCATACTATTCTTACTTTCTGATCTTATACTCTAATAAAATTTTGCCTGCTGCTCATTTTGTGTCCACCTCTCCATTTTTCGAAGTGGTGAGACAACGAATCCTGGGTTTTGAGGTAAACAATCCTGCAACAATTCTATTTAGAATTTCACTTGAGTGTGAAACTCCCTATGTTTTCTTTGTCTTGTCAATTCCTCATAGATTTGTTGTCTCTTTGTCTAAAAAGTATAAAAAATGCCTGCTTTGGTCATTTCTTTGGGTTTCAAATTCATTACAGCCAAGCAATTAAACTTTGGTTTTTTTCCTCTTTAAAATATCTTATGTCAATTTCATTCTTCATTAAAGAAGACTTTGAAGGGTAGAGGAAGACTTTTTCCTTCTCTACATTGGTCAAATATTCTATATAACACAACACAACCATGGGAATAATATCTCTGCACATTCACAGGTTCCAGGTATTAGTATGTAGAATCTTAAGTGCTGTTGTAGAACTTGTGCCTACCACAGATACGTCTCTACAGAAGGATGGTTTCTCTCTCTGTTTCCCCTTTCAGCGTTTTCTTAAATGTTCTTGAGGAGGATACCTCACATTGATAGACAAGAGAAACTGACTAAAAGTGAGCAGGGCACCAGTGGCAAAGTGAGAAATCAAATAAAAACAGAGATTGTTCAACAATTTTCTTGAGTTAACATCATCGAAAAATCAGAGCTTGTGAGACTGAGTCAAACTCAATTTCCTAACTACCTGGCTAAGACTGAGGAGGAATATATACAAAGTCAAATATCTTTGTGTTGGGAAGAATCATCTTATGGAGCCTGATGTTTTAGCTAGGTTGTCTGAGGTGCTAGATTATGTATATACTGCCTGACAATGCCCTGTGATAGGAGTAGGTAGTCAACATTTGTCTATCAACTATTAGATTAGTAAAAACAAGACCAGAGTAAACAGTTATGGAGAAGACTTACAGGTAAGAAAATTCCTAATTAAAACTAGATGTTGATTTATGAATTGATTTATAAAAATATTTTAATTATGTATTTATTTATATTTAAATATATGCCACAGTGTGCCATCACCAAGGCTGAAATAGTTTGTTAAAGTCTTCCACGTGCTCTAGGCAGACAAAGCCTCTCCTCATCTAGACAAAATACAGTATGAAAAATATCTAGCCCACAATCCTGGTCATATTCACTTATTTTTCAGCAAATGTCCATGGTTTACAGTGTGTTAGACAACCATACATGTTCGGGAAACACATTGATGTGGGTTTGAGAAAGTCACAGATGTGGGTCTGGGAAAGTCACCAAGGTGGGTCTGTCCAAACTAGTCCCAGTCCTCATGGAACTTCTATTCTAGACCTGTGTGAAGTAAGCAGCCACACAGGTGCAAAGTTAGGGCCTACAGGACAATGGCAGCTGTCAGAGTAGGGCCCAAGGTAAACACATATCAAGTGCTGGAGATCGTGTGACAGACAGGCTTAGAGTTTGATAGTTAAAGCTGACACAGTGTCTGTTAGGCACGAGGAGTGCTCCATTGCCTCCTGGAAACTCCAGACTTCACCTGACCCTGCCTGGGAAGGTGATAGAATCCATCAGGAAGAGTTAACCTAGTGGTATTAAGCAGGCATATCTAGGAAATGTATGAGCATCGCATCATTCCAAGTATGTAACAAAATTTGGTCTTGCCTAGGACTTTGGGTAAGATAGTACACAGGGATCTAACTGCCTCTACTTCCATTAATTTTATTAGAAGAATTGATATACAATAAAAACAAGGAAAGGTTTTCATCAGACTTGGGTTGTAACCAAAAGTAAAAAAATAAATTTCAGATGGGGCACCTGGGTGGTTCAGTCAGTTAAGCATCCAACTTTGACTCCGGTCATAATCTCATGGTTGGTGACTTCAAGCCCTGTGTTGGGCTCTGCGCTGACAGCTCAGAACCAAGAGTCTGCTTCATATTCTGTGTCTCCCCTCTCTCTCCGCCTCTCCCCTGCTCACACTCTCTGTCTCTCAAAACTGAATAAACATTAAAAAACTAAAAAAAAATAAATTTCAGGGCTTTCTAAATTATACCTTATTTTCATCCAGGGGAAAATAAACAGGTGAACCTGAATTTTCAAGAGGGTCATTGAGTAGGCTGATAAAGCACAGTCAATGAGAGAATTGGTTCATAAACAAACTTCAAAAATTAAATTTTACAAAATCTTGGCTGATTAGGATTTGCAGATGCCAAGTGAAAGATGTGGGAGCAATTGGGAATTGCTATTTTGAACTTAGGTAGGAAGGAGGGAAAAGAGAAAAAAAAAAACCATCACACCCCCAAGGAACATACAGCCACCCTCCTGGGACTGTTGTGTCCCCATGAGGGACATGAGAAAACCCTGATGGAGTTTCATTCCCCAGTCACCATGAGAGACAAGGGGCAATTCTGCAAGGCAGAACCAACCTCAGGCAGCTCTCCTCCTCCATTCCTCACCCGGCCAGAGCATGTGTTCTCTGATGACCACTGTGGGCACTTGGGAGGGAGCTGGGGCATGTAGGTATGAAGGCACAAAGCTGGGAACTGTAACCATGAGAATGAGACAAACTCATCTTGTATCCATTGCCCAAGGAAGGAACATGGGTAGTGAGGAGAATGCAGAGTCCGTGGCCTTCCCTCTCAAAAGCAAGGTACTCACACTCAGGCTATCTATGGGATTAAAGGAGGGATCCAAAGTGAAGCAGCCCTGGGTTCAAATGCCAGCTCTACTGTTTATTACATGAGTGACCAGGACCAGGATGCTGGACTTATTTGTGTTGCAGACTCTTGTACATGGGGAGACTATTGTTATTGAGCTCCTGTGTTGATATAAGAATTGAATGTTATAGGTATGTTAATCTAGCAAGTGACTGTCACCCGTTCCCACCCTTGTCCACCCCAGTTTATTTTCCATACATCAATACAACACTCAAAGTGAACTTTTAAAATCATGGACAGGACTATGCATTTCCCCCATTTAACTCTTCCATGGCTCATCATCCCCCTGAGAGCAAATCCACAAGCCTCCCCTGGTCTGCACAGCCTGCCCATGGCTGCTGTTCCAAACCCATCTTTTTCCCATTCCCCTTTGACTGTTGGGCTACAGCTCCACTGATGGAATCCCTGCCCTTCTACTTGTTAAGTATGCCCCAACACAGGGCCTTTACACATGCTGTTCCCTCTTATACAATACTCTTTCTCAAATATTTACATGGCTCACCTTCAGTTCATCAAAGTCTCTGCTCACAGGTCAAGCTTCAGAACACTCTTCCCTGACCAATCTACCAAAAATAACCAACTCTTTATGCTTTATCTGCTTGCCCAACTTTTATATCTTTCTTAGACACCATACACTTATTTATTCATCTATTGTCTGTTTTCTGTAACACTCTGTAGGTTCCATCCTCCATACCCTAATGTCTAGATCAGTGCTGGCCAACAGAGATAATCTATAAACGTGAGTTACCTTTGCCCTCATTTTCTCATTCCCCGTCCTTTCTCACAAGTATAGAATGTCATTTCAGAAGATAGGAGGATAAGAATTGTGTTTTCATACCCGAAGGAGTCAAGCTGCCCAGCTAGGACAGCTAGCACCTTCACCTGTGAAATCCACATCAAGATTTCATGCTGTCTACTTCCTCCTCTGCACCCTGGCCACACGGAGTTTTCCTGAGCTCTGTGATCATTCCCACTGTCAGGAGGAAGCAGGACATGATAGACCACTCCCAGAACTGCCTGCCCCATCTTTGGGCCTTCCGTTCCTGCTCCCCAGTAAGCGCCCAAGTTTATCAGGAAGTTCTTCAGTTTATAGTTAGTATCATTATAGGTGCCTGGTAAGCTTTATGAACCTTTATGGCACTTGATACACAATAAATAATAATATACTGTCAGATGATTACTGCATGACTGCTGCTATGATGAGCCATTCAGGAGGCAGTCATAACCATGAGCAAATAGAAGAGCAAACAAAGAAACAATCTGTTGTGCTGCACCTAAAAATAAATCTAGCAACACAGAGATTCATCAGGGGTTGAAATATTTTGTTGACAAAGCCACAGGGATAATGGATCTGTTTAAATGTACTTTTTTTTTTTTTTTATACAGCTTCACTGTGGCATGCTTACATACCTTTCTTCAGGCCTCACAGTCACATGAAGGCAGAGGGGGCCACTTAGGCCCAGGGAGAGGGCAGGCTTGGATCCCTCCCTGGTCATAGTTTGTGACTTGAGGGAATGACTTAGATGTATTTGATCTGGAAAGCTGGTTTCATTCTAACTCCCTAAGGCCAGCAGTTGGGTGCTCAGAAATGGTCAGTAATGAGTGTTTCGTCCTTTAACAGACCCTCGTCACTTTATATATCATGGGCTCTAATTCCTTCTTTCTAATCTCTTCTACTTGTTACAGAGACTGGAGGAAAGGGGGGGCAGTATTTTGCAGTTTTTGTCCCAGTAAAGGTATGTTGCTGAATGTCTGAATGCCTAATAGCAGCACAGCACAAAGTGCCAAAGGTTGGATTCTATTCAAAAACTGATGGAAGGGCGCCTGGGTGGCTCCGTCAGTTAAGCGTCCGACTTCAGCTCAGGTCATGATCTCACGATTCATGAGTTCAAGCCCCGCATCGGGCTCTGTGCTGACAAATCAGAGCCTGCAGCCTGCTTCAGATTCTGTATCTCCCTCTCTCCCTGCCCCTCTCCCCACTCATGCTCTGTCTCTGTCTCTCTCTCAAAAATAAATAAATCTTAAAAATACATTTTTTCAAACTGGTGGATATACTGTAAGATCCCATTGGCAGAATAACCTGGAAATGACAAAATTATAGTGATGGAGAATAGATCAGTGGTTTCCTGGGGTTAGGGTTGGGGGAAGGTATGACCGTTCAGAGGTAGCATGAAGGAGTTTCTTTGTAGCAATGGAAGAGTTCTATATTTTGACTGTGGTGGTGTTAGCACAGATTTATACCCATGCTGAAATTTCACAGTACTATATGCCGCCACCACCGGCAATGCCAAAACCTGAGGAAAACCAAATAAGGTCTATAGTTTAATCAGCAGTATTTTGCCACCGCCAACTTCCTGGTTTTGAAGACTCACTGTGGTATGTGAAGTGCTATCACGGGGGAAAGGTGGATGAATAGCCAGAAACTGTATTGTTTTTGCAACTTCTGTGAGTCTCAAGTTATTTTAAAATAAAAAGTTAAAAAACTGCAAAAAAATTTTTTTGCAAAACCTGATGGCAAGTTTTCAGGTCTGTTAAGTGGAGTAACTATGCTCTCATGTCTCTCTCACTGCTGTGACTTCAGTACCTGGAGGAGCTGATTTGGGACTCTGAAAGTAAATAGGAGCAGGTAGATTGGGAAAGAAGACCAGAATTCAAAATACCATCAAAATAGTGGTGAGTTTACCCCCTTTTTTTCCCCCTCCAAGATCCCTTGGCCTGTATGTAACTCAAACTGAAACCTAGAGGTGGCCATCAGAAGAGAGACACCTCCAGGGGTGCCTGGGTGGCTCAGTCAGCTAAGTGTCCGCCTTCAGCTCAGGTCATGATCTTGTGGTTCATGAGTTTGAGCCCTACGTTGGGCTCTGTGTTGATAGCTCAGAGCCTAGAGCCCATTTCGGATTCTGTGTCCCCCTCTCTCTCTGCACCTCCCCCGCTCGTGCATCGTCTCTCTCTCTCCTTCAAAAATAAATAAAACATTAAAGAAAAAATTTTAAAATAATAAATTTAAAAAAGAGAGAGAGAGAGACACCTCCAGGAAGAACCCTTTGGTCCTCACTCCAGGTGCTGGAAAGGGAAGTCTGAAATTGCAAAGAGAATGTGAAAATCTCCTGGAGTTTTGCTGTTGTTATTTTCATTTGTTTGTTTATTTTCTCTTCTCTGATGTCTCATGCCCAGTTCCCAAGCAATACTATGGTGGAAGTGGCAGAGGCCTCTCCAGTCAGTGCGGTTGGGTTCTCAGGAGTGTAGGGTGAACCACCATTGCTCTTTTTTCCTTGTCCTATTTCCACTTGACCCCAGATATCAGTGCAGTCTTAGAAGTACAGGACAGAGGAGTGAAAATCAAGCCACAGCACTTTGTCTGGAAGATAAAAAGGAGGAGCTCTGGGGGCCCCTTGGAATCTGTTAAAAACTGATGGATATATCGGACCCGGGAGACTGTGAAGAAGGAGGATATCAAGAAACCCACCCCACAAAGTAGTCTTGGAACCCCTGGGCTCGCTTCATGTTACAAACACACGGATCTGATTCAACTGGAGTATCAGAGAGATTTAGAGAACTGAGCTAACAAGCAGATCATTGTCCAGGTTCCCAGCTGACTACAGGGTGGCACACACCTGGGACAAATCTGACTAGCACTGCAAGACTTTGAACACTAAGCTGAGATTGGATGCACAGCCCACAGAAGGTAAGTTGAAACTTACCATCTCTTCCAAGCCAGGGCAGTTGACTACTAAAAGAATAATACCAACATTTTCCATAGTATTTAAGAAGACCCAGAAATACATACATAATATTCAAAATACCAGGAAACAATCCAAAATTACTTGCCTTACAAAACAAAGCAAAACAAACAAACAAACAAACAACAAAACAAAACAATAGGAAATGCTCAACTTGCATGGGAAAGATAATTAACAAATGTCAATATAACAGTGATATTGGAATTACCTGATAAAGACTAACAAAAACAGCTGTTATACAAATGATCCAATAAGCAATAGTAAACACTCAAAAAAGGGAAAAACAGAAAGACAGCAAAGAAATAGAATATGAATATATAAAGAAGAACCAAATAGAAATTTTAGAACTGGAAAATATAATGACCAAAATTAAAAACTCATTGGATGGGCTCAATCGCAACAACAGAGAGAAAACAGATTGGAAAAAAAAAAAAAAATGAACAGAGTTCCAGAGACTGTGTGACAATAAGAGAGTTCACATTCATGTCATTTGAATCCTAAAAGTAGAGGAGAAAAAGCACAGTGCTGGAAAAGTTTTTGAAGAAGAAATGGCTGAAAACATCCCAATGTTGACAAAAGACATAAATCTATAAATCCAAAGCCAGGAAAACCTAAACAGGATAAACCTGAGGAAATCCATACCTAAACACATAATAATCAAACTGCTGAAAATTAAAGCAAGGAAAAAATTATGAAAATATTAGAAGAAAATGATACATTATCTTTAAAGTAGCAGTGATTTCAAATGACTGCATATTTCTCATCAGGAATCATGAAGGCCAGAAAAAGTAGCACTTTCTTTTAGAGTCAGGCGCAGTAGTGAGAAGCTGTGGGGGTGAGGTGGAAGGGGAGGGGAGAAGAGTAAAACAAGGCGTTGGTCTATAAGTGAATGCGAACCATCAGTTGAGATAACTCACTACCTTCAAACCAACCAGAAGCACCACATTTGTTAAATGATGAAAAGAAAAGTCCTATTTACCAAGAATTTTACCTACAGTGAAAATATCCTCTATAACTAAGATAAAATGAAGACATTCCTACACGAAGGAAAATTGAAACAATTTGTTGTTTGCAGATTTGCTTAAAAACAATTGCTGGTGAAAGTTCTTCAGACAGAAGACAACTGATATCAGAAAGAAACTTGGAACATCAGACATGAAGGAAGAACAACAGATAAAGTAAATATCTTGGTCAATGTGATAGATTATTCTCCTCTTCTCAAGTTCTAAAAATATATTCAGTGGTTGAAAATGAAAAAAATTAACACTGCATAATTAGGTTTTTAATATAAATTGTAGTATGTAAGACCACTATAATGTAAAGGAGGGAGAGTAAAAGTTCTAAATGATGATAAATTTTATAAATTCCACTGGATGTGCTAAAATATTTTGGTGTCAATAAAAAATAAAATATGCATAGTGCAACTGTGAGAAGAGCCACTAAAAATGCATATAAATAGATAAGGTCAAAATAAAAATACACAAATTAAAATATAATTTTAAAACATAAAATTCACCCAATGACAGCAAGAAAGGAAAAACAGAGGAATGAAATATAAAGGAAATAGAAAACAGACAAGAGAATACTAGGACTATATCTAAACTCAATAATTAGGTTAAATGCAAATGGTCTAAATGCATTTGTCTCAATTAAATGAAAGAAGTTTTCAGAATGAAATTTTTAATTTTTTAAAATGTTTTATTATTTATTTTTGAGACAGAGACAAAGTGTGAGTGGGGGAGGGGCAGAGAGAGAGGGAGACACAGAATCCAAAGCAGGTTCCAGTGAGATCATGACCTGAGTCCAAGTTGGACACTTAACCAACTGAGCCACCCAAGTGCCCCTCAGAATTGATTTAAAAAAAGTTTTTTTAATGTTTATTTGTTTTTGAGAGAGAGAGAGTGAGCAGGGGAGGGGCAGAGGGAGAGGGAGACAGAATCTGAAGCAGGCTCCAGGCTCTGAGCTGTCAGCACAGAGCCTGATGTGGGGCTCGAACTCACAGACTGTGAGATCATGACCCAAGCTGAAGTCAGACGCCCAACCAACCGAACCACCCAGGCACCCCCAGAATGGATTTTTTTAATGACCCCACTTCATGCTGCCTACAACGACTCACTTCAAATATAACAAAATAGGTAAAAGGATAGACAATTATGTCTCATGAAATCATTAATCAAAAGAGAGCTGGAGTACCTATATTAATATCAGACAAAGAAGATTTCAAAGTAGAGAAAATTACCAGGGATTATAAGGGTCATTGCATATTGATCAAAGATTCAATTCATGAAAAAGAAATAAAAATCCTACATGCATATATACCCAAGAACAGAGCCAATATGCAAAAACTGACAGAAATGAAAAGAGAAATGGGAACTTTCACAGTATTATTTGGGGAATTCAATGCACATCACTGAATAATAGAACTAGAAGTCAGACTATCAGCAAGGATTTTGAAGAATTAAACAAAACCACCAACCAACTTGATCAAAATGACATTTAGAGAACATTACCCGACAATAAAATACACATTCTTCTTACATCCATATGGAACATTCACCAAGATAATCAATATTCCGTGTCATAAAACAAACCTCAATACATTTAAAATAATTAAATCCTACGAAGTATGTTTTCAGATCTAAATGAAACCAAACTAGAAACCAACAGATAGCTGGAAAATCTCCCAACACCTGGGAATCAAACAAAACACTTTAAAATAACATGTAAGTCAAAGAGGAAGTCCCAAGGTAAATTAGAAAAAAAAAGTGAATTTATATAAAAATTAAAATACAAAGATATCAAGAGTTTGAGGAATATTTAAACAGTGCTGAGGGTGAAATTCATAACAACAAATGCTTTTATTAGAGAAGAAAAAAAGTTCTCAAATCAATAATTTGTGCCTCTAAATTAATAGCTAAGAAAAGGAAGAGTAAAATAAACTAAAAATTAGCATAAAAAAGGAAATAATAAAGATTAGAATTAAAGTCAATAAAATTGAGGACAAAAAAATAAATATTAATGAAAGCAAAAGTTGGTTCTTTGAAAGATTAATAAAATTGATAAATGCCTATCAAAACTGATAAAGAAAAAAGGAAGACGACACAAGCTACCAATTGTAGAAATGAAAGAAGACATGTTCCTAAAGATGCCATAGATTTTTAAAAGGATAACAAGTGAATATTCTGTCCAACTCTTTGCATTCTAGTCAAGAATTAACATGAAATCATTCAATTCCTTGAAAACTGTAAACTACCCAAATCACACACGATGAAATAGATAACCTAATAAATATTAGAGAAATGCAATAAATATTACAGAAATGAAATTTATAATTTGAAAATGTTCTGAAAAAGAAATCCTCAGGCCCAGATTGCTTTACTGGTGAATTATATGAAATATTTAAAGAAATAACACCAATTGTACACAACGTCTCTTAGATAATAGTACAAAAGGAAACATCTCCTAAATCATATTATGAAGTCCACATCACCTTGTACCAAAACTGACAAAGACAATAAAAAAAGGAAAACTACAGACCAATATCCTTTATTAAAAAATACAAAACTATCAACAAAATATTGCCACATTACATGAAGTAATGTAAGCATAATCATAATACACCAAAATCAAGTGGGATTTTCCCCAAGAGAATAAGGCAGGTATTTTTAAAGCCATCAGTATGATTCACCATATTCAAAGTGCAAAGAACAAAAGATACATTATCAGAACAATTGATAAAGGAAAATAATTTGAAAAAAAATCAGTATTAATTCATGAAAAAATGTAGGAACAGAAGGGAACTGGATAAATTGAACTTCGCTGAAATTAAAAGCTTCTGCTCTAAGAAAGACATGGGTAAGAGAATGAAAAACCAGGCCACAAAACTGGGACCAAATAGTTGCCAGTCACATATCCATTAAAAGTCTATGAAGAACTTCCAAAATACCTGAACTCCTAAAATATATAAAGAACTCTTAAAACTCCAAAACAAGAATGCAAACAACTCCATTAAAATGGGCAAAAGAGGAGAGGGGCCAAGATGGCGGAACAGCATGGAAGTTTTTTCTGCATCTCTCATCCCTGAAATACAGCCAGATCAACACTAAACCATCCTGCACACCTAGAAAACTGATTTGAGGATTAACACAACAATCTACACAACCTGAACCACAGAACCAGGCAGGTATGCAGCGTAGAGAGGTGAACTGGGGGAGAAAATCATGGAGGGCAGGGAGCTGCTTTTGCTAGTAGAGAGAGGATGGAGACCGGGCAAGGGTGGGGGTGTTTGGCGGTGGGGGTGAGTATGGGAAGCATCCCACCACCCAAAAGCAGCTGGAGAGAAAAGAGTACACAAGGGACTGAAGAAAAAAGGAGAAAGGAGAAAGGAGAGGGTTTAAATTACATTAAGAGTCTATAAACAGGGAGCGCAGAGTCTGAAACTCTGCAGCTCAATACCTGGCAGTGCTCTGGTGAAAAGGGCAAACCCCAGGAGCGGAGTGAGGTCTGGAGGTCTTCAGGCCACATGGGGAAAAGCTGTTTCCCTGCTGGGAAGACATCTGGTAGAGGCTGTGTGGCTTCCCCACAGGCAAAGGTGCCAGCAGACCCCAGAGAACAACCACATTCGCTGGTGCTGGAACAAG
Organism: Leopardus geoffroyi; assembly: GCF_018350155.1. Taxonomy (NCBI): domain Eukaryota; kingdom Metazoa; phylum Chordata; class Mammalia; order Carnivora; family Felidae; genus Leopardus; species Leopardus geoffroyi. The sequence goes on from NC_059334.1 coordinate 44,329,233, forward strand.
AACATTAAGGGGGAAGCCTGGCACCAGATGTGCTTTGTGATTTTCCATAATCCCTGAAACGCTACTGCTCCACAATCGCATGAACTTTTTCTGGGGCGGGCTGGCACCCAGCTGCAGTCTCTGGGCATCGGAAGCAGCATGGTCTCCTGAACGTTCCTGGGTGTGGCCAGCACCCAGCCATTGCTCGGTGAGACCGTCCCCTAGATGGTTGGATCGGGCCAAAGCCACAGTCCCTCAGAAGTGAGAGGTTTGGAAACACAGCTGCATCTGAGATAAAACTCAGGATGGAGGTGCTGACTGGCAATGTGAGGGCTTAGTCACGAACGGTGTGAAAAGGGAGTAGACAGAAGCAGGAGACAAAGGAGGGGTGAGCAAATGATGGTCAGGGAGAACAGAGTTCTGATACTAGAGACTGGGTAGCTGGGTGACACCATTTTCACTGCTCCCGCGCATGCAAACGCGTATCTATAGGCGCCACAATAATCCACCCCAGTAAGCTAAGCAGCACCATCTAGTGAAGAATGGAGCCATTACACTAAGCCCCACCCAACTGGGCCAACCTAGCTCTTCAGGAACAACACAAGTCTCTCTGCCTGCTTAGTTTACAAACTATAAAGTGCCTCATAGTTCAAGTTCTATGGGAAACTGATGTAATTTCAATCATGCTTCAGTCTGTTTGCTGGTCCTTCTACTCATTTTTTTTCTTTTCTTTTCTTATTCTTGAATACAGAAAGAGAAAAAAAATTATTTTTATTTTCCATTTCTATTAAAAATACTTTTCCTTAATTTTTTCTACTATATTTTTTACTTTTCTTGGTACATTTTTTAAATTCTATTTTTTTACTTCAATCATTTCATCTTATTCTATTTCATTGTATTCATTTTTTCAAATTTTCAAACATTTTCTTTTTTTTTTTCTTTTCTTATCTTTCCCTTTTTTTCTCTAATCTGTCAAGCTCCTTTCAACAACCAGACCAGAACACACTTAGGATCTAGCATCCTTTATTTGTGTGTGTGTGTGTATGTGTGTGTGTATGTGTGTGTGTTGTTTTTCATTTTTTAATTTATTTTTTTACCTTATTAATTCCTTTCCTTTCTTCAAAATGATGAAATGAAGGAATTCACCCCAAAAGAAAGAACAGGAAGAAATGACAACCAGGGATTTAACCAACACAGACACAAGCATGATATTTGAACCAGAATTTAGAATCACGATAATAAGAATACTAGCTGGCATTGAAAAGAGATTAGAATCCCTTTCTGTGGAAAGCTAGTTATGATGAAATAGAAAGTGCTATAACTGAGCTGCAATCTAAAATGGATACCACAGAGGCAGGGCAGCAAATCAGCAATAGAGAGGACAAACTTATGGAGAACCATGAAGCAGAAAAAAAGAGGGAGATTAAGGCAAAAAAGCACAATTTAAGAATTAGAGAAATCAGTGACTCATTAAAAAGGAACAACATCAGAATGATAGGGGTCCCAGAAGAGGAAGAGAGAGAAATAGGGGTAGAAGCATTATGTGAGCAAATCATAGCAGAAAACTTTCTTAAGCTGGGGAAAGACACAGACATCAAAATCCAGGAAGCACAGAGGACTCCCATTAGATTCAACAAAAATAGACCATCAACAAGGCATATCATAGTCAAATTCACAAAATACTCAGGCAAGGAAACAATCATGAAAGCAGCAAGGAAAAAAAAGTCTCTAACCTACAATGGAAGACAGATCAGGTTTGCAGCAGACCTATCCAAAGAAACTTGGAAGGCCAGAAAGGAGTGGCAGGATATATTCAATGTGCTCAATCAGAAAAATATGCAGCCAAGAATTCTTTATCCAGCAAGGCTGTCATTCAAAATAGAAGGAGAGATAAAAAGTTTCCCAGACAAACAAAAATTAAAGGAGTTTGTGACCACTAAACCAGCCTTGCAAGAAATTTTAAGGGGGACTCTCTGAGGGGAGAAAGGACAGAAAAACAAAATTAAAAAAAAAAAAGACCAAAAGGAACAAAGACTAGAAAGGACCAGAGAACACCACCAGAAACTCCATCTCTACAAGCAGCATAATGGCAATAAATTCATATCTTTCGGTACTCACTCTAAACATCAATGGACCCAATGCACCAATCAAAAGGCATAGAGTCACAGAATGGGTAAGAAAACAAGATCCATCTATATGCTGTTTACAAGAGACCCAATTTAGACCTAAAGGCACGTACAGATTGAAGATAAGGGGATGGAGAACCATCTATCATGCTAATGGTCACCAAAAGAAAGCTGGAATAGCCATACTTATATCAGACAATCTAGACTTTAAAATAAAGGCTGTCACAAGAGATGAAGAAGGACATAATATCATAATTAAGGGGTCTATCCACCGAGAAGATCTAACAATTGTAAATATTTATGCGTCAAATGTGGAAGAACCCAAATATATAAATCAATTAATCACAAACATAAAGAAACTCATTGATAATAATACAATAATAGTAGGGGACTTCAATATCCCACTTACAGCAATGTACAGATCATCTAAACAGAAAACTAGGAAACAATGGATTAGAATGACACACTGGACTGGATGGACTCAACAGATATATTCAGAACATTTCATCCTAAAGCAGCAGAATACACATTCTTCTCAAGTGCACATGGAATGGTCTCCATAATAGACCACATACTGGGACACAAATCAGCCCTCAACAAGTACAAAAAGATCGAGATCACACCACGCATATTTTCAGACCACAATTCTATGAAACTTGAAATCAACCACAAGAAAAAATGTGGAAAGATAACAAATACATGGAGGCTGGAAACCATCCTACTAAAGAATGAATGGGCTAGCCAAGAAGTTAAAGAGGTAATTAAAAAGTACATAGAAATCAATGAAAATGATAACACCGCAGCCCAAAACCTCTGGGACACAGCAAAGGTGATTATAAGAGGGAAGTATATAGCAATCCAGGCTTTCCTAAAGAAGAAATAAAGGTCACAGATACACAACCTAAACTTACATCTTAAAGAGCTAGAAAAAGAACATCAAATAAAACCCAAAACCAGCAGAAGACAAGAAATACTAAAGATTAGAGCAGAAATCAATGCTATCAAAACAAAACAAAAACAAACACAAAAACAGAACAAAAACAAAACAAAAAAAAACCCCAGTAGAACAGATCAATGAAACCAGAAGCTGGTTCCTTGAAAGAATTAGCAAAATTGATAAACCACTAGCCAGTTTTCTCAAAGAGAAAAAGGAAAGAACCCAAATAAATAGAATCAAGAATGAAAAAGGAGAGATCACAACTAACACAGCAGAAATACAAACAATAATAAGAAAATATTATGAACAATTATACGCCAATAAAATGGGTGATCTGGAAGAAATGAAAAATTCCTAGAAACATAACACACTACCAAAACTGAAACAGGAAGAAAAAGAAAATTTGAACAGACACATCACCAGTAAGGAAATTGAATTAATAATCAAAAATCTCCCAAAAAAACAAGAGTCCAAAGCCAGATGACTTTCCAGGGGAATTCTACCTAACATTTAAAGAAAAGTTAACATCTATTCTCTTGGAGCTGTTCCAAAAAAATAGAAATGGAAGGAAAACTTCCTAACTCTTTCTATGAAGCCAGAATTACCTCAATTCCAAACCCAGATAAAGACCTCACTAAAAAGGAGAACTATAGACCAATTTCCCTGATGAACATGGATGCAAAAATCCTCAACAAGATACTAGCCAACCAGATCCAAAAATACATTAAAAAAATTATTCACCACGACCAAGTGGGATTTATACCTTGGGTGCAGGGCTGGTTCAATATCTGCAAAACAATCAATGTGATACATCACATCAATAAAAGAAAGGACAAGAACCACATGATCCTCTCAATAGATGCAGAGAAAGCACTTCACAAAATACAGCATCCTTTCTTGATAAAAAACCTCAAGAAAGTAGGGATAGAAGGAGCATACCTCAAGATCATAAAAGCCAGATATGAAAGACCCACCGCTAATATCATTCTCAATGGGGAAAAACGGAGAGCTTTCCCCCTAAGGTCAGGAACAAGACAAGGATGTCTACTCTCACCACTGTTATTCAACATCATATTGGAAGTCTTAGCCTCAGCAATCAGACAACACAAAGAAATAAAAGGCATCCAAATCAGCCAAGAGGAGGTCAAACTTTCACTCTTCACAGATGACATGATACTCTATATGGAAAACCCAAAAGATTCTACCAAAATACTGCTAGAACTGATCCATGAATTTAGCAAAGTCGCAGAATATAAAAATTAACGCACAAAAATCGGTTGCATTCCTATACACCAACAATGAAGCGACAGAAAGAAATCAAGGAATTGATCCTATTTACAATTACACCCTAAACCATAAAATACCTAGGAATAAATCTAACCAAAGAGGTGAAAAATCTACACACTGAAAACTATAGAAAACTTATGAAAGAAATTGAAGAAGGCACAAAAAAAATGGAAAAAGATTCCATGCTCCTCGATAGGAAGAAGAAATATTGTTAAAATGTCAATACTACCCAAAGGAATCTACATATTCGATGCAATCCCTATCAAAATAACACCAGAATTCTTCACAGAGATACAACAAACATTCCTAAAATTTGTATGGAACCAGAAAAGACCCCGAATAGGCAAAGCAATCTTGAAAAAGAAAACCAAAGCTGGAGGCATCACAATCCCATACTTCAAGCTGTATTACAAAGCTGCAATCATCAAGACAGTATGGTACTGGCACAAAAACAGACCTCAGATCACTGAAAGAGAATAGGGAATCCAGAAATGGGCCCACAAACATATGGCCAACTAATCTTTGACAAAGCAAGAAAGAATAGCCAATGGAATAAAGACAGTCTCTTCAGCAAATGGTGCTGGGAAAGCCAGACAGCAACATGCAGAATAATGAAGCTGGACCACTTTCTTACACCATACACAAAAATAAACTCAAAATGGATGAAAGTCCTAAACGTAAGACAGGAATCCATCAAAATCCTAGAGGAGAAGCCAGGCAAAAACCTCCTTCACATCGGCCAAAGCAACTTGTTACTCAACACATCTCCAGAGGGAAGGGAAACCAAAGCAAAAATGAACTGTTAGGAGTTCATCAAAATAAAAAGCTTCTGCACAGTGAAGGAAACAATCAGCAAAACTAAAAGGCAACTGATGGAATGGGAGAAGGTATTTGCAAATGACATATAAGATAAAAGTTAGTATCCGAAATCTATAGAGAACTTATCAAACTCAACACCCAAAAAACAAATAATCCAGTGAAGAAATGAGCAAAAGACATGAATAGACACTTCTCCAAAGAAGACATCCAGATGGCCAACCGACACATGAAAAAATGCTCAACATCACTCATCATCCAGGAAATGTAAATCAAAACCACATTAAGATACCACCTCACACCTGTCAGAATGGCTAACATAAGCAACTCAGGCAATAGATGTTGGGGAAGATGCAGAGAAAGAGGATCTCTTTTGCACTGCTGGTGGGAATGCAAACTGGTGCAGCCACTCTGGAAAGCAGCATGAAGGCTCCTCAAAAAATTAAAAATAGAACTACCCTACAACCCAGCAATTATAGTACTAGGTATTTATTTGAGGGATACAGGTATGCTGTTTCAAAGGGACACATGCATCCCAATGTTTATAGCAGCACTATTAACAATCGCCAAAGTATGGCAAGAGCCCAAATGTCCATCGATGGATAAATGGATAAAGAAGATGTGGGGTATATATGTATGTGTGTGTGTGTGTGTGTGTGTGTGTGTGTGTGTGTGTATACACACACACATACACACACAATGGAGTATTACTCGGCATTCAAAAAAAATGAAATCTTGCCATTTGCAACTACATGGATGGAACTAGAGGGTATTAGGCTAAGCAAAATTAGTCAGAGAAAGACAAATATCATGTGACTTCACTCATATGAGGACTTTAGGATACGAAAAAGGTGAACATAAAGGAAGGGAAGCAAAAATGATATAAAAACAGGGAGGGGGACAAAACATAAGAGACTCTGGAGTATAGAGAGCAAACAGAGGGTTGATGGAGGGGTTGTGGGAGGGGGGATGGGCTAAACAGGTAAGGGGCTTAAGGAATCTACTCCTGAAATCATTGTTGCACCATGTGCTAACTTGGATGCAAATTATAAAAAATAAATAAATTATAGAAAAAATGGGCAAAAGATCTGAACTGACAATTCACGAACAAAGATCAACAGATGGCAAATAAACATATGAACAAATGTTAAATATCGCATGTCATTAAGTAATGGCAATTTAAAATAACAAGCATATACCACTTCACACCCTATAGCATAGCTTACATCTAGAACACTGGCATTAAATACTAGTGAGGATTTGGAGCAACAGGAACTCTCAATCATTGCTTGTGGAAATGAAAAATAGTACAGCCTCTTTGGAAGATAGTCTTACGGTATCTTACAAAGGTAAACATAGTCTTATCATAAAATCCAACAATAGCTCTCCTTGCAGGTCCACACAAAAACCTGCACGTGAATTACATGACTGCCAAATCTCGGAAGCTACCAAGATGTCTTTCAGTAGGAAAATGGGTAAATAAACTTTGGCTCATCCAGAAAATGGAATATCATTCAGCACTGGAAATGAATGAGCTATCAAGCCAGCCACATAAAGATGTGTAGGAACCTTAAATGCCTATTACTAAGTGAAAAAAAAATTAGTCTGAAAGGGCCACATATTGTGTGATTCAAACCATATGACATTCTTAATTAGGCAAAACTGTAGGGAAAAAAGATCAATGGTTGCTAGGGAGTGAGAGATGAGTAAGTGGAACACAGGAGATTTTTAGGACAGTAAAGCTATGCTGTGTAATGGATACTTGAAATTTGCATTGGTCAAAACCCATAGAATTTACAACTCAAAAAGTGAACCCTAATTTAAACTATGTGGTTTCATTAATAATAGTAATATTGCTTCATCAATTATAACAAATGTAGCACATTAATACAAGATATTGATAACCGTGTAGAGGGGATGGGGTAGAGGGGTAGTATATGGGCAATCTGTACTCTATGAATTTCCTGCAAAGCTAAAAGTGCTCTAAAAATAAAGTCTATTAATTAAAAAGTCATAGAATCATACAATAAAATAAAATTCATGTTACTATATTGATCCTTTAAACAAGTTAAAAATAAAAGTCATTGATTCTTCCCCTTCTTTCACTCCATTTATCGGTGTCAGTTAATCTCCATCTTAGAAGACTTACCAGTCTCGTGGAGAATTTTTCCTTCTTCCACAGTCAGTTTAGATTTTCTAGCTGATCATTTTCTTTACTTTCTTGCCATTACTCTTGCCTCTCTTTCCTTTTTGCCAACCCCACCTGGCAATTGTGCAACCATTCAACTATCTTCCCTCTTTACCTCCACACAGAGGACACAGAACATGGCTGGAGAAATTCCCCAAAGCAGATCCTTGGGGTGGTGGTCACTTCAGCATCTCTGATTTCTAGGACGTGCCCAGCACGACTCATTGTCCCTTTTATATAATTCTCATGAGATCTTCTCCCACAATGGTGATTGTAAAACTTCTCCATTTTTCTTAACTGTCTGACCCTACCATCATGCTTTCCCTCAGCAGTTGGCATTTTATCACAAATGAAATAGAAGTCATCACATGAGATCTATCACAAATTCCTACTATTGAGCTGACAAAGGTAGCCTCGTCCAGAATCACTATTCCTTGTTTCTGCCTATTAAAATGAAAGGTTTATTCCTCTCCTCAAAACCTCATCCTATTAATTACTCTTCATTCTGTTATCATTCTATTATTCTCAAAGCATCTCTCTCTGCAAGACTTCTTCCAAAAGCATTTTATACTTTATCAATTTTTTTTCCACTTGGAAAAAAAAATCCCTCTTCAAATAAACATTAGAGCTTTTATCCTATTCTCTCTTCTCCTTATTAATAGCTATCTACAGTCATTACCTCTGATTCCTCACTTTCCATTCACCTCTCAATCCAACTCATCTGATTCTTTGCCATAAAAATTGTACTCACAAAGGTACAGCAGTCTGATGCCAAATCTAATGGGCACCTTTTCACCTTTATTTTATTTGATTCCTTCTCAGCCTTTAAAACCCTCACCCCCTGGTTTTTGTGACTTAATGACACTCTTATTCCATGGTTCATTTGTATTTGTTTGTGCTTCATCACAGCCTCCACTGTCAGCTTTTGTTGTTTTATTATTTTTAAAAATTTAAGCTTATTTATTTTGAGAGAGAGTGTGTGTGCGAGTGAGTACAGGTGGGGTAGGGGCAGAGAGAGGAGAGAGAACTCCAAGCAGGACCCACACTGTCAATGCAGAGTCCAATGTGGGGCTCGAACCCATGAGCTGCAAGATCACGACTCAAGCCGAGATTGAGAGTCAGATGCTTAACCAACTGAGCCACCCAGGTGCCCCATTATTGTTTTATTTTTACATAAACATTGGTCTTCATACTGTACACATGGTCTCTAGACAACTTCTTTCACTCCTGCACATTCAATTAAGAATATTAATTTCTGTGTAGGTCTCTCTCCTGAATTTCAGTTTTATAATCTACCTTCTACCAGTCTCCTCTGTTTATATTTCCAAAATACCTCAAAATTAAAATATAAATCTGAATTCATCACTCACTCTTATTCTCCAATAGTTCCTGTATTAATTGTCAATCAAATGATGCAATCTGTAATCCTTGGGGGATCATTCCTAACATTCCTATGTCCAACTCTTCACCCCCAGTGAATTCATAAGCCCTGTTGGTTCCACCACCTAAATATCTCTTGAGTACTACGTGTTTCTCTCCAACACCAATCAAACCCAAGTCCCCCCACAATCATATATCATGTGAATTATGAAACTAGTCCCCTAACTGGTCTCTTACCTTCAACTTTTCCACCTGTGATGTATTTTTTTTTCCCCACACAGCAACCAGGGTTATCTCTCTCAGGCAAGGTTCTGATCATATCACTTCTCTGGTTAAAATACTTCAATAACCCCTCTTGTGTTTAAACTAAAATGTTATCTCCTTACCAGAGTTAACAATGTTTCACAGTTTGACCCATCAGAACTGTCATGACTCAGCCCTCACCACTTCCCAGAAACACTCTGTTGTCCAGTGCATCCGAACTATGTACAGTATGCAGGACTCACTGTTCCATCTCATGCCTCCAGGACTTTGAGGATGGTGCCCCCACTCCAGAAGGCTCTTAAACTCATTTTTTTTAAAACCACACTAGTGTCTATGTATCCTTTATTGCTCAGTCCAGATACCACCTTCTCTAGAATTCTTTTTCTGGTATAAGTGCTGCAACAATACACTGTATTTATTTCTATCAGCCCTTGTCACACGATGGTATAATGGTTATTTGCCTGCTCTTACACTAGTGGAAGTTCTTGAGGGCAAATTTAAAATGCTGTGTCTTACTTATCTCTGTGTTCTTGGTGAGTCCAGTAGATAATAAAAAAAAATGTTTAAATAAGTTAGGACATCAGGAGGGAGGCAAGGAAGGAAGAAGGGAAGGGAGAGAGGGAGGGTGGGAGGGAGAGAGGCAAGGAAGGGCAGAAGGAGAGCAGGGGTGGGGGGAGAAGTACTATTCAACCACAAGCCCTCTAAATTTACAGCTATGTAAAGTTGCATAAATACTAACAGATACTTTGTTCCTGGCATGGGATTATGGGTGATTCCCCCTTGTTTTGAAACACTGTTTTTTTTAATGTTGTTACATTGCTTCTAATATTAAAAAAAAAACAAACTAATTGTGTTCTGCAGATGCCTGACAGGTACTCCTGGTTTGGCAGAGACTGCTCCCTGTCTTTAAAAGGTGTTACCTTTTCTTCATGGCACACACTTGCCTCTCTCTGTTAGTGTGCCATCAATCAGGTTCTGGCAAAGAGAATGTGAACAGTAGTGCTACTTCAAAGCTTAGTCCAAAAATAGCTTCCCACAGTGAGCTCTGTTCTCTCTTTCTGTCTGGAAGGTGACTAGAGAGAATTTCAAGAACCTTAAAAGGGAAGAACCATAGATGGAAGAATACCAGGTCCTTGAATGATGGCTTGGAAATCTACCCAACTAAAATCCTTGATTGGACTCTAAATGGGTGAGACATTGGTTTCTATTACAGCAAATGGTTGAGGCTTGAGAATTTATATGTATGGAAGTTAAGCCAAAGTAAAACACTTTGTGAACAATTTAATATGGTCTCATCTACAATCTGAGATCACCTTACTTCATAAATGGCTTGGTCTGAGGCACATGAGAAATTATCACTAAACATGATTCCTGCAGCTCTGGGATGATGAAATTTATAATTTTAAAAAAGATACCAAGAGTTTATTCTTTTTGTTTAATTCTTTAAAAAATTTTTGTTTTTATTTTTAGAGAGAGAGCATGCAAGTAGGGGAGAGGGGCAGAGGGGGAGAGAGAATCCCAAGCAGACTCCATGCTCAGTATGGAGCCTGACATGGGGCTCCATCCCATGACCCTGGGATCACACATGACCTGAGTCGAAATCGAGACTGGAGTGGGTCGCTTACCCAACTGAGCTACCCAGGTGCCCCCAAATTTATAACTTGATTAAAAAATTCTATCATGGACTTTCTGAGGTAAAGTTGATAATAGAGGTCTTACTGTCCATCCTCTTCGTAATACACGTGAGAACGCTGAGGTGCAAAAAGGGGAAGGCTGAGTGCAGAGTGACTGGGTTAAGTCTTGCTTTCAAGTCTCCCACTCACAGGTGAAAATGTCCTATCTGAGACAACTCACACTCCACTGAGTACCCTGGACAACACATGTGCTCTGGTGTTCTAAGTGCAGTCCTTCCCCCTCAAGCCCCCGGGACATTCCTCCTGAAACTGAGTCTGTGGTTGACGAGGATCAATTTCCTAGATACAGGAGAACAGTTCTTTGACCAAAAACAAGCTGCACTTGTCTGGTCGAATGATAGAACTTTTAGAGCAACCAGTCCTCAGCCCCAAAAATCTTTGTAACCATGGGTGACAATGAACTTCCTAAATAAGATGCAAAAAAAAAAAAAAAAAAAAAAAAAAAAAAGCACCCAATGATGAACTAATTTTGCTACATAACATTTAAGAATTCCTGTTTGACAAAGGATGCTGTAGATTTTGTTTATTGACAATGGACTAAACGATTGTGGCAAAATAGAATCCCTCATCCACTTGTGGTAGAAGTATAAGATGAGATGAGTTCCATTTGGAACTCTGATGTAGAGCTTTCTGGGAATACCTAGTGACATTACATATGTGTACATTCTATGATCCAGCAATGCACGAAGCAAACTCCTGCACAGGTCTACAAGTGAAAATGTGGAAGGGATTTATGTGTCCCTCACAGGAAGAATAAAAGTAAAATGCAAGGGATGCATACAGGATGCAGAGCAGCCCTTGGAAACATTGAAGAAGTTCTGCATACAGCTACACAGGTAATACTAAAAATGAAACAAAACAAATCCTGAGGGAATAAAGTATAAAACAAAGCAGCATGTGTATATATAATACATACATATATATGTATGTTTGATGTAAATTTAAATACACTGCAAACAGCATAAATATATATATATATATATATATATATATATATATATATATATATATATATATTTTATCAAGGAAGTTTTGGGCAAACAAGTGTATGCACAATGTAACAAAAGCCCATATACCTGCCACTCAGCTTAAGGAATAAAACATTGCTGATAAAACTCACCCCACATGTAGTTGGAAAGTAAATCTCTAAGAACATATTCCTCTCTCTCCTGACCAGAGTTTAAAGTTAGTCTGACCTTGCCGATCATTTCCATTCATGTGTTTATACTTTTACTAAATGTGTATTTGTGCAGAAGCAACCTGTTTTATAACTTTCCATGTTTAAAGCTTTACAAAACAAAAAAGACATCATATTGTACATATCCTTCTTTTTGAAACTACCTTGATTTATTCAACATATTTTTAATTAAAAAAAATTTTAATGTTTATTTATTTGAGAGAGACACAGAGACAGAGACAGAGCACTAGCAGGGGAGGGGCAGAGAGAGAGGGGGAGACACAGAATCTGAAGCAGGCTCCAGGCTCCACCTGTCAGCACAGAGCCTGATGTGGGGCTCAAATCCACAATTGGTGAGATCATGACCTGAGCTAAAGTCAGACACTAAACTGACTGAGCCACCCAGGCACCCATATATATATATATATATATATATATATATATATATATATACACACATAAAGTGCATATATATATATATGAAAAAACTATATATATATATATAAAGTTTTTCATTTGGGAGAGAAAGAGAAAGTGTGAGTGGGGGAGGGGCAGAGAGAGAGAGAGAGAATCCTAAGCAGACTCTATGCTGCCAGCACAAAGCCCGATGCAGGGCTTGAACCCATGAATCATGAGATCATGACCTGAGCCAAAGTCAGAGGCTTAACCAACTGAGCCACCCAGGTGTCCCAACATTTTATTTAAATTTTTTTCTGTTGTTACTGGTACATCAAGTATATTCATTTTGGCTATAGATGTGTATGAATGCACATATATTATTTTTGCTTGTCTTGTTGATGGCCAGATTGTTTCAATATTTTTGACATTACAAATAATGCTGAAACGAGCAGTTTTGGGCATATGGCATAAAACCACAACTGGAATTCCTGTGGCATTGCTGTTCATATTTCCCTAGATATTGCTAATGATTATCCAAGGTGGTAATACCAACTTACATTCTCATCAGGACTGCACAAATGTACCTGCTCCTCTACAGTCTGGTCAACAAGCAGTACATTCAGTTTTACATGCAGTACATGTAGTTTTAAAACTTTATTTATCTGATGAATATGAAAAGTCATCTGAAGTTGAAAAACTTATTTTTACTTATTGGGATTTGCCTTTTCCTATCTTTTGTCTATTTTTCCATTTTTGTCTGTTTTCTTATTGCTTTATAGTAACTTTTATATATCATGAATATTAATCCTTTGTCATTTTTATATATTATAAATAGCTTTTTCCTTTGTGGTTTATCTTTGCTATTTGTTTATGTTTTTGATACAATAACTGTTTTTAATAGTCAAACTAATCCACATTTTACTCTGTTGTTAGTATTTTTCTTGGTGGATTCAGGGGTTTCTCAGTGGCTTAGTTGGTTAAGCATCTAACTTCGGCTAGGTCATGATCTCATGGTTCATGGGTTCGAGCCCCACATCAGGCTGTGTGCTGACAGCTCAGAGCCTGGAGCCTGCTTCGGATTCTGTATCTCCCTCTCTCTCTGCCCCTCTCTGCTCATGCTCTGTCTCTGTCTCTCTCTCAAAAATAAATAAACATTAAAAAAAAACACTACACTCTTCTATACCAAGGTCATAAAGATATTTTGCTGTATTTTCTGCTAAACATTTTTTTGAGTTTCACTTTTCAAATTTAGATCTTTGACTGGAACTGATTTGTTTTTATAGTATGAAGAAGGGATACAATATTTTTTTCACTTCAACTATTCACTCCAAAAACATTTACTGACTCATCCCATCTTTCCCAATGGATTTGCAATGTTAATTCTATCGCATATCAATTTTCTATTCATTCAGCGTGTTTTTATTATCTACCATGCATTTGAATATGTTCAAATATGTATATATGACACTCAGGCATAATTAGTATATATTATAAATATTATAATATTATACATATTATAAATATATATTGCATATAAATATATATTTTATATTTAAAATTTAAAATTTATATATTATATATTAAAATTAAAATTTATATTATATGTAAAAATATATACTATTATATTAATAATATACTATTTTATATATATATATATATATATATATATATATATATATATATATATACACACACACACATAAAATAATTATGCCTGAGTGGCATTCTGGGTTTCTATTCTATTGCCTTATTTAAGTTAACATCTTTCTTCCTAAAAATCTCAAAACTTTAAAGATCTCTTTTAATGATTATAATATTTCACTTAATCATAATAACTATCAGAGAAGATTCCCTCCTCTTATTACTCTTTTTCAAATTATTCTTGGGCCTTTTATTATATGCATATATATAGTTGGTATATTAATATATTTATAATTTATAGTTATTATAATATATTTATAATATTACAATATATTCAAATTATATAATACATTTTAAACTTATGAAACATATAAATCATATAATATTTATAATCATATATGTGAATCACATTGTTAATTTCTGTGACAAATCTGTATCTTCATTTAGATCTTCTAAAAGCAGAGCCTGAGAGAGATGTTCTTGTGGAAATGTTTCTCTTAGGAAGAGAATGAAGGAAGTAAATAGGGCAGGAGACAGGTCTCCCATGCTGCTAAGGGCAATTCACCAGACAAGGGGCAACTGGGAGTGTTATCAGTCAGCATTCATGGCAGTTAGGGGACGCAGCAGGCTACCAAAACTATCTACTGAAATCTATTCATTTTTAAGCATGAATATATACTCCCAGCCATGTAAATTTTATACATTATGGTAACTGTTCTGGGAAAAAGAAATTGAGTTAGGGATGGGTGAAATAAAAGCTCAGAGGGCATATTACAAAGTGAATTAAGCCAATCTAAAAAATTACATACAATGTAACTTCAACTATAGGACATTTTGGAAAAGGCAAAACTGTGGAGGCAGAGCAGTGAAAATACTTTCTGTGATACTATAATGGTGGACCCATGTCATAAATTTGTGTAAACCCATAGAATATACAACACCAAGAGTGAACCCAAATATCAGCAATGGACTTTGGGTGATCATGATGTCAGTGTAGTTTTATCAATTGTAAGAAATGAACCACTCTGGCAGGGGATGTTGATAATGAAGGAGGCTATAGGCAAGGGGCTATAGGGGAGATCTCTGTGCCTTCCTCTCAATTTTGCTGTGAACCTAAAACTTCCCCAAAATTTTTAAGAAAAAAAAGAGGATTTTATACTGGGTGATTGAATGCTAGCGTTCTAATGATGCACATCTCTGAGACACAATAAAAGATTGATATAACTAAATACACAGTAAGCAATAAATACACAATCCCTTCCCCAACCACACAGTTACACTTTATAAACAGATTTTCCAAAACTGAGGAAATCTTGTGAACAGCCATTGTCTACAATTTACGTGATTTTTTCTTAAGCTTTCGTAACTCTGTACTAATGAGTCTGTGTTCAACCACCATTCAGTTGTAGCCTTTAATTGCAAACTTTAGAACACTCTAAATTAGGGGTGAGTGAAGCCAAATTCACTAAAACCCAATACATGTTGATGGGCTTACATTTTTCCCCAGTGTAGACTTATATTAAACCTCAAATCCCACATAAATTTGCATTATGGAGAGTGTAATTCTTATGTTCTGATTTATTTATGCTTAACTCCACAGACGCATTGTTTGCTAAGACTTGTTTGATGTCCAAGATGTCTTAGGAGTGGTATTTTTCTAAGTTGGCTGTTTTGCCAACAGAATACAATGTATGTTACACAATTTACCCATTGTGTCTTGATTCTTGATCGTCCAAATGCATTCTTTCATTTCTATCATGTCATTATTGACATTGTCACTCCCCTCACTTGAAAATACAAAACAATCACACTTGTCTAACTTGTATAAAGGTAGCCTAGAATCAGAAGTCCAGCAATATGGTGAAAGAATTAGCAGAAACCTCTATCCCAATGAATTATCTATTCTGCAATTTAGAAGAAAAGAAAACCCAGGAACAATGAGCAAAATTAAGTGGAATTAATAATAAGCCCTTTAGATGTCACTGCAGGAGCCTGCGGTAATAGTGTGACAGATTGAGGCCTCAGAAGGAAGATCTGGCATTTCAGTTCTGTCTTAGAAACAGAATACTTGGCTTTGGGCTCACATGAGTCAAGGCAGGCAAATGAGGTCTATTTCAGAACCAAAATCATGGAAGGGTTATCCTGAATGACAGGAGAAAGAAAAGAGCTGTACCCTTCTCTATGACACTGAGAAATGAGAAGTGAGCATGCTCTTGCCTAGGATTTTGAGTGGGTAAAAATGTCTTCTCTATATCCCATGGAAATTAAACTCATGGTAATTCAAAGATGAGAAAAACAAAGTAAAATCTAGTTTCAAACTATTGAAACTCTTTGGCAGAAGCAAATGCAAAGAGATTCATATTAAGTGCTATACAAATTAGAGTGCATAAGGTGTCTACAGACAAAAATAGTCTCTGCTGAAGATCTGGTTGCAAACAATAAGAAAATGATCCACAATGAGGGAGAATCAGAGACAGAAAAAAGAAAATTAAACCCAAAAATAAAGCCCAAAAGAAATATATGAAGACTGTCAATATGACAAGAAAGAAAGAACTGAAAGAAAATATAACAGAAAGGATTGACAAAAACAAACTGTGTTCTTTAGAAAGAGTAAAAAATTATGAAAAAAAAATTTAATGTAGGGGCACCTGACTGGCTCAGTCAGTAGAGCATCTGACTCTTGATTTTGGGTTGTGAATTCAAGCCCCATGTTGAGCATGGAGCCTACTTTTTAAAAAGCTTTTTTTTTTAAATACTAATGAAAAGAAAAAAGAAAGGAAAAATTCCCAAAATCAGAAAGGGGAGGATATTACAATTAAAAATGGAAGTTATTAAGATCCACTTTTTGACAATAAAATTCATAATGTAGATGAACATATTCTTAGAAAAATCATAATTTACTAAAATTGACATAAGAACTAAGAGAAAATGTAAATAGTCATTTCTGTGTTAAGGAAATTTATCCTTTAAAAAATGGACTCCTCACAAACAAAAGGGTAGTCACATAGGACTTTTCAAAGTTGCTAAACTTATATTGGTAGAATAACACCAAGCTTACAGAAATCTTTCCAGAGAATGGAACAAGAGAGAGCACTCACCATTTTATTTTATTAAAACATAATCAACTTGGTTTTAAAACACAATGAAAGCATTATATTAAAGTAAAAATAGGGGTGCCTGGGTGGCTCAGTACGTTGAGCACCTGACCTCGGCTCAGGTCGTGATCTTGCGGTTGAAGAGTTCGAGCCCCACATTGGGCTCTGTGCTGACAGCTCAGAGCCTGAAGCCTGCTTTGGATTCTGTGTCTCCCTCTCTCTCTGCCCCTACCCTGCTCATGCTCTGTCTCTCTCTGTCTCAAAAATAAATATAAACATTAAAAAAATGTTTTAAATAAATAAACTAAAAGTACTGGCCAATCCTACTTATAAATGATAATTTAAAAGTTAATATTTGCAAAGATATGCAGTAATATATAAAACTGATAACATTTTATGTCTAATTTAAGTTTATCCCAGGACTACAAGGTTGATTTGACATTAAAAAACAAAATGTAATATGACTCAGTAACAAAACAAAGATGAAAAATATTATCTCAAAAAAATGAGTAGGTATCACTAGATAAAAGTCAACCTCTATTGATGACACAAATTACAAATTCTCAGCAGGTTGCCTGGGTAACTCAGTTGGTTGCGATTCTGACTCTTGATTATGGCTCAGGTCATGATCCCAGGGTCTTGGGACTAAGCCCCGCATCAGGCTCTGTGGTGAGTGTGGAGCCTGCTTGAGATTCTCTCTCTCCCTCCACCCCTCTCCCCTGTTTGCTCTCTCTCTAAAAATTAAAAAATAAAAATAAAAAACAAAAACTACTATCAAACCCAGAATATAAACATTTGCCTCAATACTCAAAAATGACTTATGACATTTAGCAACTAACAGGTTTGCTCTTATTCTTTCTATCCAACATTGTAAGGCAAGGGAAATAAAGCAAATGTATAAGGATCAGAAAGTAAGAGTTAATGATTTTTAGATGATGTGTAATTTACAAATGCAATTTCTAATAGTAAACATCATTGAATAGAGCAGCACAATAAATTTCATGATATTCATACAATGGAATAGTATGCAGCTATAAAAATGAATGAACTAAGGCTTTTCATGAAATCATTATTGGCTCTTATAAATACATTGCTGAATAAATAAGTCAGACACACAAAAAGATGTCTGTATGCTCTCACCTATAAAATTTCAAAGCTGGCAGGACTAATCATTGATGGTAAAAAGCCTGGATATTTGGTGTATTTGAGGCAAAGAAGAGTGTAATAATTGAGAGGGGACATGAGGGATAGTTATGGGTCTTGATTAATCTTTTATTTCTTGGAAAATATAGAGGGCACATGAATGTATTCATTTATAATTATTCACTAGGCTATATTCCTACCTTTTTTTTTTTTACTTTTCTATATTATAGTCAACTTTAATTTTTTTTGTTTACAATCCAACAAAGTAAAAAAAAAACAATTTTAAGATTGGTACTTCTGTGTAATAAAATATGGGAAATTAATATCTATCTACCAGCACTATCTATCTACATACACACTTATATTTGAAAATAGAAACACTGAAGAAACAAACAAGAAGCAAAGCACAGTCGTTATTTTTAAAAGGAAAAAAGAAAAATCGAAATAAAAATTCTCACATTACACTTTTTATACACTTTTGGTTTTGAACCAAGTGAATGTTTTACATATTCAAAAATAGACTAAAAAGTTACACCTAAAATGAAAAATGAACTGAAACAGACCTTCTCCTCTTGTTAGTATTTAGAAAGTTGCAAGAATCCATTGTTTTTACACTATCAACAAAAACAAGCTGGTTATGCAAGAAAATTAGAGTTAAAAAAAAATCAGAAACTTGAGAACACAAATGTACTAAATTCCAGAAAAGGTTAAACACATTATAGGATAAGAGAAACTTATGGCTCATGGAGAATTGTGAAGGGGGAAATATTCTATCATGGATGAGGTTTAAGAGAATATATGAAAACTGTCAACGTACTTGCCATGGCCGTGAATGGCCTTGTCTGATAGTTTGAAATTCTGAGCCACCTTAGCCACATCTCACCCACCCACTCTCTGGCATGGATCTTCACTGGAGGCTCAACGGTGGCATGTGAAAAGTTGGATGCAGAACAAGAGTTGGGAGAGATCGCAGTGAGGTGCATTGACCCTTCCCCAACTACACGGCAAATATCCAAGAGCAAAGGCAGGAAAGGAACAAAGAGAGATTAAATGATCAAGACAAATACTCAAGACCAGCCAGACTTTCAAATGAAAGGCTGAAGGCAGAGCAGGAGAGCTTAACTATAGTTATTTTTACACTCCTCTCTGAGTAATTGATAGAATAAGTATACCAAAATTGGTAAAAGACAAGATGTGAAAAATGCTATCATACAATTTGACCTAAATGGCATTTATAGAACATCCCACCTCACAACTGAAGATATTCATTATTTTCAGTTGCATATGGAACTGTCACCAATATAGACCAATATTCTAGGTCATAAAACAAGTTTCAATCAATACAAATGAGTGGAATCATGCAGAATGTATTCTCTGGCCAAAAGCATTTTAAATTAGAAATAAACAGCATTAAGAGATCCAGAAAATCCCCAAATATGTGGCAATTTAGTAACACCACTTTAAATAACTCATGAGTCAAAGTTATCAAAAGAAAATTGAAAAGTATTTCAAACTCAGTGATAATGAAAACTTGACATTCCTAAATGTGTAGGTTATAGCTAAAGAGGTGCTTAGAGAAAATGAAATTGCTTTAAATGACTATAGTAGACAAGAAAAAAGGGTTGAAACTAATTACTTTAGCTTCCACCTTAAGAAGCTAGGGGGGAAAAAAAGCAAGTTGTACCAAAAGTAAGTAGAAGGAAAAACAATAAATACTGGAAGTCAGTAAAATAGAAAATTGATAAATACAAAAATCAGTAACTCAGTGCTTCAAAAGTAGTAATAAAATGAGTCAAAAATCTTGCAGAATGATTAAGACAAAGAGACAACACTCAAACTGCCAAAATCACGGATAAAAGAGGGGATATCCTTACAGGTCTATAAACATTAAAAGGATAATAAAGGAGTGGTGTGAAAAACTTTATGATAATAAACTCTTTACCATTGCTTAAATGAACAAATCTTTGAAAAGTAAAACTTACCAAGGTTTAAACAAGTAGAAGTAGAAAATCTAAAAATCTAGAAATCTCAAAATCGATTGCAAAATTCAAAAATTTAATAATTTATAACTTTTTAATAATAAAAAAAATCTTCCACAAAGAACAATCTGGGCCCAGATGTCTTCATAACAATTCAAGGAAACATTAAGAGAGAAAATGCAAATTCTATGTAAACTTTCTCAAAATACAAAGGGCAATTCTTTACACATTTTATAAAAGTGTCATAATACTGATACCAATAACAGACAAAGACATTCAAAGAAAAATATTACAGATCAATATCCTTCATGGACAGGGACACAAAATACTTAATAAATAAAATATTAGTAACTCTTTCCCAGCAGTCTTTAAAAAGGATAATAAATCATGAAGTACAACTTATCTCAGGAGTGCAAGGTTGTTTTAACATTTGAAAATCAAGCAATGCAATTCACCACATTAACAGAATGAAGAGAGAGAAAAAAATGATTTCAGTAAACGCAGAAAAGCATTTGATTGAATTTACCACCTCTTCATGATAATAACTCTCAGGAAACCAAGAACAGAAGAGAAATTCCCCATTCTGATAAAGTGCATTTATGCTACAAAAACAAAAACAAAAACTCCTCACTGTAGTTAACATCATGCTTAATTGTGAAATATTGAATGATTTTCCACTAAGATAAGGAAGAAGGCAAAAATATCTGCTCTCCTAATTTGTATTTAACGTTTTATGGGAAGTCTAAACTAGTGAAAATAAAGGTGGGGGAGATGCTGGGAGGAAAGAGAAAAGGAAAATAAGTATTGGAAAAGAAAAGACAAACTTGTTGACTTATTATTTGCAGAGAAATGATTTACACAATTCCCTATGGGTTCTACTAAAAAACTACCAGAAGTAAAAATTAAATTTAGCATGGTCACAGAAGTCAACGTCAATATACAGTAATCAAATATAATTCTAATTCTAGCAAGTAAGAATGGACAAATAAAATTTACAAAACAATAGTGCCACCAACAGTGTCATAAACATATTTAAGAAAAAATTAAAATATGCAAATTTCCCATACTAAATAATATGCAACATGCAAGTTTCCTGTCCTAAAGACTATAAAATATTACAGAAAGAAATTAAAGGCAAAAATTAAAAGAAAGAGAGAGGTATCTATTATATCCATATTTTAGAAAACACAACAGGGTTGAGATGTCAATTCTTTGCAAATGATCTAGATTCAACGCAATCTCAGTTAAAATCACGTCAGGCTTTTAGTATTTACTTACTTCAGAAATTGGTAATATGATTCTAAAATCACTATGAGAAACAAAGGACCTATAATAACTAAATCAACTTTGACAAAGAATAACAAAATTAGAGAACTTTCAATACTTAATTTGAAAACTAAAAAAATCAGCGGAGTGTATTCTTAGGCTAAAGACAAATAGGTCAACTGAGACACCAGAAATGGAGCCAATAAATCAACTAATGTTTTACAAAGTCACTGTATTAGGTATCCGTTGTATTGTAAATTACCACAAAACTTAGTAGCTCAAAGCAACAAACATTTATTATCTCACAATTTTTGTGGGTTGAGAATTTCAGTACTGCTAAGCTGGGTCTAGTGGCTTAGAATCTCTTTCTGGACTGCCATCAAGGTATAGCTGGAGCCTTAGTCATCTCCAAATGCTCCTGGAAAAGGATAGGATTCAAGCTCACTCATTTTATTGTGAACAAGATTCAGTTCTTG
The DNA here is from genome assembly GCF_018350155.1 of Leopardus geoffroyi. Taxonomy (NCBI): domain Eukaryota; kingdom Metazoa; phylum Chordata; class Mammalia; order Carnivora; family Felidae; genus Leopardus; species Leopardus geoffroyi. The sequence continues at coordinate 44,351,080 of NC_059334.1, forward strand.
GCAGGTTGTTGGACTGAGGACCTCAGTTCTTTGTTAGCTAGTTTCTTCCCACATGAGCCTTTCAGAAGGGGAGCTCATAACGCTGTAGTCTGTCTCATCAAAGCAAGAGAGGAGTCTGAGAGGGAGGGAGGGACTAATGATGTGCAGTATTTTTGCATGGTACTAATTCTGTTATCAGTGTTGTGATGTTTCTGTTCAATTATATGACTTTTAAAATTAAGTTGTTACTGCTTTTTATGTATACTGGTTGCAAGTATTTTGTCAGTTCTATGTGCTATAAATATATTTTCCATCTTTGGCTTGCCTACACATTTTACTAAGAATTCTGATCAAAATACCAATAAAATATGATTTATCTGTATAGTTTTCTTTTATGGACTTTGCTATCTATGCTTTTTCTAAGAAATTTTTGTCTACATCCACATCACAAAGATATTCTCTTATGTTTTCTACTAAATGTTTTATTTAACTTTTACATGTAGATCATTGATTCTTTTTGAATTAAGTTTTTTTTTAATTTTTTTAACATTTATTTTTGAGAGACAGAGAGCGACAGAGAACAAGCAGGGGAGGGGCAGAGAGAGAGGGAGACACAGAACCCAAAGCAAGCTCCAGATTCTGAACTGTGAGCACAGAGCCCCATGTGGGGCTTCAACCCACGAACCATGAGATCATGACCTGAGCCAAAGTCTTGACGCTCAACCGACTGAGCCCCCCAGGTGCCCCTTGAATTAAGTTTTATGAAGTAGGAGTTGATGTTAATTTGCCTTTCCTTTATGGATATTCTCTCAGTGGTGTTCTCATAACATTTATTGAAAAGATTTTTCTTTCTACATTCAATTGATTCCATGCCAATATTGCATGAGATCACTTATAACAAAAAATTGAACTCATAGAAACAGTGCGTAGAAAAGTGGTTGCCAGACAGGTGTTATGGGTGCAGGAATATAGGGAGAAGTGATAAAAGGTACAAACTTTCAATTATAAGATGAATAAGGTCTGAGGATCTAATACATAACATGATGACCATATTGATAATACTATATCATATAATTGAAATTTACTAAGAGAGTGGAACTTACATATTCTAAGAAATGGTAAATTTGTGAGGTAATGGATGTGTTAATTAAGTTGATGAAGGGAAACCTTTCACAATGTATACATGTATCAAATCATTACTTTGTACACTTTAAATATCTTATAATTTTGTCAACTATACATCAATAAAAATAATTTAAAAAATAAAAACATCACCTCTAAAGAAATTAATAGTGCGGGTCTATTTCTGGGCTCTCTTTTCTCTTCCATTAATCTGTTTACCCTTATACCAAAAACAACACTGTCGTATTAATGTAGCTTTATATTAAGTCTTGAAGTCATAAACTTTAATTTGTTTATATTTGTCTTTATTTTTCAAGACTGTTGTAGCTATAGTGTCGTTTGTAAATTTTTACAAAACACTAATTGAGATTTTGATTAGAATTACCATAAACCTACAGATCAATTTGGGAAAACTGAGATGATAAAATATGGACACTTCCTATTCATAAACATGGCATATCTTGCCATTTAGGTCTTCTTTAATTTCTCTCAGCTATGTATTAAATTTTTTATTGCATGCCTTTCGTTATACCTGTACCTAAATATTTTATTTACCTTTATCCTATTTTTAAATAAATTATCTTTTATCTTTATTACATATTCCATTTTCTAATTATTTGCTGCAACTCTATGGAAATATATGTATTTTGTACATTGCTCAGGTATCCTGCAATCTTACTAAATTTACTTACTATCCAAGTTGAGCTTTTCATAGATTTCTCAGAATTATTTATTTAAATATCATGCTGTCTTTGAACAAAGACCGTTTTACTTCTTTATTTTATTTTACTAATTTTTTATGCCTTTTGTTTTTTTACTTCTTGCCTTATTGCACTGGTTGGGACCTCTAATACGATGTTAAATAGAAGTGGGAAGATCAGACACCTTTGCCTTGATCTCTACCACAGCTGACAATGTTTAGTATTTTATCTTTGAGTATATTGGTAGGTGTAGTTTTTAAAAAAAATTTTTTTTAACATGTATTTAGTCTTTGAGAAAGAGAGAGAGAGAGAGAGCATGAGAGAGGGAGGGGCAGAGAGAGAGGGAGACACAGAATCTGAAGCAAGCTCCAGGCCCTGAGCTATCAGCACAGAACCCGACACAGGGTTCGAATCCATGGACCATGAGATCATGACCTGAGCTAAAGTCACTCAACCAACTGAGCCACCCAGCGCCCCTAGGGGTAGTTTTTCATATGACCTTTTTCAGATGGAGGAATTTTCCTTTTATTCATAGCTTTCTGTGTGTTCTCAACATGAATGGGTTTTAAATTCTATCAAATTATTTTTAGGCATCAATAATGACAATCATGATTTTTCACCTTTGTTCTGAAAATCTAGTAAGTTACATTGATTTTCAAATGTAAAAAAAATAATTTAATTCCTAGAATAAACCCTATTTCATTATAATCTACTATATTTTTTTCATACACTCCAGATTCAATTTGCTTGTATTAGGCTAAGGATGTGTTTCTATATCCATGATGCTATTGACCTGTAAATCTTTTTTTTTTGGGGGGGGGGGTAATATCTTTGTAAGATTTTGCTATCTGTGTTATATTTTCTTTGTAAAATAAGTTGAGAAAATTTCCCTCCTATTTCCTAAAAGAGTTTGTGTAAGATTGGCATTACTTCCTCCTGAAGGGTTTGATAGAATTCACAAGTGAATGCAAATCTTATTTGAACATGACTGAAATTCTTTTTTTTTTTTTTTTCTTAAGTTCTTTGGCTAAATAGACAACCATTCAGAACTTCTAATTCCTTTTGTGTCAGTTTTAAGATGTGCTTTCAAGTGGTGCCTGGGTGGCTCAGTTGGTCAAGCATTCAACTTCAGCTCAGGCCGTGATCTCATGGTTCATGGGTTTGAGCCCTGCATTGGGCTCCGTGCTGACTGACAGCTCAGAGCCTGGAGACTGCTTTAGATTCTGTGTTTCCCTGTCTTTCTACCCCTCCCCCCCTTGTGTGTGCGTGCACTCTCTCTCTCTAACACACACACATAAAATAAAATAAAATAAAATAAAATAAAATAAAATAAAATAAAATAATTAAAAATGTGCTTTCAAGAAATTAGTTCATTTAGGTGGTAAAATTTATTGGTATAAAACTATCAGTTATAGTTTCTTTCATTTTTTAAAAAAATTTTTTAACGTTTATTTTTGAGACAGAGAGAGACAGAGCATTAACGGGGGAGGGTCAGAAAGAGAGGGAGACACAGAATCTGAAACAGGCTCCAGGCTCTGAACTGTCAGCACAGAGCCCGACGTGGGACTCGAACTCATGGACCGCGAGATCATGACCTGAGCCGAAGTTGGACGCTTAACCGACCGAGCCACCCAGGCACCCCTCTTTCATTTTTTTTAATGAGTATAAAATCTGTAGCAATGATGCCTTTTATAGTCTTGATACAGTTATTTGTTTTTCCTCTCTTCTTGATCAACCTTGCTCAGGGATTATATATTCATTAAAATTTTTAAAGAAAATTTTTACATTTGTTAATTTTCTGTTTCATTGGTCTGTTTACTCTCACTGCTTTCTTCTCATTGTCATTTATGTTATTATTTTAATATTTATTACCATTATTTTATGATTGCTGAATATTTCTCATGAGTTGATACTTTCATTATTATGAAATATTCCTCTTTCTTTCTAGTAAATCTCTATGACTTGAAGTCTATTTGGTCTACTATGAATATCACCACTGAAATTTTCTTTTAGCTATTGGTTTCATGGTATTATTTTTATCATTTTTTACTCAACTATTTAAGTATATTTAAATTTTATCTTTTATAGACAGTATATAGCTAAACCCTGTTGTCATTTAAAAAATCTAACCTGATAGCCTGTGTCCTTTAATTGAAGGATTTCATCCTTTTCATTTAATGTAGTTATTGACATGCTGGATTTAGGTGTATTTTATTTGTTTTCAAGTCATATATTTTTTGTTTTTCTATTATTCTTTTCCTCTTTTTTTGTCTAACTTTCTTGTAATACTTGATTTCTCTGTTAGATTTTCAGCTATACATCTTTATTTTTTTTTTTTAATTTTTTTTCAACGTTTATTTATTTTTGGGACAGAGAGAGACAAAGCATGAACGGGGGAGGGGCAGAGAGAGAGGGAGACACAGAATTGGAAACAGGCTCCAGGCTCTGAGCCATCAGCCCATAGCCTGACGCGGGGCTCGAACTCACGGACCGCGAGATCGTGACCTGGCTGAAGTCGGACACTTAACCGACTGCGCCACCCAGGCGCCCCTCAGCTATACATCTTTATATTACATTTAGTAGTTGTTCTAGAAATTACTGTAAGAATCTTAATTTAAAAGTTAATATTATATGACTTTGCCTTGTCATGAATAGAAGAAGCTTGCCATAGCAATAGTTTTATTTTTCATTGTCCTTTGCACTTTTATTCTCATATATATGTAATATAATACTGTATTATACAGCTACATCTATATAATTGGTAAATAACTGGGCAGTGATATTTGTCACTACATGAATTTCCTTATCCCCAGGAACATTTTACCCAAAGGATTTTGTATCCATTTGCTAATATTTGCTTCAAAAAGTTTTTATATTTGGGGTTGCAAATTGGCGATTTTCAAATTCTGTCTTGATTAGCTGTCACTTCCCCCACCTTAGAAACATCTCTACAGTAATTAAAAGCTAATGAATAAAAAATATAAAATTATCATTTCAAAGGTAAACATTTGCAGGCCATGTGTTCTTTTTGAAATGTTCTATATAATGTTGGAGTGCTGGACATAAAGGCCAGTCTGACTGGAGTTTCCTTCCTCAAAGCAGGATGGCATCTTCAGGCCTCCATGAAGTTCCAAGAGCCATTACCCAGAGATATGCCATGGAGCTCTAAAGTTCTCATGAGTTGGTTCTGGAAATGTCCCTTCCTTGTTAACTCAGTTAGAAATGATTAATATCCCAATGGGGACACTCCCAATGGAGTCGGCTTCTGGGTTGCAGTGGATTAAGGTGTATGTATCCACACCCGATTAAATGCTTGCCAACCAGCTTCTGTAAAAACAGATTTCATACCCAAAGACATCTTCTCTTTTCTGAGCTGATTATCCTCTTTCAAGCTAAGAAGAAATAATCCCTGACACTCTTGTGCATTAGTGTTGCAGAGCCTATTCCATTTTATCTCTGCCTTATTTGCTTGGAATAGCCAACTTTCTCCTTAACAGGAATTCAAAAAAGTGCTTTTTTAAAAAGAAATATAAATTTTCAGGTAAAAAATGTCAGCTCTTTTGAGAACCATACAGTACCCTATAGCTCAGACACTTCACACCAGAGTAATGTCATCCCCAGCCATTCTTCCCAGTAGAAGGGCCTCACTGGGGTAGTGGGATAACCAACTCTGGATTTTTCAAAGTCCTACAGGTGAGTAAATTCTTTCAGCTATGTGTAACTCCTTTTCCCTACTAGCTGACTCTCAAATGTAACTCTACTACTTCCCAGTCATGGGTCCTTGACAAGTTATTTAGTGCCTTAATTCATTTAATTAATTTTTTTCTATAAAACAAGGAAATTAGTAATAATATTACATGTGAGTGTGGAAAGAGACAGTGTAGTGCCAGGATGGGTTCAAAGAGAATGCTCCATGATTTTAGGCTCTTGTCCTTTTTCTTCAATGCTCATTACACCCTTGGCCTCACAGTAACCCACAAGACAGGAATCCTTCTCCCTACTTTATATTTAAGGATGCTGAAGCTGAGAGAGATAATCCATTATAGTGACAAGCATTTAGCTGCCCTATCATGTCTCCTTACCTTTTTCCGGAGCCTCTCATGAAATCTGCATTGATGACTCATTTCTGACTCATTCCAGAATGAGGGATTTCCCATACGCAGAATTTTCAGTGCAAAACCATGATAGTTGTAGGCAAACTAGATGGCCGGACACTCTTAACCCTTACTCTTGGGCTGAACTACAATTTCTATCTTTTTTTTTCCTAGTAAGGAGATATCTCATTAATTCTATCTAGTTAACCAAATGAAATATTTCTGCCAGAACCTCTCAAAATCTCATACACTACATCCTGATACCATCCCAGTGTCATTCTGGTCTTCCTCTGTCATCCAATTTTTTTAGGTTGTTCAAGCCAAAGAAAAAGATGCTTGCCACCCCTCCAGTGTGGCAATCTCCTATGAGATTCAAGGTGGACAGACCTTGATCTCTGATCTTCTTAAAACTTGCCAGGAGATTTCTTATGGACTGTATAGGTGACTATCAGTCCCAGGGATTCTCATCATCATCTTTCCAATAGGCTTTGGGCTTCTGGATGACTAGTACCCTGCTCTTACATGCCAGAGTCTCACCTTGGTCCCAGATGTTCCCCACATAGGTAGGCTCTCGATCTATAAATACATAATCTGTTATTTAATTTGTTCAGATTCCCTAGTAATCCTTGTAAAACAAAAACAAGAAAAACACATATACACATAAAGGGGAAAACACACCAGCAGCCCACTAAGCTTGTGCACCTTAGACTCTGTAACACCTGGATTCACAGCCCAGTTTCACTGCTTTGTGTGATCTTGGGCAAGGCATTTACTTCTTTGAGTCTAGTTCTCCTTGCTGCTGTAAGACAGGGTAATGATTAAATGATTTACTATCAGTAATGTACTCATAACTGTACCTGGGAAACAGTGGGAACTTACTAACTGTTCAGTTTCTTTCTTCTCTTAAGCTATGTACCAGGACTTCTCTTCCCCAGGTCTTTTCATATTTGGTCACTATGTGTCCTGCATAGAAGATGGAGAGAGTCTGGCCCCTGCAAGATGACACTGGGCTTTAATAAGTTGCCAGCTGGACTGTAGGGGCCCTGCAGGTGCTGATTTGGTCGGTTTCTGCAGGGGTAACACAAGTGTCATCTTGCAGGGGCCAGACTCTCTCCACCTTCTATGTAGGACACGTGGTGACCAAATACTCCTAGGAAGTACCTGGAGTCACTCCCAAGCCCTCCTGAGTCCTCACTGACTACACAGTGCTGAAGGCACATGTGGGCACTAATTGAATAAAGCTTTCTCAGAATCAATATGGCTTGACTCCAAGTAAGATGACTATTTAAATAAGCAAAAGGAAATGCTACTCACTGGCCTCTGCTGTTTGTCTCCTAATTGCTAGCATATTTGGCTGACTCGGAACCAATTTATGTACAGAAACCAAACAATTAAAAAGGTCTCATTACTAAAACCTGGGCATCCTTTTATGCAAATGAAGCACTGTGATATACATGGGATGACTTTGATCAAAAAACCTGAACTCGGCTGCACATGTACCTCTAGTTGCAAACAGGTCCCAATGGGGTTAAGCCTTGGGCTACCTTTGCTAAGTTCCTTTTGTGGCACAGAGAAAGCAAGAGCACCATCTCCAGTCTACAGCTGGGGCACCCATGTCAGTAATGGAGACAAAGCAAGGATATGGTCATCTACCCGTGTGCATTACCCTTCCTGTACCCCTGGTCTCAAGTCTTCTCCCCTCCCAAATCCTGCACCTCTGCACATCTTCAGCTACTCCCAGTCACAGCCATGCCCTGAGGTCACATCATGATCGTCATAAAAGAGTAGAAATATCCACCTGCTCCTACAAAGCTTACCATATTCTACATTGTGCTAAATGCTTCACATGCATTATCACATTTGAGTCTCACTGCAAGCTTGGGACATAGGAACTAATATTATCTCTACAGATTAAGCAACTGAGTTTCAAGTTCACACAGCTAATAACTAAGAGACAAGACATATACACAGGTGTGTATAAGTATATACTTATATCAGTTTCCCACTGTGTCTTTGCTGCAATCTCTGATTTAACATTTTAGTCCGTGTCTAAAGTCTCTCTTCACCTGTCCCAATAAAACTGCCCTAATTTATCCTCCTGGAGAACTCCAGTGCCCCTGCTTTATCTTCCCAATCCACCAATCTCAGCCCAGCTTCACTTCCTTCCCTGTCAACATGGTTACTGATGTCAGTCATTTCAACTACATGCTTACCAATTCCCTCCACTCCTCTGATCCCTTAATCTTTCTCAGCATAGACTCTGATGATGTCCAGACCCCGATTAATACAACCACCTGTTTTTCCCTTTGCTGCCCCAGGGATACAGAGTGCTGCTGGAGAAAATCCATGACACATGCATGAATTCAGGCATTGTTAAGCTTTCAGGCTCACTCAAAAATCCTTTATCCTGCTCATGTTGGATCGCTTTCCTATTCACCACAGTGATGACTCTTAGTCTTGTCTTTATCTTCAGGCACCCCACCAGGCTCCTGCCCTCATTCTCTCAGCTGATGAATAAGTGGTCGGTGTCACTGAGAAAATTGAGATCGTTAAGCATGAACTCCTTCAACTTTCCTCTAAAATCCCTTTACTTTCTCTATTTATGTACCCAGAAGTCCCCCAGATTTCAAATATCCTGGTCTTCAGTAGGACCTCACTTTGTCAAAGAGATCCCTGGACCCTGCCGTGCCACTAAGTGTCCAGTGAGTACTTATGTTTACCATCAATCATTCCATTCACTCCTGAGTCCCGTGCCATCTCCCCATGGTCCCTCTAGAAAGAATAAGTCCATAGTCCCCACTCCATTCCTCATCTTAATGGAAATGTATAACTTTTAATAGTGCTTAGCATACCCTCTTTTTGAAACTTCCTCCTGTGACGGTGCATTTTTTTTTTTTTTTTTTTTTATCTTAGGGCAGGTTGCTCAGGGTTGTCTCACCCTACCTGTTTCCCCTCCTCCACTGGTTAGATTTTATTTACATATATAACTGAAAATACCATATATAAGCTGATGATTCCAAACCAATTTCCCAAACCCAGACCTCAATTAAACACAGAGACCTGCACTTATATAGCAAATAATTTTATGTCAAAAATTAAACCCAACCTCCTCCTTCTAAAATAGTTTTCTGTAATCTCTGTGTTAGTTAATGGCATTCAAATGGATAAAATGGCTCAAGGTCAAAACTTAATAATGACATTTTATCTTTTCTTATTAGGTACTCCCACACACATGCCCAATCAATATTAAGTCCCACAGATTTAATCTCATTCATCCATTCCAAAGTATGTATTTGAAATCCTGTGTATGAAGTAAATAATTACACCTGCAACAATGCACAGCTTCAGGGGTATCATGCATTTTGTGCAACACGATAATTTTGAGGTATTGTACTACACATGGGGGATATAAGGACATGAAATAATTGACATTCTCTGCCTTCATGGCTCTTTAAATCTAATGGGGGAGCATAGGCATCAATAAGGTAACTATCAAGTAAATGAAACACTGCAAAGATATAACAGGAAATGATGATTGAGCCAGAAATTGAAGGACGAGGGAAAGATAAAGAGTTGAACAGGGTGGGATAAAAGGGTTCATACAGAAAGTCATACAGGCGAATGTCTTGGGGCAGAAGCACCATGAAGCATACTTGTTACTGAAAGGCCAGTGTGGCTGAAGCAGAAATTGATGGGGCGGGGTGGTAATTGTACAAAATGGGACCAAAGAATAGAGGAGAATCTGACCACACAGAACATTAGACTATATAAACAAGTTATGTCTCTGCTCTCAGAGTACTGGCAAGTTGCTGAGGGAAGATGTAGATCATTTTACACCTGGAGACATCTACAGATTTTAAGCATGTGAGCATGTGTGTGAGAGAGAGAGAGGGAAAGAAGGAAAGAACAAGACAGACAGAGAATCAAATTTGAATTAAAAAAAAATTCTCTGCTTCAGTGTGGCAACTAACTTGGTGAGGAGCAAGGGTAGATGTCGGGAATGTTAAGGCAGCTATGGCAGAAGAGATGTGATGGTCTCTTGGATCAGTGTGAGGGCAGCGAGACTAGAGACAAGTAGATAGGTTGGTGAGTTATTTGGGAGGTAAAATCAACAGGACACAGTAATGTGTTGAATATGAGGGATAAAGAGGAGAACAAAATATCTGATTCCTACATAGTTTCCTGGCTTTTATAATTGGATGAATGCTGGTGCCATTCACTGGCTCAGACAACAAGGGGAGAGGATTATGTGATGTGGGGGAGTACTAGGGGACTGTTAAGTTGATCTTGATTTAGAGCATATTGGTTTGCAGGGACTTTCAGCCTTCGGAAGAGATTATACAAGTGTGAAACTCAGAAGGGAGATGAGATGAGGCTGCATATATGTGTATGAGCTATCTGTGTGTAGCTGATAACTGAGGTTATGGTATAGGTGAAAATGTTCAGGGAGAAAAACTTGAGTGACCTGGGAAAAAAGCACATGACCAAAGTCTGAGAACAACCTTTACTGGTAGAGTAAAAGAATGAGCTCAGAAAAGAGAGAAGTGGCAAGTGAAGTACGAGGAAAAACCAGAAGAGTGCTGTCTCATGGAAGCTAAGGGCTGAGAGTGTTTCAAGAAGTAAGGAGTGATCATCAGAGCCAAAAGGTGCAGGTCAAGAAAGATGGCATACAAAAATACTTCTATTCGGTAGAGCTACTTGGAGATGGAATTATATGAACTAAAGTCGTATAGGAATGGTTGAGGAGTAAACAAGAGATAAGGACATAAGAACACATTCTTTTGAGAAATTCAGTAAAGCCTTCCTTTATTGATTTATTACCCTTCATTCTTTTTCAGAATTATTTTGCTATTCTAGTTCTTTGCCTTTCCATTGCATTTATAACAATCTTATCCATTTCTACAAAATTTTGCTGTGACTGTTATGGTAATTGCATTAGCCTCATAAACTATAAACTATAAACTTACCTTATAGCCAGAGCTATAGCTGGAGGAAATGTGCAACTAAGATTTGACTTGTATTTAATGGAAAGGGCTTGAGCACAATTAAAATCTAATAGAAAAATCTAGTTAATAGGAGGAATCTATGTATAAGGGAAAGGAAATGCTGGGGAAAGGAGTGGATGGGATCTAGTATTCAGTAGGAGGTTTGGTGTTGGCTCCCAAGTGGAAAGTCTCCTCTGTTATAACAAGAAAAAGTAAAGGGGGAGCTGCTGAGGGAAGATTTGGTCATTTTATAGGTTTGTAATTGGGAAGACAAGGGAATTCTTGTTTTGGTGGCCTCTATTTTGTTTCATTTTTTTTTTCTGTAAAGTGGACATGAAGTAAAATAGACTGAGCAAGAACTGCTTCAAGGAACATGGGGTAGACATACCTTTCCCTATTCCTTCCTCTAACTACATTGTATATGAAATATATTCTCACATTATACATAAAGCAAATAAAGAAGACTCCGAAGTATAAGGAGAAGATGGCGGACTGACTGGGCATCGGGATGAGAAGGAACAACACCACAGTGAGTGAGTTCCCTGGGTTTTACTTTTTTCTTATACATTCCAGACATGTTGCTTAAAAAGCCCACAGCCTAGGAACAGAAATATTCACAGACAAAACAAAACAAAACAAAACAAAACAAAACAAAACAAACCAACCTTCAACAAAAGCCTGCTCTTTCTAGCCAAAGGACCAGGAAATAGATAGCCTAGCAATACAGAAAACTATAGACAATAACTGCTCTACTATAGTAAAACATAATAGGAAAAAAAGGTATGCCTTTACCTCAACTCATAGCAACAAAAGTCATATGAGGATTCTATACTTCTATCCTTGTCAGGTTGTCTTTGGTTGTTGAGAGGGGCATATTGGAATCTACAATTTGATAAAAAAAAAACACCTATATAAAAATCTACATCTGTCATTATACTTAATCATGAAATAATGAACCAGGAACAAAGCATCCAATTTAACATAGTCCTGGATGTTCTAGGCATGACAAGAAGAGGAAATAAAGGACATACATGTTGGAAAGGAAAAAATAAAACATATTGTCTCTATTTGAAAAGGGCTTGATTGCCTACACAGATAATTTCACGAAATGTACAACTTCCTAGAACTAATACCTGAGGTTCAATAAAGTTGCAGGATACAAAATAAACATATAAAAATCATATTTGCATATAATAGCAGTGAACACATGGATACCGCAATTTAAAATATAATACCATTTAGGGGAGGAACAAAGGTCGTGGAACAGCATGGAAGTTTTTTGTGTGTCTCGCATCCATGAAATACAGTCAGACCAACACTAAACCATCCTGCACACCTAGAAAACTGACTGGAGAATTAACACAACAATCCGCACAACCTGAGCCACAGAATTCAGCAGGTACGTGGTGTGGAGAAGTGAACTTAGGGAGCCAGAAGCCGCAGTGGGCAGGGAGGTGCTTTTGTGGGGGGAGAGAGGACGGATATGAGGGGGGGAATATGGGAAAAGCACCCCTCCCCAAAAGCAGCTGGAGAGAAAGTGGATTGGAAACAGCCACAGGGACTAAACTAAAAAGGGAGAAAGGAGAAAGGAGAGGGTTTAAATTCCATTAAGACTGTAAACAAGGCAAGCGCAAAGGCTGCAACTCCACAGCTCAATACCTGGCGGTGCTCTGGTGGGAAGGGCAAATCCCCAGGAGCAGAGTAGGGTCCGGGAGGTTCTCAGGCCACATGGGAAAAAGCGGTTCCACTGCTTGAAGGACATTTGGTAGAGACTGTTGAAGCCACCTGGTCCCAGCAGACCCCAGAAAACGGCCACATTTGCTGGTGCTGGAACAAGGTCGTTAAGGGTGAAGGCTCGTTACCGGATGTGTTGTAATTTTCCATAATCCCTGTAAAGCTGCTGCTACACGATCTCGCAAACTTTTTCTGGGGTGGGCTGGCATCTGGCCATAGTCTCGGGGCACCGGCAGCAGCAGGGTCCAGCGGGCATTCCTGGGTGCGGCTGACATTCGGCCATTGCTCATTGGGCCACTGCTTGGTGAGACCCTCCCGCAGAGAGGCAGAACAGGTCAAAGCCGCAGTCCTCCGGAAGTAAGGGGCCGGGGAAAACAGTCGTATTTGAGACAAAACTCGGGAGAGAGGTATCTGCCTGGTGCATGGTCATGGAGACTGAAAAAGCGGGGAGTGGACAAAAGCTGAAGACAGAGGACGGGTGCACAATTGCTGATCTGGGAGAACGGACCGGGTAGCTGGGTGACACCATCTTTACCACTCCCACGCGTGCGCATACGCACCTACAAGCCCCGCAACAATCCACCCCAGTAGGCTAGCAGCGCCATCTAGTGGAGAATGGAGCCATTACACTGAGCCCCGCCCAACTGGGCCAACCTTGCTCTTTAAGAACACAAGTCTCACCGCCTGCTTAGTTTATGGACTATAAAGCACTTCATAGTCTGATTTCTAATGGAAAATGAAGTAATTTCAGTCCTATTTCAATCTGTTAGCAAGTCCCTCTATTCAATTTTCTTTCTTTTTTTTTTTCTCTTTTTCACTTCTTTTTCTTGAATACAGAAAGAGAAAAACTTCATTTTTATTTTCAATTTCTATTAAAAATATTTTTATTTTTTTACTATATTTTTTACTTTTGTGTAAATTTTTTCAAATTCTATTTTACTTCCATCGTTATATTTTAGTCTGCTTCAGTGTATTCACTTTTTCAAATTTTCAAATGATTTCCTTTTTTCTCTTTTCCATTTCTTTTCTTTTTCTTGAATGCAGAAAGAGAAAAACTTCATTTTTACTTTCAATTTCTATTAAAAATATTTTTCTTTAATTTTTTACTATATTTTTTTACTTTTATGTGAGTTTTCTCAAATTCTATTTTACTTCCATCATTTTATTTTAGTCTACTACAGTGTATTCACTTTTTCAAATTTTCAAATGATTTCCTTTTTTTCTTTTTTCTCTTTTTCATTTCTTTTCTTTTTCTTGAATAGAGAAAAATTAATTTTTATTTTTAATTTTTATTAAAAATATTTTTCTTTAATTTTTTCTACGATATTCTTTACTTTTGTGTAAATTTCTTCAAAATATATTTTACTCCCATCATCTCATTTTAGTCTACTTCAGTATATTCATTTTTTCAAATTCTCAAACGATTTCCTACCCCCTCCCCTTTTTTCTCTAATCTGTCAAACCACTTTCAACACCCAGACCAAAACACACCTAGGATCTAGCATCATTTATTCGATTTGTGTGTGTGTGTGTTAATTTTTTAATTTTCATATTTTTTTATTTTAATTTTTTAAATTTTAATTGTTCTACCTCATTAATTCCTTTTCTCCCTTCAAAATAACAAAACGAAGGAATTCACCCCAAAAGAAAGAGCACGAAGAAATGAGATCCAGGGATTTAACCAACACAGATACAAGCAAGATGTCTGAACCACAATTTAGAATCACAATAATAAGAATACTAGCTGGCATTGAAAAGGGATTGGAATCCCTTTATGAAGAGACAAAATAAGTAAAAACTAGTCAGGATGAAATAAAAAATGCTATAACTGAGCTGCAATCACAGATGGATGCTGTGGCAGCAAGGGTGGATGATGCAGAACAGAGAATCAGCGATATAGAGGACAAACTCATACAGAATAATGAAGCAGAAAAAAAAGAGGGAGATTAAGGCAAAAGAGCACGATTTAAGAATTAAAGAAATCAGTGGCTCATTACAAAGGAACAACATCAGAAACATAGGGGTCCCAGAAGAGGAAGAGAGAGAAATGGAGGTAGAAGGGTTATGTGAGTAAATCATAGTGGAAACTTTCCTAACCTGGGGAAAGACACAGACATCAAAATCCAGGAAGCACAGAGAACAGCCATCAGAGTCAACAAAAACCGACCATCAACAAGGCATATCATAGTCAAATTCACAAAATACTCAGGCAAGGAGAGAATCGTGAAAGCAGCAAGGGAAAAAAAAGTCCCTAAACTACAAGGGAAGACAGATCAGGTTTGCAGCAGACCTATCCACAGAAACTTGGCAGGCCAGAAAGAAGTGGCAGGATATATTCAATGTGCTGAATCAGAAAAATACACAGCCAAGAATTCTTTGTCCAGAAAAACTGTCATTCAAAATAGAGAGATAAAAAGTTTCCCAGACAAACAAAAATTAAAGGAGTTTGTGACCACTAAACCAACCTTGCAAGAAATTTTAAGGGGGACTCTCTGAGGGGAGAAAAGATGAAATATATATATATATATATATATATATATATATATATATATATATATTTATATATATATACACACACACACACATACACACACATGTATATATGTATATATATACATATATAGGAATATATGAATATATATGTATATATATATGAATATATATATATTTATATTGAAAATATATTGAAAATAAGGGGATGGAGAACCATCTATCATGCTAATGGTCAAGAAAAGAAAGCCAGAGTAGCCACACTTATATCAGACAATCTAGACTTTAAAATAAAGACTGTATCAAGAGATTCAGAAGGGCATTATATCATAATTCAGGGGTCTATCCACCAAGAAGACCTAACAAGTGTAAACATTTATGTGCCAAATGTGCAAGCACCCAAATATATAAATCAATTAATCACAAATATAAACTCATCGATAGTAATACCATAATAGTAGGAGACTTCAACACCCTACTCAGAGCAATGGACAAATCATCTAATCAAAAAATCAACAAGGAAACAATGGCTTTGAATGACACACTGGACCAGATGGACTTAACAGATGTATTCAGAACATTTCATCCTAAAGCAGCAGAATATACATTCTTCTGCAGTGCACATGGAACGTTCTCCAGAATAGACCATATACTGGGACACAAATCAGCCCTAAGTAAGTACAAAAAGATCAAGATCATACTGTGCATATTTTCAGACCACAACACTATGAAACTCGAAATCAAACACAAGAAAAAATGTGGAAAGGTAACAAATACTTGGAGACTGAAGAACATCCTACTGAAGAATGAATGGGCTAACCAAGCAGTTAAAGAGGAAATTAGAAAGTATATGGAAGTCAATGAAAATGATAACACCACAACCCAAAACCTCTGAGACGTAGCAAAGGTGGTCGTAAGAGGAAAATATATAGCAGTCCAGGCTTTCCTAAAGAAGGAAGAAAGATCTCAGATACACAATCTAACCTTATGTGTTAAGGAGCTGGAAAAAGAACAGCAAATAAAACCCCAAAGCATCAGAAGACAGGAAATAATAAAGATTAGAGCAGAAATTAATGCTACCGAAACCAAAAAACAGTAGAATAGATCAATGAAACCAGAAGCTGGTTCTTTGAAAGAATTAACAAAATTGATAAACCACTAGGCAGTTTGATCAAAAAGAAAAAGGAAAGGACTCAAATAAGTAAAATCAAGAATGAAAGAGGAGAGATCACAACCAACACAGCAGAAATAAAAACAATAATAAGAGAATATTATCAGCAATTGTATGCCAATAAAATGGGCAATCTGGAAGAAATGGAAAAATTCCTAGAAATATATACACTACCAAAACTGAAATAGGAAGAAAAAGAAAATTTTAACAGAACCAGCACCAGTAAGGAAACCAAATTAGTAATCAAACATCTGCCACAAAACAAGAGTCCAGGGCCAGATGGCTTTCCAGGGGAATTCTACCAAACATTTAAGGAAGAGTTAACAGCTATTCTCCTGAAGGTGTTCCAAAACATAGAAATGGAAGGAAAACTTCCAAACTCTTTCTATGAAGCCAGCATTACCTTGATTCTAAAACCAGACACAGATCCCACTAAAAAGGAGAACTATAGACCAATTTCCCCGATGAACGTGGATGCAAAAATCCTCAACAAGATATTAACCTAACTGGAACCAACAATACTTTAAAAAAACTATTCACCATGATCAAGTGGGATTTATACCTGGGATGCAGGGCTGGTTCAATATCCATAAAACAACGTGATTCACACATCAATAAAAGAAAGGACAAGAACCATAGGATCCTCTCAATAGATGCAGAGAAAGCATTTTACAAAATACAGCATATTTTCTTGATAAAAAACCTCAAGAAAGTAGGGATAGAAGGAGCATACCTCGAGGTCATAAAAGCCACATATGAAAGACCCACCGCTAATATCACCCTCTATGGGGAAAAACTGAGAGCTTTCCCCCTAAGGTCAGGAACAAGACAGGGATGTCCACTCTCACCACTGTTACTCAACAAAGTATTGGAAATCTTAGCCTCTGCAATCAGGCAACACAAAGAAATAAAAGGCATCCAAATTCGCCAGGAGGAGGTCAAACTTTCACTCTTCACAGATGACATGATACTCCATATGGAAAACCCAAAGACTCCACCAAAAAACTGTTAGAATTGATTCATGAAGCCAGCAAAGTTTCAGGGTATAAAATCAATGCACAGAAATCGGTTGCATTCCTATACACCAACAATGAAGCGACAGAAAGAAATCGAGGAATTGATCCCATTTACAGTTGCACAAAAAACCATAAAATACCGAGGAATAAATCTAACCAAAGAGGTAAAAAATCTATACGCTGAAAACTATAGAAATCTTATGAAAGAAATTGAAGAAGACACAAAAAAATGGAAAAAGATTCCATGCTCCTGGATAGGAAGAACAAATATTGTTAAAATGTTGATACTACCCAAAGCAATCTACATATCCGATGCAATCCCTATCAAAATAACACCAGCATTCTTCACAGAGCTAGAACAAATAATCCTAAAATTTGTATGGCACCAAAAAAGACCCTGAATCACCAAAGCAATCTGGAAAAAGAAAACCAAAGCAGGAAGCATCACAATCCCAGACTATAAGCTATACTACAAAGCTGTAATCATCAAGACAGTATGGTACTGGCACAAGAACAGACACTCAGATCAATGGCACAGAATAGAGAACCCAGAAATGGGCCCACAAACATCTGGCCAACTAATCCTTGACAAAGCAGGAAAGAATATCCAATGGAATAAAGACAGTCTCTTCAGCAAGTGGTGCTGGGAAACCCTGACAGCGACATGCAGAAGAATGAAGAACCTGGACCACTTTCTTATACCATACACAAAAATAAACTCAAAATGGATGAAAGTCCTAAACATAAGACAGGAAGCCATCAAAATCTTTGAGGAGAAAGCAGGCAAAAACCTCTTTGATCTTGGTGGCAGCAACTTCTTACTCAACACATCTCCAGAGGCAAGGGAAACAAAAGCAAAAATGAACTACTGGGACCTCATCAAAATAAAAAGCTTCTGCACAGTGAAGGAAACAATCAGAAAAACTAAAAGGCAACCGACAGAATGGGAGAAGATATTTGTAAGTGACATGTCAGATAAAGGGTTAGTATCCAAAATCTATAAAAAACTTATCAAACTCAACACCCAAAAACCAAATAATCCAGCAAAGAAATGGGCAAAAGACATGAATAGACACTTCTCCAAAGAAGACATCCAGATGGCCAACTGGCACATGAAAAAATGCTCAACATCACTCATCATCAGGGAAATACAAGTCAAAACCACAATGAGATACCACCTCACATCTGTCAGAATGGCTAACATTAACAACTCAGGCAACAACGGATGTTGGTGAGGATGCGGAGAAAGAGGGTCTCTTTTGCATTCTTGGTGGGAATGCAAGCTGGTGCAGCCACTCTGGAAAACAGTATGGAGGTTCCTCAAAAAACTAAAAATAGAACTACTCTATGACCCAGCAATTGCACTAAGGTGTGCTGTTTTGAAGGGACACATGCACCCCCATGTTTCTAGCAGCACTATCAACAATCGCCAAAGTATGGAAAGAGCCCAAATGTCCATCGATGGATGAATGGATAAAGAAGATGTGGTATATATATATATACAATGGAGTATTACTTGGCAATCAAAAAGAATGAAATCTTGCCATTTGCAACTACGTGGATGGAACTGGAGGGTATTATGCTAAGTGAAATTAGTCAGTCAGAGAAAGACAAAAATCATACTACTTCACTCACATGAGGACTTTAAGAGACAAAACAGATGAACATAAGGGAAGGGAAACAAAAATAATGCAAAAACAGGGAGTGGGACAAAACATAAGGACTCATAAATATGGAGAACAAACTGAGGGTTACTAGAGGGGGTGTGGGGGGGGATGGGCTAAAAGGGTAAGGGGCACTAAGGAATCTACTCCTGAAATCATTGTTGCACTATATGCTAATTTGGATGTAAATTTAAAAAAAATAAAAAATTAAATTAAAAAATTAAAAAAAATAATACCATTTATTTTAGATGTGAGACACTTTAGTGTAAATATAATAAAATATGTATAAGACTTTATGCCAGAAAACTAAAAACTGTTCATGAAATCACAGAAGATCCAAATAAAGGAAGATACATACCATGTTCATAGGTTGGAACACAATATAGTAAAGCTGTCAATTCTCCCCAAATTTATATACAAGTTTAATGTAATTACTATAACAGTCACAGCAAGCATTTTGAAGATCTGGACAAAACTGTTCTAAATGCAATGGCAAGGCGAAGAAATAGAATACCCATGTAATTTTGAAAAAGAATAAATGGTAATAAATCTGTACGTCTGGTTTCAAGACCTATCATATAGCTACAGTAATCAAGATTGTGTGGTATTGATAGAGGGATGCGCATATAAATCAGTGGAACAGAACAGTGAACCCGGAAATCACTTATGCAAATATGCCAAACTAGAGATGAAAAAAGAGTAAAAGTAAGTTAATAGAGGAAAGAGAGCCTTTCAAACAAATGGTGATGGAGCAAGTGGACATCCTTAAAAAAACTGAAACTCAACCAAAGTCTTATAGCGTATACAAAAAAATAAGCAAAAATAAATAACAAACTTAAATGTAAAATATAAAAGTATAAAACAACTTATTTAAAGAGAAAATCTTTGAGATGTAAGGCCAGGCAAAGAGCTTTTAAACTTGACATCAAAAGCACTATTCATAAAAGGAAAAACTGATAAATTAGACTCTAACAAAATTTAAAATGTTTGCCATATGAGAAATCCTTCAAAGAGGATGAAAAGACAAGCAATAGTCTGGAAGAAAATATTTGCAAACCTGTTGGTTCAAAACCCTCTCAGGGGATTTCTAGGTGAAATCTGTAAATGGACCCTGTATATGAAGGCCAGGGAGAGACCAAAGAAAGGGGCAGGTAACTCCAGATCGGTACGTGGCAGTTTTAATAAAAAGGGAACTTACATACGAGGATCATCTTGAGCTGCAGAAAGAGGAATGAATGCTCTCATCCACCCAGCTTGCCTGCCAGAATCTCAGAGTTTATAAAAAGGCCTTAATTGGATTCAGGCGTGTATACCTTGCAGGTGTTTTCAATACATCGCTATCTCAAGCCTATGTTCTCGGAGCAGTCTCTGGCAGTGGGAAAGACAAGCAGAACCCACAGCCTAAGGACAGAGGAAGGGTGAGGGGCATCCAAGTGCCCAGGTCCAGCACATGGGTCCCTTGGTGATTAGGTCTTTTCAATGACCTCTCCCAACAAAACTACATAGCTGACAAATTACTAGTATCTAGAATGTATAAAGAACTCTCAAAACGGAACAGTAAAATAATATAATTAGAAAACAGCAAAAGACACAAAAAGACATTTCACCAAACAGGATATTCAGATGGAAAGAAAAGATGTTCGATATAATTGGCCATTAGGGAAATAAAAATGAAAATCACAATGAGATATCACTACAAACCTATCACAATAACTAAAATAAAAAATAATGACAACACCAAATGCTAGAGAAATTGTGGAGAAACTGGATCACCACCATACTGATGGTGGGAAGGTAAAATAGTGCAGCCACCCTGGAAAAAATGTGCAGTTTCTTATAAAACCAACACGCAACCATCATTAACAATCGCAACCCAGCAATTTCACTCCTAGATTTTTACCCCATAAAAATGAATACCTAAAGGCGTGCCTGGGTTGCTCAGTCAGTTAAACATCCAACTTCAGCTCAGGTCATGATCTCACAGTTCATGGGTTCAAACCCCGTGTTGGGCTCCCTGCTGTCAGCACAGAGGCCACTTCAAATCCTCTGTCTCCCTCTCTCTGCCCCTTCCCTGCTCTCTCTCTCTCTCTCTCTCTCAAAAATAAACATTACAAAAATAAAAAAATTAATACTTGTATTTACATCAAAATCTGTGCATGTATGTCTGTAGCAGGTTTATTTGTAATAGGCAAAAACTGGAAACACTCAAAATGTCCTTCAATGGGTGAATGGTTAAAATAATAGTGGTATATGCATATCTTTAAATATTACTCAACAATAAAAAGGATCAAAGCATTAATATGCATAACAACCTGGAGGAATCTTCAGAGAATTATCCTGATAAAAGCCAATTCCCAAAAGTTATACACTGCATGATTCCACATAAGTAACATTCTTGAAATGACAGAATTATTTATGGGAAGGAAGAACAAATTAGTTGTTGCCAGGAGTTCAGGAGTAGCACTAGGAAGTGGGTGTGGTTATAAAAAATAATATGAAGAGTCTCATGATGGTAAAGACATTCTCTATCCTGGCTAGATTAGTGTCAATATCCTGTGGTAATAATGTACTATAGTTTTGTAAGAGGTTACCACTAGAGAAAGCTGACCAAAGAGTACCTTGGATCCTTCTGTATTCTTTCTTACAACGACATGTGAATCTATAATTATCTTAAAATTTTTTTTTAAGTTTAGTTTAAAAAATGTTCAGTGAGGGAGAAAAAGCATGTTCATGCATTTTAAAAATATGAAGTTTCTGGGGAAAGTGAAGATTGAATTGGCCAGAAAGTCCTGGTAGAATTTCCAGGTCTCTTTGAGACTGGGGATCATGCATTTATAATGACAGCAATCTGCTCAGCTGTGTAGCTTTCATCACTGGTGCTCCACTGTCTGGGTGTAGGAATAAAGAAAGCTGGTGGTTGAGTTTATTCAGAATATAGTTGTCACCTAACAGGTGCAACAACTACAAAAAATGAAGGAGAACTTTTCTGAAAATGATCTCTGCTGCTGCCTCAACTCAGAATCATGGTCTCTTCACTTAATCCCTACTGCCAGCTTCTCTTCACTTAATCCCTGCTGTCACCCCTTCCCCCATCCCACCACTTGATCCAGTGCTAGAGAGAGCCTTAGGAAAAAGTAAACTGAAACATATTTTCCCTTGCTTACAACTCCCTGGTGGTACGCCATTACATGGGGAGCATTTTTTCAGAAGTGCAAACAGGCTTTGGCCCTTCAGAGTTTATAGCTCACTACCTCTTCCAGATGCTGCCCACCAGTTACCAGGCACACAATGCTCAGCATCCCCAAGCTTTTCCCTCACCTGCCTTGTTATTTAGATGGCTTGCTCTTCAGATGCTTGGGTCCTGAAGAAACAAAGCCTCCTGTAAATATGTCCCCATAGTCCCTTATATGTAAGTCCATTGTATAAGTTGGAGTTCTCCAAAGAATCAGAAATAGGGTGTGTGGGGGGACATGGAAAGAAAGATTTATTTTAAGGAATTGGCTCAAGCAGTTATGGAGGAGGCTGGCAAGTATGAAATCTATAGGACAAACTCGCAGGCTGGATACCCAGGAAGAGTTGATGCAGCAACTTGAGTATGAAGGCTGAAGGGAAGCAGACTCCCTCTTTCCTGGGGACCTCAACTGATTGGATTAGATGAGGCCTATTCCCGTTGTGGAGGGTAATTGCTTTATTCAAAGTCTATTGATTTAAATATTAATCTGTTCTAAAGCATACCTTCACAATGACATCTAGACTGTGTTTGACTAAATATCTGGGAGCTGTGGCCCAGCCAAGTTGACACATGAAACTATCCAACACATCCACAGGAGCCATGTAATTTGTCCTTCTAATTGAAGCTATTAATAACTTCTGGAACAATAGGCATAATCTAAGACTATCTCTGGCAGACTAGGATGTAAAGTCATTCTCATTACAGCTTCACTGCAGTATACTTTGATATCTCCATGGGTGTTTCTATGCATCTTTGCATCCCCAGAAGACACTGATACCCTGCATGTGGTTGTGTTTGACAAACGTTGACCATTTCTCCTGGCCCATCCTGGTTTTCATTTATCTCTATGGTTGGTCCTCACCATGCAGTCCATTCAGGTACATGCTCCCCATCCATCTGAGATCTCCCAGACTCATATAACAAAGAACAAATTCTGTTGAACTCTGCTAAGACACATGTGAAACACCTCCAAAGGAATATTACTGAAAAACAAGGAAAGAAGACATAATTATCCTAACCTAAGCATACTCAGGTCACTTGCTCGGGTTCAAAGATAACTACTTTTGGGCTGATGGCCACTGTACTCAGGCCCCTACTCTTCTGGTCTGAGTATTACATTGAGTCTCTCAGACCTTTATTCTTTTTTTAATGTTTATTCATTATTGAGAGTGAGAGAGAGAGAGAGCGTGCGCATGTGCATGAGTGGGGGAGGGGCAGAGAGAGAGAGGGGGTACAGAGGATCTGAAGCAGGCTCTTCGCTGACATAAGTGAGCCTGATGCAGGGCTTAAACTCACGAATCACGAGATTATGACCTGAGCTGAAGTTAGATGCTCAACCAACTGAGCCATCCAGGTGCCCTGAGTCTCTCAGACCTTTAAATTGGCATCCCTCTGTCCTGTTTTGGTGTTACTGCTAGGTTTGCTCAATCCTTAGAATGTTCCAGGTCCTCTTCCCCCAGCTTCCAGTTTTTTGCAAGGGGCCTCCCCACAACTAAGAATATCTGAAGAATCGAAGTTAAAAATGGGCAAAAAACTTGAATAGACATCTCACCAAAGGGGATAATGGCAAATAAGCATATGAAAAGATACTCCCCATCATATGTCATCAGGGAAGTGCAATTTATAACAAGATACAACTACACATCTTTCAGAATGGCCCAAATGCAAAATGCTTGGTATATCTTGGTATAAGGAGCTAATAATCACTGGTATTTCAACCTAAAAGAATTGAAAATTTATGTTCACATAAAAACCACACAGATGTTCATAGCAATGTTATTCATAATTATCCAAACTTGGCATCAAGATGTCCTTCAATGGGTGAATGGGTAAATAGCCTGTGGTATATCCAGGCAATGGAATATTATTCAGTGCTAGAAAGAAATGAGCTGTCAAATAATAAAAAGACATTGAAGAACCTTAAATACCTATTACGAAGTGAAAGAAGCCAATCTGAGAAGGTGCATGCTGTATAATTCCAACTACATGACATTCTAGAAAAGGCAAAATTATGAGGGCAATAAAATGATCAGTGTTGTCTATGGTTAGGGGGAATAGGAGGTAAATAGCAGGAGCACAGAAGACTTGGAGGGCAGAGCAACTGTTATGTATATTTTCGTGATGGACACATGTTAGTATAGGTTTGTTAAACCATGGAATGTGATTAACTCTGTTGTAAACAGAGGGACTTTGGGTGATATGATGTCTCAATGCATATTCATTGATAATAACAAATGTACCATTCCAGTGTGGAATGCTTATAGTGGGGAAGCCTGTGCATGTGTGAATAGTGAATACATGGGAATTCTAATTTCCATCCAATTTTGCTGTGAACCTAAAAGTGCCCTAAAAATATAGTCTATTAAAAATAGTGATACTATAATAAGGATGAATATGTAATATGTGAAAGGTACACAAAGCTTTTAAAAACATAGAACAAAAAAGCACATAAAAAAACGTAGCCAACAGAAAAATATAAATATAAAATCAGACACCTAGGTGATCTAGAATTTGGACAAAGCAAAAAAATTGTGATCAGTCTTTAAGAATATCTAGAGTGAAGGAGGTTGTTAAAAAAATAAATGATGGAAAATGCAGCAAAAAGCCTCCAGGAATTATAGATCATGATTTTTCAAAAGTACAAGCTTGAGGGGCTCCTGGGTGGCTCAGTCAGTTAAGCATTTGACTTCGGCTCAGGTCATGATTTCAAAGTTGGTGAGCTTGAGCCCTGCATTGGGCTCTGTGCTGACAGCTCAGAGCCTGGAGCCTGCTTCAGGTTCTGTGTCTCCATCTCTCTCTCTGCCCCTCCCCTGCTCACATTCTGTCTCTCTCTCTCTCTCTCAAAACAAAATAATAGTAAACACTATTTTTTTTTTTAAAGTACAAGCTTGAATACACATACAGCCACAGAAGGGAAAGAGGGGTTGAAATTTTACCAAAACTGGTAAGTGATAATAATTCATAGATACAAAGAATTCTAAAGTACCAAGCATAAGAAATTTATTTTAAAAACACACCTAAACACATCATAGTAACATTGCTGAAAAGCCCAACACAAAGTGAAATCCTAAAAGCAGCCAGAAAAAAAAGACATATTATGTTCAAAGAAGAACAATAGTAATGAGACATGACTTCAGCAGAAACTCTGGAAGCCAGAAGACAAAGGAGTGATAGTTTTAAGGTGTTGAGAGAAAATAAGGGATGACCAAGAATTCTGTACCCAGTGAAAATATCCTCTGAAAGGAAAAATAAAATAAAGATGGATTTCTAGACTTCACCCAAAAAAGGTGGTGATATTTGCCATCAACAGATCAACGGCTAAAGAAATTCTTAAGGGAATTCTTGAGGCAAAAGAAAAATTTCAGAAAGAAGAGACATAGAAAAGATACACATATTGATAAATCTAAATGATTCCAGACTGCATAGAGCCATGATTATATCTCATCTTACTGAAAATAATTGTAGAATCAAAATAACAAAAGGTGGGGAAAAAAGTGATAAATGAATTTAAGGTATTTTAAGGTCTTGGCCTTGTCTTGAGAATAGTAAAAGTACATATTTATATTTTTAGGGTGTTTCCTTTAAAAGTTTGGAACATATAAGAATGCATAACCAACAAGTTAACAGAGATAGGATATTGAATAACAAAGCATTATTTGAACCATAAGGAAGGCAAAAGGGACATAATTAACATAGAAGAAGAGGAACAAATGGAAAAAGTAATATGATTATAGATCTAACCCAAATATATTGAATGTGAATGGACTAATCACTTCAATTAAGGATTTAAGAACCTGTAATAAATTAAACACACACACACACACGCACTTATGTTGAACTTTACTATGCTTAAAAATGCCAGATCTTAAGTATAAGAATGCAGAAAAGTTGAAAGTAAGGGATGAAAAGGAGTCAATTTTATTTCAAGTTTGTTTTTGGATTCAATGCAGTTTATTTTAACCTTGTTTATTTATTTTTTTTTTAATTTTTTTTTTCAACGTTTATTTATTTTTGGGACAGAGAGAGACAGAGCATGAACGGGGGAGGGGCAGAGAGAGAGGGAGACACGGAATCGGAAACAGGCTCCAGGCTCTGAGCCATCAGCCCAGAGCCTGACGTGGGGCTCGAACTCACGGACCGCGAGATCGTGACCTGGCTGAAGTCGGACGCTTAACCGACTGCGCCACCCAGGCGCCCCTTGTTTATTTTTTTAATTTACATCCAAGTTAGTTAACATATAGTTCAATGCAGATTTAATTAAAATCTCAAGAGGATTTCTGTGGAAATAGGATAGTGATTCTAAATCTACGTGTGAATGCAAAGGATGGACTTATACTACCAGATATTAAGACTGACCACAAAACTACCATAACTAAGACTGAGTGGTATTTGTGCCAAATGGACATACAGGGCAACAGAACAAAATATGAAAATGGGCCAGTACGTACAAGGTATTTAAGAAAAATGTGAAGCTGCAATGTTGATGGCAAAGGAAAAAATGTTTTTCCTATGGATGGTGCTGGAATAATCAAATATCTGTATTTTTGAAAATGAATTTAACCTCTATTTCACATCATACTTGAAAACCAACTCCAGAAGGGTTATAGATGTAAATATGAAAGGCAAAACAAAGGATAACATCAGAAGAAAACAGAGGAGAATAGCTCCCTGAACTGGGTTAGGTAAAGCTTTCAGAACAGCACATACCAAGCATTGAGGATAAGGGACAAGTGGATACGTGAGCCTACATTGAAATGAAGAACTATTGTTCATCAAAAGAAAGGGACTGAGAAGGCAAGCCATGGTGTGGAAGAAGAGACATTTCACAAAAGCACACTTAAAGGCTCAATCTCACTGCTCATCAGGAAGATGCAAGTTAAAACCACAAGTAGGCATACGACATTCCCCCCTGGAATAGCTGAAATCAGAATACCTGACAGCACTGTGTGACAGTGAAGATGTGGAACACATGTGATTCACAAGTAGCCAAATCACAACATCATAAGTACCCAAATCACTACAGGTATTTCTGAAAACCTTTTAGCAGTATGCACTTAAGGTCAAACAGATGCATACCTATGACCCAGCATTCCAACAGAAAGGCATACATAAATTCACCCAAAATCATGCACAAAAAATGTTGATAGGGACACTGTTTGTACTAATTCAAAATGAAAACAAACCAAAAGTCTGTCACCCATAAAATAGATACATTGTGACATTCACACAGTGAAGTCCTCAACAACAATGAAAATGAACCTCATGCAGAATCATAGATAAGTCTCTAAAGCCAATGTCGAATGAAAAAAAAAAAACCAAAAAAGGATAATTGATTGTATGTATACGTATTTTAAATGTATATGAAATTAATCAGTGGTTAAAGAACTGATAGTCATGGCTACCTTTGGAGTTCTGGAGGTTTCAATCAGGAAAATGATTGTGTTCTATTCTTGTTTTGGTTGGTGGCTACAGAGAAGCACTCACCTTGTTAAAATGAATCGAACTGTACAGTTATGATCTGTGCATTTTTTGGCATGTATTTTGTGATTTTTTTTAAAAAGTATATTTAAGAACTGTGGCCTTGTAGTCAGGTACTTTGCAACCCTGTTTCCTACATTCATCATGGTCATCTCCAATTGAACACTTGGGCTGAGCCAGCCACTGATGCTGGCACAAGGTGCTTTATTCCAAGTCTTATTTCATCCTTTGAGATGGGATTGCTGCCCTTGTTGTATAGATTTCAAAGATGTGGAAACTGATGTTCAGAGGGGTTAAGTGACTCACTCGTGGTCATATATAGCTAGAAAATAGTAGAACCTGCCTTCACAAACACATCTTTCTGATTCCAATACACTGCCTTTATATTCTTTGGGGATCCATTCAGAAGAATGGCCTCCAACAACCAAGTTAGCTTTGTAGGATACAGTCCCTCTGCCTCAACTGTGAAAAGGCAGAGGAATGTTTTCTCCAGAGATGCCACATACCCCACTCTGCCTACCTTTACCCACAAATTTACAGTCTGTGGCTGAGCCCCAGATCTTGGGAGGTGACCCTCTGTCTGATGGTGTCTTACATCTATATCTTCTGAACATACAGGGCAATTCAGGGTGGAAAGAGCACAGGTTTTATTTAGACTGACAGGTGAGTTGGATCACCTTGAGCAAACCACTTAATTATTCTGAGTCTCATTGTCCTCATTTGTCAGAAAGAGATTTCTTAATTTTCCAATGTAAGAAATGATTTAATTCTTCTTAGGACATGATAGGCATATGATCCACGTGAATCCCTTTTCTTTCCTTTCTGGATCCTGCTGTATTAAATAAATATCTTTCATCTCTCCCTCTTGCCATACCTCCATACCCATTCCCCATCCTTCTCCACCCTGCTGTGTGCCCCAGGTTGGTCGGTGTGAATGCCTCAGTGGGCACCCTGTCCTCTGCTCCTGGAATTTGCAGGAGATTGGAGGCAGGGGGCCAGTGAGTTCAGAGGATGGGTCCCTGCAGCTCGCTCCTATGGGATCACCATCGATGGCTCATTCTCTGGAAATGGATTCAGACAGCCCTTTCCAACCTCATCTCTCACAGTGAGAAGACATGCCCCCTCCCACTGTCCTTTCTGGCCATGAGAGCATAAGAGATGCTGCTGTTTCAGTTCCCACGTGTCTCCACTATCCTGTGGCTTTCCGTGATGTGTGGCATGCATACATCTTTCTAAATAGTTCCTCTCCCCAGATTCCTCAGTTTCACTGTGTCCTTTCATACTGGACAGGCAGAATCCACGTTGACCTAGTGGCCTGCTCTGTCATTTCCTCCTAAATGTGAAAAGCTCCATTCTCCATGAGGCAACTTAGCTTGTCCATACCACAAGCTGCTGACTGAGGAAGACTCGGCTAGTGTGAGCTTCAGACCGAAGGAAGTGGCAGAAACTAAAAAACAGGCACAGACAGAGTGAATGTAAAATTATCTCAGCACATGTACTTTTTGTCACTCCAAATGGATGCATTATTTTTTCCCCACAAAATGTGAGGAATTTGGGTCTTACCTCAGGAAAAAAAGAAGCTGTCATGCCAGGAAGTCCCCGAAGGTCTGAGGTTTTATGAAATATATCCCAAGGACTCATCAGTGCCTCTACTAGCTTTGGAGCTTCTCTCTCCCGGAGCCTGCTTCTTCTCGTCTGCATTTCATTAGGAGCACACCTGGAAGTCAGGTGCAGCGAGCACATTGACTGAACAGCTCACAACCAAATCATGCCTCTGCGGGATGCTGGGCTGCTTTTCATTTGTTTTCTGGGAACACTCACCCTGAGTGGGTCTCAGGAACAGAGGTGGGGCCTGCTGGTACCATCAGGTCCCTACAGGACAGGAGTGGGGCATTCAGCAAGCATCCTGGTGCTAAGGGTAGAAGTGGTAATGCTGTTTCTCTCTGCCCCAGCAGGTAATTCCACCTCCTGCCCCAGCTGGCAGGACCTGAACACTTTGGGTGACGTGGTTGGCTAACAGAGCCTTGCAGTTCCCACCGAGAAGAATAATGCTGTAGGTATGCCGATCACCCCAAGAGCTGCCTTGGGCAAGAGTATGTTTGCGCAGGCGCCTTACCTGCATTATCACTGATCCTCACCACAGCTTATGACTCAGGGACCATTCTATGGGTGGGGGGACACAAGGGAGGTGTCCTTGTGATAGCACGGTCTGGCCTTGATAGCAATGGAACTGGGGATGCCTGTGTGGTGAGTGACAAAAGCCAGATTTTAAGCCAGATCTGTCTGATGCCCAGTTTGTACCTATTATGTGAGCACTAGACCACACATTTGGCTCTACCTTAATGCAGAAGAAAGTAATTTCACCTCCATGAAGCAAAGGTAAGTATGGCCTTGCTTGTCAGGAGTCAGTGCTGGCCTTTGGGATCTGTGTAGGTTTCTCGAGGCTCAGATGTCGGAAGAAGGGAGCCTATAAACTGGGCAAACTTCACTCTGTGGATCACAGACAGCACTACAGATTCATTCTAATCACTTCAACTCTGAGATCACACAGCTAGAGAATCCAGAACCAAAACGTAAACTGAGTTTCACCTATTTTATTGACCCTCCGCATTTGTCTCACGTTGGGTCTAAGAGACACAAATCCCTTCTTCCTGAGCCTGCCACTCTGAGGGCCTGGCCTAGGAGAACAAAGCAGGTGCAGATGTTCCACAGGCACCACGCTGACACTGGCAATGCGAAGTACTAATGCTGGGTCACGAGGAGAAGCTCAGTCTCTGCACACAGACTTCCTTGACATCATATCCCTTCCCCACCAGTAAGCACGTCATTAAACTGCTCGGAGCCTCATTTTCCTCATTAGCTACCATAAACGATAGTAGTGGGAGCAGATGAGATGATACAGGGGAAGCTCTGGTACGTGGTAAGCACTCTATAACTTACAGCTCTTATTATGATTACTAGCTATGAAATCCTCACAGAAGACAGAGATAGATATTACTGTCATTGATATATGATTGAAGCAATGGAATTCAAAAAAGTAAAACAAAAACACTGTGCTCAAGATGTCACAGCCAATACACACAAGTAGGATTCCAGCCCAGAATTGGCCAGTTTCAATACCCTGTGCCTTGTCTGGGCCACCTTCCCAGGCATTAGAGCATCAGCATCAGCCCTTTGCCCCTGCATCTTGCAATTGGCCATGTGTTCTGCCAGTGGGGCTTGCCCGCCTCTGGGTTAAACCTCAGGGCACCTTACTTGCAACGCATTTCCCACACCCCTTCCTCTGTCCACTCTTCTGTAATTATTACACCCCTCCTGGAGACAGGCACTGAAACAGGACTACACCTAACCACTGGTGTTGACAGAATGGGACACCGGGGCTTGCCTGACTCCCGGCTCTTCAGGGCGGTGACTTAGAACTCTTACAAAAGAATGTCAAGAATATATTGGAATACATGGGCCCTGTTCCTGGAAAAAAAATGCGTACGCATACTAGCAATATGACAAGCAATTGTAGAAGGTTCTCAGACACCTCTGTGATCTATCCAGGGACTTCAGGGGAGGCATTCCTGATCTGGGGGAGAATCCTAAAACTCGTTAGAGTACTCATCAGCCGTAGAGCTTTCGTGGGCCTGACTCACAGTTTACCCTGTGCAGGAGGGGAGGGGAGAGGGACCGTGATAGAAGCAGGCCATTTTCCATCTTAAGTGAATCTGGTGGACCCCGATGCCCTGCCTGGTCGAAGGCAGTATCAGTGGAGCAGTTGAGAGTGACCCTGTTATCCCAGGCCAGCCACAGCCACTGCAGGGGTGCAAAAGCAGATACTCACCAACACGCCCTGAGGCCACTGGAGAAGAGGCAGCAGATGTGGAGGCCAAGGGCAGTGGCAGGGCTGGTGCCACTGAGCCTTGGGAGAGGGAAGGCCAGCAACTGTTTAGGGGTTGAGAGACAGCCAGTGTGCTCCCCACTCAGGGAGGACCAGCTGCTCTGATAGGAACACGCGCTACAGAGTCAGATAGCAGAAGTGTGAATCCCAGCACTGCCACTTACCAGCTTTGGACCCATGCCTTTTTGAGTCTCATTTTCCCTTCCTATAACTTTTAGATAGAACCTTCTACCTTGTGGGACTGGTGTGAGGATGAAAGAGCATTTGTATGTAAAGGGTATGATACAATCCCTGCAACACTATACTTGATCAGTAAACAAGCTGCTGATATGAATAAGATAATGGGTGTTCTTATTTGGAAGCCATTATGATGCCTTGGAGAATGCATATTTTGGGATTCAGGTTGGAAATCAGGAGTATTTCAGAGCAAGTGTTTGGTGGCAGAAGATGGTTTGCTGTGCACACACCTGGCCAGAGAGAGGCCACTTTGCAGGAGACACGTCCCCCTCCATAGCAGCTGATTGCAGAGAACCACTTGGCTGATTGCATTGAGATCATACACTGGGCAGGGCGGCCCTGAAGCAGCCTCTTTCCTCCACTGGACTATTTTGCCACATCTGATGAGCATGACTTCATCTGCTTGCATTGCCCAAGGGCCTTGTTGTGTGCTTTCAAAATTTATATACATGTGACTGAACTAACGCATATGGACCTCAGTGTCTGTGTGTACAGGGGTACATGCGCCTGTGTATACTTATTTTGTGTATTGATAAGACTCACAGTTGGTGAATATTTTGTTTTCCTCTGAGCTTGGACGTCTGGTTGCCCTGATGACTGTATGCTTGAATCTGCCAGCAACTGAACCCTCCTTGAGACACATTTGGTTGCTCACCCTGGTACGCCCTCTTCCAGATCCTGACCATTGGTCATTGCAAATTTCTGTAGCAGGAGTTTTTCTTGTTGTGGAGAGAACCTCTCCTCTCTCTGGGGCTCAGCACCCAAGGTCAGGTTCAGAGATGAAAGAATGAAAGCTGGAGGGAAGGTCTGACTGATATCATTGATAATTGTTCCTTCCTCTTTTGTAGGACTGTTAGCCTGATTTATTTGGAATTTGTGCACTTTTTTTTCATAACTGATCTCTCTGGCTACATACCATGGAGAGGGGGGGAAAGATAATAATTAAAGTTATTAGCATAGAAAATTGTTGCCTATTTGGAGTTTCCAGGTATGAAGGGTCAGCATAATAAGAACCTAACATGATTTCATTTATTAAAAGCAACTAATGGGGTGAAATAAAATAATGTTTTTGGTATAAGTAATGTTACATTACGAACAGAAATGCTCTCTTTTATTGTGCCTCTTTATCTATTATTTATTTATTTTCCTTAAGGAAAGGTCACTTAAAAATTCTTGGAACTTTCGTCTATCTCGTGTTGCCAAAGCTAAGAGTACAAAACAAGGCTTTTGTTGAGACACAAGTGCTAACTCATGAGCACATGTCTATGGGAGTGAAACGTGAGCTCCCCAAGAAAGGGAACTGAAAATGAAGGCAGATGCCCGTGAGTAACCCCTTCGTCTCAGAAGCATAAGGTCATGCAAAGCCCCACGTTATCCACCAGACATTGCCCCTCTCTATGATTATTAAATGAGAACCAAAATAGCAGAGGAACCAAATATCCCTTCTGTACCATCATGGCCATCAGGCCCAGTGATCTTGTCTTCCTTGGTGTGTCTTTGGTCTTCTTTCAGTGCTGGAGAAGACAAAATTAAATATGGAATTAGTTCTACCTTGGCAAGATTTGGGAAGATTTAGAATTTAGGAACTGGGCAGTTCCTTAAGGAAACATAGCCTTTGGGAGAGCTGTCCAGATCCATCTGTCTATTCAGATAATCTGGGAGTGTCTGCTGGGTCTCTGCCTCCCTGCCCCTCAGCCTTTGGAATTTGCACCCGTTTGGTGCATTTGGAGATGCCTCTCATTGGTGCAGGGGCACAAGAACAAGGACTAGACGCTATCCTTTCAGTTTCTGGAAGTTGAGATCTTGAGAATGAAAACTAAACTCCTTGGGTTGGCCCTATTTGGTATAAGGCTGACAGAAGAGCCGCTTCTCCCTGGAAGGCCTAGAAGTCAGAGGGTAACCTTGTGATACAAAAAGTTGGGGTGGGGAGTATATGAATCTGGGGGGTCCAGGGCCCATGCTGATGATTCCGGGCATATTAATATTTATTGGAGAATGGTACCTACAGACACATCCTCTGAGGGTTGGATATTGAAAAGCCATGCCATGGTCCCTCAATGACAGTCCCTTAGCCCTTAGGCCTAAGCACAGAGAAACAACTTATCTGAGGTCAGAGGAAGTGTAGGGATGAGAGAGGAAACAAAGTCAACTGACAGTTAAGAAGTTGTTCACTCCATGAGGCCATGGGAGCACTTCTCCATGCAGTATGGATAAATTCTCTGCCATGAGTTTTCTAATAACTCACATTTTACAGGAAATTGTTAGGTTAACCGAAAATTAGAATTGTTTCTCAGCCTGTCCCTCACGTTGCCCCCTGGTTGATATGGGGGGACTCTGGACATATACTGGGTAAGGAGGGTGTGCCTCCACCCCCAGGCACGTCTGAGACCCACTTGGTCAGAGACGTCTCTC
This sequence comes from Leopardus geoffroyi, assembly GCF_018350155.1. NCBI lineage: Eukaryota > Metazoa > Chordata > Mammalia > Carnivora > Felidae > Leopardus > Leopardus geoffroyi. The sequence continues at coordinate 44,385,281 of NC_059334.1, forward strand.
TCACCACTGCCCATGCCAATAGGACAGACCTCATCTCATGACCACAGCATTCCCTGGGAACAAGCAGATAGCATTTCTTCACCGAAGAGAAGAAGAGGGTAGGGAGCAAAGTCAAGTTTTATTATTAAACAACTTTAATCCAAATGCTGATTATTATTTGCAGTGTCTGAAGGCACAAAATATACCTAAAATGTATGGAATAGTCTAAACAGAGTTATAAATCCAAAGAGCAAAGCATGAAAAAAAGATACATTCTGAGCTGACACAGAAATCTGAGTTGGGATTTTTTTTTGAGAACTTACTTGAATATCAATCATTTCCCCTCATGCCAAGGGTAGGAAATTTAAAAAATAACATAAACATGGTGAAGAATAAATAACACCATGAGGTGTTAAGGGTTTTTTTTTAATAAGCAGGATGCCTTTTCCTCAAAGGTATACACACTCTCTCTCTCTCTCACACACACACACACACACACGCACACACACACACACATGCACGCACCCACACCCACCCACCCACACACACACGCACACACACACACACCTGCCATCTCTCTCCTCTCCCTTACACCCACTCTAAGCAAAGCTGTCCAAGAAGACATCCATGGTGTACCCCAGAAGACAGATCATCTCAGGAAAAAACAGACTTGGGAGTGAGATAAGGCAGTGAGACCAGAATTTGATTAAAAAAATAGATATATATGAAAAACTGACCATCCAGGGCAGGGCCCCCCAAAGTGCTGATGGAAAGAAAATGAAGCCTGCTCTTCCTCAGGGTAACTGTCGCCCACCTAGGCTTCACTATGCGCATGCACCCAGCTCCTGGTTCTCCACGCTCTGATTGGAGAAATGTCAATGGATTGCCTGGGTAGCGCTAACATCAGGCCATTCTCAGCATCCAGAGATAAATAACATAATTATAAACACTCTCCTCTCCAGGGTGCTTTTAGCTGACTATGTGATGCAGCCGTTCCTTTCTGCTCAATCATGTCAGTCAGGACTTCAGGAAAGAAATCAATCCGGGGCTAGTTATCACCCTCATAAATACACCTCTGGAGCAACTCTACAAGGCTATAGGAGATGCAGTCAATAGTCTTTGTATTGTTCCATGACCACAGATGGGCTCTCAGCTCCCTGATGACTGCCCAGCCAGGGATGGGGAGGGGAGCCCAGCCCTCTTGGTGCCCAATGTGGGCTGTGCGCACCATCCTGGCAGGTTAGGAGAGCAGAATCACCTTTGTCGTCAGCTCAGATTACTCAAACTGCTCTGCTCCTACTGGTTCTTTGTCTGTTTCTAAGGTTTAATTGTCCCAAGAAAGACAAGGGAGGGAGGCGTGGCTATCTAGCTGTCTTAGCCTTAAGGAACAGAGCTACCAGTAGGTTCCTTAGCTTGGGGATAATCCTGGGAATCTCAGTGAGAGGGGCCCCTGCCTATTGGCTGGATCACCGCTTGAAGGCTTCTTGTCTGGAGAAGGGGGCAAAGCAGGGAGTAAGGCCTCACACTGTGTTCTGGCCCCATTTGGCAGACTGCCTGCAGGGTTTCGGACCTGGAGACATCCTTTTAATTCTGGAGTTAGTTCCCTGGGTGATGAAGAGTTACTTGTGTTTACATCACACCAAGTTCTGCTGCTCCTTCTCTAGGAGCCAAGGCTCCTTCCTATCTGAACAAACTATTCCCAGCACTGCCCACCGCCTAGAGTACTGGTCTGCTCACCTAGGGCACCTCCCTCCACTCCTCCACCATAACCCTTTGACCCGAAACCACAGGTCACAAATCCCAGGGGTTATTCTCCCTCTGCCTGTTCTCACCACCTCACCTGGTCCACACACTATAGCTAGCATTTCTCTATCCCCATGGACAAGGACAAGCCCACCACCGCCAAGCCTCCCAAGGCAATGATGGAGCCTACCTGCCTTCTCCCACATTCTATCACTTGTTGATTCTTCTAATTAGGAAAAGAAAGCAAAAAAACACAAGGCCAATAGTATGACCCTAGAGCATGTCAGCATCAAAGCCCTCAGAGATGGTCTCCCCATTGTGGGTGCTTCTCTTGGGCCCACTGCACACTGCGTCATGCAGTGGGTGAACAAGAGGACTCCCCAGGTCCCCGAAGTCTCCTAAGTCCCAGGCTGACAGGAACAGCTGATCACCGTATAGCCCCGTGGCCTGGGGTCAGACCAATGCTGGCTCACTGTTTATCTACCCGAGAGGATTAAAGAGGAACCAAGGGCCAGGAGCAGAGGAACTTGGCAGGAAACCATGGGACATGGCAACAAGCAGCATTTGGGGGCTCCTCTAAAGGGACTGGCTGCTTATCTTCCCCTCTCCCCCGGCAGGAAGGGGCTCCTTATCTGATCACCCCTCTTGCCTTCAGAAAGGCCCAGGAACAGGGGGCTTCTTTGGCACTTCAGAATGATCACAAGTAATTTGCCTTTTTATTCATATAGAACAAAATTTACAAAGTCATTCATACAGTTTTTGTGTTTTTTTTTTTTACTGACTTCGAAAATTGGGAATATTCAAAATACACTTTTACCCCACTCCATTCTGTCATTATTTACACATATGTACAAGAAAAATGAAAGAGTCTTTGTGTGTGTGTGTGTGTGTGTGCACGTGTGTGTGGTTTGTGTTGTTGTTTTCTTGTATTAAAAAGCTCTGCTGGTCGGGTGGGTGGATGGGCGGGCGGGAGGGCAGGCGGCGCGGTCAGATGGAGGTGCCATGGGAGGTGTCCAAGGCCTCTGGAAGGACGCCTCCCGGCACAGGCTGGAAGGACATGGGGATGGGGGTCTTCACCGGGCTCTGGCGGAATAGCCCCCCATTGGGCGACCTGTGTTTGCACTGCATGGAGGGCATGGTGGCCGAGCTGCTGAGGGGCAGCGGCAGATTGCTGCTAGGCCCTGACGAGAGTGTCCGGCTGGGGCCGTGGCTGCTTTGCTCTGGCAGAAAAGTGCTGACCGAGAGCTGTGTGTTCTGGTACTCTCGCGTCGGCTCCAAGGCTTGGCTGGGAGCCAGGCCCCCCATCTCCAGGGCCGAAAGCTCAATGGACGCTGGGGAAATTTGCTTGTGAGCAATGTCTTCATCCATTAGACTGTTCATGCGCCGGTGAACCTGCTCCAAATTCACTTCTTTGTCCTGGAGGGAAAGCACAGGAAGGTCAGGCCAAGCCCTCACGTGAGCCAAGGCTGGCTTTCTACAAACTCTGGGAGGCCTGGAGACCCTAGGCATGTTAAGCCTGGTGGACACTAGGTGAGCACTGCCCCCTCATTCCTCCCATACCCCCTCACCTACATCTGGGTGAACTTCAGTTATCTGGGAACTGGTGGCCTAGGACACTGCCCCAAGGTAGCAAAGACCCAGAAAGCAGGCCTTGGCAACATGTACCTTCCCTCCTCACTTGGCCTAGAACCACGGTCACACTCAGAGGCAACCCCTGCGAGAAGATGCCTTGAAGAACTGGCAGAGACAGAGGGAGGAGAAGGGAGTTCCCGTGGGAATAAAAGGAACTGGTCCTTGAGCCCCCAGGGTGTCCTGTGTATTTACCACAGAGTTCATAATGCTCAAAGGGCCTGATGTGATCATCCCCATCAGACGCAAAAGGAGGCTTGGGTTCAGGAAGGTCAGTGACCTCCCTGGAATCACCACCCTTGTGAATGGCAGAGGCAGCAAGGGAACGCTGAAGCAGGAAGTGGGGGCCTGGCTCACCCTAAAACCCTTGTTCTCTCCATCTCCTGAGATGCCAGAAAGCGGGCATGTCCTTGTCTCCAAGGCCCATGGGGCTGGTTCCTGGATGAGGAAGATGGTGGAGATGGTAAAGAATGGGTCTTTGCAGGGCTTAGATGACTTTCCCGGTATCAAGAATGTAGAGACAGCCAAGAGGGTGACCCTGACACTCAACTCTTTCTCCATAATGTAAATGGTGGCAAGGAAATGGTTTTGTTTATTTGTGTGCTTAAGAAAGAGAATAAAATTCACTTTAAATAACTTGATGTTTTGTCTACAATATCAAAATAAATCAAGGAGGCCAAACTGCTTGAAAGCTCCTAAAAGACAAAGATGAGGTACTCTATTTGCTCAGTTCCCCCCATTGAGGTGGGGCATAAGACCAGGTGTCCACAAAGGAGCCATGCCAGCTCCCCAATGAGGTTCAAAGTTCCACTCCTATTTTTAGGCAGCATGAGTGCCAATGTGACAGGCAAGGTCATGCCTACCACCCATGCTTCCCTGATGTCAAACTCCTAGAGAAATACCATGTCAAAGCTCTGCTCTGAGATAGAACACCACAGGCTGTCTAATGGTGACATCTGTAGAGTAGAGAGAGGAGCCTGACCCAGGCCCATCTTATAGGGCAGTTAGAAATACCACAGATGTAAAGGCCCTCAACGGGCTTTCAAAAGGTAAAAGAAGGAACCACACAAATCTAGGGGGCCATTCCAGTGGCTGTTCTGAGCTCCTAGGAGGCTGGTGGGAGAGGATCTTCCCCAGGAAGAGGCCACCCTGAGTAGCTGGTGTGAATGCCCCTCTCCCATGGGTTGCTAACCCCCATGAAGTCTCAACCCAGCCTTCCTCAGGCAAGGAAGTTGCCTCTGCAGTTTACTCCTTGTTCTCAGTGGCCCCTGGTGTGGAGAAGGCAGGGCCACTGCTCTCTCGACACCTCTGCTGAGCTCAAGACTGGTAGTCAGACATTGGCTTCTGCCTTTTCCAGAACCTTTCACAGAAAAAGAAAACTGACAACCCCCACAAGAAAATAAGCAACTCATCCCAGGCCAAGAGGAGACCTGAGAATAAGAAAGCCAACTGATTTGGGGATGGAAGGTACTATGGAGCATGGCTCCATATCATAGATGGAACAACATCAGAATTCACTGGCATAGCTCCATGGGCAGAGCCGACATTCCAGGGATCTGAAGCCCCACACAGCTGAGCTCAGCTCACTGATGCCGGGAAACCAGCTCCAAGTTGAGGACACCACTGGGTGGCGAGTGTCTTGGGTAAAATCAGGGAAAGTGGCTGGAGACTACCAGGCCTTGACTTAACCTGACTAAATGTAATGCATGCAATGTCTTTCACTGACTCTTTTAAGGCTGTAAAAAACTACAAGACACCAAATTCAAGTTCTCTTAATTACCTTACAACATGCTGATCCAGCTCTGTACAACTTTGCCTTTTTCTTTCTGTTTTATCTACTTTGTTGTTAGTCTTGCATATGAAACCATTTTAAATAGTTTTTTAAACTGCTATAGTAGTCTCTGGCTGTTTTAAGACCACCAAGCATCAATTATCCCTTCCTAAGACCATGGTCTGTTTGCTTTGAGGGAATTACTTCTCACTGGATAACAGTTTGGAAGGTGCCCTGCCCGCCTGTAGCTAAGACGAAAGACCACTATGCAAACAAGGACAATAGGAATGAACTGAATCCTGAACAAAGAGATAAAGAGACAGAAAAGAGTTGACTGTCCATCCAATAATGCAATAGTACTTCAACAAACTTTCTGCTCCATGACTGTCCTCCTAGATCTTGCCCCCGCCCCAGGTTCTCTGGACAAGTCTGACTCCTGCCCACCACCCATCTTGCTTCTCCAGCCTTCTCATGGTTGCTGTGTGCCCCTGATAAACTCTGGGACAGATAAATCTGTCATCTCCACTGGCCAAACTCAGTGCCACAGCTGTGTTGGTAAATATCTGCATCTATAGGCTATTTTCATTTCAAAATATGGGAAGGGCAGAAGACAAGTATCAGAGATCCTGGTAGCTGGATTAGTTGAGAGAGAATTTCAGAAACTTTTAGGGTCTCATAATAGAACCTTCCTTTCTCTTTGCAGACAGCAAAGCTTGGAGAAGGCTTGATAGCCAGCTGTCCCTGCTGGCAAAGTCTTCAGTTTCCACTGAAGAAAAACCGATGACCAATGGACCTGGGATCGTTGGAAGAATGGGTTAGTTGCATGATCTCACCATTTCCTCCTTTAGATTTTCTTTCCAGGCTTCTAATAATCTTTTTGGGGACACAAAGAAGTCACATTTAAAAGTGGACTAATTTGGAGGGGAAGGCAAGTATCTTGGTCCCAGTCCTGTTCACTCTGGCAGTTAAAAGAAAGGGTATGACCCTTTTTCTCAGAAAGTGTTCTGGAGATGCTCCCCATTTTGCAGGGGTCTAGAGATAGAGAAAGGAGAACTTCCTGTCCAAGAAGACCACAGGAAGGCAGAGAGTTGAGAGTGGGGACAAAGTGAAAGGAGCCCTCTCTATCGAATGCCAGGGCCACAAAACAGAAGGAGAGCTTTGGGGGAAGACCAACAACCCAAAATACTCTGAAGAAAAATGTGAACAAAGGAGGTCTCTGAGATGAAATCCTTCACCCAGGAAGTATAAGGCAGAAGAGGTTCAGGGGATGGAATTATAAAAGTGGTTGAGACTAGGCACCAATCTAGCATAATAATCACAGCTGTGAGGACTTGATCTGGTACTACCAAAGCATCTAGAATAAAAATGAGCCCAGAGCGTAGGTGTGGCTACAGCCCAATTACCTGAGAATCAGTACTTTTGGAGGAAAGAGCTTGAATATAGTTTCCTAAATCCATATATGTTTCTTCTTGCCTCAAGTTAAGGACAAATGAATCAGTTCCAAGGACTGTAAAGCTGTGCAGTGAGTGTCAGCTTCCAATTGAGGTTAGTCATTAGCTTATAACCTTTCCACGTCAGGACACAGAGAAAACATCCACACCAACTGAACAGACTTTCCTGGGAGACCTTCCCACCCCAAATGGCAGTGAAGTAATTAATCCTCTCTGCACCAGTGGGACCTCATTCTATTCAAATTCTGTTACTGCTGGTAGCTAGCTCCAACACAAAACAAATCCCAGAAGAACAAGGTGACATCGTGACCTGCCCATATTTGATTGTTTAACTGGACAGAAAATGAGAAAAACTCATGAGAAATGCCTCCCCACCCCCCAACACAGGTAGTCTGTTTGAGCCTCCAATCTATTTCTAAGCTGCCTGCTTCTTCCGCCGTCTAGAGGTCAGATCTGAAGTGCAGAAAACTGGAGAAAACCACCTTTGTACGGTAAAGCCTGGAAGAATCGTCTTGGATCACCTGGGGCCACAGATTTAGCACACACTAAGTCATTTCCAGTAGTCCCCGGCCAAGGAACAAGGAGGCAGAAATAATCCACCTGCTCAAGAAAAGAGGCAGGAGTGATTTGAATAATTATCTACATTTTAGACAAAATGGGACATTCTATTATGTTATGCAAATTCAAATAATGGACTTTTTTATGTGAACTACATCAGTTTACATCCTCATTATCTCAAGTTTTTGGTGTTCAACCGTACGGAAACTTGCTGCTGTCTTCATTAATTTACTGTAGGTAACTGACCTAGTCAAACATCCCTGAATATGACATAAAATCCACGGACTGCATTTATCCACAAATCCGGCTGAATTCCAGCTCTGTGTTTCTCACCTCATATTAAACATGATGACAGATGCACCAAAAGAGGTTACTGGGGACCCTCTCCCAGGCATTGTCTTGCAGAGAGATAAAGTTCTGTAATTAAGCCGCTGTTCACCAACGTGGAAATAATTCAGTGTACTGGAAAATGGTAATTAACTAAACTATCATCTATGTAACAGCCAGTTACACATGGGACTCGTTAGAACAGGCTTTGTTTGGTGTCCAATGGCTTTTACTTTAAGTTGAGCAGGAACAAAATGGGACAGGGGACTTCACACCTGACTGGGATGGTTGTAGAGGTGTTCTCCCATTACCACTGACACCAACCGGGTTGTAAATGAGACCCAATGGCTGGGGAAAACGCCATCAATACGAACTTCTTAAGTGTTGCTCTAAAGACTTGCCCAGCCCTAAAGGACTGGTCTGGAGGTCTGAAAGTAGTGGCTAGGTAAGAGCAAAGAAACTGAGCAGTTAATGAAGTGGTCTCAAGAGATGATGGACAGTTTTCAGAGCATCATTGGGAAAGAGTTCTGATGGATTCTGTCACAGATTCCATAGGGGAGGGCAAAAAGAAGAGAGAGCTGATGGACATCTCCCATCATACGTGGTAGCAGCAGGTGTACATGGGGTGAACTGAGGCTAAGGGTGAAGAGATTCGCTCAAAGTCACACTACTTCATGCTAAGTGGAGCATCAGGATCAGAGTCCATATCTACCTGCCTCCAAAACCTGGGCTCTTTCCAACTATGCCAAGCTATGTGTTCCCAATTTCCCCTTGGGAGGATTGTGTAGACCAGTGGTTTTCATCCTTGACAGGATGTCAGAAGCACATGTGGAACTCTTAGAAACTACAGTTGTTCAGATCTACCTAATAGGACCCTTTGGGGAATGGAGCCCAAGCATCTGTATTTCTAAAAACCTCCAGGATTAATCACCTCTGATGTGCAGCCAGAACTGAAAGTCATTGATCCAGCTGAAATGATTACACAACAATTTAACATTAATAACGTTTTCTTTATAGGAGCCCAGACTGGTTCATTCATTCGATAAACACTTTTGAGCTCCTACTACCAGATGAGCTAATGTTCTTGGTAAAGCATCCATCTTGGTCCCTGGCATGTAGAAGGTGCTCAATACTTCGGCTATATTCATCACCTCTTAACGAGAGGCTCCACTGTTCCAGACACTGGGCAAAGTGATGGCAATGCGGAGGTGGAGAAGTGCCAACAGACTCCAAGCAGGGATAGGCAAGTAAACCATTAGCAGCAATTTGGAATCAGCCAGCATGAGTGCATACACCCAGGGAAGCAGCCCATAGAGGTGAGCAGGGGAGATTTTACAGAGGGGAGTGATGTCTGAGCTGCTTTTGAGATACACATTGGTGTAAGATAAGCATTCACTCTCTTCTTGCTAATAGGTCCTGGGATAAGGGCTTAAATGCACACTTGCTATCCTTACCCTCATGCTAAGAGGTCTGATATCAGGAGTGTAGCCACTGGGCCAGACTCAGTTTGTGGCTGAAGAGACAAACTGGGGTGCAGAGGATGTCAATGCCTCGCTAGGAGCCGGCATCCTGGCTCAAGGAAAAAAAGCCCAAGCTACACTTTTAATTCCCCAAATCCTCTGGCAAATGTCAGGCAGGAACCCCTGCTCCTGCACACACCCCATGGAAGGTCCAGTGGCAGACACAGCAATCATATCCCAGTTCTGTCCCTGCCCATTCTGCCATTCATTTCTCCAGGGCCAAAGATGTCTTCCTCCAATGCTCTTGAAGGCAATCAGGAGAGTTAAGAAGATAACATGTAATCTTTCTGGCACAGAGAAGGTGCCCTAAGATGTGAATTGTCCTCCCCACACCCCTTACTGCCCATCACAAGGTCCTTGGGAGGGAATAGGGCCTTGGCCGCCATTCACCAAGCATGTCCCATGGGCAGGTGCCACTTATGGAACTTTCCACGCCTTCCCTCACTGAACCTCAGAGCAACCCTGTGAGGCTGGCATAAAGGAAGAGGGGAAAGGTACAGGAGAGAAAAATCTCTACATGGAGTTGGAAGAAGCACCAGAGGAGCGAAGGCAGAGAAGGGTGCAGAGCCAAAGGGGGTGTCCCCTGCCACAAATCCTCCACGGAGAGCAGGCGTGTGCTTCCCGGCCACACAGACAGCAGCTGGCCCGCCGGCTGCTTCTCTGCCGCTGCTGCCCGACCACCCTGGCCTCTGTCAGCTCCTGTCTGCAACGGAAGCAGGGACGGGGTGGGGAGGGCAGGCAAGGCAGGAAGCACAAACATTCCAAGCTCCCAGCCCAGTGACGGATGATTCATCCCTCACTCTTCATGTCATCTCCCATTTGTGCGGTTCTCATCTTTATTTCATGAATATTTTATTCTTAGAGCAATGGCTCCACTTCCCCCATAAATCTAGAGGGTGGCTCTTTACTGCAACCACAGAGTCTGCTGCACTCACCTGCACTGGGTAACTACATAATAGTCTGATTCCTTAGAAAAAATACGAGCTCAAATCCACATGAATATTAAGGGGTTGAACGCACATTACTACTCTTCCTCAAGTAGGTGTCTAAAGTCTGAAGACATCTCAGCACAAGCCATTAAACACAACTAGAACTACACCCAAAGACAGGTTTCTGGCTCTTAAGAAATACAGCCAGTGCCCCAAAATGAAGCATTCTAAGGTAAAGCAGACACTCTCACCTAATTGAGAATGCTGCTCCATAAAACACAGCCAACCAGTAACACAAAGTGGTTCTGGATTAAATACCGTTAATATTTGTGGAAGGTTTGAAAGATATGCTTCTAATATCCTGTTGTTTCAACCCCCTCCTGGTTCTTATTCCCTCCATGATGAGGGCTCAACCACTCGGCCTGACATCCAAGTCCCTTAGAGCAAGTCCCTGCTCCCTGATCCAGCGTCCTCCACTCACATCCCCTTGCTGATGGCGACACTCCAGCCCCCACAGCTCCAGGAGGTGTGATGACTGTTTACCTCCGTGTTGTTCACCCTACCCGAAAGGCAACTTCCGATCTCACCTCCAGCTCTAGGATCTGTACCAACCCTTCAACACTTCACTAACTGGGAGGAGCTCTTCACTAACTGATACCCCTGCCCCCCCATGACCCCAGGCTGGGCTGGGTGCCCCTCAGTACATCTATGGTACCCTCTGCTCACTTGAGAATAGCCTTGATCAATGGAGGTTGCTTTGGTCAACCTCTCTGCCACATCTGCTCCTGCGGAGGTAAGGCCCCTGGGGACATGGACTGTTCCCCCACAGGCATATATTTATGAAAGGAAGAAGAGAGAGGGAGAAATTTCATTTGAAAATCAGAAACTCATAAAAACAGAAAAAAGATGGGGAATAATTTCCCTCTTCTATCATGCAACCCTTAGCAACACCAGAAGGGGATGTAGGAAAGGCAGCTACCATGCTTTTGCAACCTGTCTTTTCACTGGTCCTCATTCCTATCTGGAAGCAAGTTGGGGGCAGGTGCAGAAACTTCCACATTTTCTAGGCAGGACCAATGTATTTCATTCTCTCTTATGCCTCAGATCCTGGGCTTATGCAGAAGCCAGAGGAGAAGACAGAATGCTTTGCTGACAAGAAGAGAGCTGTTCCTCACAGCTGGGTCATTTCTTGGTCTCCTGGTCTTTTCTCTGTATTTCTCTCTTTCACTTCTGCCTTCTATGTCTCTCCAAAAATCAATCCCCTCACCTCTCCTTCTCTCTCTCTCCCCCCTCCCTTCTCTCTCTCTCTCTCTCTCTCTCTCTCTCTCTCTCTCTCTCACACACACACACACACACACACACACACACAGTAATCATTCACTTTGGCTGCCCAGGCTAGGCTTGTCACTAAACACTAAACTAGGGGATGTGAAGGGACATGATGACCAGAAGCAGATGAGAATGCCCTGTCCAAAGGAAGAATGGCCTCTCTCTGCACCTAGTTTATATGGGACATTCTGGAGGGCAGAGCCTGTTTCTCCTGGGCACCCACTCTGCCCATGCCATCCCAGGTCAGCACTTCCATGACAGGGAGATGCTCACCCACCCAGAGAGCCTCTCCTGCTCCCCTGACCCAAGGGCATGTGCACTGAGAAGTCAGGCTGTGGCTGATTGGGTCTGGAAAAAAAAACAAACCCAAACCAAACAATATGGAGAGTGAATGCAATGGGATCTTGTCTTCCCTTGTCCCACTGGGGATGGCTCCAGGACCACCCTACCCTGGGTACATGCTGAGGCTTCTGTACATACAGACTTGAGGCTGGTAAGGGGACATATATGCAGACTTTCCTAAAAACTACTCATCGGAATAATTCACAGTCCCTCCCAATGACTTCTTCACAAAAAAATTTCCAGGAGCAAAAGAAGTTCAAGCAGAACCATTAACTGTTCCTTTCAGTGGCTTTCCCTTAAGTCTCCTCCTTCCTTCTCACCTGTGGCCCAGGGGTGACCAGAGAAGCACTGAGGCCATGGGAGACCCAGGCCTTTTCCACTTTGCACTTCCTTGCAGGGAAGCACACAGAAGGCAGATGAGGAAGATGGATGTCCCCAGAACATTTCCAACATGCTGAATCAAATGGCAAGATCCTTCCAGCAAAAACTAAGTGTGATGACAGAGAGCTTGCTGCCTGGTATGAATGGAAAGTCTGTCCTCACCCCCACCTTGCCAGGTGCTCCATTACAGACTGATATGGGGTATGGCCAACCAGTCTCTCCACGCTGCAGAGATGGTGGCCATGGCGACACTGCCTTTCTGGATTTGGCGCTGGTTACTTTGCTGCATCTTGTTTGAAATTTACACCTGTTTGTAGCAACATAATCTGTTGATTAGAATTCAGAAGAAGCTGAGGTATAGGCAGCACAGAGGGGCAGTCCTGCAATCCAGTGGCTTGGCTTATGTCTCCCTGCCTGTATGTAGGTTTCCGCTGGCACAGATCATCCCCAAATGGCACTCCTTGCCACCCTCCCTTAGGGGAACTGGCTCCAGGGTCCCTTGGTGGAGGCTTCATATAAAAAAATGGACTCAAAGAAGAACAAAACCCCAACAGAAGGAAGTGTTGTGGAAAGAATCAGCTTGTGGTTGGCACACATAAGGGGGGATTTTGTGCCAGAACTTGAAGTCTGGACAGAGCCACAAAGTTCCCTGTGCTGGGTGTTCCTGGAGGAACATGGGCAAGGCCGGGCCCTATATGGAGGGGGAAGGGAAGGGGAGAAGGGGCGATGGGAGGGGAAGCGGGGGCCAGGCCCTACTTGCATGCTGGAAGAGCAGAGCCCTGTGGCCCTTGATGTGAAGGCAAAGAGAACCAAGAAGGAATGAGATCTCCTCTCTTACCCTACAGTTGGTCTCTCCAGGTCAGGGTGGAGGCACATGGGCGGGGCAGGGTGGGGAAGGGCTCTCTGGCGCTGCTCATGCTGTACCCGCTCTATAGATAAATACAGGACTTTAGTGGCCATGGCTGGTGCCTTGGCACTTTGTTCAAGCATAAAAACATCCCCTACATTTGTTCTCTTGCTTTAAAATCAAAGTAAAACAATGACACCATCCCCCCAAATAAAACACTGCCGCCTCTAGACAAGTGACTTCGGTAAATACTAACTGGAAGAAAACCGCCCGCCGAGTGGCCCAGTATGACTCTCCTGCCTCTAGGATGCAGAAAGGAGAAGCAGGACTCAGGGCACGGACCTCTTTGGGGGTCTCCTGGTGGCACCGGTTGCTGTTCCACCACAACTCCAGGGCGGCCACCAGGCAGGCCAGGAGGAGGCCAATGGCCAGGATGCAGAAGACCCCAGCGAAGCTGTGCAGCTTGAGGGATTTGCCGTCGGCCTGGGCACTGGCGTGGCTGGTGAGATCACAGCGGCCCATGTGAGGCCACCACTTTTGCTTGAGCACGTCCAGGTCCCCGGTGTCCTGCAACTCCAGGATCCTGCAAGATACAATCCACATGAGCCACAGCCACCGGCCTCATCAGTGTGGTCATGGGGGCTTTGGCCCTTTCCCCACCATGCTGGCCCTTCCACAGACCACGCTGAACCGTGGTGGCTCTTATTCTGTCCCAATTTTTCCCTCCCCAATCCATTCTCCCACTGTGAGACAGAGTGCTCTTCCCAAAATACACATCAGGTTTGTCTTTCTCCTTAAAAGTCTCGATGCCCCCTCCTACCACTGCCCATGGATAAAGTTCAATAGCAAGCACATAAGGACCCTTCACATGGGACTGGGGGCAAGCTCTGGGAATAAAATAGGAAAATATAGAACTGGACGAGGCAATATTTGGACTGTGGACTTACAAAAATGCTTTCTTTAAACCTTCAATCCATTGTAAGTTTCTCCCACCAGGATTCCCCAAATCACTCATTCATTCATTCGATTTGAGGAGTATCTGCCTTGCGCTATGTGTGATGTTCAACACTGCTGAGGGTGCAGTCCAGACACACATACATGGACCTTGAAACAATTAGAGCAATCAATGTGGACACCGAAGTTGTGATCAATACCATGACATGAAAGCACAGGTGCTAAGAAATGGTGCACTGGGTGGGTGTCCAGACCAGGGGGGTTACAGGGAGGACCTCATCAAGGAAGTGACAGGTAAGCTGCCACCTGAAGGAAGGTTAGTCATCAAATAGCTCACACTTGTCTGGCATATTCTATGTGCCAGGATATATGCTAAGTGCTTGACAGATAGTGTTTAATTGTCATGTCAACCCTTTGAGATGGTTCCTTCCATTCTCCTATGTTTATACAGAAGGAAATGGAGGCACAGAGAGGTGAAATATCTTGCCAAATTCACTTTGTGGTTGGCAGGGATGGCACTCAACAAGAAGGAAAAAGTACAGCCATGCTTGAAAGTCTTGTCTGGGCTAAGTGCTCAGCATGTCTGAGATGCTAAAATATGGCCACTGAGGCTGGAGAGTGATGGGTGAGGAGGAAGATGGTGGGAGAAGAAGCTAAAGCAGGAAGAGCTGAGAATGTTGGTTCTGAGAGGGTATGAGAGGGAGTCTGGATTCCATCCTGATCACCAAGGTGGGGCAAACCCCTGGGCTCCTGTAGTCCCCATGCAGGTGTTTGGATGGTGGTTTTCCTTCTTGTGGCATTTTATGGACTCCCTCTGTAATCCAGTGGTCTGAACAGTGAGCTAGTAGTATCTGGTAGTCCCCAGCCTCCTCATACCCAAGCTTTTCCATCTGGGAAGAGAGACTCTTTCAGCCTGGTACGTGGTGATATATCCAGGTGATAACACCTGCTGTGACCTCTCTGAGCCCATATTCTCAGCTCTCTGGGTGTACACAGTTCAGGAGAAGTGGTTCTGTACAGCCAGGAGAAGCTCACTTCCAACTGTCCAGTTGAGCAGTCTCTGCCCTGGACCTGCATTGCAGGCCACCTGTGACCACAAGCTGAGGCTGAGGTCTATGGGCTGTGCATGCATGCATGGGCTGTGGCTGTTGGAGAGGGAAGGTGACAGCCCAGAGGGGGTCCTCTGACCTTTCACCATCATGGACCCAGCATAGCATGGCCTTTCATAGACTGTGAATAGTTCGGCTCGGTACAAGAAGCAGGGGATGGAGGCACCAGATCTCAGCTGGGTATCACGGAACAAGTTGACTTGCTCCTGCTTAACCTTGGCTGGCTCATCTTTGCAAGATAGATCCACGACCCCACTAGGTGAGTAGATCCTTCAGGATGGGCTGTGTGTTACTCTCCATGGTTTCTCCTGAGCAAGCAGAGTGGCGGCACAACTTGGGCCATCAATGGATGTTGGCTGCATCAATATGTGTATGAATATATTAATTGAATCATGAAAACTAATCTAAACTAAAATGGCCATGGTGAGATAATGAGATAATGTCTGTTAAGAGCCAAGGACACAAGTCAGCACAAAAGACTTAATATGCCGCTGTGCCTGTAGGGACTTGGTCATTGAGATAAATGCATGATTGACATGTGCACCTGTGCGCCTTGAGCTTGTGCTCGGTATGCCATTGAGCACAAGATATCTCACATGGCACATCCCATGATCACCTGGGCAGCTTCAGTGTCCCATACCTCTGTATGGCGCTGGACATGTTACGGAAGCTGGCCACTGGTTCATGCTGAAAGGCCACTATTTAAGTCTATGCTGGCAGGTCTGAATAAACTGGGCCTCCTGGCAGTTATAGGAACCCCAGGGCTGGATATGCAGGATCTCAGGGCTTTGAGAAGACTCGTGGGTAGACTAATGGCTCGCTGAGGAGAGACAGCAGAGCTTTGTATTTAGCACAGATTCTGCTCTGATGGACTTCATGCAAACATAGACCGTGCCATCACACTAGCCACGGTATGCAACCTCTCCATTTCAGTGCTGTTATTACTAAAATCTGAGATCATAACAACTCCTACCACAGCATGACTGTGACAAAATGGAAAAGGGACACATGGGCACCACTCAGCTCAAGATATGGCAAGTAATAAGAGCTCCATAAAAGCTAGTAAAATTTGCACAGTCTGATGGCCATGCTGACCAGCAGCCCTATCCAGTCCAGTACTGACATGCACTGCCTTTTATTGAGAACATAGTAGGGACTGATCATTTCCCATTGTTGTAATCCTCCTAGCAGCCTGCAAAGTAGTTCTTAGTGAATCAGTTTTACATCTTGAAGACCTGAGGCTTGGCATCTAGATGACTTGTTCATGGTTGCAATTAGAAAGTGGCAAGATTACTCTTCAGAGCTGGGGCGTGGTGACCCGGGAGGCCATGCTCTTTCCAGATAATCAGGCTGCTAAGTGCAGTCAGCGGGCTCTCTGAGAGTTAGGTTCTGGTCTACGGGGCCACGAAACTCTGGCCAGAGCATAGCTGTAGGGTCTGATTTTTACTCCTCCGCTCACTGACTGCAACATCAGGCAGGCTGCTTAGTTCTACTGATGCTTCTCTTCTTCCTGCTCCTTTTAATTGTATGCATTTTTATGCCCAATATTATTCCAGGAAGAATGTAAGGCAATTTATAGGGAAACATAGAATAAAGTAAAAACAAACAAATCAAAAGGAAAATTTAAACATGTAAGCAACAGAGGAAAGATAAAACAAGTCACAGGCACAAAATGAGTCCTAGAACAAAGCTAAACTAATGCACACCATAATAATCTATACTCCTGCTTATGAGTAAGCCGGAGCGATAATAGCCACTTCCTGAAGCCAGTTGTTCTATTTTCCAGACAGATATAATTGCAGGTGCTTTCCTCTGGTCAATAGTTGGGGAGCCTGCTACACAGTAGGTGCTCTATAAATGGCTATTAGGTTGTTAAACATTTATTGAATGCCTGCCCTGCATGCCATGGTCCACAAACAGGCTACAGCACTCAACCCTGCCATACACACTTAGAAGGCACGGCCTATAGAACCTGTCCTCTGCCAAAGCAAGGGCGTGTACCCATATTCAAGGAAACAGCTTAGTTTCCAGGATGAAGGGAAAGAAAGTTACAGCAGTTCCAGATAAGACCAGGATCTGTGATTTCTATGAGGCCTTTTTTTTCCTGTAAATGGCATAGTGCATTGCTTCCTGGATCTGCCCCCTTCCTCCTCTCAGGCATGCCCCAGCTAGAGGCAGCTCACGGTTCTGTAGGCATCATACAACGGAGAGCCTCTCAAAGAACCACTGGCAGTAGTACATTGACGACCTGAGGTCAGAGTGTTCCTTCTAAGTAGATACCCATCTGCCCAGGTAGGGGAGGGGGGATGCTTTCAGCCCAAGAGAGGCTGCAACACAGAGACTTGATATGCACTCTCCTCCCAACTCTGCCAGGAGCTGGATGAGTGACCCTCTCTGAACTTCAGGATGTTAAATGAATGATCTCTAACAACTCTCGCCCCTCCAAATGGATTATCCTCAGTGCTGGGATGCCTGTGTTTACCAGTCAACTGGTGTTGCCCCTAAGCCTGGGTGCCATGCCAGCTCTTTCATTTGGACACATCTGCTATTTTGGATTTTGGTGGACCAAGATAGCCTGTCCTTTGGGATTCCTCTCTAAGCTCCTTAGTCCTGCCCTCTTCACTCACCAGGATGTCACCTCACAGACATGTGTGGGTGATGGACCCAAGGCACAGATGTCCTTAGGAACAGGAGCCCCAGTGAGCAGGCCACTGAGCTCACCAATGCTCCTCACTTTCACCTTGTCTGGTAAGGCCAAGACCCCTAGTCAAAGACTAAGATAAGTTTTCTGGCAGTAAAAGCAGGGTGTTGATGACAGGCTTTTTTCTCAAGGAAGCTGGCCAGGTGTCCAGATTGAGCACTTGGAAACTTGATCATGCCCAAGGGTCTAGAGTAGACCAGGCTCAAGAAGGGATGGACTCCCACCAGCAAATTACATGGGAAGCTTAATAGGCCAACACAAACTAGACACAAGGTTTCACTTCTGGTGGAGGGTATCTATGTGCCTTTGCTTAGGCTAGAATACCCAGGCCTATAAAGCCCTCCTCCCCTCTTACCCCCACCCTCCCCCTACCATTTGCTAGTATTAATTACCAGGAGGCTGATCTGGGGAGGATGGGGAGGAGGCAGGTCCCTTGCCTGCCCCAGCAGGTAGCGTCTGCCCCCTCAGCCCATGTGCACATGAATATGCAGTCAATCTGCTTCTCTGACCACACTTTTTTTTTTTTAATTTTTTTTTCAACATTTATTTATTTTTGGGACAGAGAGAGACAGAGCATGAACGGGGGAGGGGCAGAGAGAGAGGGAGACACAGAATCGGAAACAGGAAACAGGCTCCAGGCTCTGAGCCATCAGCCCAGAGCCTGACGCGGGGCTCGAACTCACGGACCGCGAGATCGTGACCTGGCTGAAGTCGGACGCTTAACCGACTGCGCCACCCAGGCGCCCCTGACCACACTTTTTTTCAAGACCACATTGACTCTTCCCACACTGACTTTTCCCACTGAAAGCCAATTTTAGAACTTCCTAAAACTTATAATAATAAGTAAGTATTGGGCCCTTCTTAGATCCAATTAATTATTCACTTAATTTTAAATTACTGGGCCTATCTGGCTACCTCCTACTCACCCTTCAGGCCTTAGGTGCCCTCCCTGGCCTCCCAGTTCTGATCAGCTGTTTTCCTCTGCCCTCCTCCACTTCTAGAATAGCCTCTCCATTGCACTTACTTCCCTGGGCTGGCATTGCCTGCCTGCATCACAGTTCCCACCGAGACTATGCACCTTCATGAGACGGGACCATATACTTCCTCTTCTTCGTCCCTGGCTGGCATGGGACTAGTTGGGGTGGATGGAGGAGCATGTGCTGGTGTACAATCAGGGCTGAGTTCACGTGAGGAAGAACCAAGCTTGTGTTGGCTCTTGCCTCCTAAGAGAAGTTTATCCTCTAAGCCCCCCTTGGCTGACGGTGCCTACCTCTGGGAGAAGAGGTCCCTGTAGGGGCTGCCGTGCTGCAGGGCGATCCCGTAGCCCTTGCTGCTGACGCTGTTGCCAATGACAGTCACAGAGCAGTCATCATCTGTTAGGGCTGCGTACTCCACCACTGCCACATCCCACAAAAAGGCGTAGTTCCCCTTCTTTGCCTGAAAGACCAAAATCACCATGGAGTCAGGTAGGCCTGTATCAGTTTGGAGCACCGAGTAGCTCAGTGATGAAATTTGAAGGACCCTCCAATGCGATCCCCTGCCCACAAGCCAGCACAGCAAGCCACTGGCTTGCCACTCGCTGTGTTTAGACACAAAAGGCTGTGATGCTGTCTCCAGTATGCTCCAGGAAAGCACCCGTCACACAGAGAAGTAGAAAAGGTGAGTGGTAGGTGAGCTCTAAGGCTAGCCACCTGCTCACAATGGCAGGGACCTATTTCTCAGATTAGCAGGCTCACCTTCAAAAGTGCAGGAAGTCTGACCCAGGGAATTGAGATTTTCTGTTCAGAGATTTAGGGGGAGTGTAATAGTACCCAGTTAGTATTTCTACTTAGAACCTGGCTGAGCCCTGCTTAGGGTGAATGCAGAAGATGGCCCTAGATTTAGTGCCCTGAGTGGCTATGGCTTAATATCTAAGTCATAAAAAAAATCTATATATAAGTCATGAACTTGAACTTGCTATGCATAGAGAAGAACCCATAAAGTCAGGGTCCTGATTATTATGGTGCCAGGTTGCGTTTCTGCCACGTGCCTTCTACTGCCCACACAAGAGTGTCCCCACACATACAAACATGCACAAACACATACATACATGCACAGACACACAGGCACACAAGCAAGAGTGCACACACACACACACACACACAGCCACACACACACAGGAGGTTTCTATATCAATGCAGTGGTTGCAGATTATTTCATAAGGAATTTGCCCGTGGCCACGCTGAAGTCCCACCCCATCACACCCATCCACAGCAGACCTTCAGTTATATCCTGAGCCTTAACTCTGACTTTGCCTGGAACTTGGACACTCAGGGGAAATGTGAGCTGCTCTGCTTTTTGGAAGGAGATGCAAACTAGACATTGTCACTTGGCCAGCTTAAAATAGAGTATAATGTTCTTAATGTAGCCAAGTGCCTGGTTTTTATTCTAGAGTGAGCGCACAGTTGTCTCTTTGCCACTTCTTCCCTCTTACCACAACTCACACTGGGTGCTGTAAGACCTCAGTCTGGGCTTGGTGGCAGGCCTGAAAGATCACAGACAAGAGATCAAGCTGGCACGCTACAAGTTAGGTGGCATCATCATGGGCATTGTGCTGATCTCTTGCTTCAGGTGAGTCTTCATGTCCACTGAGACTTTCCAAAGAGTGTTATTGTTACTTAGGTGAAGGTAGTCAAGATTTTACTTCTTTTAGGACCCAAAGTGCCCGTGGGCCAAAATGGCTCATTTTTTCTTCAGAAGTTTTCCATCAAAAGGATTTGTGAGCAGAGCATGGCGCCCCCTGGCACTAAGAGGCTGCTCCTGGCCATTCAACAATTTTTCCCAAAGACCTTGTAAGAAATGACACATGCACCTGTGCCACCCAGGGACTTGTACCTCCGGGAGCAATCCAAATATTACATCAAAGCTGCATTCCATGGCCAAGCCAATTTCAGAAGTCCCTAAAGGACTTTGACCCAGGTTGCAAAATTACACTCATTTCTCTCCTTCCACATGGGAAGATAACAGTCTTTGAAATTTTTTCCTGCTGGCAAACAAGTTTTCTCTTGAAAAGATATAAATTTTCAACCTCTTAGTATCCAAGTTTCTCAGCAAAATGTTGACTTATGACCTAATATTTGGCTTTGGTCTCACTTTGGAGCATTTCACATCCATGCTCGCAATTCAACATGACAATCAGACATGTTATTTGGACGATTTCAAAAGGGCATGTCATGTTGAAGGAAGAATTAAGATCAGGTTCGTTTCCACCTTTCAAGTGATGTTCCAAGAAGGAAAAGGAAATAGACTGGCTCAGATTGAGTGGAAACCAACTGACAAAAACCTGGTGCAGCCATTCTATGGGGGTACTTAGCTTCCTTCAAGCCACAAGTGTTTGTGGCTCCGGTTTGGGCTCAGTGACAGGTGAGTGCAGCTGCAAGAAGGAAGCATTTATTGTCTTGCTGGCCTAAGCTGAGAAGCCAGGAAACACATGGATAGGATGCTGACAATGTCTCAGCTGCAAATCCCTTAACCAGGAAGGCTGTCAAGAAAAGAGGGGAGAGTAGTTCTTTCTTGAAGTGGCGAGTCTTCCCATTTTTAAACAGACACTAAAGTTACTATTATGTTTATGTCTGCTTCAAGGAGCATGTGGCCAGTCCCTAATATACTTGACAATGCCTGAATGGGGGGCCTGGAGAGACTAATGTGCCCTATCTTGTTTGTGGACCACATCAGAGGCTCCAGATGCATTGGGCTCTAGCCTTACGAAAATACTCTCCATCCCCAACATCTCTGCCCCAATTCCTCAGCATCCCAGAGCTTCCTACATCCTCCTCTTAGCCCCATGCTGAGTAAAATGTAGTATCAGATCCCTGCCTGTGCCTCCCAAGTCTGTTAGGCTCCAGGGAAATTTTCTGGACCTTGTAGATATCTCCCCATCTTCCTGGTGTGTCACAGACCCTGTGTAACACAGAAGTCTTCTTAGGCCTGGCCATGCTCTCAGGAATATTCAGATGCCAACTATAAGAAGCCCAAACACACTACCCATCATGGTTATGTCCCCTTTATATAGACGTTCTTGTCTCCATGAAGAATGAGCTCCACACACACACCTGCCCCAAATTTGAAGACACGTTTCTCCTTAATAGGGCCCAAACCAGCTTTCCATGGTTTGTGGAAAACCACAATTTGTGGAAAACCACAATCTGTGCTGCTTATCCACAAATCTTGGTGTGTGTGTGTGTGTGTGTGTGTGTGTACACAGAAATATATGTATATGCATAAGCATATATATACACAAAATTAAGGTAGTATAAAACAATAGGATAGATACAGTATTATTTATTATTGTTCTGTACACATGTGAAATGTAATATGCCAAAAGATGGATAGGATTATTACATAACGGAGTGGTATTAGTGATTCTTAGGACAAGCTGGTTAAAGGTTTTTCTTTAATCTTGTTACACAATCTATGTTATCACACACTATACAGGCACCAAGTCTGATCTCCGTTCCCCTGTGTGCCCTTGCCCATCAATAGAACACAGAGGCCTGGCAGAGCTCTCCAATTTCCCGGCTATTACCCAAATACAGCCCTTATTTCCCTGGGCTGCATCTAAACATTTTGCTTTGTTTCATTCTCCCCTTTCCCTAAAAGGGAAAGAAAAGGCAATTGGTTTAAACATAAAAAATGAAAAGATGTGAAGATTCAGGGATAGAAGGAAAAGAACAGCGTTGATATTAGACAAAGTCAAAGGCATCTGAGCATCCATCCCCAGGAAGTCAGGATAGCAGCAGGTAGCAGGCCACCCCTGACATATCTCCCTGTAAGTACCTTAGCAAACAGGATCCAAGCCCTTCCCTGAAGTCCACTCTGTGCCCAGTCCACATGTACGCTGGAGTACAACGAATGGAAAGGGATGGAGATACGAGGGTGCCTGGCCCCAGAATTTAGAGCATGCTCCCTAACATTTGGGGGAATGTGATCAGCCTCTATGGCTGGAGGAAGGTTGGGCACAATAAACAAAGCCACGAGTGAGCTGGGATATTGGAGGACTCCCTCTCCATTGCTCCACACCAATAATAAAATGAGATTGCATTGCCTTTCATTGCACAGCTGATTCTGCCCTTCGCAGAACTCACTTGGAGCACAAACTTCCAGAGACAACAGCCTTCGAGGCAAGAACTTCATTATGCTCTTCTATTCCATTCTAACTGCTTTTGGAAAGGGGCAAGCAACCACATTGTTCCCCCAAACAAGAATGCTGGGACTGCAAACAGCGAACACAAATGTTATTGGAAAGAAAGTGCTGAAGGAAATCAGGTGTCTACAGTGCCAGCTACAGGGAAGGTGCAGAGCACCTGCTGGGTGCCGGGACTTTCAGAGCCCTGATTCCTTTGCCATCCCTGGTATAATTCTAAAGGGCAGAACATCCATCCCCTTTGACAGATGAAGGAGAAACAAAGTGAGTTGCCCCAAACAGACCCAGATCATGAAAGGCAGAGCCAGGTTAAGGTAAGCTAGCACTCTGGCTCCAAAGAAGGCTGTGCTGTCCCCTCTGCCCTGCTTGGACCCGTGAAGGGAGGGCTGGGGAAGTTGGTCCTGGTGTCCTTGACCTCTGAGCACTTCCCAGGGCAGTGCTGCTGGTGACAGAACACACTGAGATGGCAATGACTATCTTTCTCCAGCTTTGGAAACATGGTGGCTTGTGGAACTGCTGAACCCCTGTGAAATGGAGGTCACGGGCCACACTGTCTCTGGATGGGGTTGTCAGGATATCAGGGACTCCTTGGACACTTGATGCATCCTCATGTGCATTCACCATCTGGAGACACCTAGTGCCTCTCCCAGAGTCCACTTTCACCCAAAGCAGAGCTTGGCCCTCTCAGGTGTCCCAAGTCTTAGCTCCCATGGTCATGTTCATGAACTGGCAATGCATTGCCATGCACAGCCTGAACCCTGGCTACAGTGACACCTGCACCAAATTACAAGATGCACAGTGAAAACCCAGACCATCTGTGGAGAAAAGGACAATTTTACAGTCTGCCGGTAGGAATGTGGGCTGGCACGATATTTCTGGAATGGCAATTTGGTGGGGAGACTCAAACGCTCTTAAAATGTGCATATACAGCAATTCCACCCTTAGGGATCTATCCTAAGGAATTATTCAGTTTCTGAAAAGATGTTTGTACAAAGATTTTCAGAGTAACACTGTTTAAACTAGAAACAATTGGAAATAATCTAAATGTTCAAAACTTAAGAATCAACTGGGTAAATGACAGTATTAAATGATGGAATATTATATTACCATTACCATGGAGTCTTAAAGAGAGCAATGATCACTAAGGGAAACAATTGTCTGTGGCAAACAAGGGCTAGCCTAGATCTGGCTCCAACGGTATGGATTTGAATCCCAGCTCCACTGCTTTCTGACTGTGTGAGTGCAGGCAAGTTGCTTAACATCTCTGGGCCTCAGTTCTCATGGACGCAAAATGGTCCATTGCTCACAGAGTTCTGATGAGGATTAAATCCCTCGATAAATGTGACATGCTTAGAATCTTGCTTGGCATATAGTAGATGCTAAATACATGAGAACCAGTATTATGCTGTTTAGTGAAAAAGAATCTGTTACACCGGAGTATTTGCACTGTGATATCCTTTTTAAATCATCATGTAAAAATAATGTTTTTATGTTTATGAAGAAAGGAAACCAAGCACCAAATACCAACATGGTCATCTTGGGGTGATGCCACCATGGGTGACTTCTGTTGGTTTCTTTTAATCTACTGTGTTGCCCATGTTTTCTGCAGCTTGGCAAGCATCTCTCCTGTGACCGCACTGTCCCAGAGGGGAATTTTAGTGATTCGGCCCCCCTCCTGAGCACAGTGTAGTGAAAAGAGAAGAGTTGTAGACAAAGACAAGTGCAGGGCTACACCCCCAGCTCTTCAAGGAACCAACAATCTTGGGGACCAATAATTGTTTCCTAGAGAGCTATTCTGACTGTGAAATTACAAGACACAATGCACTGTGCCTGGCAATAGTGAGGGCTCGATTCAAGCTCTCTCTCTTCCCTTCTGCAGTCCCCAGATTGATTCAGGAGACCAATCTGTCAGCTGTTATGGGAACATCTATCTTCCCACACACCCCCCCCCACATCCATTCCTCCACCTTGACCAAGTCAGCAACATGCTCTGTGGGAGTCTGTGGTGTGTGTATGGGTGTGTGTAAGTATGAGTACATAAATGTATGCAAATGTATGTGTGTGTGTGTGTGTGTGTGTGTGTGTGTGCATGCATAAGTACCACAGACCCCAGGGAAGCAGGAGAGAAGTAAACTCAGGTACCAAGTGCCTGGAGAACCACAAAGAGTTTTTTTTTTTTTTTTTTAATTTTTTTTCAACATTTATTTATTTTTGGGACAGAGAGAGACAGAGCATGAACGGGGGAGGGGCAGAGAGAGAGGGAGACACAGAATCGGAAACAGGCTCCAGGCTCTGAGCCATCAGCCCAGAGCCTGACGCGGGGCTCGAACTCACGGACCGCGAGATCGTGACCTGGCTGAAGTCGGACGCCCAACCGACTGCGCCACCCAGGCGCCCCCACAAAGAGTTTAAGATAAACAGACTAACAGCAGGTAAGGAGCCTACCTCTCCTGGTCTCTCAGAACAATGGACAGATCATCCAAAATGACATGCACATGTAGGGCAGACAATCAACAGGACTCTCAGAGGTGTTCACAAGCTAATCTCAGGTGGCTGTAAGGAAACCTGCCACCCATGAAGTGAGAGATAATGACCATTTACCTAGACCAGCCCCTAGAACAGGAAAAGCAGGAAAACCAGGGAAGGCTCCATGGGAGGGGGAAATGGCAATATAACACTCCCACAGTTAGTGCAATGGCTGCTCTTCTGAAGTGTCCACGGGGCACAAAGTCAATTTGGCTCCTGGCTTCAGACCAGAGTGAACAGGATGGAGCTGGACAATGAGATAACACAATCAAAGGGGCAGCAAGGCCATCTGGTACGGGGATGTCCTGAGTGTGTGTGTGTCTGTGGACATGAGTGCAGGTGTGAGGGCAAACACGCAGGTTTGTCATGGTGGTCGCAGTGAGGCTGCCCATTACCTGAGGGACAAGACTGGGATGAGGGAAATGTCATAAGGCTACAGCAGCAGAAAATGGCTCCTGATGGCCAGGCATTAGGCCTGCAAGATTTCTGCAATGATTGCCTGTCCCATCCTAGTATTCTTGTATCCTAGAGTAACAAAGTCAGTGGCAAGGAACTCACCAAGGGGTAGAGAAAATGGCAAGTAATTCCTCAAGCCACTAATGCCCTTACTCTTATATTGTCTTTTCTTTGATTCTTTAACTTCCTTTATAGAATTTTTAGTTCCATTTAATAAAGAGAAAGGCCTGGTATGTCAATGATAGCAAAGGTCTGGACACGGGCAGATCAGGCCTTCCTCTAGTGTTCTTGGCCAGTCACCTGAAATCTGAGCCTACATAACCTCATCTAGAAGGTAGAAATAGCAAGCCCACACAGGCTCATCATAGGAGGAGACAGCATGGAAAGTGTCTGATGCATAGAAGGAACTCAAACAATAAGACACTGTCCTCATGATCATGATAATCATCATCAGCATCATCCTTATAGCTTAAAGCTTGGACCCCCATCAGCCTGGTAAATTAGAAAGACTGTTAGCCTGGGTCACAGTCTTGGCCCGGTTACTGACTCACTACTGATTTGTAAATATGGAAGATGAGCCCAGATGGTCCTTCAGGTCTTCACCTGCTTTAACATCCTCAAAGTGTATGATGTAGACCAGTGGGTCTCAAAGTATGTTCCCTGGACCAGCAGTATCAGCATCACCGGAGAACTTAATAAGAAATGTAAATTCTCAGGTTTCATGTCAGATCGACTGAATAAGAGACTCTGGGAGTGGAGCTCAACCATCTAATAATCTCTCTAGGTGGTGCTGATGTGTGCTCAAGTTGAGAGATCCAACAATACAGACCTTTGTGTCCATTAATTTCTGACCCTCTCTTGAGAGCAGGTCTAGAAAGGGGGAGAGTATTAATGGTTCTAGGGTCTCGGGTTGGGGCACTAAATGGAGGAGCAGAAGTCATGGAGTCGAGAGACCAAGACTATTGAAAATAAACACTAAAGGAAAGTTACGTTTTATATCTTCTTCCTGCAAAGTGCTCTACTTGGGTCTTTCTCATACATTCTCTTCTTAGAAAGTTCAGAATAAACTTCTACAGCACAGACTGTGTCAATTTCCCAAGAGGATCAAGGCTCAAAAAGGACTATGCCCAAGACCACGGAATCAGCTATTGACAGAGATTGAATGTCTCTCCAGGTCTCCTGGACTGCAAATGGCCTTCCACTCTCCCGTATCAAAAGTTCAACATCTAAGTAGCCCCAAAGAGTCACACAGAGCCCCCTGAGCAGCTGTCTCTGGTATCATACTGATTTTTTTTTTCTCTTCTGCTACCAAATTCTTGCCAAGTTTTTGTTAATGATTTTCAGCCTCCAGCACCTGACTCTATGGAAGCTTTATGGTTGCATTCCCTTTTTGTACCTCTAACACTTTGGGACAGACAGTCTTATTTAGTGAATCAAGTATTGTCTTAGTGGAAAGAGGTTTCTCACATCTCCAAGGGAGATGGAGCTGGTTCAGTACAAAGGAAAGATAAAAGTCCTAACTTGGAAGAATCAATGGCTTCTTCCTCAAAGTCTAAAACTGCACACCATCAGCAAAACCAGGGGCCATAAACAACCTTCCCAGCAGGGCAAAGGGACACATTGATTTTCAATGATTTGTCAAAACTTTAAATTGTCCAAAGACCATGATAAACAACAATCTAATCTGAGTTCTTCCATGGGAAAGATTAAGAATGATCTAAAAGAAAGAGTAAATTGGTTTGCTTAGATACAAAATAGATTACAAAGAGAAAATACAGAATGAAAAATGTTATCCTGGGGAAGGGAAACGACTTAAGAATATATGAATTCAGGCAGCATAGAGGACAGGCATCCACGTGGTCAAACATTCTCTGAAGAAGCATAGGGATAGGGCCATGCAGCTACTCCCTGCGCATGCGTGAGTGCATGTGTTCACTCACATGCACACACACCCACACAAAGGAATGTAAGCCCCATGGCCATGCGTGTCCTGTTCATTGCCCTAGCATGATGTCTGGTATACAGTTGGTGCTGAATAAATACGTGTAAAGTGACTAATGAAGAACTGAAGGCATGAATGCAATGATATGGGGAAGCCTGGGGTCTTGAATCAAAGCAAGCTGGGCTGGATATGTCCTGAATGCCCCTCCAGATTGCTCCTTCACCCTTATCCATCCCGTTCTCTCCTCCACAGGCTGACCTTCCTGGACAAAGGCAGGAATGCCTATCAAAAGGCATCCCTGGGCCTCTGGCTAAGAGTCACTTTCTAAGATCCAGGTCTAAATCAAATATTAATACTAATAAAGCAACAATCATAACAGTAAGCACCACTTGTTCAAGTGCACGTTCTCAAACTTAAGAGGGCATGAGAATCATCTGGAGGGAATGTTAGAATACAGACAACTAGTCTCCACCCTGCTTCCCTCTCTCAACTTCTGATTTACTGGGTATAAGGAGGACTCAAAGATTTCATTTCTAACATGTCCCAGATGATGCTGACATTGCTGGTCCAAGGACCACACTTGGAGAATGACAGTGTTAAAAGACACCCTACAAGGCACTGCACGAAACCCTTACATCACCTCTAATCTTTATGATAACTCTGGGAAGACCCAGGAGTATTAATCCTGTATTTCAGAGGAGGTAACTTTGTCCGGGAATTATCTTGCGAAGGTCTCGCCTCTGGCACAAAAGGGATGTAAGAACCAAACCCGGTTTTTGTTAACTCAAACCCCTCACTCTCCTCGCCTCATTCATGCTGCTTTAACTGAGCACTTGACTTCTTGGAGACAAAGTTCAAACGAGACCCATGAAACCACACCCTGAGGCCAAGGTGACTTTGACATCTGCGGCCACTTTCCCCCCTCTCTGTTTCTTTAGCCATAAAAGGTTGTTGGGGACTAGCAACTCAGACTGTGCCAGAAGGAGAAAAAAGTAGTAAAATTGTGTGTGATCACAATTAATATTAAAGACTACCCCTGAAACTGTTGGGAGGCCATCTCTGTGGGTTTAATGTTGAAGAGTCTCATTTGCTAACCCCATTTGCGGCTTAAGTATTCCTTTATGGCCTTTGCTGAAATGTCAGCCTTGAGAGAAAAACCTCACACAATAGTCTGAAAGCACTTTGAGGAGCTACGAAAGAGGTCACATTCTGACCAAAAAGATTGAAATGGAGTCCTATCTCTCACAGAACAAACTCAGCTCTACCTGGCAGGATGTACAGCTTTGTAAAGTCAAAGAATCAGAAAGATTCACTACCAGAGGGGACTGGCGGGGGCACTGGGTGAATAGGAGCCTGCCACATGGCCCAGGGACAACCAGCCCTTACTAGAAAGCACTGTGATCACTTCTCATCACTTCTCGCATAACTAAGCTGAGGTCTGAGATATGGGCTGTACAGAATGAATCCAAGACCTCTTCCATATGAGGATTCTTCAAATACTAGAGATAGCCAATTTCACAGCTCAGGGTTTTCTTTACCAGGCTCCACACCATTTCTGGTTCCTTTATCTGATTCTTGAGAGGCATGATCTTCAGGGCTTTTACTGCTCTCATTACTGT
This sequence comes from Leopardus geoffroyi, assembly GCF_018350155.1. Lineage (NCBI taxonomy): Eukaryota > Metazoa > Chordata > Mammalia > Carnivora > Felidae > Leopardus > Leopardus geoffroyi. The sequence goes on from NC_059334.1 coordinate 44,414,576, forward strand.
CCCTGATTTAAGGTCATCTACCCCTCATCACTCTCTCTCTGTCCATCTCTGTGTTTGTGTGTGTATGCTCTCTCTCACACACACTAAAATTTTAAAATGTCAGGTTCAAAGCCAATCTTAATACCTTTATATTGGAAGGTAAAGAGACGCCTCATTAGAGCTACCCATCCCAGGGGAAACCACTACTTCTACCCAAATAGGTTTTATATTATTGATGATGCTAGGGATGATGTGATGGTAATAACAGTAGTAACAATAATGAACTTGTGGATGGTAGAAAGAGTCTGATAATCTCTTGACAAACTGTTTAACCTTTTTTGTGTTTTGCATTCCTCATTTGCAAAATGAAAATATCACAAAACGCCATCAATGGTGAAGACAGAGTACATAAGCACCATGCCACATGGAATAGTTTCTTTATAACTGTTATTTTCTTTCCTCCCTTTCTCCCTTTGTTTCTGCACAAACAACATTATACCAACAGAGCGGAAATAAAAATAAGCTAAACAAAAATTGCCAATGATCTGGCTGATGCAATAAATCAAAATTGTTTTCATTAGCAATCGCTTCTTGATTTGGAATCAAATAACAAAACAATTCAAAATGTAAAAAAAAAACTTAAATATAAAACCCAGAGCAATAATACTCAGCGGAACAAACAGAATGGAATCAGCCCACATTTACAGCCAGCACGAAGGTGAAGTGCATCAGACCTGGGTACAAAGCAAATTACGGGGCAGAGCAAATCTGAAAAATAAAATCAGATTTAAGGGGAGTGAACATCCTCCCACCCTCTAATGAGGAGCTTGAAAATAATCAAAGTTAGCATGATGGCACAGATATTGGTTTGATTCCAGAGCTTACCCTACCAAATTATTAAAACTGCAAAAGAAAGTAATTGAAGAATTCATAACGAGATTTGCTTGGCAATGCTCAAAACCCAAAGCAAAGTAATTTAATAAGGGAGGCACACTGGGGGCTTTCCTTGATCTTTGGACTGTATTATCCCAAACCAATCATCATCAAACAGAATTAAGCAGCAGGGTGTTATGAAGGGGCCAACTTAGTCAATTGTATAGGAACCTGCTCCAGGAGACTGACTAAGTCCCGCTGCCCTCTGTGCCCCTCCTCACCCCCTTCCTGCCCTCTCTGCAACTGGGTACCAGCAATCCTCCTCATGTATGTTGAAGAAAGATGCACATGTCTACATTTCTGCACACTCTCATTTGTTACTCATCGAACATTTGTTTGATTTAAAAAGGATAAAAGGCTATGGATGTCCATGTGCTTTGCTGCTATGCCTACCTCTGCTCTAGGCCCTGGGAACAGACGAATGAATAAGAGACAGCCCTGACTCTAAGGAGCCTCTGAGTCTAGCGGGGGATATGACAAAGCAGGGCACTAAGGATGGGGTGGCATCTGATGAAGCTGTGCTCTAGTATGCACAATGTGATAAGGAAGCCCCTGGCCCTGCCTGGAGGAAGGAGGAGCTGGGGGGTGGGGTGGAGGGCCAGGGACTCAGGAAGAGTGAATGCTTCTGCTAAGGCTGGAGGAATAACTAGGAACCAGCCTGGCCAGCCAAGAAAGGGAATGATGTTCCAAGCATCAAGTACCATGGTGGTGTACCAGGGAAGGGAGAGAGACAGGAAGTGCTCGGGTTTCCAGGTGAGTGGAAGGCAGGAGCTAGTTTTACTCTGATCATGCTTCTCCTTCCATTTCTGCAAGATGCCACAGATAAGGATACAGGTGCTGGAGTGAGAAAAATACTGAGCTCAAATCCTGGGTACCAAACTGACTCAAGACTGATTTTCAGGAAGTGCCTTGCCCTCGCCAAACTTTAGTTTTCTCATTAATAAACAGGTTGTGTTGAAGAACAAGTGAGCTAAAGCATGGCAGAAACTTAACACCACACCTGAGTCATCCTAAGTCTCTCTAATGGTAGCCATCATGGTTATATTAATCTCTGGATTAACATTGACCCCAGACCCAATGTTAGGAAGGAAATCCCTGGGTAAAGTAAGAAAGGAAACAAAACTCTTTTATTTTATAAATAACATATGTGCAAAATAAGCCTTTGCCTTCATTTTGACCTTACATCAATTCTAACTCAATTTTAGGAGGAAAGTATCAAGCCCACTTTTATATATTAACCAAACTCAGCAATAGTAAATGAGTTAATGTATGAATGAATGCATGAATGAATAAGAAACAAAATACTTCAAATAATAAATTGTTGCAGAAATAACACATCTTGGAAGGGGTTTATATGTGTATCAATCTGATTATTAAATAAAGGTAGATGTCTAAGCATGATCTTAAGTCTAAGCAGGATCTTAATTTTCTCAAACCCACCAAAATATATGGATCATTGATGGCAATACCTCATGTGTACCAAGAGTGTGTGTGGGGGGAATGAGTTGAAAGGGAAATGATTTCTTCTTCATTTGAGTTCCCAGAGATAATAAAGCAAAATAAAGCAAAAATACATATGTACCTATATAAAAAGAAAGGGGAAAAAATCACAATAGAGAACATGAGAAAAATAGAAAAATACCAATTTGTAAAAAGATTCTTCCTACCAAAGACAAATCCACAAGGATTTGATGGGGGAAAAAATGTGAAACCTGAGTATTCTTTTGATTCCAAGTATAAGAATGTAATTCAAAGTTTTACTTTTGGCAATACTCAGCAATATTTTTTCAAGAGCTTTCAATGTTTATATCCTTTTTTAATAATGTAATTCTAGGGGCGCCTGGGTGGCGCAGTCGGTTAAGCGTCCGACTTCAGCCAGGTCACGATCTCGCGGTCCGTGAGTTCGAGCCCCGCATCGGGCTCTGGGCTGATGGCTCGGAGCCTGGAGCCTGTTTCCGATTCTGTGTCTCCCTCTCTCTCTGCCGCTCCCCCGTTCATGCTCTGTCTCTCTCTGTCCCAAAAAAATAAATAAACGTTGAAAAAAAATTTAAAAAAAAAATGTAATTCTACTTTTGAGAATTTGACCTGAAGGGATAAATGTAGTAACTGAAAAAACATTTTACATGAAGGTGTTCATTATAATGCTATTTATATTTGTGAAAAATTAGAAATGGCCCAAATGACAGTCAAGAAGAAAATGTTTAAATAAGTTATTTTACATCTATTTGATGAAATATTAATTTGCCACTAAAATAATTTTTATAAAGTTTTATAACAATATTAGAAAAACAGGATAAAATATATTTTCTAAAACATCATAATTATATACAATTTTTGTACAGATTCAAAAAAGACAGAAATGTACACAAGAATTCCTGGAGCCTTACTTAGGTGATGAGAAAAGTTTGGTTGGTTCTTTTCTGCTTATTTTTAAAAACATTCTAAGCTTTTCTTAATGGTGATATATTACATTCAAATTATAAATGTATATTTATATATAAGATTTCCTTCTAAAGCCTCATTACTTTAAATGTTGGCATGGATTGGAGGATATTTAACTTTAGTGCACTTGGAGTTGGGTTGGGCCACAGAGTTAAAGCAGATGAATGAAGAAGGCTCAGGTATATTGCATGGCCAAGACAGTTAGGACTAAGGCTGAGACCCCAGGAGGGGGTTCTTTAGACAGCAACTGTTCAGCAGGGAAAACACCACTGCCTTCATTCTCCTACAAGGAAACTATACATTCAGTAGAAATAAAAATGCACTTCGTTTACATGGCATTTAACTGTCTTTTTTGCCTCTCTGGTTTTCCTTCTTTTTCCGTGTATTTAATTTTCTGCTAACCAATTTTCTCTCACGTTCTCACACTTGTATTGTCAAAACTGAAAAGGAATTGAGGCGTTTGGATTGCAAAATGTGTGTTCACAACAGGACTACCTTAGGAAGCTTTCCTCAACTTCACTAAACAGAATACATCCCTGCTTTCTGTCCCCATAGCCTTTCCCACATTAAATCACAGCCATTTGCTGTCCTCCAGAACTCAATAGGGATACCTTAAAGAAAAAGACTAAAAGTCTCACACTTCATATTTTGAGCTTAATGAAAATGCAATACATAAATACCATGGGATGCAGCTAAAACAGTGAGCAGAGGCAAATTTACAGTTTTAAATGTTTATATTAGGAAAGAAAATGAGCAAAATTCAATGGTCTGAGTCTCAACATTAAAAAGCAAAAAGAAGTAAGAGCAAATTAAAACCAAAGTGAATAGAGGAAAATAATTTTTTTTAATTAAACAAATTTTTATTTTAGAGAGAGAGGGAGAGAACACAAGCAGGGGAGGGGCCAAAGGGGAGTGAGAGAGAATCTTAAGCAGGCTCCACGCTCAGCACAGAGCCCAATGTGGGGCTTGATCCCACAACCCTGGGATCATGACCTGAGCCAAAATCAAGAGTCAGACGTTCAACCGACTGAGCCACTCAGGCACCATTAGAAGAAAAAAAAACTTAAAAAAAAATCTGAAGTCAATAAACCATAACAACAGAGAAAATTCAATAAAGTCAAATTTGGTGTTTTGAAAGGAAAAACTATGTTTGTGGATTAGAGGAGCCAATATTGTGAAGATATCAATTTTCCTCCAAGTGATCTATAGATTCAGTGCCATAGCTATCAAAATCTCAGGCATTTTTGAAGAAATTTGACAAGATGATTCTAAAGTTTAAGTGGAAATGGAAAGGATCTATGAATACTCTTGTAAGAGAAAAGGTTGCAGGACTTATACTACCTGATTTAAGGAGTTATTAGAATTATTATAAAGCTACTGTAATCAAAACATTTTTGTATCAGCATAAGAATAGATATATAGATCAATGGAACAGAATAAAGAATCCAGAAATAGGCCAACAAATATATGGCCAGTTGATTTTCAGTCAACACATCTATTTGTTAAGTAAACACACACTTTGTTTTTGTCTTTTAGATAAATGCTAGGTCAACGGGACGCATATATGGGGAGGAAAAGTGGACCTGGACCACTTCTTTATTCCACACACAAAAAACTACCTTGAGATGCAACATAAATGTAAAACACAAATATATGACATAAATGTAAAAACTAGAAGAAAACATGCAACTTTAAGGTAGGAAACTTTCTCAGACTAGAAACCAGAAGCATTAAACCATGAAACAAAAAGCCCTGCTCTATGGGGTTTTATCAGAATTTTAAAATTCTATTCCTTGGGGTGCCTGGGTGGCTCAGTCAGTTAAGCATCCAACTCTTGATTTTGGCTCAGGTCATGATCTCATGGTTTGTAAGAGAGAGCCCTGCATCAGGCTCCATGCTGAGCATGGGGACTGCTTGGGATTTTCTCTCTCTCCCTCTCTCTCTCTGCTCCCCTCAAAATAAATAAATAAATAAATATTTTTAAAAAAATCCTATTCCTTAAAAAACACCATTAAAAAAGTGAATGGGTAAGTTACAGACTGGAACTTGATATTTGATCCTTAGTATTTGATCAAGGACTTACATCTAGAATATATTGAAAACTCATCTAAATCTATAATGAAAAGATGCAGTGCCCAGTAAAAATTGACAAAGACTCCCTGAAAGAAGCTTGAGCATACACTCCCTGAAAGAAGCTATGTGGATGGCCAATAAGCACGTGAAAGAGTGCCAGATACCATTAGCCATCATAAGAATGCCAATTAAAGGATGGAATACCCTTCACCAAGTCCACATTTTTTCCATAAGCATCTTTGCTATAGATGTCTTTGTTGCAAGCATTTCTGCCACATAACTAGTTGGTCATGAGTCACTTTTGCCATAAAAGATAAAAGAATGAAAAAGAAAAGAGGGGCATTAAAAAGCACACAATGAAACATGAAAAAAATAAAATTATTAAACAGATCCCAATTTTCCAAAAACTACGGTGCATATTTGCAACTGAGCTTTGCATTGCATTGTGAGAGCCTTTTGCACTGTTGTTTGTTCTTGGCATATTGACACATGTCCACTGATAGATGCTTCAAACTTCTATGGAAAATGTGATAGGCCAATGCTGTAATGCATTTGTAACTAAATTTTGTCATTGTTTTAACTGATCTGTCATCATTTTCTAGTGTAGTCTAGTGTGCAATCTGGCTTTGCCACTCTCTTATTTCACACTACCAGTAAGTTTTATCACTTTACTTTCTATCAAGTCAACATACAGAGTTGTCATCATCCTCTATTTTAAGACCACCATCTCTATGTGTTACTGCATAGACCACTTTGAGGGCTAGCTGGGATTTATATAGATCATTATGAGGACTAGCTAAGATTTATATAATATAAAAATGGAAAATTTTTCAATGGAGAAATGAAAGCGGACTGTCAACTGGTTATTTTATCTTTTATGTCAAAATTGCCTGATGGCCAATTAGTTATTCAGCCAAAATGTTTGCAGTGAAAATTCTTGCAGCCAGATGCCTGCAGCAGAACTACCTCGGACCATCCTTCACACCTACTAAATTGTCTACAGTCAAAAAGGCTACAACACCAAATGCTGGTTAGGATGTACAGCAACTGGAGCTTACAAGTATAGAAGTCAGGTATTACTAGTGGGAGCAGAAAATAGAATAACCACGTTGGACATGGTTAGGCAGTTCCTTACAGAGGTAAACACACATCTGCTCCATGATCCAGGAATTCTACTCTTTTGTATTTGGTAAAGAAAGATGGAAACATTTCTCTACAAAAATCTCTGTATAAAAACGATCATACAGTCTCATTCCTATTAGCCCCAAATTGGCAATGTATGTCAGCTGAAGGATGAACAAATACAATGAGGTTTGTTCATACAATGGAATACTATTCAAAACGAAGAAAGAAAAAGAAGTAGCCAGAATTGCACAGTTAAACCTCACTGCTGCTTCACTGCGGAAAGAAACTGAACACAAATACACACATTGTACACTATTCTGTTTATATAAATTACAAGAACAGGTAAATTTAATCTGTGTTACCAGAAAGTTGTAAGTAGTTGCTTCTGGGGGTAGGGAGAAGTATCCAGAAAGTGACACGAGGAAACTTCCCCAGGTGATGGAGAGTTTCTATAGCTTCTTTTGGGTGGTGATTACACAGTTGTATACAATTGTCTAAACCCATGAAACAAACACTTAGCATGTCTGCATTTTACTGTATGTCTTGTTAGAAGACTACATTCTATTTGTCTTTGTATTTTTATTATCTTCTTTTCCTAACATACAGTTTGCTGAGGTCTACTGAATGTCAACCTTATGCTTCCATGACAGACACTTTCTGCTGTATGAGTTGGTAAGCTCACAGCTAATCTGGGCAGGCTCTTCTCAGTCTCACAGACAGCTCCAAGAGGTGAATTCACTTGACCAAAGGCAAGCCACAGATTCAATTAAGTCAAAAGTGGAACTTAAATTCACCTCTCCAAACTTCTAGGCAGAAGCTATTCAAACTACATTTCTTGAACGGATGAATAAGTGAATAAATGAATGAATAAAGAGACTACCCAACTTGAAAAACGGATATAGTGCCTTTTGAGCAAGTATAAAAGCTATAGAGATGACTAGTTATCCAGTGTGAGTGTCTCAGAAGGAAGAGGCATAAAGAATCCCTGGTCTACATTGACTCGGAAGCAGAGAAAGAACAAAATATGTGTCTTAGAGTATGCCTATAAGACCCATGGCTGCTGCGGAGAGTATGTTGTTCCTTTCATTACACAGGGCTACCTAGTTTGTACCAATCCCTTTACCAGGAGTCAGACCTGCATCGAGAGTTCCTTTCATCAACTTGACCAAAACTTACTGATCACTGCACCTAGCATCTCCCAAATACAAAGGAGTATCATTCCTTAGAAACTTCTTTCCCCTCCTCAGTAGGAACTTCCAGCATGCCATGGAACCAGGATGCTTCCTCACTTTGCTCCCTCCAAATGAAGAGCACTGTGGGCCACCAAAGTTCCTTGACCTCCCCTGGAATGCTGCAGTCTTTCTGGAGACCTCAAGAAGGACTTTCCTGTCACCCTGTCCTTTTCTTCCATGGGGTACAGTCCCTGACATTGAGCAGGGAGTACGTGCAATGGGAGAAGCCCTTGTCATAGAGCAGTGAGCAAGGTGAAGGGATAAGATTCAGGTGCTGATGGGTGATACCCAATCTGGTCCAGGGTAAGCATTAGATCAGCATGGAAATAAATAAGATTTGTGGGCCTTTTTCTTCCTGAATTTGCATTCACACTTTATGACCTCAACGATATTTACTGAGTGGAAAAAACCACCTTCTGTTACAACTGCTGGACTCAAAAGCTACTTCCCTCTGAAAAATACTATCTCTAGCCACAGGGTCTGAAACAAGCTACTTGTCTATCTATTCAAAGAGCTCGATGAGCAGTGAAGATTGACATTTGAACCATAAACACTGTATTCTATTTGACAGTGTTATTAAATATTAGGTCTGATTTATGGAAAGGCTTAAGAAATTGACAGTCCAGGTCAGCCCTGGCTCTGCACCGAAATTGGGTTATGCTGGATGTTACTTGATAGTGTTGATCAAACTAAAGGAAAAAAAAATCCACTAACAACATTCAAGTCTGATTTCATGTGACAAAGTTATTACCATATAAATTTGAACCACTTGTTAGCCCAATTCTGCATCTCAAAATTTCTCTAATTGATATTCTTAGTAGTTTGGAAATCAAAAGATAAATCCAGAGACTTAGAAAACCTTTGCTAGGGCTTGGAAGGACAGTAAGGCTTTTAAAAATGAATGTCAGGTAAACGTCTTGTTACTTTAGTGTAAAAGAGGAAGGGAAATAAAAGCATGAGTAAAGAGTATGCAAGGGGAAGAGACACACTGAGATACAGAAATGGGAATGTCACCCCGTGGGAAGAGGCAAGGTTGGAGTGAGTCTTGGCTTGGATTGTGCCATGGCTTACTCAGGTCCGTGTGACTTTGAGCAAGCCACTTCACCCCTCTGTGAGGGGGATCCCTCAGGTCCCATTTCTACACGATGTAGATAATGATAATCAAGTTCTGTTTATGACGAGAAGAATTGTATATGTAGATCCTCTGGCACAGTGCCTGAAACACAGAGACTGCTCAACAGATTTCCGGGGAGACTAGGCCAGGCCAAGAGCAGAGCTGGGTCCTGGTGGAGTGAGGGAGAAGTCCCTGGGCCACCAGAGTTAGACCTGAAGAGGACAAGAAAGGACAGTGTGTAGGCAGATGACACACCACTAGATGGTATAGAGATAAGAGGATATATTACTAGATATGCCTACGTGCAACTGGGTGGCCTAGAGCTAGGTGATGTGTTACCGCATGTGCCTATGGGCTGTTAGATGATGGACAGCTAACAGATGGTCTCCTTACTTGCTGTGCTCATGCACTCTTAGATGATATAGAGCCATATAATGAGTACCTGGATATGTGTATGTGCTTTTAGATGACATAGACCTAGGGGTGGTATCCCTGACACACCTGTTACTCTAGACCAGGGGTCCTCAAACCTGTTCTGTAAAGGACCACATCATATCTATTTTAGGCTTTGGAGATGATATGGTCTCTGTTACAACTACTCAACTCTGTTGAAGTAGTAGGAAAGACACCACAGATAGTTTGTAAATGAAAGAACGTGTCTGTGTCCCAATAAAACTTCATTTACAAAAATAGGCAGTGGGCAAGATTTAGCCCATGGACTGTAATGTTGCTGACATCTGGTCTACTCTTTGCTCAGGTCTGACAGGAGCAGGTGGCTGAGAAAAATGAAGGCAGCTTCTTTCCTCTTGAGGACCAGCAGGGTTGCTTTCCTAAGAGAAGGCTATTAAGAGACAAGCCTGAAAGGGACCCTGGAGTTATTTTCCTTACCCCTCCCATCGAGAAGTCCATGGAGGGTAACCAACTGATAGTACTGATGGCACCAACTACATTTCAGATTTATGTGTCTCTGCTCAGTCAAACAGTAAACAGATGACTCATTTAGGGACAACCCAGTATTTATTGGGACTTACTGGGTGCCAGGCAGGTCTGTTATAAAAACTGTATGCTGTGGGTTCTTAGTAAATAAATAAAACTTCCTTCCCCTTACAAATCCCTTCCTGTTCTCTCCACCAGGGCCTGGAAAGGGCTGCCCCTCCTTGTCTGAGTGGCCACCAGCATGAAGGAAAGGGTCACAGAGGTGGGGCAACCATGACATAATCCCTTTCCCTGGTTCTGATACTGTGGAAAAGTAATCACCTCTTGCTAAGCAATTTCCCACCTAAATTGGTTTCAAGTCATTAAAATCTGCAGCATTCCCAAGGAAAAAATAATCGCAGCTCTCTGAGGTTACCCTCCACACCAAGCTCCTTGACTTTAGTAGCAATTAGACATCACTCCACTACCAAGTACTCTCCAGAAATGGAGCCAGAGCCACCAAAGAGTAACTGGAAATTACAAGTGAGGTCATCCTCCCTTTGCTTAAGGAGTTTCTGGCAATGTCCCTTGGGGGTATCCCCTCCTCACCTTTACCAGGCTGCCTGTGCTGCACAGAAGCAGGCTCTCCTTGGCTGGATTTCTCCTTATAGCTCCTGAATTCAGGACATGAACCTCACTTGGGACATGGTCATCCCCAGCCTGGTCTGCAGCAGGTGGGTGGGATTCACAAGGTTTCCAAAGCTGTAGCCTGGGGTTGGGGGTGGGGTGGGGCTTGAGGGGCAGCTCCATAGGGACAAGAGATGGGAAGAGATTCAGACAAGCATTGAGGTGCAGGAGCCCCCCAAACAGGCACATGAAGAGGACCTGAGAGCAAATCTGAGCTCTCCTTCCAGTAAAAAATGCAGCACACTCCATTTTCTGACAATACCATAAACTTACTTTTATGACACTAGTTATAAAACCCTTAACATTTGTCTAGTGCTGGCAGTTCAGTTTTTTCTTAAAGATCCAAATGCAAGAGAGAGATTTGTGACCCCAAAGCTGGTTTGGGGTTTATAAAATGAAGGTGTCATAAAAGTAACACATCCTATGTACTGGAAAAAGATTAGATTCTGTGCCACGAAGCTATAGGCATTTATAAGGCATCCTTTATTTGCATCTTCCACTACTCACATTTTTTTACATTGTTTTATTCATGAGATAAGACCCTAAATATTACCAGAGGGTGAATGATTTCCAAAGTGCCAGCAATGGGCTAGGGGTAAGTAGGATGACAAGTAAATATTTCCCTGATGACCCATCTCCAGATTTATCACCCTCCAGAGGGCTCTATGGTGGTGTTTGCTGTCTTATGGCACACCGGGAACAATACTAGGCAGGTTTGGAGGCTTGCAGAGACAAAAGGGCCTGACATCTGTGGGAGCCAAACTCTCCCTGGCTTGGTCAGGACTCACTCATTTGGAAGGGAAGGGAGGTGCACAAACTAGGATTAATCACCTGAACCCTTGGGTCAGGACACCCATCCTTTTGTCCAGGAATGACCCCCTTTTTAATTACCTCATTAGTTATTTATTATAATGAGAAATGAAAAAAAAATTTAAAAACCCCGTGAATCTAAAGCTAACGCTGACCTTGACTTGCGATTCAATCATTTGCTTTTCTCCTCCCTGTTGCTCTGCCTCTCCCATGTATTTGAGCCACTATCATGAATTCTGTATTTTATCATTACTTTCGATGTGTGTATGCGTGTGTTTTATACATTTTACATGGGTATTAAGTCGTATGTTGCTTTCTATTCATTGATCCATATGAAACTGCCTTGAACGCTTTTTCTGACTCAATGTTATTCTGCTAAGATTCATCCATGCTATTACATGAAGCTGTAGTCCATTCATTTCATTGCAGGTCATATTTTTTTTATCTTGGTAAAGCTCATTTGGATGGTTTCCAGGGTTCTGACTATAAGCAATGCTACCCTGACCTTTCTCACTTCTGAAGTGCAGGCAGGAGTTTCCTTTGGGTAGATACACAGGCGTGGTATCACTGGGTCATAGGGTATGTGGATGTTCTGTTTTATAAGAGAATAACAAACTCATTTCCAAAGTGGTTGTACTGGGTACACTCCCACCAGCAATTAACCACCTGTTACTCCCGTCCTCTCCACCACCTCTCATTTTATACAGGTCTAATTGGTGTAAAATGATATACCTTTATGTTCTTGATTTGCATATCCTAGACCACTAATGATTTTGAATATCTCCTCCTATAATTACTGGCCATATGCATTCCCTCTTCTGTGAAAGGCCTGTGTAAGTCCTATGCCCATTTTTCTGTTAAGCTGTTTGAATTTTTCTTACTTTTATAAAAGTTCTTCCTCTCATCTTGATATTAATCCTACATTGGTGATAACACGTTGTAAATATCCTCTCCCAGTGTGCGACTTGTCTTTTTATTTTCTTTAAAGTGTCTTACGACAAATGGAAGTTTAATAAAGTCAAAAGTAGCCATCTTTTCTAAGAAGTACTTTTTGTAGCACTGTTGCAATGAATCTTCATAAAAATGCTATATGGATGGGAGTATTGACTGTCTATGAGAGACAAAGAAAGCAGAGAGCGGAAACTCAAAGGCCATTTGGCCCAGGCCTACATTCATAAAAAGCCTTAAGTCAACCTTGTATTCATTACTTCCAAATGAGGTCACCTACAACCACAGAGAGTCACTTATTAGGGATGAAGGAAGACCTGGCAGCTCGAGGTTAGAGTGCCATCCTTTGTAAATCACTAAAAACAAAGAGATTTTAATAAATCTCGTAAGCATGGGGATAGCATATTTACATTGCAGCCTATTATTTTTGTTAAGGTATCACTTGGTTCAACGTAAACATTCAAAATTTACCATAACATATAATTTTGAAAATTTTACCTTTTAAAAAAATTTTTTTAAAATGTTTTTATTTATTTTTGAAGGAGAGAGAGACAGAGCATAAGTGGAGGAGGAGCAGAGAAAGAGGGAGACACAGAATCCGAAGCAGGCTCCAGGCTCCGAGCTGTCAGTACAGAGCCCGACGTGGGGCTCGAACTCACAAACCGTGAGATCATGACCTGAGCCAAAGTCAGATGCGTAACTAACTGAGCCACCCAGGCACCCCTGAATATTTTACCTTTCTAAGGAGACCTCCAAAGGGCCTCTCTCAACTCTGAGAGGTTCCAGACAGGAAGAGCAGTGTGCTCCATTTCACATAGTTGGTTAGTACAGAGCTGGCATTCACACCCAAGTGTGTCAGGCTTCAGAGCCCAGATGCTTTCTACTGTTTCACGTGGCTACATGACAAGGAGAAGCCATCATGAGCTAACTGTTCTGTGAGAACAGAAGGGAGAAGAGGAGATGTTGAGGCAGGGTGGAATGCCCGTCTGCTCAGAGGTGGGAGTCCTAGCCACAGTGCACGTCTTTCTTACACCATTCACCAGGGACCTCCGGGACAGTAGGCACCGCATGTGAGGGTCACTGGATAGCAGGACACTACCACCAGTAGCATCCTTAGAGGACACCTGCCTTCATCCTACCATCTTCCTCCTCACTGACCCCTAGGGGCTTTGCAGCATACAGTGGGTAAATGCCAAACACAGCGTGGAACCCCAGGCATCAGGACCTAACTAGGAGTGTGACCCCACATCTCTGATCCTCACTTGTACAATGGGATAACAATGATTAATTCAGGCCATTGTGGGCAATTAAATGAAATAAATGAGCAGAGTCTAACCCACTGCCGAAGAATGACGGTTGCTACTATGTCCTTCTTCTCTCTGGCCCTGGCTTCCTCGCTCCCTGCTCTCTGTCAGTTTCCCCCACTATGGCCTCCATCCTAGGTTTGCTGTCCTCACCACCATCCCCTAAGAACACCTCTTTTCCAAAGCACAGTTCCACAGACAGGCCCAACTGGCCAGCCCTTGCTCTGGGCCTTCTGCCCCTTAGGTGTGGTCTTCCCCTTTCTAACCCCCGGCTGCCCATAGTGTGCTCACCCTCTCCTCAACCTTGTCCCTTCAGTCCCTCCACCTCTTAACTGGTCCTCAGCTTCTGCTTTTGCTGAGTATTCTCGCTTGGGATAGGCAGGCTCCTCAGGGTTACCATCCTATGGGCCCATGAGGAAGGAGGTCCATATGTGGGGGCTTACTCTGCCTGCTCTTCACTGACCCTTTGGAAACTTAGAATATACTTAATGAGCAGCCCCTCTGCTTCTGTTGCCAAGAATGGGCATCTACCTAAAGAATGTGTGCATCTCCTATGGACACACAGATGCCTGTGAGAAATTTCTATCAAATTGGCTGAAGATGAATCACCCTGTAGATGACAGGGCTACTCAAAGGAGTTGCTCTGAGAAGGTGTCTCCTACGTTGGAGACAATGGTGCCCACAGCCAGTCATAGCACACATGTGGCTAGGTGGCCAGCTCTCACCTACCTTCCTGATGCCTTCCGAAGGACTGGACACACAGTTGTCAGCCCCTCCATTCTTGCTGATGGTCCTCCAGAGTTCAGCAAATGTGCTGTCTTGTTCCAGGGGGTTGGTGCCCTTGGCTCGGAAGTACTCATACACAGCAGAATCCCGGACGGTACCGTAAGACATATCAACTTGTTTGGAGAGGTCCTGGAATGTCCTGAAATGCAAAAAGGCAGTGAGGCATGTGTACATGTTGCACACTGCAGGGATATAAATGGGCTGTAAAGTCCTCCTGAAGACTGAGACCAGCTGTGGCCCACTATCCACATTCATCACTTCCAACTTCAAATAGCTCGAGTTCCTCAGCCCAGAGCATGACTTATCAGGGCCTAATTCTACCACAGTTATGTTTCTTCAGTGTAGATTAATTCAGTAAGGTTATTGAATACCTCAAACCAGGTCCTGTGCTGAGATCAAGGGACAAAAGGATGAATAAGACATCATCCCTGCCCTCAAGGAGCGTCTAGTCTAGCCAGAGAAATATATAGACAGACAATCACAATAGAGGAGACAGGGCAACACGGGAGGCTGGATACTAAAGGTCTCCAACTCCAATGCCTACGGCACAGGAAGGAAATACATGTTGGCAACATGGATGATGATGACTAGTCCCTGACACTTAGAACTGGTGTGGGCAGAGGCACACACTCTGCTGGTGCCAGTGAATATGCATGTCCCCTCCAAAACTTGTGGCTCTTCTAGAGTTCCACCCATTGTTGCACTTTGAGCATTACCCCTCAGTTTTCCTTCTAATAAAGAAAGAAAACTGGATTTTTATATGAATTCTCTTGATTTTTAGGTGCTAAGTATTATTGAAAGATGGTGGAGATAAATCAAAGCATTTCCAAGAGCCTTGGGTTTATTGTACATGAAGGAGAAGCAGGTAGTTCAAGTCAGGTGCATGTTGGAGGCGGGGAGTGCATTGGGAAGGCCCACCAGCAGATGTCTGAGCTAGGGGTCAAGGAGAGGCTTTCTTGGGGGTAGGAAAATAGTCAGACCAGGAAGGACCAATTGGCAGGAAGTTCTCACTTGCCTTAAGTGAGCATCACCTGGTTCAGTGCGTTGAGAGAATGCCACATATAGAATAAACTGGCAAAAAAAAAATCCCCAAATGCTTTGTGGTGAGCCAGCCTCTCTCTCCAGGCTCCAACTAAATCACTCTTTATTTCTCTTCTGGAAATCTGTTTCTCCTTTGTAACAACAAGGATCATCATCCCCACTTCTCCATGAGTCACCATTTCCACGAGGAGATCCCATCTTCTCGACCTGATCTACCCAGCCCTCCATCTTCTGGTCTCATCTCCAGCTGCTGCCCCTGCCTCCATGCAACTCCACAGCCAATGCTGAAATGAGAAATCCCACACAGTCCCCATCTATGGCACCAGACCATGGTGCTTCCTCAGCTTGGAACCCGTTTATCTCACTCATCCACCAGATATTCTTCTGCAGACACCCTGAAGATATGGGTGCCTCCCTTCCCCATGTGAAGCTATCACCTCCCTGTGCCATCTCTATACCTTGTATGGTTTCTATGGCTGCATAATATCACTGTGATTTGAGAGAACAGCATCCCAGAGTGAGAGGAAGCAACATCTCTGGAGTCCAACCACCTGCCTTACCTCCTGGCTCCACCAGCACTGATACCGCAGGACTGGCAGGTTAGCTAAACTCTCCGTGCCTCAGTTTCCGAAACACTTAAAACAGGGCTAGAAGTAGAGCTTGTGGCAGAGGGCTACTGTTAAGACTAAGTGAAATAATGTGTGTTTAGCTTGTAAAGCAGCGCCTGACGCAAACTGAGTGGCCGGTAACTAGTAGCAATTATTCTGCATGGTAGACTATAGGAATCTGGAGGACTAGAGCTGAGGCAGCCTCCTTTTTACATCCATGGCACTGGATCCAGGGCTGACACCAGTCTTCACAACATGCACACAGAGGAGCCAAAAATGGGTGCTTCTTCCTGCTTTGGAGATGCACTCCATGGAGTTCCTTTAGGCCCTGCTACATGGCCCAGAAACAGAGCTCAGTGTTTGTTTCAATACATTACAGATGAAAGGAAACACAAAATAACAAATTCGATGAAGAAATCTTTCTAATTATTGTTCATTATTTATATCTAATTGAAGCAAGATGTTCCTTTGCTTGAAGGGCCCCAAGGGTTGTAACTCTGTCGTAATTTGCCTGTAATGAAAGGAAGGGGGGATCTTTTTTCCCACGTTTTTTATTTTTCTCATGGTAATACAAACAAACACAAGGCTTTGATGAATGGGAAACATCAAGATGAATTACACAGTTGAGTCTAAATACTGAACTGCTCTAAATTACTGCAGTTTCCATGAGTATGGAATGAATGCGTAACTGCCAAGGAGCTCAGCACTACTGTTCCATCCCCACATTTGAAATGGAGATTTCCTCTCGCCTCTTAGTATTTATTCATGACGGTGCCCCTGGCCAGAGGCTCGGGGATCATCTCTGGATGACAAGTAGGCAGCCCAAATGTTTATGGCTTCATGTCCATTTCTGTCCCAGAAGACCTCACTGCTCCCGCCCCCAAACACCACCTCCTTTTGCTGTGCCAGCCTCATGGCTCAGCCCCATGGCCTCCATATATCATCTTTCATAGCCATGAGTCCATGCAGAGGGATCTCTCCTATCTCAGATGCACACACGCTCTTTCAAGGAAAGTTTCCAAGCTCACTAACATGGCCAGCACACAGTAGGTACTTCCACCATACTTCTGTGTAAATAACACTATCAAAACATTCAGAGGTTTAGGCAGGAGGACTCCACTCTTCATACACCAAAGCCGTCATTTCCTTGGGGCACTCATCCTCTCATCAGTTTTGAAAGGGGGAGGAATGAAAGAGTATAGGAGCAATGGGCCAACCAGGCTCCGAGCCAACACTGGCAGTCAGGGAAAGACAGATGTGCACATCAGATAGCACACCCATCTGAACAAGCAAGGGATGCTTAGCTTGGAGAAGGCACCACTAACACACTTAATTTAGAGACTATTTTGTTTCTCAAAGTAGTCTCTTCAGCAATGACTTCTAGAAAGTGTCCCTGCACCCTCAACACAGAGAGATGAAGATCTGCCCATCACTGGTGCTATCTCTATAAACCTCAATCATGCATGCTGACAACTGGTTAGAGTCATTCAAGCAGTTGTCCCACCAACAGCTGCTGAATAGCCACTTGGTAAGGCACTGTGGCACACACAGCAAGGAATGAATGGCAGGCATCCTCATGGGGTTCACAGTGAGGGATGGGAGAATGGTCAGAGGAGTAAAACAGTAGTCACTAAACAACATGAGAGGGCTGACATAGAGCTCTGGCATGGGGGACCCTGGAAGCAAAGGGGAGGTGCAGCTGGCTAGGGCCAGAGCTAAGGAAAGGCTTCGTAGAAGAGAAAATGTTAACTGAGCCATGAAAGATGGGTAGAGGTAGCTAGATGGAGAATCAAGGGGTAAGGTGTTCCATTAAGAAAAGATATGACTGGAGAAGGCCCTGGTGGTCCATCTGGAACACACACCATGGGGCAATCCATATCAGCTAACACAATGCAGTGTTGGAATCATACAGATATGGGTGTGAATCCTGCCTGTGGATACCTTAGCTATTTGAGGTAGACCAGTAGTTCTCGAAGAATGGTCCTCAGAGTCACAGCATCAGCAACACCCAGGGCCCTTAAAGAAATGCAAGTTCTTGGGCCTATCCCAGTACTACTGAATCAGAAACTTAGGGGTGGTACTCAGCAATCTATATACTTTTGCAGCCCTCCAGGTGAGTGTGGTGCATGTGCAGGTTTCAGAATCACCTACTGAGACCCTAGTTTTATTCACTCATACTTTTCTCACAAATTTGGTGAAGATTAAGGATCACAGACATAGGTCTGGTGCATGGTCAATGTTTAAAAATGGTGGCCCTTCTGTTAGGCTGTCAATAAGTGGTTCAAATGGTCAAAACAGAGAACAATATAAAGAACGAATCAGGGTTGGGGCTGGGATGGTCACACCTGGATGGAAGCAACCGAGGACAGGCAGCTTTTTTAGACTTTTCTAGGTTCATGAGATCGAAGCCTGTCTTGGCATCTGCCCATTTGCCTTCCTAGTAAGAGGCCTGTGGTCCAGTTTCTTGCTTCCATGTTATTGCCAAGGTACATGCAAATTCCTCCTCATCAGCATCCAATGGGTTGCCTTGTGAACAGTACACATTTTAGGTACCCAGGATGCCTAGAGTGACAACCTGAGGAATTCTGAATCCAGAGTAAGCATGGAGACACCAAAACTCCTTTGGCAGGTCATATGGACCCTTGTTTTTGTGAACCATGATGGGAACTGCCTAGCAGAGGTTTTTCCTGAGAAATTAGTAAATGCCTGGGTGAGGGAAGCTTCTGGGGCGGGATGTCTTTATTTATTTATTTTTATTGAAGTATAGTTGACGCACAATGTTACATTAGTTTCAGGTGTATGACATAGTGATTCAACAACTCTATGCATTAGGCTATGCTCACCACAGATGTAGCTACCACGTGACACCATATGCTTTTATAACACCATTGCCTGTATTATGGAAGGAAGTCTTTAAAAGAATCTTCCCCAGGCTGCCCTGTCTGGGTTTGCATTCACTAATGAAGTGCCACATTGCAAGCATGCACATTCTGCAGCTGACCCTGGCTCCCTGTAGTCTACTGCCTATCTCCTTACTTTTTCATCTTTCAACAACCTGTAGTATTGGAATCCTTCCATGGCAAGGCTTAGCCTTTCCTCCAAGCCTACTTTTGAGCCTGTACCTTTCACTCAGTTGTGTCCTATGGAAACTGAGTTTGAGACCAATGGGAGATGCTTCTTTATATCTCCTGGCCCGGATGCTAATTTTGGGAGTCTCCCCTAGCTGAAAGCATAGCTGACTCCTACAAACACACCAGACTGCCTTGCAGAAAGACTTTGCAAACATCCTTTGTCTCTGAGAGCAGTTTCCTCCAAATAAACATGCACACGCACTTTCTGGAAGTCCCACAACATCTCCTTCAGCTGTGGCCAAGGACAGTCTACCCAGCTCGGCACCACCTTCCTCCCCATACCTTTCTCCATAAATCAATCTTACTATTTCCTAGATACGTTTTCATTAACAAAGAGATAAATGTGTTTGCCACATGAAAAAAATCAATAATACAGAATTTATAAATACATCTTTGCATGTTACAGAAATATTTATGTTAGCAATGGAGATAAATACACTTGTAACAGGAGCAGAATCAATATACAGTATATGTAAAACAGATTTTAACAACTGTGGGCTTGCCATAATCACAGTCCTGGTAAATCTAAATCCCAAAGCCCTATTATTCTTCCTTAAAAAAGCAAAGAAAGTAGTGGAGTGACCCAAAAGGCATGGGAGGGTGGGGACGCTCATCCTAATGTGAAGCTGCATGAACTAAAGCCCACAGATGCCTTGACGATCATCCCAGCAGCCTCCTTTTTCTATTGCTTTTGTCTGACTCTACAGGAGATGACGCTACCTGAGTCATTTGGGATGGCCTGGCTGGGTTTCCACAGGCTGCTTGCAGGACCCGTGCTCTCAACTCCCCACCATTTCTCTGCCCCTCCTCAGTCTCTTCACCAGAGCTTCCCCCTGTGCCTCCAGTCTCTCTGGTTCCTCTCTCATGCAGTGTTCTCCTACCCGAGGCTTTGCCACCTTTCCTGGTCTCTCCTCCCCCACACCTGGGGCCATTAAGGTGGACAGGACCTCAGAAGAAGGTTGACATACTCTGAGATGCCTGAAAGGCTCTGAAAGGCTTCACAGGTGTCTTCATGTTTCCACTGATTCATCCCAAAACACCTTTTCTAAGCATCTGCTTGTGTCGAGCACTGCTGTAGGTGAGGGATACAGCATGAACAACACCAAGTTCCTGCTTCTGGGGCATTTATGTGGTAGAGGTAGGGAGACAGAAACAAACATATGAACAACAACAAAAACAGATGGAATGCCGGGGTCAGCACGCTTTCTGGAAAGGGACAAATTTTACATATGTGGGCAATAAGGGCCACATACCAATCTGTCACATATCCCTTGGTTTTGTGTGTGTGTGTGTGTGTGTGTGTGTGTTTTAGAACACTTTAAAAATGTTTCAAAAAAGAAAAACAGTGTAGTTTGCAGGCTGCTTATGTGGCCTGTGGGGGCGTAGTCAGCAGACTTCCAATGTCATGTATCCAGTGATCAAAAGTACTATGAAGATTAATAAAGCAGAGTAAGAATTATGGAAAATAATGGAGGACGAGATTAGATCAAGGGTGTAGGGGGTGTTTTAGCCACTGGAGTTCACACTGAGGGCATGTACTTCTCCAGCACTTTGAGGGTGCCCTTGTGGGTGGGACAAGACCTGGAGAAGCTGTGCCTTCCAAGAGCAGAGGCTGGCAGGCTGGAAATCTGTCTTCTCCTCAGGAACAGCACCCTCAACATTTGCCAGGGCCCATCATGGAAGCTTGGGGGAAGGTGAGGCGGGGGCATCACACACACTCTTTTGTATCCAGTCAGTCATAAGAGTGACTGCAGTTCTGAATCCCAGCTGGGGAACCCTCTGAGGACATTAACGACCCATGAGGATGAGGGTGGCGTAGCTCATGACAGGAAGACACGAACTTATAGGATACAGGAGGCCACAAAGCCCTTCTTCAAACGTGAGCCCTGGGGCCAGCCACAGAGGGCCTGGCATGTACTGAGTACCCAGCAGAGCCACACTCCTCTCCCTCCCCAACCTTCCCTCCACCCTGCTTTCTTTCCATATTCTATGTTTTTGAACGCTATGGAAATAAAAAGATGCCCAAACTAAACTGCTAGGAAAAAAATATATTTGTATACAGCCAATCTGCATTCTGGTAAAAAGTAACCATTAATAAATGTAAATAAATATAGGAATAAACACAGGGGGAATAAGCCCTGAACAGTTGTGAGATTTCCACTTTTTACAAATGTGTTTCTATAAAATTTGCATTTTTAATTACATTGTAAACAGAACGCAAATCCTTAAAAATTAAAAATCCTTCTGCTACCTAAGTGACAGCTCTGGGCCTTGGGAACTTAACTGTGTGCTGTCCTTGTCCTCCGTGTCCACCCCCTCTGCCAACTGCCCAGCATGGTCCAGATGCACTGCGAGGAGAGGGGCTCCTCTCCTACCTCATCAAATACCTGCCCTCTGGCTATGAGAAGCAGGCTCCAAGGGGCTCTGATAGTTGTATCTTCAGTCCCCAGAACAAGATGAAAATGCCCAGCCTAACCCGGAAAGGCCTCAGCCATCCTGAGCATCCAGAGCCCATTAGGACTGAGGCTCCCTCACCAAGGCAGTCTGAAATTTCCCTCATGGGTGCATCTTCTGGATTGAGCTCAGGTCTGGTACCCTGGCAGCCAAAGTTTCTGAAAGGAAGGCATATGTGGTCATGTGTTTCAGATTTGGGAAACTCAGTCTGGACCCTGTAAGTGAGCAGGGCTCAGTGACAGGTCCTGAGGGATGGGCTGTGAGTGTCACCTCAGCCTGGGTCAGATGCTGCTGAGCCGGGTAGCAAACTGAGGCCCTGGCATGTGTCAGAGGCTGAATGTCCATATCTTCCACTAAGTCAAAACCAGGGCAATACCATTGGCAAAAGATGCTCAGTCTCGAAGCCTCCTGCATTCCAGATCCATCGTCTCTAGCCTCTTCTCAGGCCTCCAAGCCTTCCTCATTATCTGTCCACCATGCTGTGCCCTGCCTTCCTCATTGGACTAAAACCCACCCGCCCTCCAGGAATCATTTCAGCTGACATCTCCAGTAGGAAGAATAGATCCTCCTGGATCCAGGCCCCATTTTTGTGTTCCCAGGGTAGCCTATCTTTGCATCTACCCCTTTGGACTTCATGTGTCCATCAACATGTCTGCTCCCCACCTCAACAGTGAGCTCCCTTGGGGCTGGACTCTGTCCATGTCCAGATCCCTGTCACTCCACATATGGTCTGACAGACAACAGGTGCTGATTTTGTGTTTCCTGAAAGAATCAATTCTGGTTTAAAACAACTCTGTGCTTATAGCTGAATATGATGGAGAAAAAAAATATCCAGGCTGGATACCAGCACAGTGATGGGTCTAACTTTAGAAGCACAACTGCTAACCTCAAGTAGACCCTCATGCAGCCTGGTGTGCTTCCAAACTCCCCTGCCCAATTCATCCTCTCACTCTCTTAGATGACTCTCAGACCATGACCCCACTTCCCATTTATTAAGACAGTAGATGCAATCAGTAGAGAACTTTGCTTCTTTATAAAGAACTTTCTTTCCTAAAACCACTGAATACCTGCCGGCCCAACTTTTAAAATGGTGGTCAGTCCTTGCTCCTATTTCTGTCATACTGTGTCTGTCTCCTGGAGCCCACACTTCCTTGCCTTCTCAAATACATTGCCCTTCCAGTTGTCACCTCTGTCTCCAACATCATGAAATTGCCTCTCTCTACGGATCATTTCCATCGGCATGAAAACACATACATCTTCTATCTTTAAAAACAAAACAAAACAAAACAAAACCCCAAAAAACAAAAACTCGTTCTTTGAAATCATACCCTTCTCCAACCACTCTCCAGTTCTTCTGGAGAGTCATCTATGTTAAGAGTCTCCATTTCTCTGTTCCCATTTTTCATGAACCTACCTTGGTTAAGTTTTCATTTCAGCACTGAACTGAAGCTGTTTTTGTCAAAGTCATTGATGATCTCCCAAATATGGTGGCCGTTTCCCACTCCACAATCTACCCCAACCAGCAGAATTTGACAAACTTGATCACTCTGTCCTTCCTGAAGACATTCCCTCATTTGGCTTCTGGACATCACTCTTAGTTCTCTCACCTTGCAAGTGCCTCCTTATTCCTCTCCTTTCTACTTCTTCTCTTCCCACACTCTGAATCTTGGGGTGTCCCACGTGCAGCCAATAGATTCCCTCTCTTCTCTAGTGACATCCCTTTCACCATGATTTGGTCAAGTCAGTTGGCTGTAAATACATCTATACATTGATGCCTCCAGTGGACCACCCCAGCCCTGACCCACCCCATTGACTCTAGGCAACTGCCCACACCTGACAGCTCCATCTGGATGGCTAATAGGTCCCTAGACAGAACACGTTCAAACCCAAGCTCTTGAATTGTGAACCCCAAAATCTACCAGCAAACCTGTTCTTCCTCTACTTTGTCCATCTCAGACAAACACTATTTTCTGAGATGCTGTGGACGAAAGCTTTGGAATCATTGCTGTTCCTCTCTTCCTTGCATATCTCACATATTAACTTAGCATATTTGCTCTCTTCTATCATCGAGAGATCCAGAAGCAGATGCTTTCTTATCACCTTCACCATGCACCACTCTGTGTCTTATGTGGATACTGAGATCATCTCCCTAATGGTCTCCCTGTCTCCACCTTTAACTCTACAATATTCCTCAAGGGAATAGGTGGAATGATCGTTTCAATATCTAAGTCAAATCATGTCACCTCTTCGCCCATAACCCTCCGATTGCTTCCTATCTCTCAAAGAAGCATCCAAATCCTCACAAGGTCTGAAAAGTCCCACATGGTCAGAACCTAACACCTCTGCTCTCACCACAATGGCTTCCCTGCCTTCCTGCCTTGGGATTTCTGTAGCTGTTTTCCCCTCAGCCTGATATACACTTCCCTCACATCTTTAATTGGCTCACTTTCTCAGTGTCTTGTGTCTCTGATCAAATGTCACCCTCTCTGTGAGGCCTTTGCTGACAACCCTATATAAAATACCACCCGTCTTAAATTATATGATAAAAGCAAAGAAATATATCACAGGCTTTTGAATGTCAGTTCTCCCCCTGGAATGGGACTTGGTTGTTTGGTTTATTGCTATATCACCAGTGCCTACAACTGCATGACCACATCATCCTGGTTTGCACAGGGCAAAGAGATTTCCTGGGACATAGGACTTTCAGTGCTAAAACTAGATAAGTTCCAGCCAAATTGGGATAATTTGCCTCCCTACCTACAATACTGCCTGGCACTTAGTAGACACTCTAATAAACATGGGTTATTATGTGCATGAATAATATATTAGTGAATTCATTTTTATCACTTTCCAAATGTGTAGGTTGTATATTGTATTGGAAAGGTCTTTTTCTTGAGTTGACCAGTCTCCTTTCAGGACAGGTGTGGGCTAGTCATCTGCAAAGAAACAGACATAATGATGGCTTGAGAGCTTAAACAGAAGAACTGTAGCCTTGGGCCAGGAAACACAGCACAGAGCTATGTGGTCAGAGCTATCCCAGGAACCAATCACCAAGGAGCTCAGGGATGGGGCCGGGTACTCCCCAGCCTTCCTCCTCAGGGTACTGAAGCTTCAAGATCCAGTTTCTTTGTGGATTTAATGGAAATCAGCATTGGCTGAGAGAATCCTCTTGAGCCTGAACCCTGCAAGCAGCAGCTGTCTGCTTACCCAGCTCCTATGCCCCTTGGGCTCAGTGGGAGCCCTGCACAAACAGCCCTGCCAGCCGGCCGTACCTCCATGCCAGGAATATGGCGGACTCCCAGCTCTCAACACCCGCAAATATTTGCTGCCACAAATCAATACAAAAGCAGGATGCACCATTAACCTTTAATATATCAGTGCTGGGGCTCTTAATCCATTATGAGGCTGTCATGAATGTGACCGAAATGCAAATCAGGGCAGCAGCCCTTCGGAAGATGTGAAGGTGCCTTCATTGCCTCCTGGCACAGCCTGCATCCCCCTCTGCTCCAGAGAAACAGTCTGAGCCTCTTCTCTCCCTGCTGGCTTTTGTTTTCACTGTCCTTCCCTCCCTCTTCTCCTTTCCAGATGTCTGACTGAGCCCCTCAATTATGTCAGCTTCCCAGGCAGTCAGTCACTTGATATGCTAGAAGAAAGCTATAATAATGCTAACTTCCAGACACTATGCTAATACATCATTTGTATTGCTTCATTAACTTTGGCCATACTCTCACATAAAGTTATTATTATCCCCCCATTTTAGAGATGAAGAAATCAAGGCTCAAGGAGATTAAGCAACTTATGGAAGGCTACAGAAGCAGCAAGTAGAAGGAAGAGCTGTCTTTCCACTCTGCACTGCTTGACCCCAAAACCCATGCACTTGATTGTCATCCTATAGCAATGTCAAGCACCCCACACCCAAGTATGCAGGATAAATGAGCAAACAGACAATCAAAAATATCATGAAAAACACACTGTTAGAAGTAAGCTCAGAGTTATTGGGACAAGATGTGGACCTGACTGAAGCTCAGCAGATGAGAGACTGGGGTGGGGACGAGGAGCAAGGGTTAGCAGTAAAGGTGAGGCTTAAGTTTTGGCTTAAGGAGAAAGCAGAAACTGACACATGGAGGAGAGGAATAAAAGATGTCCTGAGCAAAGGTGACTGTATTTTCAAACCACTGATTTTTGGAGAGAATGAAAGCTCTGGGAACTATAGCAGGTTACTAGAAGGGAGCAGACATGGTAACTAAGAAGCACTAAGGATAGGACCAAGGGCATAATTACTTATAGAATACTATGAGGGCAGTATGATGGGATAGAAATTAAAAAATGATGGGAAATGAAGTACTGATCACAGGATCCGAGAATGTGTGAGATGGGCAGGAGGGCACATTCTATGCACAGGGCAATGGGGAAGTTACCACAGATAGCTGTCACATGTGTTTTAATTTTTTTTTTTAATTTTTGATTTTATTAAAAAAATTTTTTAATGTTTATTTTTTTTGAGACAGAGAGAGACAGAGAATGAATGGGGGAGGGTCAGAGAGAGAGGGAGACACAGAATCTGAAGCAGGCTCCAGGCTCTGAGCTGTCAGCACAGAGCCCAACGCGGGCCTCGAACTCACAGACCGTGAGATCATGACCTGAGCCGAAGTCGGAGGCTCAACCGACTGAGCCACTCAGGCACCCCTAAATTTTTTTTAATGTTTATCTTTATTTTTGAGACAGACAGAGACAGAGCATGAGCAGGGGAGAGGCAGAGAGAGAGAGGGAGACACAGAATCGGAAGCAGGCTCCAGGATCTGAGCTGTCAGCACAGAGCCCAACGCAGGGCTCGAACTCCTCAACTGAGAGATCATGACCTGAGCTGAAGTCGGATGCTCAACTGACTGAGCCACCCAGGCGCCCCTATCACATGTGCTTTAGAAGGCAAAACTGAAGAGTAGTGTTGAACCCACGTGCTTATATGTGTGTGCATGCATGCATGGGCACATGTGTTTAGGGCCTGGGCATGTGCATGTATGAATGTGCATGGAAGGACCCCAGGGCAGGAAGAAGAAAGGAAGGAGGGAAGGGGGGATTGCTGGAGGGCTGGGAGACTCAGACTAAGAGATGTCATGCACTGTGACAGAGTTTTAAATAAAGGAGCAGCTAGGGGCTCTTCAGTCATGGAATGGTGACCCCGTAGGAGGAAGATTTGTGTGACAGAGAAACCAACCAATGCAGCGAGTGCAGGGATCACAGCACAGGAGACATCTGCCCACCTGAGCTTGTTTATGAACCTGGGTAGTCAGCACTCACAGTGCAAGAAAGCAGGGACTCAAGCCCTCCCCATGTGGGGAAGCTGGAAAGAAAACACTAGCACATGTGAGCCTGTTACTGAACAAAACAAAACCAACTGTAATTAAATGTGAAGCTACAAGATGCTAGCTGTTCTGAATCAGTGTGCAGAAAAATTGCTCAAACAAGATACAGACTGATGGAAAGGTTAGGGAAGGGAGTTGGGAGGAGAAGGGTATGTTCTATTATTGATGAGTCTTGTTTGGGTGCAGGGATGGCAGGGGCCCTACCTCGTGCTAAGTGTTGTAATAAGGGAGGGCTCATTTCATCTTCAGACTGTACCTTTGTGATAAATTATTCATCCTACCTTATAGATGAGGAAATTATGATGTTTTTAGGGCTACTTTGTGCCAGGACCAGGTTGAACTTGCTGGTCTGCCTGATGTTGAGTTTTTCTCTAAGATGCTTGAGGGATCTTCCCACACCAGCTCCAACTAAGGATGGTGTCCATGCCATGGACCATGGACCATTCACTATAGCTAGCTTTCTCTTGGACGAAAGCTCTTCAAATGCCATTAACAATGCCAGGTGCCAGACACACCACATCAGGGACCCCATGAGCCTCAGCCTGGCACTCTCTCTGGCAGGCACCACTGGGAGCTACGGGTGTCTTGATCAGAGGAACATGGCATACACTGCAGCACCTGGATGCTGGAAGAACTGAGCACAATCCTGCTTTTAGTTTAAAATAACTATCCATCCCATGAACTTCCCAGGGTTTGGGAAGGACACTCAGGACAACTCTGCCAGTGGCCAACAGTAAACTCTATGATGGGAGCAACACACCCAGTTGCAGAACACTAGATCAACCACCAACGGGTACTTGTTGGAAAAGCACGCTGTGGCTTCCACAGACCAGAAGACAAAGAGAAAGACACCAACATTTATGGGGCATCCAAACATATCCTTGCCTTATGTTATTCCCTCTTTATTGTATCCTTCTAACAACTCTGAAGGAAGTTATCACTGTCTTCATTCCTAGGACCCTGAGAGATGAACTAACTTCCTCAAGAGTTAGAGACTCATACCAACCTACCCAGGACCCTACATCCAGCCAGCACTAGAGTTAGGCATATAAACCAGTCTGTTATGGCTACAAAGCCTGGCTCTGCTTGACCTGTTATACTCTTGAGAAGCAAGAGCAACATGGTCCAGTTTAGTAATATCACACTGCAAGTCTGGTGCCTGGGTTCTGGGCTCTGCCCAGGGTACATGGTACTTTCCTGCTCTGAGGGGCATCCATAATGGGGCAACCATACAGGGCAGGAGTCCAAAACCTTGACACTGGAGTCAGACTCTGGTTGCGAATTTCATGCTACCACTTGCTAGCTCTGTGGCCCTGGACAAGCTTGGTCTCTTTTTGCATCATTCCTTTCTATACAACAGGGATCTTCACGGATTGAGTGAATTCAGGAAGCACTGAGGACAGTGCTGGCCCATGGAAGACACATAGTATATAGTCACATCCATGATCCCAATTATGCAATGAGAGATTTGCACATTATAGTTATAAAATGCCAATCTCCATGACAGATTCAGAAACAGCTGGTTTGCCTAGCATAGGGTTTGTTTGTTTTGAATTTGAATCCCTTTAATATGAGCATGTGATTTCTGGGTCACCACAAACCCCAGAACTCTCCTTGGTCTTAAACCCGCACTGACATTCTTGTCTGGCCCTGTAAACATTTGTGATTGGAACCCCTGGCCAAGATGAGATCTCAGGTCTTCCCACCATATTTCACGACTCTATGGCCTGGGTTGGCACTAAATCCTTATCTTATTTAGGATTCTCTCTTCTGACAAAGCAGCACCATAAACTGTTTTCTCTGAAACATAGCTGTTTTCTCTGAAAGCTGGAATCTCATTTTGAAGTGTCTGTCGGGACTCAGAGCTATTGTAGGGAAGAGTTCACAAAGAACAGGCCTCTAGCAATTAAAATTCAGTTTGTCTGGACGCCAGGAGCTTTGCTCCTAAGGAGCATTTACAGCCATCTCCCCAGACACAGGGGCTGCTGAGGCTTGTCTTCAAGTCACGTCAAGGCCACAGCCACACCACACCCAACAAGGCAAAGCAAATTAACTACCTTCAAAGGTTGCTGTGGGCCTCCCTGACTCTTAGCAACATAATATTGTCCCCATAGTGCCTTGGGATGAAAGATAATGCATGAAACACAGCCACAAGCCCAAAGCAGAGCCCATCCCTTCCTCAGTAGGACAAGAGGGTCTTGCAGCAGGAAGAGTTGATAGTGAATATTAGGAGGAAGCTGTCTGCAATCTTCAAGAGACAAGAGCCTATCATGGGATCCCTCAAAGGACTGTGTTATTCAAAGTCAGTGTGCTTTCTTTGTCCCTTCAGAGAGCTGTGTCTCCCTGAAATGTCTCCCTCTTGCCACATTCACAGGGAATTGGACCAGGCAGGACAGAAGCTGCCTCTCATTCTCTAGGAATTAGAGCCTGGAGCACCAGGAC
Organism: Leopardus geoffroyi; assembly: GCF_018350155.1. Taxonomy (NCBI): domain Eukaryota; kingdom Metazoa; phylum Chordata; class Mammalia; order Carnivora; family Felidae; genus Leopardus; species Leopardus geoffroyi. The sequence goes on from NC_059334.1 coordinate 44,443,963, forward strand.
CAAACTGTATCTGGATGTTTATGTCCAGATCACAAGATTCACTCAGTGAACAGCACAGTTTGTTTGAGTGGATGAATGATGCATAAACCACACACATCTGCTGCCTCATGCATGTTTCCTCATCTTCTATTCTGGATGTTCTGGTCAGATAAATAAACAGGGGATGCTTAAATCTCTATAGAAAGGAATTTTTTAAAATACCCATCATGGGTTTGACCAGCCAGGCTTGACAAAGCAAAAGTAAAGGGAGCATTAAAAGTAAAGGGATCCCTCCCAGTGCATCCAATGCCAAGCAGAGACAGGCTCTAGGCTCCTTGTAGACCACAGTACTTGTCTTTAGGGAAGAGGCCACATCCCTCTCTCCCCCCACGCCTGAATGAGCCATGTGCAGCATTTTCCTGGTGGGAGGCCTAGCAGGGGAACTTGGCTGACCAGAACAGAGATGCATGCTGAGTTTTAGGAGGTGTGGTTCCCCGCTGCATGGTTTGACAATGTTTTGAGTGGGAGGTTATGATGAGTTCTGACCATGATGTTTGTCTAGACAACCTCCATGGCTTCACATTTTTTTTCAGAAGAAAGGGGCCCCTCCTAAATACAACTCCCTAGGCCTTGCACAACTTGTGTCCACCTGGTCCTCCAGCCAGCACCCCTACACTTTCTGTCCTGACCACACTGTTCCCTAAGCCCACTGGGGGGCTTCCTCTCACCTCTGGTCTTTCTCATATGCCATGTGGGCCACTTCTCCTTCCTAAACACACAGGTATCTCCTCATATTCTAGGTCTTGGGTTACATATCACTACCTCCAGGATTTGGTTTAAGACATTCTCTCTATTATAGATTGAATCATGTCCCCCAAAATAGATGTGTCAAGAGTTGTAACCTCCCAGTACTTCAGAGTGTGATCTTATTTGGAGACAGAGTTTTTACAGAGGTAACCAATTTAGATGAGGTCATTAGAATAGGTCCTAATCCAACTACTGGTGTCTTTATAAAAGGCAAATTTGGACACAGTCACATACCCAGGGAGAATGCCATGTGAAAATGAAGCTGAGATCGAGGTAATGAATGCATCCACAAGTCAAGAAATTCCAAAGATTTCTAGCAAATCTACAGAAGCCAGTAGAGACACAAGGAACAGATTCTCCCTCACCGACTTTGGAAGGAACAACCCCACCAACACCTTGTTCTCGGACTGCCCAAGCTGGGAGGCAATGAATTTCTGTGAAGTAACCCAGTTTGCAGTGCAGGCACACATTTTATGGTGCTTCACTCTACTGTACTTGCAGATGTTGTGTGCTTTAGAAATGGAAGGCTTGGGGTGGCCCTGTTTCGGGCAAGGCCATCAGCACCATTTATCCCAGCAGCATTTGCTCGCTTCGTGTCTGCCACATTTTGGTAATCCTCATGATATTTCAAACTTTTTCATTAGTGTTCTGTGTGGTAATCTTTGTTGTTACTATTGTAATTGTTTTGGGGTGCCACAACAAAACCCATAGATGATGGCAAACTTAATCGATAAATGTGTGTGTTCTGACTATTCCACTAACCAGCCATCCTTCATCTCTCTCTCTCTCTCTCTCTCTCTCTCTCTCTCTCTCTCTCTCTCTCCCCTCCCCCCCCTTGGGCTTCCCTATTTCCTGAGACACAATACTGAAATTAGGCCATTTAATAACCCTATAGTGGCCTCTATGTGTCCAAGTGAAAGAAAGAGTCACATGCTTCTCACTTTAAATCAAAAGCTAGAAATGATTCAGCTTAGTGAGAGAGCAGGTCAAAAGCTGGGATAGGCCAAAAGCGAGGCCCTTTGTGCCAAACAGCTAGCCAAGCTATGAATGTAAAGGAAAAGTTCTTGAAGGAAATTAAAAGCGCTACTCCAGTGAACACACAAATGATAAGAAAGTGTAACAGCCTCATGGCTCATATAGAGAAAGCTCTAGTGGTCTGGATAAAAGATCAAACCAGCCACAACATTCCCTTAAGCTAAAGCCCAATCCAGAGCAAGGCCCTGACTCTCTCCAATTCCATGAAGGCTGGGAGTGATGAGGACTCTGCAGAAGAAAGTTGGAAGCTAGCAGAGGTTGGTTCATGAGATTTAAGGAAAGAGGCCATCTGCATAACATAAAAGTGCAAGATGGGTGCCTGGGTGGCTCAGTCGGTTGGACATCTGACTTCAGCTCGGGTCATGGTCTCACGGTTCATGAGTTCAAGCCCCGAGTCGGGCTCTGAGCTGACAGCTCGGAGCCTGGAGCCTGTTTCTGATTCTGTGTCTCCCTTTCTCTCTGCCCCTCCCCCACTCATGCTCTGTCTCAGTCTCTCAAAAAAAACTAAATAAATATTAAACAAAATTTAAAAACAAAAGTGCAAGATGAAGCAGCAAGTACAGATGTAGAAACTGCAGGAAGTTATCTTGAGTATCCACCTAAGGTAATTCATGAAGGTGGCTACACTCAACAACAGATTTTCAATGTGGACAAATAGCCTTCTATTGGTGAAGATGCCATTTAGGACTTTCAGAGCTAGAGAGAAGTCAATGCCCAGTTTCAAAGCCTCCAACGATAGGCTGACTCTCTTGTTAGGGGCCAATGCAGCTGGTGACTAAGTTGAAGCCAGTGCTCACTTACCATTCCCAAAAATCCTAGGGCTCTTAAGAACTATGCTAAATCTACTCTGCTTGTGCTCAATAAATGGAACAACAAAACTTGAATGACTGCACATCTGTTTACAACTTAGTTTACTGAATATTTTAAGCCAAGTGTTGAGACCTATTGCTCAGAAAAACAAATTCCTTTCATAATATTACTGCTCACTGACAATGCACCTGGTCACTCAAGAGCTCTAATGGAGATGTAAAATGAGATTAATGTTTTCATGCTTGCTAACACAACATCCATTTTGCAGCCTGTGGATGAAGGAATATTTCAACTTCTCAAGTCTTATTATTTAAGACTTACATTTTGCAATATATCACTGCCATAGATAGGAATTCCTCTGACAGATCTGGGCAAAGTGAACTGAAAACCTTCTGGAAAGGATTCACCATTCTAGATGCCATTAAGAACATTCAGGATTCATGGATAGAGGTCAAAATGTAATCAATGTTAACTGGATTTGAAAGAAGCTGATTCCAACCCTCAGAAATGACTTTGGGGGTTCAAGACTTCCATGGAGGATGTTAACGGAAGCTATAGTGGAAATAGCAAGAGAACTAGAATTAGAAGTGGAGCCTGAAGATGAGACAGAATTACTGCCATCTCATGATAGAACATTAATGGATGAGGAGTTGCTTCTTACTGCTGAGCAAAGCAAGTGATTTCTCAGGATGGAATCTACTCCTGGTGAAGATGCTATGAAGACTGTTGAAATGGCAACAAAAGATTCAGAATATTCCACAAACTTAGTTGATAAAACAGCAGCAGCAGCAGGGTTTGAGAGGATTGGCTCCAATTTTAAAATGTTCTGCTGTGGGAAAAATGCTGTCAGACATAAGCATGCTACAGAGATATTGTTCATGAAACAGTCAACTGGTGCAGCAAAGTTGACTGTTGTCTTTGTTTTAAGAAATTGCCAAAGCCGCCTCAAGCTCCAGCAAACACCACCCTGATCACTCAGCAGCCATTAACATAGAGGCACAACCCTCCATTAGATTATGACTCTCTGAAAGCTCAGATGGTAGTTAGCATTTTCTAACAATAAAGTTTTTTAAAATTAAGGTATATACATTGTTTTTTAGGCATAATGCTATTATTGTACACTTAATAGATTACACTGTAGTGTAAACATAACTTTTATATGTACTGGGAGTTCCCCAAAATTCATTTGATTCACTTTATTGGGATTTTTGCTTTATTGTGATGGTCTGGAACTGAACCCCCATATCTCTGAGGTGTGCCTGTCCTCTGTTGTGGCAGCCCCAGGAAATGTATACACCTTTGTGCTCTGACAATCACCAACACTTCCTCCATCACACTCTTTCCTCACTGCACTATATTGAGTCACTGGTTTACCTGGTTCTCTGAATCAGCAAGTGCCATTCTATGAAGGTGGAGATGATGTTTTTCTCTTTCACATTTTTATCTCTGGAGCCTAACATAATGCCAGGTACACAACAGGAACAAAGGATCTCTTTGCTGTAGGAAGGTGTGAATGAATGAGTGAGAGAGTGAATTAACAAATGGGAAGGACAATCTCTGGTTATGGGCCACTCTTATATTATGGTCATTGTGCCAATTACATGGTAATATTACTTGAGCACTGTTACCTCACTCCTGCCCAGCCCAATAACCGTGTGATGCTCAATAAATGTGTGACAAATGAATAAATGAATAACTGTATCAATGAATGTGTGAAGGGGCCTGGGCTCTCTCCTGGAATGTAGAAATCACAGTTTCCCTTCTAGGATGAGTTCATTCCTGGCATCACACTCCTAGAGATGAACCCAGCCACATGGAATATTCACTCGATCTTGGTGTGTAGCAGAGCAGGAACACGGAGATGTTGAGATTCCCAGTAGAGAGCTCCTAACTGGGAGGCAAAAATCATGGCCCCTTGCACAGTTAGTATGAGAGTCCACATGCATAAGCCTTCAGCAAGTGGAATTATGCTGTTTAAAGAACACTTACTAGGGGTGCCTACGTGGCCCAGTCGGTTAAGCATCTGACTTCAGCTCAGGTCATGATCTCACGGTTTGTGGGTTCAAGCCCCGTGTTGGGCTTCGGATTCTGTGTCTCCCTCTTTCTCTGTGCCCTTCCCCTGCTTGTGCTCTCTCTCTCTCTCTCTCTCAAAAAAAAAAATAAACATCAAAAAAATAAAAAAACACCTACTATGTGTCAGACACTGTGTCAAATCCTCATGAAACCCAAGGGAGCTAGGCATAAACATTTCCAATTTCCTATGAGGAAGCCAAGACAAATGGGATAGGGGACTTGTCTATGGTCCTGAAGCCGGCAAGGGCATGAGCAAAGATTTCACAGTGGTGTCTGACTCCAAAATGCTCTTCCTTTGAAACTGAAGGATTACTTTGAGGCTAGACTTCCATCTCCAATTTCACAGTATAGGTTTTCAGTTTTTCATCCCCTGTAATGACTGAATGTGTTCATGTTTTATCATTCCACATGGACTGATGAAGTATTTTCAAAGTCCCCGCCAACCTTAGCTGTGTTCGGGGAACCCAAGCAATGAGCTCATTCTCTTTGCTGAAGAGTGGAGCTTGAAGCCACAGCTGTGGGTACCTTGGAGGTCGTGGAGGCAGCAATACTAGAATCAAAGAAAATGAAACTCAAAAGGGCCAAATAGGTCCCCTCTCTACTTGGAGAATTTCCTTTCAACTTTCAACATGAATATTTTATTAAGTGGCATATGTCAGTGAAAGCACTGGCTTTGATTCAAACAAGCAGACATTTGAATCCAGGCTCTGCTACATACCAACTGTATGAACTGGTTCTCTGCCTTGGTTTCCTTATCTGCAATAATAGCTCAATGTAGTACAAATTAAATAACAGAATGTACGTAGAACACTTAGACAACTTGTAGCACATAACTGTATTGTATAACACAGTGTATATATGATGTACATACCTATATAGAGAACACATATTATATCAGATAATATAGTAAAATAATAGTAATTCTTCAATAAATGATACCCATTGATGTAAATGGGTGTGACTGATATTTCAGTAGACTCCTCCACAGGGGCCACATACTCCAGTTCCCTTTCCACATAAGCAAACCCCAGCAGCTCTCAGGGCCACGCTGGGGCAGCGGCCAGCCCACAGCATGCATTCAAAGCTCTGGGCTGAGCTCACGATAAGGGGCATCAGCACATAGATCCAAAGGCCTCTAAAGCACCACTCTGGTCCACATTGCCACTTTTCTCTCCTTCTTCCCGTGACTGTAAAGAGTTACCATGGTAATTAAAGTATGAGATCCTAATTCTTATGATATTAATTAAAGTGAAAACCGCAGATGGTGTTTAATAACAACTTAGTCCCAGCAGGTTCCAGGCACTTTACCTAAATCAAACATATCATAAAGTTGGCATGAGAATCACAGAGGCTAGCCCTGCCACATCTGGCCCGGGACACACGTTCTCACCTAGAGTGAAAGTAACACACCATCTCTATTACTTATGCAGATATGGCCTTAAATTGCCTGACAGTCTGATTCCACCCCACCACCTCCTGGAGCCAAAAATAAAGGAGTATTGATTGCAAAGATTAATAATGGAGCTTAAGAAGGAAAATGGTGCAAAACACCTTTTTCTCTCCTTTCGTGATATAAATGCCTGCCACCCCTGCAACCTAATTTTGTCACCCAGAACACGGGAGTGTATTAATTAAAGTGACACCAAGGACAGGAAAATCTGAGCTCTTGGGATGATGACTGGAAATACATAAATATGCATCTCCAGGCTGTCTCGGGAAGGGAGGCACGTGGCCAGGCAAGATCAGCATAATTTCACCATGGGGAAGGTGGAGGGGAGTGTGCACAATTTACCCCTGGAGGTCACAGCTCTGATTCCAGCAACTGCTTCTCTAGACCAGACGCCCCCTCTTTTGTAAGAAACCAGACCATCACTTTTGTAAATATCCCCTTATATGACCTGGGGAGTAGCTAATATTTAATGGATAGTTATTATATACTCAATTAATTTTCACAATATACTGACAAAGATAGAGTGGTACCATTTTATAGATGAGGAAACTGAGGCCCAGTATGGTTACTCAATGTCTTGGCCAAATATCAACACCATATTTGACTAAAATAGGAGGCAGAAGAGGCCAGGGTAGAATGAACAGGTTTTATCCAGGGGAGCAGTCCTGGAACAGGGTTGGAATTTCCCTCTACAAAACTATCACCTGCTATTGTCCCTCCCATCAGCACTGGGACACTCACATCCCAGCCAGGGAGGCCCTTCCCCACAGGGAAGGACAGGTACCAGCTGCCTTGGGTGGAGAAGTGTAAGATTCATGAGGAGATGATGGATGATTTTAGAGACTCTCATGTTTGCATTGTTTTATTCAGGTCAATTTCATTGTGGTCAGTGAATCAGTTTTCATAGCCCCCTGTGCTCTGTGCCCTGATTTCCAAAACTATAAGAGATCTGACCTCAGCTTATCCTGAGCTCCCTTACCATCATCACTTGTTGAGCATCCATAAGCATCTAAAACATCTAGTTCCAACTGGACCTCGTGGTGCCCATCCAACCCTGCTCTTCTCCTAATACTCATGACAGCTATGGGCATCACCAGCCCCCCCAGTCCTGGCCTGCCCTGCCCCTTCACTTCAGCCTTTCTCCCACCTGCCACATCCAAAAAGTCATGACCAAGTCCATCTCTCTCAGATCTCTCTTCCTCAAACAATGCCACTGCCTTAGTTCAGGAAAATACAGAAAATGTTCATTGGGCTGTAAGAAGAAGAGAGCCCAGCAGAAGCAGAGAGGAGCAGACAGATAGAGTGATAAGTCTCATTAACACAGACAAGTAGAGAAGATCTCACCCCTCCAGTATCCTTCTATGACCCCAGGTTGGGGAAGATGACCTTATATGTAGCACACTCTTCTTTAACCAAGTCTTATATACAGTATATGTCTCATACTTGCTTGATTGATCCCCTAATAAGCTGTTATCTTAAAAAAAAAAAAGAAAGGTAAATCAGAGAAGATTATTAGTAAGTGCTTACTAGGTACAGGGCACTGTTCTCAATATTTACAGAATAGCTTTTTAGGTAAAATCTATTATTCTTCCCATTTTACAAAAGAGTAATCTGGGTCCCAGAAGGTTAAGTTGCCCAAAGTCATGCCTCCATTAAACATTGGGTCCAGGATATAAAATCAGGCACCCTGGCTCCCCAGCCTGTACTTGTAGTCATTCTTCTGTGCTTTAAGCTCCATGAAAATATTTGACAGGTCTGGCTTCTTCTCCACTGCATCCCCAAAACTCCCTGGCACACAGTAGGTGATCAATAGAATTGTCAGTGGATGAGTAGATGAGTCCAGCCTACCCCAATGCAATTCACCTCATTACATAAACCCTGCAATGGTTCCGGAAGACTTTCCTTCTGGCCCTGCTGCATGACTCGGCTTCCCTTCCCTGCAAGACATGAAACCTTCTCCCTCCTCACCTTTCCATCAACTCAGCCTGAGCCAGTGTCTGCAATGGGAGAGCACCCACCATGCCCAGGCAAAGCCCAGCCCTGCAGAGATCACATATACCTTGGCAGCTGAGTTCTCCCCAGGCTCAAAGGAAAAGCCTGTGACAACCTGCTGTGTATTTTGACCATCATTATTATGATATAAGGCACACTAGCCATGTGAGGGCATCAGGTACACACATGCATCCCAGAGCCTGTCAGACACAGGAAATGCTCTGATGCAGAGGCTCCAAGGGAAATCCTAAACAGACAAATTCAGCTCCAGCCCTGCCCTTTGCAGCCAAAAGCAGAGAGGGGAATAAAAGAAGGCTATACACAGAGATTAAATTTGTTTCTGTGTGTGAGCAACAGAGTGTGTGGTTATGACATTGTGTGTGTGTGTGTGTGTGTGTGTGTGTGTGTCCACCTCTGAGTGGGTGTGTGTGGGCTAATGTGTGTCCTCTTGCTGTGGAACTCTGCAGCAGAGGGAAGGAAATGTGTCCATTCTTGACCCTAGACTGAGGCCTGGTTTTCTTAGTATGCTGAGCTGAGAGAAGCCAATTTTGAGAAGTTCTACAGAAACTATTTTGTAAGACCCAAGTCAGAGCTAAGTTGTTGTTAAGCTCACAAACTGTTACAGTATGGGAGGACACTTCAGGAATCTTGTAAAAGGACAGTCACCTTTCCAAGGACACACAGCTGGTAAGGATGCCAGCACTCTCCGCCCCTATTCAGGAGACTTTGTATAATGTCTGAGGGGTTGCAACAGAACCCACCAAAGCTAAAAAGTAGACTTTATCCCATGCTTTAGCAATGCAGTAAGAGAAGACTCCTAAAAGAAGGCCACCAGTATTCACACTCAACGTGGCACATCAAAGAGTCACATTGGTCACTGTGTTCTCAACAGCTCATGACCCTTCTGTGAGTCCAGAAACCAAGTCATGACAATGGACTTGGTCTAAGGGGCCCAGATCTCAGGAGGCCAGAGGGAAAAGAAGTGACCCAGGTTGGCAGCCACTGTGGATTTGAGCCTGCAAAGTCAGGTGTTTGGAAAGTATTATCGAAGTTAGGAATCCTCTTGATTCCCATAGGATTAATACAGGACTAATCACTGGATTCCCGGGTCCAGGCTTGAACAAGCATGAGGCGCTAACCGAGTTTGACTCAACTTCCGTGGTCAGTGGCTATTTCATGGCCATGACCCAAATTCAGGACATTGTCTTCTCTTCTGGCTCCACTAAGTCCATCTCAGGTGGGGCAGGGGGTGGGTAGAGGGAGAGTATGATAGGGAGATCTCCTGCTTATTGAGGACTCCCCATGTGCCAGACACTGTGAAGAGCACTTTACAGACATCATCTCTTTATACAATCATAGCACCCATCGAGAAGATCCAATTTTCTAATCTGGCTTACATTAAAAATTGTTGACTCCACCTTCCTGTGTCTCTATGTGTACTACTTGCCATACCTGTTCCAGTTCACAGGTGACTTCCTTTCTGCTACTTTCCATCCACTTTTCTAGACTGCATGTGTGAGCTTGCCCTTTTCTCTGGGCCATTTCTCTGGCCCATGTGCCATGACTTGCTCATTAGTTAAAAAGCTGTGCACTGGTTTGTTCTCCTTTTATATGACCTAGAGGAAAAAGTCTACATCTTTCTCTACTTGGAGAACATCTTGAACATATCCTGCTGCACAACTCAAAGCTCTGGAAATACAGATTATAAAAGTGCTATTTTGAAGACAGATAAATGATAAAGGCTTATATCTCACATGACATTTTATAGTATTCCAGGAATCAGCACATAGATTACATTGATTGATCAAGAGGAGTATCCTATGAGATCAGCTGCAGTTAATTATTCCCATTTGAAAGGTGAGGAAATGAAGGTTCTGAGAGGTGAAGGGTTATTCTGGACCACAGAGCTAGTGTTTTGTGGAGCCCTATCACCTGTCCTTTTAGTCATACCAATAACACAAGAAAAGTTAAGAGCGGACACTGTAGATTTTTTTAGGTGATACATAAATCCATCCATAGCAGAGACAAATGGATTTCCTGCCAGTGACACACCCAGTGTATGTTAATATGATGCTCATTCATTATTAATGCAAATCATAACCAAATGCACACCAGGTCTTTTACCCTAGGAGGAGATATATGTAGGACAAATCCTAGGTATGGAAGTGAGGAATGGAGAGAATCATTCTGCCTTAACTGCTGATATATTCCATTGGAGTTTATTGAAAATTATTTTTTAGAGCTCATTTCTGGGTTCACGTTCAATGTTCTATCAATGGCTTTACAGCTGTTTCGGAGGAGATAAGAGACCGTCCATCAGGCTCAATGCTGCTGGTTTGTGTCATTTCCTCTCAGGAAAATTGCCCAGAAAAAAAGAGAAACCTATCTCAGAGAAAGTTTCCAGAAATTATTCACACTATTAGAGCGTCCAGAAGGAGGCTACTGTTAGTGTCTACCCTGGGGCGGCTCACACATAAGAGACGTGGCTGGGAGGGAATGATGAGATACAGCAGGGCTAGCAACTGACCCTGCATGGACAGTCTAGAATGCAAGTGCCCTCCTCTTCACCCAGTTTCTCCCAGTTTAGGGGGTAGTAAAGAACTCGACCTGAGGCAAGTTACTCCAGGAGGAGATTGACATTCCAGTTGGAGAGAAGGCTGCTTTGAGGAATGACATTGTATGAGTGTCACTTGAGGGGTTGCCTGATCCAGTCCTGTAGATTGTGGCTCAAGATCCTTAAGGGAGATGTCTGAGAGAAGGACAAAGCAAGTTAATTAAAATGCGTTTATGTGGTGAAGAAGGAACACCTACCTCTCTTCCATCTTTATCTCTCCCAAACAGAGGGAGATCATAAACACAATGAAGTCAGCATTCAAACTTCAGGGATTAGAGGAATGATGTCCCTTCACCATCCAGCAGGGCCCCTGTATAAAAATGCTGCAAAGCTTAGTGTGACATTAACAAGTATAGACAAAATTGGGGGTGTCTGCTGAAGGTGTGTGTGCAAGAGCAGGGCAGGCTTGGTTCTTGACCTGTGAGGGTGAAGTCAGAGGCCAGGGGTGGAGTCAATGTCAGGGGGCCACAGGGAGGCACAGTGAGCATTCCAGGCACCCTGTGAGGGCTGGGACCTGCAGGGGAAGCCATGATGGAGAACTGAAGTTCCAAGATCAGGCCCTGAGTTCAGAATCCTGGGCTTCGTCAAAGGGCAGTTGTCAAGTTCTCCCTCCTGCCCTGCCTGTGGCCAGGTGGTTTTCACTAAGAAGCCTGTGCAGCACATAGGGGACAGCTGCAATGGGAGGATTTTTGTGGCAGCAAAGAACATGGGTATATTCTGAGTCCCTGCTCATAGAATGAAGAACAGTCATATGTGCAGAGGACACTGTTTGTATCCTTCCTGGATCCCTTTTTGCAAGGATGGATCCATCCCTCCTGGAGCACTGCCCTCCATAGAGGGTTGCTGCTTCCCCTAGAAATGACCCCCTCTCCCATCTCCTCTGCAAGGGGCAGCCCATAGCCAACAACTGAATGATCTGGAACTGTAAAAGGCCAGCCGCTTTGCCTGATGATAGGACCAACTCTGTGCTCTGTGGGGCTACCCTCACACCAGAGCTCTCATGGAGGATCAATCTGGAGCCAGTTTTCAGTTGATATCACATCCTTGTTTAGCAAGGTTTCCCTGCCTTACCCTATTTCCCTAATTCTGCTTCTCTTGAGACTCTACTTTCACACACACACACACACCCTCCTAAACCATGTGGGCAAGAATCCTGGGCTCAGGCTCTGATTGCTCAGGTTCCAGTGAGAGGCAAGAGGCCTGGAGCAATGGGGTCAAACACACCATAATGGAGATGCAGACTCCAATGAGCTTTTCTGAGCCCCAGGATGGCAGATGGAAGTTAGAAAGACATACATTTCCAAGTTATGAGGCACAGAACTGAGCAATGTCATAGGCACCCATTAAATCCTACAGGTCTGACTTAATTGATAAAACTCCATATTTTCACATGGTTGGCTGTTTGCATGCTGGCATCTCTGTTCTCTCCCAAGTCCTCATGACCCAGGATCTATGAGGACAATCAATTTCACTTGCTCACCAGATTCAAGCACAATTAGTCACTGAATTTGCCATTAGTTAATGGCAGGCAGAGTTATCAGAACCATAATTTTTCTGTTTGGGGAAAAGATGAAATAAATAAGGCCTACGATAAAACCTGGCTCCACAGTAGATGCTATTTACAGACAAGTTGAGAAACAGATTCTTTAGCCCCTATGTTAGCACATGCTAAACTTTCTTAATGATTTAGGACTGGGTGACAGGTCTCCTCTGGTAATCTCAGAGCAGGGATTCCTAATCCCCCAAAACAGCCAGGGTGACTTCAGTGTTAAGCCTGGAATCTATTTCTAAAGCAAAATCTCAAGAGCCAAAGCATTTGATAGGACAAGAGATAAAGTAGGACTAGGGCAGGCGTGATGGCTGTAGACCAAGTCCCTTGTTGGCCAGCATACCCAGTACCAAGTAGCCAGTGAGCAGGAGGAAGAGGGCACAGTCTGAGTCACCCTTGTGATTTGGGAGTTGGAGGAAGAGTAAGGTCAGAGGTCAATGAGTTCCTGGATGTGTCAAGAACTGGGAACTGAAGAAAAGGCAAAGAACAGAGAAGCAGTAATCCTAACGGAGGACATACCATGTGCTAGATGCATTCACATAGTTGTCTTTATTAACGTTTTCATCCTTATAGAGAAAGGATTCATATTTCTATCTAAGAGTCCAAGGAAACAAAGCGAAGAAGATAAGCCTATATTAGTCAAGGTGATTTTCACCAACCATAGCTCTACACTCAATTCTTTTCTGAAATCCTAGAACTTCTAGGATGGGATCTTCTCTGGAGAGAATGGAGTCTTGGGTCTGACCCTGAATCTTCCCTAGGAAGTAGTGCTTATGAGCTGAGCTGTGAATGAAAAGCAGAATATTAGGTATACATATGCTACAGAGAACATATCAGAAAATAGGAACAACATAAACAGTGATGGGATAAAGGGCCCAATGAACTTTAGACTGTTGAGATTTAGACTCAAGCTGCATCTTGAGACACAAAAACCAAGATGCTGCAGAGGGTGATGGTGCCAGGGAACGCTCAGACATGAAAACAAAACAAAACAAAACAAAACAAAACAAAACAAAACAAAACAAAACAAAACAAAAAAACCTAAAAACACATGCACAAAAACAAAAAACAAAAAACAAAATCCCTGGAATCTGTGGAAGGGATTTAACTAGGACATGTGAAGGCAGGATGCTGTTTCTCATTCTTCAGTGACAAGGCACTCAGATGCCAAGAATCCCATTTCTCCATTACTCCTTACCCTGCTCCTGCATCCAAACTTAAAGTTGGCCAGAGCTAAGGCAAGGCCTGGGGTAGGCTTTCTGGCAAGAATGGAGTCATTTTTAATGAGCCTTTCAATTGAAGTCTCAGTGGGGCAGGAGGCTCAGGGCCCTGCTGAGTGCCAAAAGGAATGACCGCCTTCCCACTGGCCAATACACCTTAAGAAGAAACCTCCATTGGAATGATTCAGCAGAGAATCATTGTTGATGCTGTAAAGGAAAAGATAAAAAGGATGGACATAACACACTCATTTGACTTCTCTTCCAGCCTTCCTTAAACATATTCAAAGGCAGTTATGACCTCAGGCTTCCCTTCTGTCCTTTATCAGCTCTAGGAGCACAAATAATAAATGTGGACTTCTAGAAGGATCAATACCCAAAGACAGGCTTAAAGCTTGGCTTCTTCTGCAGCTTGTGGCCTGAGGAGATGACTCATCTCTTCAGGTGGTCTTTGTACCTCTATTCTCTGGTTCCCTTCTCAATCTGAATCTTACCGTTAATCTCATTTTAAGAGACTTTGCCCTTGATCAGCCCCTCTTTCTCTTACCTCTGGTCCCTCTCAATGTAAAAGCATGTTCAGGTCTGCCTCATCTAAAACCCATAACTACAACATTCAAATCTCCCTGGATAGCTCCTCCCCCCACCTCCGACCCCACCGCCACCACCTCTGCAAGCTACTGCCTCCTTTCCCTTGCCTCTCCCCATTTAAGGTCTCAATAATGATATATCCTCACTTCTTCAACTTTGGTTTATACTCCTTGAAATTTAAATTACACCCTTAGCATGCAACTAAATTTCTCTCTCAATGGATAAAGGAGAATGAGCTACACTCAGCCAAGTCCCACGCTGCTGCTTAACATGCCTCATTATAGGTAATCTACACCTGCCATAAGAGAAAACAGGCTCTCAAAGAATGCTGATGACTTCATATGGCATTTAATCCAGTGTTCTTTGTAGTTTCTCATGCCCCATCAGATCCAGGGATAGAATATCCTCCTGTTGGCAGCAAGGCCTGACTATCATGGCAATGGTTCCCATGGTGGTGAGGAGCATAGCTGCAAACCCCAAAGGGAAACTGATATCAACACCAGACCAAATGCCTCCCCTATCCCTACTGCATCCCCACAAAACCTGCTCCCTAGAATAGCATAGCAATCCAGCTCCCTGGGCCTCTTCTCCACCTCCCTAACCACAGACCTCTCCCCTCTTCCTCAGTCACACCTTACATGTTACTGCTGCCCAAGGTCCTATCCAAACCCTACTGCTTTACAGTCTACAGTATCTCCACTTAAAATTTATTAACTTTCATAATGATGTGTGGAGGTCTTAGCGAAAGACTCTGAAGGCTCTGGGTTTAGCAGTTCTTACTTCTTCCAGATGAACAGGTGCACATTTCTAGCTGTTCCTCAATTCATTCTCGAGGGATATAGGAAGGCCTCTTAAGAAGGTAACAACTGAACTGGTATCAGATATCAGTGCCCTGGAGAAGCAAGACAGCAGGGCCTTCCAGGGAGAGGGAGAAGGGCAAAGAGCATGGGATACAGAGCGAGAGATCCCCTGGTCTGCTAGGCAAAATTGTATTACTGGTAGGGGTAGGGAAGTATATGAGATCAAAATGGTTCTAGAGAAAATGCTACCCAGCTACTGAAAAGTAACAAAAACAGTAGTGATATAACAAAGGCAAAAAGTGTCTCGAAACTAATTTTAGGACACAATGGCAAATGACTTGCAAGAGTCACTGCAGTGATGTTAATTCACTCCAGTCCCCACCACTGAGGCAGTTCCAACCCTGTGTAAGAATAGCCTGAGAGTGGTGAGCAGGTAACAATGATGAAGGCCTAGGGAAGTGGAGTGGGTCAATGTGGGTGGTTAGGAAAGTGTCACGTGGCACTGGGAGGGCAGATTGATCTCTACTGCATCCACCACAGCCTTGACCACAATAGACTATCTGGTAACCTACACCACTGACCTGTTCTTCCTTGCTATGCCCAAGACTTTTCCTTTGGCCATTCCAGGGAAGTCATGTGAAGATAAGTAAGCCTAGAGGGGTTACACCAGCTCACAGCCTCTTGCTGCAGCCTATTCACACAAACTCATCTCCCAGATGTGCCATGTGCCGCCATGATCATGGTTGACTCCTGATTGAAACCCTCATTCACTTACTCATTAAGTGTAGAAATCCTTGATCTTGTATGCAAGGCTCTTTGTCCAGGGACATGGCCCAACCTCATTTCAAATTTATTTCCCCAGCTCCCTTACGAGCCCTATTCTCCACCTAATCTGAACCCAGAGAGAGAGAAAAGGAGCACTGAATGGATTCTCTGGGCACTTCCTTGGGGTCCAGCACTATATCCAACACTTTTAAATGCATTCGCTTTTTTTTCCCAATCCAAACAACCCTCATAAATCAGATATCAGCATTTTCATTTATCTCCGGAAAAAGAAAAATGAAAAATAAGATAAGAAAAGTTTAGTTTCACAGGGTTTATTAATTCCTAGGACAGGGACTCAGACCTTTGTCTGACAGTTTCCACATCTTTTCTCCTTTCAGTACAACATGATGCTTCCCCAGAATACATTGTGGATTCTCACCTCTGCTATTACCCAAAATGCATTGCCTCTACCTGGAATGCCCTGCCACTCATCATCACTTTCTAGATCTTACATCTCCTTTATGGCCCATCTCCCTTCCTACTACCTCAGCCAAGAATAATTATTTCCTCCACACTGCCTTTGACCCACGCATCTGACACATCATTCTGAGTTGTTCTGCTGGAATTTCTGCTTCTTTACTACCTTCCCATGTCAAACAAGAATCTCTCTGATGGAGGGTCCTTTCCAAGGGTGACAGTAGTTGCTCTACTCTCCTCACACATGCTCAGCACAGTGTTTACACAGAGCTGATGCTTAACCAGAGTTGAATGAACATTGGGGTACCTCAGGCAATTCATGCTCTCAGTGAAATCCCTGCATGAGTCATGTACTAGCAAGTACGGGGAGAGCATCTCATTCTCTTTCTCATCATGGGATGCAGTTTACTTTAGGTGGGGAAGCAGCAGAGAGAAACAGGTACTGGATGATGATGGCTAGAAAGACAGACTTGCCCTCTCAGAACCAACAGCCTTCTCTGCAGCAAGAGACAACGATTCCAAATAAGAGCTCAGGATGAATCCCAGGCCCAGCGCTTCCATGAGCTCTCAGGTAAGTCTCTCAATCTCCTAGATCCTCTGTTTTCCTTTCGAGTGAAATGGGGATAATATGGTACACTCCTCC
Organism: Leopardus geoffroyi; assembly: GCF_018350155.1. Classification (NCBI taxonomy): domain Eukaryota; kingdom Metazoa; phylum Chordata; class Mammalia; order Carnivora; family Felidae; genus Leopardus; species Leopardus geoffroyi. The sequence continues at coordinate 44,460,762 of NC_059334.1, forward strand.
CAGAGAGTTAAGATGATAATATGAGATTATGTTTATAAGACATAATTAGAGGGTCTAATGCATAGTAGGTGTGCAGCAATTACATCCTATGGTTGATAGGGTGAATATTCAACAATGAACTCTCAAAAATCCATTAGTAAAAGTAAACTTAAAGGTAAATTAGTAAAAATCAAAGCAAATTAGTTACCGAGTTAATAAATAAGAAGTCCTGAATTGTAGCATTCACCAATTTCTATGATATAGATGCTCCTACGGTGGCCAATTTTAAGTGAGCAACATGATACCACAGAACTATCACTGGTCAGCTCCAACACACCATTGCTTATGGCGTGCGCGCACGCACACACACACACACACACACAATGTTAATTCCATTTGCCACTCCCTCCACTTCCTACAAACACAGACAGACTTCTTTGCCAGATGGAATAGGAAACAATAACTATGATATCCAGTGGAGTGTGAATAGGAGACTGAGACCTGAGGCACCCTTGCCAACAGAGGTTGAGGTCTCCTACCAAACAACCTGCATGGCCTCAGCAATCCAGAGACCAGACTGGATTAGTCTCTGTGTCTGGGTGTGGCCATGCTCATGGAATATAGGTGCTTGGAAAGAACAACAAGCCTGCCTGTTATGAGAATTCTCTTTAAAGGCACAAGAAAAGCCTCCTTCTGGCATCCCCCGAGGAAGATGGCTCATGGCTAGACAGCTCTTCAGAAATTTCCCAATTTCCAAGGATATGAATCCTTCACTTTCCTCATGATTCATTTCTACTTTGTTTCTCAGTTTGCCTCAGCCAGTTTTGTAAAGCAACTTCTTTCTACAACCAGTACCTAAGTGGCACTCAGTTTCCATGGCAACAAGTTGGGCTAGTAGCTCTCACACACCCGACTTATCACCACTCCCAGATAAACAACAATTCCAACAGATATTTCTCCTATCTCTAACTGAAATCTACTAAACAAGAGAGACATCACTTTACAGAAAGTTCTAGAGGTTGTTGTAGATATGCAGAAAAAAATAGAAAAAACAAAATTTCACTGGACAAGAGTGAACATGATCTCCTGCCACTTGTTTTGAGGGATGTGTGAGTGTTAAGACAGGGTGAAAACTGACTCTCTCTCCGTGGCAATATACAAATCCCATTGGAGAGAGAATCTCTAAACCTTAAGAGAGGAATTTTTAAAAGTTCTGATCTAAGAATATGAATGTATCTTCACAATATTGTTTTAGAGCCCTTAGTAACAACTTGACATGGGGCATATTAAATCCTGAGGACTGGAGAGCTAAGATGAGTGCTATGGACCACACAAAGGTCATGAAATCAACTCTAAGGTATACCTATTTCCTTCTCTCCTCATTAGAGGGAGAAGAAACTTGCCATACAATCCTCAGGGATTTTTTATGGCCACTATACATGAACAAATGTTTGAAAATGCTTCAGAGTAAGATCTAGAAACTGCCTCTAGTAAAATCTGGCATCAGAAAAGAAAACTTGAATAGTCCTACAAGTATTAAAAAAACGAATTCCAGGGGCGCCTGGGTGGCTCAGTCGGTTGGGTGTCCGACTTCGGCTCAGGTCATGATCTCGCAGTCTGTGAGTTCGAGCCCCGCGTCAGGCTCTGTGCTGACAACTCGGAGCCTGGAGCCTGTTTCAGATTCTGTGTCTCCCTCTCTCTCTGACCCTCCCCCATTCAAGCTCTGTCTCTCTCTGTCTCAAAAATAAATAAACGTTAAAAAAATTTTTTTTAAAGTTAAAAAAAAAAAGCAAAAACAAAAAACGAATTCCATACTTTGAAACCTTCTTACATTGAAAACTCTTGGCCCAGACAGCTTCACTGTAGTTCTCTACCAAGTATTTAAGAACTAAGTAGTTCTAATCTTCAACAAACTCCTGCACATAATAGCCGATGAAGGTTTTCTCCTGTGATAAACAGTGGCTCAATGCTTATTAAACCTATTTCTTCTTAATAGACACAAGGGTACGTTACATCCTGCACCCTTCCTGGCAGTTAGGTTGGGGTCATCTGATTAGATACAAATTAATGGCATATGGGCAGAATGTTATATAATTCTCGGAAACCACACATATGAGAGTCTTGCAATATATACATATTATGGATCTCTTAGTCATCCCTATGCCAGTGGGGAGTCACCTGAACTATACTGGACTCTAATGGAAGCCAGAATGAATTGTATTAAGACATTTTGGCACGTGGTTATTACCACAATATAGCCCAGACTAACCTGACAGACACACATATTCCAACACAATTTATGAAACTATCATAACTATGATAATAAAATCTGACAAAGATGGAAACAAATGAAAACTTATAGGTCAAACTCAAACATAAATATAGATGCAAACATCCTAAACAAAATACTAGGATAATAAATGCAATAATATATTTTTAAAGATAAACATTATAACTTAATTTGGTTTCTTTCAGGAATACAAAGTTGGTACAGCATTAGTTATATCAATGTAATTTACTACATTAATACATAAAGCAGAAAAAGAAAACTCTATGATCATCCTCACAGAGGTAGAAAAAGGATTTAATAAAATGCAATATCTATTCATCTTAAGAAAAACAAAACAAAAACTCCGCTTCATAGGAATGAAGGAAATTCTTAATGTTTATCTATAAAACATAATACACATCATTCTAAATGGCAAAATACTGAAAGGTTTCCCTCTGAGACAAGAAGCAAGATGAATAGGCCCACTCTATTAGTCAGCTTGGGCTTCCATGACAAAATACCATAGCTTGGCTGATTTAAACATCAGAGATATATTATCTCACAGTCCTGGAGATTAGAGGTCTGAGATCATGGTAGGGGTTCTGAGGGGACACAATTCTATCCCTGGCCTGCCAAAATTAATGTCCTTTTTACATTCCAAAGACAGTATTCCATTACCACAGTCCCAAAAGTCTTAACTCATATCAGAATTAATTCCAAAATATAAAATCCAAAGTCTCATCCAAATATTGTCTAAATCAGATACGGGTGAGACTTGTAGTATGATTCATCCCGAGGCCAAATTCCTCTTACTGTGAACCTATGAAATCAGAGAAGTGATGTGCTTCCAAAACACAATGGTCTGCCAGGCATAGGATAGGCATACCCATTCTAAAGGAAAAAATTGGAAAGCAGGAAGGCAGGAAGGCAGGCAGGCAGGCAGGCAGGCAAGAAGGAAGGAAGGAAGGAAGGAAGGAAGGAAGGAAGGAAGGAAGGAAGGAAGAATGATGGGTTGCAAACAAGTCCTACACCTAGCAAGGTAAATTTCATTAGATCTTAAGGCTGAAGAACTATCCTCTTTGGTTACTTTGCCTGTCACCAGCTCTGCAGGGCCAACCTTCTCCTTTGGTTATGAGTGCCCTGCCCCTGAGGTTCTCTGGGTGCAGCGCCCCTCTTCTCAAAGCACTGGGCAGGGTCATCTTAACCCTGCGAAACCAGAGAGATGAGCCCCATTCTTTGAAACCAGGCAGGAAACATTATTTCCCCCTGGGCCTAGAATGGAAATGGCAGTCCTGATGATTTCTGAATCACCTTCAGGTTCATTTTTCTCTTTCCTTGAAGGACAGTGCATATTCACAGCCAAATAGCTCTATGGTTCAATCTTGCAGGATCCAAGAAGTCCAAGATGACTTCCTTCATTCCACCTAATGTTCTCTGAACCCTTTGGTTCAAAGTGGAAATGTTTTTGCTAGTATATTCCCACTCTATTCCTGGCTTCTGCTGAGATGGCTGATTAAGTCCATGAGTCACACTCCTGATCTTTTTATTAAATGGTTGTTCATCCACATCCTTAGTGTTCTATTTAGAATAAGCTTTCTCATATTTGGCAATATGGATAGGCTGATAATTTCCCAAATCTGTGAGTTCTTATTCCTCTTTGCTTAGCAATTTATTCTTCAGTTCATCTCTCCCTCCATGTCTTACCATCACCAGTCAGGAAGCAGTAAGATGATCCTTCAATACTTTGGTTAGGAATCTCAACTAAATACCTCATTTAATTGCTCACAAGTTTTAGCTTCTACAAAACACCAGAACACAGTTTAGCCAAATTCTTTGTCATTTTATAACTGCCTTTCCTCCAGCTTCCAATAACGTTCCTTATTTTCATCTGACAACTCACCAGAGTTGTCCTTAACATCCGTATTTCTAGCATACACCTAAAATTCTTCCATCCTCTAACCATTATCTAGTTCCAAAGCTGCTTTTACGTGTTTAGGTATTTACTATAGTAGCACCCCACTCCTCAGTGCCAACAACTGTATTAGCTCAGACTACCATAATAAAGTACCAGACTGAATGGCTTGAAAAACAGGAATTTATTTTCTCACAGTTCTAGAAGCTGGCAGTCCAAGATCAGGGTGTCACCATGGTCAGGTTCTGCTGAAGGCTCTCTTCTGGTTTGCAGATGGCCACCTTCTCACTGTGTCCTCACATGTCAGAGATAAAGAAAGAGAGAGATCTCTCTTCCTCTTCTTACAAGGCCACAATACTATCAGATTAGAGCCCCATCTTTATGACCTCATTGAACCTTAATTACCTCCTAGAGACCCTATCTCCAGATATAGTCACATTGGAGCTTAGGGATCTTCAGCCTGTGAATCTTGGGGAGGCACAATTTAGCCTATAGCAGCCACTAACATTGCTTTTATTCAAGATTGTGCTGGAAGTAGTTTTTGTTCATTAAAGGGGAAGAGGGAATAGAACTCTAAGAAATGGAAAAAATAAACAAAATCCACATTTTTCACAAGTCATATGATTATGCACATAGAAATTCCAAGAAAATCTAGAGTTAAATTAGCATTAATAAGACTGTCCTGAAAAGTAACTAGATTTAAAATCAATACGCAAATAAATTGCTTTTCTATATACCAGCAACATAAATATTCAAAATAAATTTAGAAATTATAAGATACCATTTAAAATGCCATGAAAATTTCAGGTACCAAGTAATAAATCTAACAAAAGTTGTCTGTCTTTATGGCAAAATCATTATTGAGAGAAATTAAACTGAGGAAGAAAATACCTAAACAAATGGAGAGATTGCCCTTACATGGGTTGGAACATTCAATACTGAAGAAAAATACAATAAATAAAAAATGGAAAGACAGATATACTATGTTCATGAGTAAAATGACTCATATCATAATTAGACCAATTATCTCAAAAATTATCTGCAAATATGTGTATCTTTTGTTTTTGTGAAATCTAAGAAATATAATTTAAAATGTATATTAAAGAATGATGAAGGCAGTTCTGGAAAAGAAAAACCAAGATGAGTGTGGCAATTACACAGGTATTACAAATAGATCAAATACACAGGTATTACACAGGTATTACAAATAGATCACTGGAAGAAAAAAAAAGAAAGCCCAGTGACAGTCTCTGGGACATACAAAGACTTCTTATGTGATAGAACAGGCACTGGAAACTAGGGGGGCTGGTCAAAATCCTTAAAATTTTATAGCACAAAAAGTGAACAATAATGCATACAAATTTTAAAAATTGGCGGGAATCTAGAATGGAATAGAAATTGCAACATTGTAATCTAACTGTAACACAAATGTGTGACATAACCTCCAAAAGGCTGGGGGAAGAATAAGCTAACACAAGTAACTATGGAAAATGGTGTTTTACTGTGAAGTGTAAGGTTCAAGACAAAGGAAGTATCCAAAACATGGTGTCCTGATTGGTAAATTTGTCTCTCATGAGAGTATGGGCTAATAATTCTGAAACCGGTGTGCATATATACTGGAGTCCAACAAATAAATGAATAGTGGATAGTTAGATGGATGTTTCTGACTGTTGGAGGGAGAAATTACAGAGAAGCAAAGGGAAGAAACCAGAATAAAACACGTGGTACCAAATTAGAGTCAGGGACAATAGTATGAGTTCATGTTTAGCTTAGTCAAGGCCCATATGAATAAATAAAGAAACGATTATAGATACATGAGTTATACACATACAGATACTTCCTAACTCTTAACTTCTGAGAGGGTGTAGAAGTGGTGATGCCCAGTAGCAATGAGCACACATAGAGCCCATATGTTAGATTCTAATACCATTCTTTTTTTTTTTTTTTATAATATATGAAATTTATTGTCCAAATTGGTTTCCATAAAACACCCAGTTCTAATACCATTCTTAAATAAAGATCCTTGGAGAAATGTCTGATCCTGGGACTGGGGCATGGACTATATAAGATGATTGTGGAGCACCTCTGTAATGTCAGAAAACAAAAAAGTTCTCAGAAATCACAAGAATGGGAGTGTGCAAAAGGGACACAGGAGCCCATCCAAAAGAGCTCTCAATGGCCAAAGGTGAAATAATTTGAGAAACAAAATAGATATAGTAGTACTTGAAGATTATAACTTAAGGATAAAATATTCATGAGTCCATAATAACAAATCAATAACTGAATAAATAAATAAATGTGGACAAGAGGAATACTTCTCCCTTAAAGAATTCCAAATAACTTCTGTAGATACTCCCTCCTCCAGGGAGTGGAAATTAATATCCCTTCATACCTGACTGCAGGTTGTGCTTAATGACTTGCTTCTAAAAGGTCGAATACGGAAAAGAAGGAAAAGTAACTCAACACTGAAGAAACCCGGAGAACCCTACTTTGGCCAGGTGAACAAAACTAATGGAACCAGTAATAAGTAGCGTCTATATAATGTAAACCTGACATGATGTGATGAGAAGGAAAAACCCATGGAAAAAAGAAATCAGGAAAATCCTGAGAAACATTCGACAAAATATCTGACCCACACTCCTCAAAACTGCCAAGGTCATGAAAAACAAAGTCTGAAAAACCGTAAGAGACCCAAAAGACAAAGGAGACATGACAATTAACTGTAATACGTTATCCTGGATGAGATCCTGGAACAGAAGAAAGACACTGGGGCAAACTGGTGAAACCCAAATACACCATTGCATTTAGTTAATAGTAATATACTAATGTTGGATTTTAGGTGTGACAAAATACCATCGTAATGTAAGATGTTAACAACAGGGGAAACTAGGTAAAGAGTACACAAAAATTCTCTGTACTAGTTATACAATTTTTACATAAATATAAATTATTATAAAAAAAAAGATTTACTTAAAAGCATCAGAGGGGAAAACTTGAAGTCTTCAATAAACAGTGCATAAAAATTGTTTATTCATATGACTTCAATGATAGTCTCCAAAATAAATTCAACATGGATAAAAACATTTATGTGAAAAATCAATAGTACACAATTTTTAAAACAAATTATGTGACCTGGAGTTAGGGATGATATTTGTTAAGTAACACACGAATAGAAGAAACCTGAATGGGGATAACTGATAAAGTTGACTGTATTAATAATAAATCTTCTTCGCAGTACAAGACACTGTAAGTAAAATAAAATATAAGCCACAGACAGGAAGAAAATATTTGTGCACATGTGACAGATATATGTATGACTGATAAGATTAAAACAAACAATCCAGTTGAACAAAAGCAAAAAATATAAATAAAAGATGTGCAGAAGGATAAACCTAAGTAAAAATAAACTTATGAAAAAATGCTTAGCCTCACTTGTAACCAGGAAACTGCAAATTAATATAGTCATAAAATATCTTGTCATACCCATCAGATTTTCAAAAGTGAAAAGTGTGAAATCATCAAATATTCACAAGGTTGATAAACAAAGGGTACTCTGTTACACAGCTATTAAGAATGTAAATTTCCAAAACCACATTACAGAGCAATTTGGCAATATCTAATAAAATTAAACAGGCCTACATCAATGAGCCAGCAGTTCTATTTCAAGGTATGTATCCCGAGAAATAACATCCATGTGTTCATTCACAGGACACATACAAAAATGCATTCCACAGTGCTGTCAATGCTGGCAAAATATTGGAAACAACCCAAATGTCAATAGGGAGACAGGTAATATAAATATAAATATATTATATACTTACATATTAAAATTGTGTATTATATATTACATATATTTACATATTTCAAATATATTAAAGATATAGATATTAAATATATTAAGATATTAAAATATATTAAAATGTTCTACAGATGCATATTATATATGGTACCATTTTATGTATACAGTTATATGTGAACTTGGCAGACTCTGAATTCATGTCCATAAATGCCTCTGGATAGAACAGAAAAAAAAATAAAACAGGACAAGTTTCAATGTGTGTTCAACTCTGTAAGATTTTATTTCAAAAGCATAATTTGAAGCAAATTGATTAAGTAACATTGCTTCCATGTGGGTGGTGGGGCATAAGTGTTTGCTATATTATTTTTAAATATTTCTCCCAACTTAAATGTTTTGTGTGAAATCCAAGACAACTAATGAGATGTGAACTGTGATAAAAACACAAATATTGAGCAGGTCCTGAATTAATTTACTTACAGAACTAATATTTGGCAATTCTGGGTTACTGTGGTTACAGAAAAGGGATGCAAATGTCATAATTTTTTTACAATGTAAATATAATAACTAGCAAAAATGAAAAGTAATGCTTAGGAAATGGGAGGCGACCTATGTATGGTAATTTCCTGGTACAGATTCAAATAATGGAAGCCTGTAGTTAAAATGCACGTAAATTTCTTCAGTTTTTCAGATTTAATTGTATAGCCACAGAAGAATAATTTAGAAACTAATGTTTTCCTATGATAAAAAAAAAGCTATCAAATTTTAGCAATACATTTAGTTTTACTTACATTCATTTTTTCCTCAAAGTTAAAATAAATTATAATCATTTTACTGAAAACAGATTTGATCATATGATCCCATTTTTTCTAGATTGCCTCTTTCTATCCATCTATAAATATGCAGAGCCAGATATCTAAAGTGATGTTCTGCAAATAAAAATATTAAGTATTTAAGGCAAAGTGGAAATTTTTTGATAATTATTTTTCTGTATTTGAATTTTTATGGTAAAAATAAAAAATATGTGGCGCCTGGGTGGCTCAGTCAGTTAAGCGTCCAACTTCAGCTCAGGTCACGATCTCTCGGTTTGTGGGTTCAAGCCCCACATCGGGCTCTGTGCTGACCGCTCAGAGCCTGGAGCCTGTTTTGGATACTGCCCCCCACCCCACCCCACCCCCCCGCCATGCTCATGCTCTGTCTCTCTCTGTCTCTCAATAATAAATAAACGTCAAAATTTTTTTTAAATAAATAAAAATTAAAAATATATATTTATTTTAAAAACATCCATTATTTTAACTCATAAGGCAATGAGAATGAGATGCAATCTGCAAGAAACAGTATGTGACGAGGAATTTTAAGGAAGGGAATATCAACTCAATTGGAAAAGTTCAAGAACAATTTGAGGAAGAGCATCTTTACTCCGACCTGGAGGAATGCTCAAATACCACAAAGTACAGAGGATTGAATGTGTGGTGGGAAGTGGAGGAAAGCAATCTGAAAATGACTGGTTTGCCCACAGTGAAATGCCTGCATTTAAAACTGTAGGGATAATAGTATATTAAAAACACAGTTTCAATAGCAGAAGCTAGCCATTAATACAGCATGTGAAAAGTGCTAGGAAAGTGAGGATTGTTCACCGAGTCTGGCAGATCACAGAAGATTCACAGAGAATGGAACATTGGAATAGATTCTCGAATGGAAAATTATGAGGTTTCCAAGAAGACAAGAGGATTAAAGTATTCTGAGATGGGAAAAAAATGAGAAAGCACAGGAAAGAGAGACAACTTTTTGAAATTATAATATGTGTGAAGAGGACTGGGGAAAGGTGGGGGCTCAAAGGTAGTAAGGATTGTAAGGGTATTCCCTCCTGTGCTTTCTGAAAGAGTTTTGACTTCCAGTAGCGCAACACTAACAGACTTTTTCTTGGGTGCTGGGAAATAACATGATCAAATTTGTCTTTTAAAAAGGTACTTGGAAGGTACTGGATAAAAGAAAAGCAGAGAAGATGGGTTTCAATATATCCAAAGGCAGAAGGAAATCATCCAGGTGTATGAACACATGTTCCCAAGGTACAGTGAAGAAGAGAAGATTTTGAGAAATACAAAAAATCTAAAGGTGGCAAATGATTTCCTGTGGGAAATGAGGACAGGCTGGGTTAGGGATGACTCTGTGACCAGGTGGACGGTGATGCTCTTCAACTAATGAATAATGTTGGTGGAGTGGTTCAGGGGTCAAGCTAATGAGCTCAGTGTTGAACATGTTGAGTTTAGGTGCCTGGCCTGGACCAGGGCCACAGATGTCACATCTTCAGTATTTGCTGGTAATTGAAGCCTTCAGAGTAGATTAGATTGCCCAAGAAGAGTGAGCTAAGCAGTGAGCTGAATGTGTAAGTCTGGAAATTTACCATGTCAGGCATCCTCCAGCCTGTCCTATACTTAAGTGGCTGATTATTTTTAGGTAGCCTGTCAGATTACATTTATCCATTTTGTTGGTTTCAGCACTTTGTTCCATCTTGTTGACATCATTTAGAGTCTTGATTCTACCAGTCAACACATGAGCTATCCCAGACCTTCCATTTTAAAATGGTTTCTCACTATCACACACTACTCTCTCAACCTCCTTATAAAATAACTATAATAGGAATGAACGGTCACATAATCACTCAATAATTACAACTTTGAAAATAGCAAATGTGCCACTTCTTTTACAAACGTTTTTGGAACTGGTAGAAGATAAAAGCCAGAAGTGAAAAGTCAATAGGATGAAATGTCAAGGAAAATGGTTAATAAAATGAATTGCAGGGGGAAAAATTGTAGTTACTCAAATGAAATTCGTACTGATGGTAGAGAAAACAGAATAGGTGTAGAGAAAACAGAATAGGAATGAAGGTGAAGAACACATGTCAAAAGTTGCCTCTGAATCCAGAATAAAAGAACACAGAAATGGAAGGCAAGTGAAAATAAAATGCTAATAGTTACAAAGACTAGAGATCAGAACACTACCCTCAGAATATATTAGTTACAAAGATAGTAAATAACTGTATTTATAATTAAAGGGAAAAATATCCTCAAATACAACAAATCAACAAAATATAAAAGCATGACAACCGAGAGATTCACAACATTTGATGGAAATTCAATGAAAAGAAACATACACTACTTATATGTGTACCAATAAGGAACGACAGGAATTCAAGCTTAAACTTGGTAGGAGGGTTAGGAGCCAAAGGAAGAAAAATAAAGTTGGTCATTCACACCCTGTGGAGTCCTACATGGTAGAGATACAAACTTAATTCCAGCCAGTTATCCTTCATATTATAAAGAACCAGAAATGAAACACACATGCAGGAATCAAGGAGTTTAGAAGAGAAAATACCTATATTCTGTTGTTGAAACACCTACTGAAAACATACTTCAACCAATCAAAAGTTAAATTGACAGTAAGAACCTAACTACAGAAAAGCTGTATATAGAATGATATCTAAATTTTAAAAAAAACTTATTGGCAGGAGCTACACCCAACTTATCAAAATTATCTTAAGAAGAAATATTTTAATAATCCATACCTATTAGAATTGGCCATGAATTGAATCTGCAATAAAATAATTACACATTGAAATACACAGTCTTGTATTTTTTGTGCTTTGATATGTCTATTTGTCTTTAATAAGTTATTTACTTTTAAATAACAAGCTTTGTATTAAACATTTATATATCCTTAAATTTTATATTATCTGTGAAATTGATTAGCATGTCTCTGGTATCTTAATTGAAGTCTTTGATGATTGTTAAATCCTATGGTTCCAGGACTTTGGGCCACTCTCCTAGGCAATCATTTGACAAGTTAAGCCAAGTATTATTTTATTGATGTTCTGGGACCACTTTTAACCAATTGCAAATCTGTGTAACAATAAACTACATTTTCCATCTTATTCAGAAGATTACTGCATATGCCCATCAATTGCACTGCTGAAATCAAGATATACTATGTCTATAAAGTTATCCTAATTTGCTGGTCTAATAAACCTATCAAAAACAAACAAAAACAAAGAGGAAGATGTTAGCCTACCCCAACATGATTTTTTCCTGGGGAATTGATACTACTCCTAGGAATCTTTCCTAAGTATTCACAAATCTCCTTTCAAATACATCATTTATAAGTTTTTCCATGGTTGCACGTGAAATTGGCATATCAAATAAAAAATTCAAAATTTCAACTACTTTTCAAATGTTTAACCATCACCAATAATCTGACACCATTCCCATTTTCAAATATTATGAGCAATATACTTGCATATATTTCCGTAAGTTTCCAATGTCTTGGGATAATTATCCAATTGCATCTAGAAGCAAGATTTTAAAAGGCATCAAAGGAACAATGAATCTATTCATTGAGGACCAGCTGAGTGCCGACATCACGGTGAATCTCACAAAGTTTCCTTTAATTAACTGATATAGCACACCACTGAACTGGCAGAGTTGTGTATATTTTGGAGTTGAGAAAGCAAAGACTCTGATCCATAAAGTGACCACCTAAAATCGTGCATAAAGCACGCCATGATGCTTAGCACAACATTTGGATCCATTGATTTTTATATTGCAGCAATGATTCTACTTAACCATCCATCAATAGCACGCAGTATTCCTTAAGTACTCACCTTCTCTTTCCTTGAGACACATTTTTAATCAAAACTAGGGCTTAGAAATTAATTCTGCCAAAACTTCACATTTGTTTTCTCAGCAGTTTTCCCTAAAGTGAATTCAGTAACTTGGCCCTACCTGGATGTGTTTTCACAGGATGCCCCTGTTTTGTGCACTACCTTTCAACTTCTTGTTTTCTTGTAGCCATCTGACTCCATGGGAGAGCCCCAGGACATCCTCCTCTCTCTTCCTCACTAGGATACTTTGTGATTAGACCACTACCATTTCATTCTTTAAAGGCCTTTCCTTTTAAATTTCCTGTAATCTGAGATAACAGTCAAGTACGCCTAGCTCTTCCTTCTCTTTCATATCTGTTACAAAAATTTCAATAAGGTAGTTTCTCTTCCTTTAAAATTTCCCATTACTTGCATTGTCAGCAAATCATTTTCTTTTTATAATAATTAAAATGAGAACACCTTCACATGGTTTTAAATTTGCCACAAATATCTTGGTTGTTTTCCAAGATACTTGACCTCATCTTGTTAGAAGACAGTCACTGAACACCAAAAACACCTGGGTTGGCTGGAAGATTAAATGGTCCCACAGTCACTGAACACCAACAGCAGTGACCACTTCATTTAAACTACTTGTTTCCACTTTAGAGGATGCTACAGTCGGGGTCCCATTGCACACTGGGTGATCTCACTTCAAGTTGTCCCTCTCAGTGGTTCTTGAGACAGCCTCTCTGGCACCCAAATGCCCCCCATCACACAGGACAAGCCCAATGAGGAGTTTGTTCTCAGCAGAAAATATTGTCCCTAATTTCACTGGCAGCCTCATTTATGCTACTTTCTCTCTAAATCCATCCATTTCTTCCTCCAACTTTCAATGCTCATTTTTGTTATTACTTATTTTCTTATTGACTCTAGGTTACCTGAGTCTGTCAAGTTCCCTCATTTATTCATTCATGCATTTACCTGACCCCTACTAAAGTCTAGCTAAGTGTCAAGCCTTTTGCCTACCGTGGAGAATTCTAAAATGAATGTGACATAGTTTCCACCCCCAAAGAGCTTGTGGTCTAATGAAGGGAATAACCTATAAATGAATAGTAATAATTCAACTTAATAAGTTCAATGATAGAAACACAAAGAGAAAAAATAAGTGAAAGTTAAAACTGAATTTAAGAAGCTCTATATAGAACCTGCCATAGGAAAAAAATAAGAAAACCATAGAAGATAAAAAAAAAACTAAAAGGAAACAAAACTGCATCATGAAAAATACAATTCTTAAATGAGCTAAGTACAGGACATAAAATGAGATACCCACTAAGGCTTAGCATTCGAGGCAGCACAGAACATGCATGTAGTTAAATAAAAGTAAAACTGGAAAGGTGGCCAAGGCCAAGCAAAGATTCTGTGCTAAGGAAGATGAATTTTAACCGGAAATGTATGTGGAGTCCTTGGAGGTTTAAACACCATGTACTGACTTGATCAGAACTTATTTTATAAAAGTGCTTCTGCTGGCAATATGGAGAAAGGGTTGAAGAAGTGAAAAGAGTACAGATAAAGGAAAGTCTGAAGGCTGTTGTAATAAACTAAGTGGTCATTGAGACCTGGACATGGTAGAGAGAATTTAGAAATGACAACTATTTGAAACATTTAGGAGGTAGAATGAATATTACCGATTGACAGAGTAGTCCCAGAGAGTACAGAGCAGGTAGGTATTTAGAATCATCCCAGTTTGAGGGGTGTCTGGGTGACTCAGTCAGTTAAGCATCCGACTTCAGCTCAGGTCATGATCTCACAGTTCATGAGTTTGGGCCCTGTGTTGGCTCTGTACTGACACCTTAGAGCCTGCAGCTTGCTTTGGATTCTGTGTCTCCTCTCTGTCTGTCCCCCCCCCCCACTCTCTCTCTCTCTCTCTCTCTCGCTCTCTCTCTCTCAAAAATAAATAAATATTAAAAAAATTACAATGATCCCAGTTTATGCTTAATTAATAAAAAGATTCAGGGAACCTGGGTGACTCTGTTGATTAAGTGTCCAACTCTTGATCTCAATTCAGGTCATGATCTCATGGTTCATGAGTTCGAGCCCTGTCAGGCTCTGTGCTGAGCATGGAACCTACTTGGGATTCTCTCTCTCTCTCTCTCTCTCTCTCTCTCTCTCTCTCTGTTCCTCCCTTACTCCTGCTTTCTCTCTCAAAATAAATAAATAAACTTTAAAAAATGATATTCGAGAAGAAAGGAAGTTGAATGAATAGGTGGAGCAGAGGACAGTTTCAGTACAGTGAAACTACCCTGTATGCCAGTATAATAATGGATACATGTCATTATACATTTATCAAAATCTATGTAATGTATAACACAGTGAACGACCCTTAAGTAAGCCATGACATTTAGTTAGCATTGTATCTGTGCTGGCTCATCAAATGTACAACACTAACATAAAATGCTAATGAAAGGGAAGTAGGGGGTACCTGTGTGGCTTAGTTGGTTAAGTGTCCAACTTGGCTCAGGTCGTGATCTCACAATTTGGTAGTTTGAGCCCCGTATTGAGCTCTGTGCTGACAGCTCAGAGCCTGGAGCCTGCTTTGGATTCTGTGTGTCTCTGTCTCTCTCTGCCCCTATCCCACTGATGGTCTCTCTCTCTCTCTCTCTCTCTCTCTCTCTCTCTCTCTTTCAGAAATAAAACTTAAAAAAAATTAGGGAAATTTGTGGGAGAGAGTAAAGGAACTCTCCATACTTCCCATTCAATTTTCCTATAAGCCTGAAACTGTTTAAGAAAATAGTTTACTATTAAAAAACAAAATATAAAGTGCGAGAAGCACCAACTTGAGATCTCCCAGCACACTGGGCATGGCACTTTATGTTAGCATTGAGGAGGGTCATCTCTTGAGCATAGTCCACAGAGTAAGTATGGGAAAGCCCTGTCTTTCCACTTCCTTGAGAACCCACCATCGGCCTCAGAGGGCTGGACTCCATGCTTCTGAAATTCTTTCACAACATGATGCTGCAGCTGTAGATGTGACAGGAGAGAATGGGGCATGCACCCCATCACAGGAGCTGCACAATACATCTGCCCCTTACGAACCCGGCTCCCTTGAATCATATGATTTTTGCACTCATAAGCCTGAGCACGAATACCAATTCTACAGCCAGTTTGTGCATATGGATGACTTAGCACAGCTATCAAATCTGGAGCTTTTCAATTCATGAATCTCAGGGTTCAAATGTGAAACACTACACACACGGCAAACTGCATTTCACACTATTCTAATGGATCCACGAATATAGGAGCAAAAAAGAATATGAAGGATGAAAAAAATCAAAAGATGTGGAAAATCTCCAATTTGGCCTTTAGAAAAAGGTGCCCTGTCAACACTTTGCCCAGTAGGAGACCAATACGTATACACAACATATGCATTTGTCCTCAAGATAAAAACAGAAACAAAAATGCCAAAGTCAACTCTTTTTCATTGCATACATACAATGTGCACATAAACACATTGTTACACAATGTGATAACTTCTAAGAAAGACAAGTACTGGAATCTATAAAGAGAAAAACAGAAAACGGTGATTTAAACTGAGGTGTATCCAGGAAGGCCATTCTGGAGGAGATGACATTTGAGCAGAAGCTTAAAGGATGGTCAGAGTTGACTAGGTAAAAAAACAGAGACAAGTATTCCAAAAATATAAATTAGCTTAAGTAAAAGCCACAGAGTAGGAAACTACCTGTGACCTTTGATGAGCATACAGGAGCCAGGGAAGCAAAAATATTGAGAAATTATAGCAGGTTAAGTTAGAGAGGGCATTCAGAATGCCCCTACAGCTTTGTAGAAACTCTTGAAATAAAGTAGTATTGGTCTTCTAACTTAGTTCTTCTTTATCAAAATTCTTTCCCCCATACTAGACACTTTGTATGTGCATCTGTATGTATATATACATGTATAGTCTACAGAATAGACTCTCTCTCTCCTCTCTCTCTCTCACATACACACACAGTCTTTGGAATTTTGATAGTGGTTGCATTAAATCTATAGCTCAGTTAGGAAGGTCTCCTATCTCAACAATATTGAATATTCCAATCCAATCCATGGATATTGGATATCTCTACATTTATTTAGATCTTTCAATTCTCTTGGAAACATATTTCACTAATTTTTTCACTCAGGAAAAATCTTTTACATCTTCACATCTTTTAAAAATATATTCCTGGGAGGAGCCAAGATGGCAGAACAGCATGGAAGTTTTGTGTGTGTCTTGCATCCATGAAATACAGCCAGACCAACACTAAACCATCCTACACACCTAGAAAACTGACTGGAGGATTAACACAACAATCTGCAGAACCTGAACCACAGAATTCAGCAGGTACATGGCATGGAGAAGTGAACTTGGGGAGCGAGAAGGTGCAGGAAGGGAGGTGCTTTTGTGAGTGGAGAGAGCACGGATACAGGGGGTGGGGGGGGGAGAATACGGGAAAAGCACCCCTCTCCAAAAGCAGCTGGAGAGAAAGTGGAAAACTGGACACAGCCACAGGGACTAAACTAAAAAGGGAGAAAGGAGAAAGGAGAGGGTTTAAATTCCATTAAGACTGTAAACAAGGGGAGTGTAAAGGCTCCAAGTCCGCAGCTTGATACTTGGAGGTGCTCTGGTGAGAAGGGCGAATCCCGAGGAATAGAGTGGGGTCCGGGAGGTTCTCGGACCACACGGGGAAAAGTGGTTCCACTGTTGGAAGGACATTTGGTAGAGACGGTTGAGGCCACCTGGTCCCAGCAGACCCCAGAGAACGGCCACATTTGCTGGTGCTGGAACAAGGTCATTAAGGGTGAAGCCTGGTGCCAGATGTGTGTTGTGATTTTCCATAATCCCTGAAAAGCTGCTGCTACACTATCTCACAAACCTTTTCTGGGGCGGGCTGGCACATGACCGTAGTCTCGGGGCACCGGCAGCAGCAGGGTCCAGCAAGTGTTCCTGGGTGCAGCAGACATTTGGCTATTGCTCATTCAGCCATTGCTCGGTGAGAACCTCCGACAGAGGGGGCGAAACGGGTCAAAGCCTCAATCCTTTAGAAGTAAGGGGCCAGGGAAAACAGCCGCATCTGAGACAAAACCCGGTAGAGAGGTACTACCTGGGGCCTGGTCACAGAGAGTGAAAAGGTGGGGAGTGGACAAAAGTTGAAGACAGAAGACGGGTACGCAATTGTTGATCTGGGAGAACAGATGGGGTAGCTGGGTGGCACCATTTTCATCACTCTCATGCATGCGTATACACACCTATGAGCACAGCAACAACACACCCCAGTAGGTTACCAGCGCCATCTAGTGGAGAAAGGAGCCATTACACTGAGCCCCGCCCAGTGGGCCAACTTCGCTCTCAGGAACACAAACCTCACCGCTGGCTTAGTTTATGGACCATAAAGTGCTACACAGACTGACTTCTAGGGGAAAATGAAATAATTTCAGTCCTACTTCAATCTGTTAGCAGGTCCATGTTTTCAATTTTCTTTTTTCTTTTTTTTGTTTTCTCTTTAACACTTCTTTTCTTTTTCTTCAATACAGAAAGAAAAAAACTCATTTTTTTTCAATTTTTATTCAAAATATTTTTCTGTAATTTTTATTACTATATTTTTACTTTTCTGTAATTTTTTTCAAATTCTATTTTACTGCCATCATTTTATTTTAGCCTACTTTGGGGTAGTCACCTTTTCAAATTTTCAAACAATTTCCTTTTTCTTTCTTTTTCTTTTTTTCTCTTTTTCATTTATTTTCATTTTCTTGAATGTAGAAAGAGAAAAACTTCATTTTTACTTTCAATGATAACACCACAACCCAAAACCTCTGGGACGCAGCAAAGGTGGTCATAAGAGGAAAGTATATAGCAATCCAGGCCTTCCTAAAGAAGGAATAAAGATCTCAGATACACAATCTAACTTTATGTGTTAAGGAGCTGGAAAAGGAACAGCAAATAAAACCCCAAGCCAGCAGAAGACAGGAAATAATAAAGATTAGAGCAGAAATTAATGCTACCGAAACCAAAAAACCAGAACAGATAAATGAAACCAGAAGCTGGTTCTTTGAAAGAATTAACAAAATTGATAAACCACTAAGCAGTTTGATCAGAAAGAAAAAGGAAAGGACCCAAATAAATAAAATTAAGAATGAAAGAGGAGAGATCACAACCAACACAGCAGAAATAAAAACAATAATAAGAGAATATTATCAGCAATTGTATGCCAATAAAATGGGCAATCTGGAAGAAATGGACAAATTCCTAGAAACATATACACTACCAAAACTGAAACAGGAAGAAAGGGAAAATTTGAACAGAACCAGCACCAGTAAGGAAACCAAATTAGTAATCAAAAATCTGCCACAAAACAAGAGTCCAGGGCCAGATGGCTTTCCAGGGGAATTCTACCAAACATTTAAGAAGAGTTAACACCTATTCTCTTGAAGGTGTTCCAAAACATAGAAATGGAAGGAAAACTTCCAAACTCTTTCTATGAAGCCAGCATTACCTTGATTCCAAAATCAGATACCCCACTAAAAAGGAGAACTATAGACCAATTTCCCTGATGAACATGGATGCAAAATTCCTCAGCAAGATATTAGCCTAACCGGATCCAACAACACATTAAAAAAATTATTCACCATGACCAAGTGGGATTTATACCTGGGATGCGGGCTGGTTCAATATCTGCAAAACAATTAATGTGATTCATCACATGAATAAAAGAAAAGACAAGAACCATAGGATCCTCTTAATAGATGCAGAGAAAGCATTTGACAAAATACAGCATCTTTTCTTGATAAAAACACTCAAGAAAGTAGGGATAGAAGAAGCATACCTCGAGATCATAAAAGCGATACATGAAGGACCCAATGCTAACATCACCCTCAATGGGGAAAAACTGAGAGCTTTCCCCCTAAGGTCAGGAACAAGACAGCAATGTCCACTCATGTCACTATTATTCAACATACCATTGGAAGCCTTAGCCTCTGCAATAAGGCAACACAAAGAAATAAAAGGCATCCAAATCGGCCAGGAGGAGGTCAAACTTTCACTCTTCGCAGATGACATAATACTCTATATGGAAAACCCAAAAGATTCCACCCCAAAACTGCTAGAATTGATTCATGAATTCAGCAAAGTTGCAGGATATAAAATCAACGCACAGAAATTGGTTGCATTCCTATACAACAACAATGAAGTGACTGAAAGAGAAATCAAGGAATTGATCCCATTTACAGTGGCATGAAAAACCATAAAATACCTAGGAATAAATCTAACCAAAGAGGTGAAAAATCTATACGCTGAAAACTATAGAAATCTTATGAAAGAAATTGAAGAAGACACAAAAAAATGGAAAAAGATTCCAGCTCCTCGATAGGAAGAACAAATATTGTTAAAATGTCAATACTACCCAAAGCAATCTACATATTCGATGCAATCCCTATCAAAATAACACCAGCATTCTTCACAGAGCTAGAACAAATAATCCTAAAATTTGTATGGACCAATAAAGACCCCAAATAGCCCAAGCAATCTTGAAAAAGAAAAGCAAAGCAGGAGGCATCACAATCCCAGACTTCAAGCTATACTACAAAGCTGCAATCATCAAGACAGACACTGGCACAAGAACAGACACTCAGATCAATGGCACAGAATAGAGAACCCAGAAATGGGCCCACAAACATCTGGCCAACTAATCCTTGACAAAGCAGGAAAGAATATCCAGTGGAATAAAGACAGTCTCTTCAGCAAGTGGTGCTGGGAAACCCTGACAGCGACATGCAGAAGAATGAACCTGGACCACTTTCTTATACCATACACAAAAATAAACTGAAAATGGATGAAAGTCCTAAACATAAGACAGGAAGCCATCAAAATCTTCGAGGAGAAAGCAGGCAAAAACCTCTTTGATCTTGGCCACAGCAACTTCTTACTCAACACATCTCCAGAGGCAAGGGAAACAAAAGCAAAAATGAACTACTGGGACCTCATCAAAATAAAAAGCTTCTGCACAGTGAAGGAAACAATCAGAAAAACTAAAAGGCAACTGACAGAATGGGAGAAGATGTTTGCAAATGACATGTCAGATAAAAGATTAGTATCCAAAATCTACAAAGAACTTATCAAACTCAACACCCAAAAAACAAATAATCCAGCGAAGAAATGGGCAACAGACATGAATAGACACTTATTCAAAGAAGACATCCAGGTGGCCAACCGACACATGAAAAAATGCTCCACATCACTCATCATCAGGGAAATATAAATCAAAACCACAATGAGATACCACCTCACACCTGTCAGAATAGCTAAAATTAACAACTCAGGCAACAACAGATGTGGGAGGGGGGATGGGCTAAATGAGTAAGAGGCATTAATCTACTCCTGAAATCACTGCTTCATTATATGCTAACTAATTTGGGTATAAATTTTAAAAAATAAAAAATAAAGTTAAAAAAATTTTGTTTGCTACTTATTGGTTGTTAGTATATAAAAATACAATTGATATTTGTATGGAGACTTTGTTTCTTGTAAACTATGAAGATTTATTTATTAAATTTAATTTTATTAGAAGATCATTAGGATGTTCTTCAAAGACTATTATGCCATCAGAAAACAAAGACAAGGTTGGGTGACTGGGTGACTCAGTTAAGCATCCGACTTTGGCTCAGGTCACCACCTCATGGTTTGTGGGTTTGAGCACTGTGGTGGGCTCTGTGCTGACAGGTCAAAGTCTGGAGCCTGCTTCAGATTCTGTCTCCCTCTCTCTCTACCACCCCCCCCCCCCATAAACATTAAATTTTTGTTTAAAAAAAGAAAAGAAAGAAAGGGTTACTTCTTACTTTCAAGTCTTTTATTTCTTTTATTGCTTGTTGGTCAGGCAGGAACACACAAAACAATGTTGGTGGAAACGCAGTGAAGATGTCATCATTGAGTATATTGTTAGTAGTCAGTTCCCTATGCTTGTTATCAGTATGGAAGTTTCCTTTAATTCACTTATTTTTTAATAATGAATGGGTGTAGAATTTTGTCAGATGCTTTTCTGTACATTTGAGATGATGATGGAATTTTTGTCCTTGATTTTATTAATGTGGTAGTAACATTGATTGGTTCTGAAATACTGAAAGAAGCTTGTATCCCAGGGAAAAAACTCCACTTGAATATGACATATTATCCTGTTTATACATTGCTGGATTCAAATAACCACTACTATTTTGTTGAGGATGTTTGCATCTAGGTTCACAGGGGATACTGGCCAGTAATTTTCTTTTCCTGTAATATCTTTTTCAGCTTTGGGTATCAGAGTTAGGCCAGTTTCATTAAAAGAATTTAAAAACATTTTCTCCTCTTTATGTTCTGAAAGAGCTTATGACTTGTCTTAGTTCTTTGAATGTTGGTTAGATCTCAACAGTAAAGCCATTTGGCCTCGATTTCATTTGTGGTAAGGCTCACAATCCATCATCTTTAATACATAGATATTCAGATTTCTATCTCTTTTTAAATCAATTTTTGTAAGCTGTGTTTAAAAAAAAGATGTATCCATTTCATCTAAGTTTAATTTATTGGCATAAAGTTGTCAAATAACTTTTAAAATATTGTCTTATTATCTTGTTAATTTTTTTTTAATTTTTATTTATTTGAGAGAGAGACAGTGAGCATGAGTAGGGGAGGAGTAAACAGAGAGGGAAAGAGAGAATACCAAGCAGGCTCTGGCTGCCAACAAAGAGCCCAGCGCAGGGCTTGAACTCATGAACCGTGACATCATGACCTGAGCTGAAATCAAGAGTTGGATGCTTAACCAACTGAGTCACCTAAGCGCCCCTGTCTTATTATCCTTTTAATGTGTGAAGGATCTAAAGCAAAATCCCCTCTTTCATTTCTGATATTGGTAATTCAGTTTTCTTTCATTTATTTTACTGTTTTTTAATTTGCTTTTCTTGATGAGTCTTGCTTGGAGTTTACCACTTGGAGTTTAAACTTATCAAAAAACCAACTTTTGTCTTTGCTACTCTTCTATTATCACACACATTCCACTTCTTTCTTTAAAATTAGTTTGAGTTTAGCATATTCTTATTTCTCTATCTTTTAAAGGGGGGACTAAGAATCATGAACTTAAACATTCTTCTGCTTCTTTTAAAAAAATTTTTTTTAACATTTTATTTTTTGAGAGACAGAGAGAGACAGAGCAAGAGAAGGAGAGGGGCAGAGAGAGAGGTAGAGACAGAATCTAAAACAGGCTCCAGGCTCTGAGCTGTCAGCACAGAGCCTGATGTGGTGCTCGAACGCAGTAACATGAGATCATAAGCTGAGCTGACGTCAGATGCTCAACGAACTGAATCACCCATTGCCCCTTGTTTTCTTCTTAATAGGCATTTAAAACTATAAAACTTTTCTTTAAGCACTATTTTAGCAGAATTACACAAATTTTGATATGTTGTGTTTTCATTATCACGTGGTAAGAAATATTTCTTTAATATTTCTTTTGTTTTTTTTTCTTTGACCCACAGGTTTAGAATTATGTTACCTAAATTTGCCTGGGGATTTTCTAGATTATTTATTTTTATTGCTTTCTAATTTAACTTAATTATACTGATAGAACATACTCTGTAAGATTTTACTTTTTTGAAACTGGGTGAAATGTAACTTTAATGGCCTAAGAAATCATCTGTCTTGGTGGATGTTCCATGTATACTTGAAAGAAATGTCTATTTTTCAATCATTGGGTGTAGTGTTCTATAAATGTCAACCATGTCAAGTTGGTTTATAGTGTTGTTTAGATCTTCTACAGCCTTACTGGTCTTTTGTTTACTTGCTAGGTCAGTTTATAATGGGATGAAGTTAAAATTTGGACTATTTTAGATTTTTCTGTTTCTCCCATTAGATTTGTCAAATTTTACTGGATACTTTGATGCCTCCTTATTAAGTGAATACATATTTAGAACTGTTTTTCTGATAAAATTGCTCCTTTTATTGTCACACAATATCCTATCTTATCCCTTGTAATACTGTGTGCTATACAGATGACCCTTAAACAACATAGGTTTGAACTGCATGGGTCCACTTGGATTTTTTTGGATACAGTATAGTACTGTAAATGTATTTTTTCTTCCTTATGATTTTCTTAATAACACCTTCTCTTCTCCAGCTTACTTTATTGTAACAATACAGTATATAATACATATAACACAAAATGTGTGTTAATTGACTATGTTATCAGTAATGCTTCCGGTCAACAGTAGGCTATTAGCAATTAAATTTGGGGGAATCAAAAGGTATATGTAAATTTTTGGTTGTGCAGAAGTCAACACCACCAACCCTTGCCTTGGTCAAGGGTCAACTGTGAAGTACTTTACTACTGAGATAGCCTAACCAACTTTCTTATGCTTTTTGTTTGCATGGCATATCTTTTCCCTTCCCTTTCAATCTACTTGTGCCTTTAAGTTTAAAACGCTTGTAGACAGTGAAGTTTTTCCTGTTTATAGTTGTTAATGATGGAAGTTTTAGTCAGATACCTGCTACTCCATCATGGCAGGTACAGGAATTCCCGCATTCTTTTTTATGAGTACCATTTATATGCACCACCTTCCTTTTCCAGTTTGTGGTGCCCCGAAGGAAGGAACTGATGTGTAGCTCTGTTAAAATGCATTTGTTAGATGCAGCCAGTCCCTTCAGTCTATTGGAATTATATAGATATTTTTTTTTCTCATCAGAGGCATTGCTTTCCAAACTTTAATATAAATAAAAATCACTTGGAGACTTAGTGAGACACAAATTTTAAATCAGGAGATCAAAAATGAGGCCTGAGATTCTAATCTATGTCAGCAATACTGGTCTGTGAGACATGGTTTGAATAGCAATAATGTATAGGATTTGCTAACTTGCAAAGAGTCATTCGGGTCTTCTCAGCAAGGTTACCAACCTAAATGACTTGATGGTAGAAGGTAGGTATGTGAGAGTGTGAAACCAACAGATGCAAAAAAAAAAAAACACACAAAAGAACCCAAAAACAAATACACAAACAAAAACAGAGGATAGCAGGACCAGATGTAACCAGAAGAGTGCTAGCACCACCAGTCATTCAAATTTAAATATTTAAAACACTATGATCTACAAATTAAAAACAAACAAACAAACCTTGTGAGGTAAATTCACATCATATCCAACTGTTTATAATTCCTATTCAATGTCTTTATCCATATATTAATTGTAAAAATAAACACTTGATGTCCAAATTAATAATAAGCCATGTGTAAATAGTCTTTAAGTTCATTCTTCAAAGAGCAATTGATCTACCTTGCGTTTGACCGTGACTTCTTAGATACAACGCCAATAGCATGATCAATAAAAAAAACTGATAAATAGACTTCTTTTGGCCTAATTGATAACTAGCCCTATCCTTCATATTATTCCCCATTTTATCCACAACTATATCTTAAAACGAGATAGGTCTTAGGAAAGCCCATATATATATATATATTTCTCTCTTTCTTTCTCTGTATATATTTTTAAACATAAATAACTTACTAATATATAAATAAACATAAATATATATTTATAGTTAAATATAAATAATATAAAATAATAATTATAAATAATATATAAATGTTTAATTATTCATCTCTCATAACCCTTTTACTTATTAATACATAAAGTTCTTCCATGTCTTTTCATACCTTGATAGATCATTTAATTTTAGTACTGAATAATATTCCATTGACTGGATGTACCTGAGTTTATTTATCCATTCACCTCTTGCTTCCACATTTAGGTAATTACAAGTAAAGCTGTCATAAAAATTCATGTGCAAGTTTTTGTGTAGATATGTGTCTTCAGTTCATTTGGGTACAATACCAAGGAGTGTGACTGCTGGATCACATGGTAAGAGTAGGTTTAGTTTTGTAAGAAACTGTCAAACTTTCTTCTGAAGCTGCTGTACCATTTTCCATTCCCACCAGAAATGAGAGTTCCTGTTGTTCCACATCCTCACCAGTATTTGGTGGTGTCAGTGTTTTACATTGTGACCACTCTCATAGGCGTGTAGCAATATCTCATTGTTATTTTATTTTTCAGTTCCCTAATGATACATATTACACACCTTTTATTTTATTTATTTATTTATTTATTTTTTTAAATTTTTTTTTTTCAACGTTTATTTATTTTGGGACAGAGAGAGACAGAGCATGAACGGGGGAGGGGCAGAGAGAGAGGGAGACACAGAATCGGAAACAGGCTCCAGGCTCCGAGCCATCAGCCCAGAGCCTGACGCGGGGCTCGAACTCCCGGACCGCGAGATCGTGACCTGGCTGAAGTCGGACGCTTAACCGACTGCGCCACCCAGGCGCCCCTACACACCTTTTAATATGGCTCTTTGCCATTTGCCTATCTTCTTGGTGAGATATCTGTTCAGATCTTTTTTCCCATTTTTAAAATGGGTTGTTTGTTTTCTTATTGCTCAATTTTAAGAGTTCTTTATATATTTTAATTAAAAAAAAATTTTTTACATTTGTTTATTTTTTGAGAGACATAGAGACACAGAGCACAAGTTGGGGAGGGACAGAGAGAGAATGAGACACAGAATCTGAAGCAGGTTCCAGGCTCCGAGCTGTCAGCACAGAGCCCAACGTGGGGCTTGAACTCACAAACTGTGAGATCATGACCTGAGCTGAAGTTGGATGCCCAACCAACTGAGCCACCCAGGCACCCCAAGTTCTTTATATATTTTAGATACTAATCCTTTATTTGATATATATATTTGAAAAGATTTTCTCCCAGTCTGTGACTTGTCTTCTTATTCTCTTACCAGTATCTTAGTCACAGTTTTAAATTTTAATCAAGTCCAACTTACCAATTTTTCTTTTATTGATTGTGCTTTTGGTGTTGTAGCTAAGAAATCATAACCACACCCAAGGTCATCTAGATTTCAGTTTATCACAAGACTGCAAATAATTATAAAAACATTTAAAATAAAAAGCTTACAGCAAGTTTTGTGTGTATGAAGATCATTTTTTACATCAGGAAGATTGGAAGGAAAACCAATTGGAATAAATTAGATTGTCAGTGTGTTCAATCTTTTTATTTTCCTTTCTGAAATTGTATGAATGTGTGGGCATAAGACAAAGCTCTTATCATGGATTGCCTATCTTTTCCTAGCTTAGCACAAGAATTTATCTGAAGGAAGTATATGCTTATTTTAGTTTACAAATTTGATGTTTCCAAATTCGATGAAAAGATGAAGAAACATTTTAAACACCATGACTAGGCCATCTACAGCAACCTCTCCGTTTTATAGATACAGAAACTAAGAATGAGAAGGGACAAGTGACTAATGTCATCTACCCAGCTGCTGACAATACCAAAACAGAGTTGTCTATTTCCTAGACTATCATCTTCTCACTCACTTCTCCCAGTCATGCTGCTTTTCCTCAATCCAGGAATCCAAACCTCAGGGCTATTATTTTGACTGCCAATATCCTTGTCAGCAACAACAATTGTATCTAGACTTATATGGTCTTTTCTATGTGCCAGGTTATATTCTAAACTATAACATATATTTGTTAAGCTCCCCTCAATAGTCCTATGAGATAGATGCTATTCTTACTCCTATGTATAGGTGGAAAAGTGAAGTACAGAGAGATTAGGTAAATTACCCAAGATCACACAGTTAGTAAGTGGGAGAAAAGATTTGAACCCCGGCAATCAAGCTTTAGTGTCTATGTCATTACAACCACACTCTGTGCATCTCTTAGTCATGCCACTGTGCTTCTGCTTGCCAACATGAGCCTCCAGGCCAAATGGGATCCCTCTGAATGTGATCCTTCTGAATTCTACTCACCTAGAACTTTAACCAAAGCATTTCCTAAATACAGGGCATTGATGCCTGCACTGCCAAACCACCTGCCAATGCTACCATTTTCAAATGAGTCTGCTTTCATCATAACGGGTGAAGATCAATCTGTAATTGCAATGGAAAGGAAAGTAATTACATTTTGAGGCATGTTTAGTGAACTAAGAGTAAGATAGGCCCTCATCCCTGAATCCCTGAATGGGCCTCATACACACTCCAAACAAAAAAGCTAAAAATTGCTTAAGGTAACTGTTTTATATATATATATATATATATATATATATATATATATATATATATATATCTGTTCTCTAAAAAATTTCAATCTCTCTTGGATACCAGCCTTCCCTATGTCTTTAAAGGAATTTATAGGTTTTAAAGACCAGGACATTTACATGGACAGTGACTATGAACATTTATAAGGGGTATTATAATCATATTGAGTGGTTTTATATTAGTTTGAAAATGTATAGGTTGAGATCATTTAGATTAATAAGAAAGATTCATCAGTAAAAAGAGGACATATACCCATCATTAAGCCTTCCAGATACCTACTAAAATGACTGTGTACTTTTTTAAACTATAGGAAATAATGTATCATGAACCTAGGGAAGGATGCTACCCACTTATCAGATATTTTGGGAAAGCAAATTAGTGGGAGATAGCAATGGAAGATTCAAATTCATCTTGCTTTGAAAGTGCATCATCTCAGTGGATTTCCCTTTGTATATATGTGGACAAAACAGTTGAAAGTAATGGAGCAGTTGAAAGCAATAATGGAAGGCCCTGGAATTCCTCTAACTTCTGCAGAATACAGTGTTCAGAAATCCCAGTTCACTGGCATTTATCTCTGACACAGAGAAGAACATTTCCAGAAATAAGGCTAAGAAACACTGTGGCTTTTCTTACAGTTGTAGAGACTGCATCAGTCAGGATTCTAGAAACAGAAACTTTATCAGGGCAAAAGCACTAAAAAGGAAAATTTTCCATTAAGGCACAGGACTGGTAATGGGAATTCATGTCACAGTTTCTAGTTAAACTCACCAGTCCAGGTTACGATCTGAGGGGATGATTCTACCTGCAGCCAGGTTAACTATTAGGAGGCTCACAGTCTTTACATATCAGTTTATGGAACGAGTTATCCAGAATCAAGGAAGAACAAACTAGACATCAAAACAACAAAATGGAGGTACAAGGAAAGGATTTAGTATGAAATAAAACATATGTAAATATTTTATATTATATTGCATTGAAGACACTAAAAACATATTGTTTGAAAAGTATATGTTAAAGAAAATATAGTTTTAAAAATATTTGGTTTTCTGTAGGCATAATTCACTATAGTAAAGACTCTTACAACAGAAAATTAAAAATTCCATAAAGAGTGGCAGAGACATAAAAAGAGGTACTAACAGAGTTATAGGGAGAGAAAATGAAGGGTAAATACAAACGTAAAAGAAGAATTTATATACTCATTAATGTTGTTGAAAAGGAAATGAACACTGGAGAAAATCTAATCAAAAATTTGGAAGACAAACTGAAGAACTCTCAGAATAAAAAGTAAAAGGATGATGAATTGAAAATTATCAAAGAGAATACAACAGACATGGAGGACTCATAACACCAACATATGAAAAGTTGAATTTCCTGGAAACAAAATGAAAACAAATGAAAAGAATGTAATACACAAGGAAATATTTAATAGATAACAAAATTATTGAGCTAAAGTTATCAGGTTGTTTTTGCATGTAAAAATAACTCAGAATTCTAATCATAATTAATAGCATATAGGCCAACTCATTAAATATTGATGGAAGTTTTTAAATTCAATGATGTTATTAAGGTTAATTACGAGGAAGAAAGCATAGAAAAGGAGAAGTAAAGGAGGAAGAAAAGAAGAAGGAGGGGAGAAAAATAAAAAGGGATTAGAAACAGAGAGAAGAGAGAAGGAAGAAGATAAGCAGGGAGATAAGGAAAAAGTGGGAAATAATGGAAAGAAGACAGAGAAGAAGGAAGAAGGGGGAATAGTTAG
This sequence comes from Leopardus geoffroyi, assembly GCF_018350155.1. NCBI lineage: Eukaryota > Metazoa > Chordata > Mammalia > Carnivora > Felidae > Leopardus > Leopardus geoffroyi. The sequence goes on from NC_059334.1 coordinate 44,490,250, forward strand.
GAAGAGGAGGGGGAGAAGGATAAAGGGAAGGAGAAGAAGGATAAAGGGAAAAGGAAGAAGAAAGTGACGAATAGAAGGGATAGGTGGAGAAAGGAATAAGAGGGAAGAGGAGAAGGAGAAGGAAGGATTAAAGTAGAGGGAGGAAGAGGAAAGGCAGAAAGAAGGTATGAAGGAGAGAAGAGAAGGAGGAAGGAGAAGAGGAGGGAGAAAAAGAAGATGGAGAAAAAGAGGAGAGAACAGAGGAAAGAGTGAGAAGGAAAGATAGGAAAAGAAAAAGGAGGGGAGAAGATGGTGAATGGAGTATTCTCAGGCTTCTGTATAGCATTACATACAGGAAAAACAATGGAGCAAATTCTATAGAATCCATACAATAGAGCAAATTCTATACAATATTAAGGGAAAAGTTGTAACACAAGAATATTATACCCAGCTAGGTTTTAATTCATGCATAAATGCAACAGAAAACGATTCTCATATATATTACCTAAGAAAATATACCACTCTTGCTAGATCTTTTGCTCAAATAACTACTCTAGCTGAACAAAAAGTCATCAATAAAGAAATGAACAATGGCTAAATTGCAGAACAGAGAGATTCAACAATCACTGAAACCCCTGGAACATAGGCTTCAGTCCAAATAATGACCATAAATGCAGATGGGATAAAACAAAAGAATGAAAATGTCAAACATATATATTAGAGAAACTATTATATATTAGAAGAAGGAAGATGAAGTGGAGAAGGAGGAAACAAGAAATAACAATAGTAAACTGGGCCTAAAAACTCAGATTATAATACCAAAACATGATTGAGTAGGTGGAAGGAGAGGAGGGAAAAAGAGTATGCCAGTATCATCTTACATAGGAAGAGATACAAATATACGGTTTCACATTTGATTCTGAAAGAGAAATAGCAATGCATGTAGATTAAGCATAAAGGAAACCACTAAAGAGTAAAAGATGATGCTTACTTTCCAGTTGTGGTGGTGGAGGGTGGGGAAACCACAGTAATAATAATGGTAATAGGATGCTAAACATCATAAAAACAATTTAGAATGTATAAGTAGAAATGATAGAAGATTAAATATATTTATATTATACTACCTGTCAATTGTATGCCAATAAATTGGAAAACCTAAATGAAATGAACAAATTCTCAGCAACACACAATCTACACTAAAGAATAATGAACACCAGGATGCCTGGGTGGCTCAGTCGGTTAAACATCTGACTCTTGATATTGGCTCAGGTCATGATCTCACAGTCGTGGGGATTGAGCCCCATATCGGGATCTGTGCGGAGCATGGGGCCTGCTTGGGATTCTCTCTCTCTCACTTTCTCTCTGCCCCTCCCCCCTCAAAATAAATTAATAAACTTAAAAAAATAAATAATAATAAACACCAATCATCCTCAAGTTTTTACCCAAAAAATTCAAGAGAAGGGAACACTTCCTAACTTATCCTATGAGGCCAGAATTATCCTGCTACAAAATCCCAAAAAAGGGAAAAGAAAACTACAGACCAATATTCTTGAGTAATATTGATGCAAAAATCCCCAACAAAATACAGTAAACTTGGTTTGCGAGCACAGTTTGTTCTGGAAACATGCTTGTAATCCAAAGCACTTGTATATCAAAGCGAATTTCAAGAACCATTGGCTCAGTTGTGATCATGTGACATTTGGTGTCACATACTACTCATATTGCAAGACATGGCTCATTTATCAAGTTAAAATTTATTAGAAATGTTTGCTCATTTTGCAGAACACTTGCAGAACAAGTTACTCATAATCCAAGGTTTTACTGTACTAGGAAATTGAATTCAATAGCATAATAAAAAAAATTATGCACCAGGACTAACCAATATATTCTTGGAATACAAGGATGGTTCAACATACAAAGATCTATCAGTATAAAATAGTACGTTACCTGAATGAAGGAAAAAAAAACACATCATCTCAGGGGAGGAAAAGCATTTGACAAAATGCAATACCATTTCATGATAAAAACTCAACAGACCAGGAAGAAAAGGAAACTACCTTAATATAATAATGGCCATGTATGAGAAACTCAAAGCTATCGTCATACTCAATGCTTGTCCTCTAAGGTCAGGAACAAAACAAGAATGTCCATTTTTAACACTTCCATTCACCATAGCACTAGAAGTCTTAGACAATTAGGCAAGAAAAGGAAAGAAAAGATTTTCAAATTGGAAAGAAAGAAGTAGAAGTATCTCCGTTGTCAGACAACATGATCTGATATGTAGAAAACCTTAAAATCAGACACACACCCAAACACACAACTATTAGAATTAATAAATGAATCAGCAAAGTTGTAGGATACAAAATCAATGCACCAAAATCAGTTGCATTTCTATACGTTAACAATGAACAATCTGAAAGGGAATCCAAAAGCAATTCCAGGTAAAATAATATCAAAAAGTATAAAATACCTAGTGATACACTTAAAACCAAAAAACAAACAAACAAACAAACAAACAAACAAAAACACATATAGTGAAAACTAGAAAATTTTTCTGAAAGAAATTAAAGACACAAATAAATGGAAAGACATCTGTGTTCATGGACTGGAAGACTTCGTATTGCTAAGATGTCAATACTACCTAAAGCAATCTACAAATTCAATGTAACCTCTATCAAAATTCCAATGATGTTTCAGGGAGAAAGAGAAAATTTCATTCTAAAATTCCCCCCCTACAGGGGACCTCAAATAGCCAAAACAATTTTGAAAAAGAACAAAGTTGGAGACCTCAAATTTCTTGATTTCAAAACATATTACAAAGCTATAGTAATCAAAACAGTGTGGTACTGGCAGAAGACAGACACACAGACCAATGGAATAAAGTAAAAGCTCCAGAAATATTATCACATTATATGGCCAAATGATTTCAAACAAAGGTGTAAAAACCATTCAATGAGAAAAGGACGGTCTTTTTAACAAATGGTGCTGAGAAAGCTGGGTATCCTCATGCAAAAGAAGAAGTAGGACCCTTACCTTAGTTCATGTTAAAAAATTAACAAAATGGATCAGAGACCTAAAAATAAAACCTAAAACTGTATAACTCCTAGAAGAAAACGTATGAAAAATTTCATGACATTGGATTTGGCAATGATTTCTCAGAAATAACCAAAAAGCAAAGGCAACAACAACAATAATAAAGAACAGATAATATGGACTTCGCCAAAATTAAAAATTTCTCTGCGCCCAAGGACACTACCAACCGAATTAAAAGGCAACCCATAAAATGGGAGAAGATAGTTACAAATCAATATCTGATGAGAGAGTAATACCTGGAATATACATACAAAACTACAACTCAGTAACAAAAACAAACAACCCGATTAAAAATGGGCAATAGATTTAAATAGACATTTCTCCAAAGAAAATATGCAGAGGGACAATAAACACATGAAAAGCTGCTCAACATCACTAATTACTAGGAAAATGGCCAGTCGAAACCAAAATGAGATACCACTTCACACCCATTAGGACAGCTATTATGAAAACAAAAACAAAACAGAAAAACAAGTGAGGGTGAGGATGTGAAGAAACTAGAAATTTTGTGAGTTGTTGGTGGGAATGTGAAATGGTGGAACTGCTGTTGAATATGATAAAGTAGTTCCTAAGAAAGAAAGAAAGAAAAAGAAAGAAAGAAAGAAAGAAAGAAAGAAAGCAAATTAAACATAGAATTATCAGATGATCCAGTAATTCCACTTCTGACTGTATACCTGAAAGTACTGAAAAGATATACTGAACATATATCTGCACACCCACGTTTAGAGCAGCATTATTAAATAGTCAAAGGATGGAAGCAACTCAGGTGTCTATCAACAGATGAATGGATAAACAAAATGTGGTATTAGCATACTATGGAATGTTTCTTAGCTTTAAAAAGGAAGGAAATTCTGACACATGCTACAACATGGATGAAACTTTAATATATGCTCAGTGAAATAAGCCAGTCATAAAAGGACAAAAACTGTATTACTTCACTAATATGAGGCACCTAGAATAGTCAAATTTATAGAGACAGAAAACAGAATGGTGGTTTCCAGGGTCAGGGAAGTGGGGAATGGGGAGTATTGTATAGACTTTCAGTTTTGCAGTATGAAGTATTCTAGAGATGGATGGTGGTGATGTTTGTAGAACAATGTGAACATACTTAATGACATTAAGCTATACACTTAAAAGTGATTAAAATGATAAAATTTCTGTTATGTATATATTACCACAATTTAGAAATTAAAATTTAAAACTATAAACATGTATTTTAATAATTATTCTAATATCTAAAGTTGTCTTAAAACAAATTGTGAAGTTTATCCACTAAGTTAAAAACAATAAAAAATAATAATTTATGGGCACGCACCTGGGTGGCTCAGTCGGTTGAGCATCCAACTTTGGCTCGGGTCATGATCTCACGGTTCACGAGTTTGAGCTCTGCATCAGGCTTGCTGTGTCAGCACAGAGCCTGCTTTGGATCCTCTGTCTCCCTCTCTCTCTGCCCCTCCCCACCTGCACTCTCTCTGTCTTTCATAAATAAACATTAATAAAATAAAATAAAATAATTTAAAAATTAAAAATACAGGAGACTTTCCATTGAATAAATTGGGGAAAAAATGTTTAATTACTTCCTAAAAAGTAAGGGATCAGATAGCTTCAAAAAGGAGATGTTGTGGCAGGGGTGGAGTGGAACAGAGTGACCTAGGAGAAACATTTTTTTATACTATTAAACTAAAGTTTGCTTTACTCCAAATTAAATTGTTATGAATTAAGATGTTATTTGAAATGCCTGGGGCAACCACTAAAAATATAACCCAAAAATATATAGTAAAAGAAACAGCATAAGAATTAAAATGGTATATAAAATATATCTATTTAACACAAAAGAAAGCAGTAATGGAGGAAATGAGGAACAAAAGAGGTGTAAGACATAGAGAACAAATAGCAACATGGCAGAAGTGAGTTCTTCCTTATCACTAATTACATTATATGTAAATGGATTAAAGTCTCCAATTAAAACAGAGACTGGTAGAATGGATTAAAAAACATAATTGAACTACATGTTGTATAGAAATGACTCACTTTAGATTCCAAGACAGATTGAAAATGAAAGAATAAAAATATATTTTGTGCAAAGAATAACCAAAAGAGAACTGGAGTGGCTACACTAATATCAGACAAAGTAAACTTTAAGGGAAAAGTTTTTATAAGAGACAAAGAAGGACATTATATAATGATAAAAGGGTCATTCGATAAGAGTATTAAAAAATTCCAATTAGAAACAAATGTACACCTAACAATAGAGTCTCAACATATATGAATCAAAATTGATAAAATTGAAGGGAGAAATAGGCAGTTCTGAAAAAAATGGTCAGAGAGTTTAATATCCCACTTTCAATAATTGATAAACAACAACAACAGAAGATCAGCAAGTAAATGGAAAATATGAACAGCACTATAAACCAACTAGACTTGAAGATGAAATAGACAATATGAATTGCCCTATAGCTATGAAAATTTTAATTATTAATTTAAAAGCTCTAAGAATATGAAATCTTCTAGATGGTTTCCCTGGAGAATTATACCAAACATTTAAGGATGAATTCACACCAACTTTATATAATCTCTCCCAGAAAATAGAAGATAAGGGAAGACTTCTTAAATCATTTTATTTATGAAGCCAGTGTCACCCTGAAACCAAAACTAGACAAAAACAGTACAGTAAATAAAGTGCAAACCTCTATTTCTCATGAAGGTAGATGCAAAAATCCTCAATCAGAATATCAGCAAACAGAATCCAAAAATATATGAAAAGAATCATAGATAATGACCAGGTGAGATTCATTCAAGGTACGTAACATTTGAAAAACAATCAATGTACTCTATCGTATTAATAAGCTAAAGAAGAAAAATCATATGGTCATGTCAAGCAATGCAAAAAAAAAAAAAAGCATTTGAGAAATCCAATACCCATTCATGATAAATAGTCTCAGCAAGCTAAGATCTATCAGTTTAATGCAATTTCAACTATAATTAATGCAATTCCTATCAAGGCCATGGAAAAATTCTTTATAAACACAGACAAGCTTACTCTAAAATGTATGTGGAAAGGTGAAGGCCCTAGAATAGTTAAAGCAATCTTAACAAAGAAAAATAAAATAGGATGAGTCACTCTGTCCATATATTAAGGTTTACTCTGTAGCAATAGTAATCAAGATAGTGTAGTATTGGCAAAGGGATAGGCACATCATCAATGGAACTGAATGGAAAAATGGAAAACTCAGAAACTCACACATGCCCAACTGATTACTGACAAATCACAAAAGAAATTCAATGAAAAAAGGATAGTCTTTTTAATAAATGATGCAAAAGCAATTGGACATTCATAGACAAAACCATATATATATATATATATATATATATATATATATATATATATATACAGTTTATAAAAAATTAACTCAAAATTGACTGTGGACTGAAATACAAAATGTAAAATTATAAAGCTTTTAGGAAAAACACAAAAAACAGGAGATTATCTTCATGGTCTATGGCTAGGCAAGAGTTATACTTGACACCAAAGGTATGATCCACAAAAGAATAAATTTATAAATTGGACTTTACAGAATTAAAAACTTTTCTTTGTGAAAGACCTTGTTAAGGGTTGAAAAGAGAAAGTACAGAGTGGAGAAAATATTTACAAACAACATGTTTGACGAAGAACTAGTATCTAAAATATATAAAGAACTTTCAAAACACAACAGTAATAGTCAAACAATCCAATTAGAAAATGGGAAAAATACATAAATGGATATTTCACCAAAGAGAATAATACTATATCGATAGCAATGAGCACATGAAAAGGTGTTCACCACAACTACTCATCAGGGAAATGCAAATTAAAACCAGAATGAGTTATCAATCCATGCCTATGAAAATGATAAAATAAAAAATAGTGAAAATACCAAGTGCTGGCAAAGATGCAAAGAAACTGGATCATTCCCACATCACTAGTAGTAGTAACATAATATTCCACAGTCACTCTGGAATACAGCTTGATACTTTCTTATAAAACATGCAATTACCACATGATCCAGCAATTGCACTCTTGGATATGTAGCACAAACAAATGAACATTTCTTCACACAAATATCCATAGTGACTTTACTCATAATTGCACAGAACTGGAAACAACCCAGATGTCTTTCAAAGTGTGAGCTGGTGAACAAGCTGTGGTACACTAGATACCACTAAGTGGCAAAAAGCAATGAACTAGTAATACACACACCAACCCGGATGAATCTCCAGAGAATTAAGCCGAATGAAAAACGCAATCCAAAAGGTTCGATTCCATTTATATAACATATCTGAAATGTCAACATTTTAGAAGAGGAGAACACATTAGTGGTCACCAGTGGTTAAGAACAAGACTAGAGGGGAAGAAGTGTGACGCAGATGGGTGTGGTTATAAAGTGAAAACACAAGGGATCCTTACAGGAATAAAATGCTTTAGCACCCTTACTATGGTGGTGAATACACAAATCTACGCATGTGAAAAGACTGTGTAGAACCCAATGTGCACACACATGCACAGAGTAATGAGTACAAGAGGAGAAATCAGAATAGAATCAGTCAATTGTATTAATGTCAATACCCTGGTTGTGATAAGACACAATAGTTTTTGCAAAATGTCACCACCAGGTTGAAACCAGTTAGAGAATATCATGAGATCTCTCTGCATTATTCCTTATAACTGCATGTGAATATGTAATTATCTCAGTAAAATTGTAAACAAAAAAATAAAACTGGATAATTTCATACTAAATTTTGAATCTTGCCCAGCATCTGAAGTGTTTTAAATAGGCAGTTGGGAGTTGTATTAGCTGGTTAAATGTGGATGACCAGTAGGGCTATGGATCAAAAGAATCCATATTATGATAGTGTGATGAATTCAAGGAGAAATCCCTGAAGGCAGGGACACAGAAAACCTTAATCAGGGATCAAGTGAGAGATGACAGTGAAGCCAACATTGTACCCAAGGAAATGCAGACTAGATCTGTGCCTTTGGTCACCTCAGCACCCACATTTCCAATACGCCTTCACTTTGCCCAAGTTCATTTGCAATTTACATAATATGTGGAAATCTCCTAAAACAGAGGCATTTCCAATTTATTTCACCATGTTGAACTAATTTTTTTATGCCATATTTTTACCACTTTGATAAAACAAAGAAACGTTCTCATTCCCTGGTTTCAGTAATTTTATAATTTTATAAATATATGTGAAATAAGTTTTCCAATCACTGTGATAATGACAGGTTTTTAAAAATAATTTTAAGGCGTTTGAGGATTTGAAAGAAACATCTTACACTTGTGGTCTTAATTAATTTTAATTTAATGTTTAGAAAATTTTGATTAAATAAGTTTGTAATCAACACTTAAATGCCTGAGGAAATTTAATTTGTTAATTTTTAATGTTTTGATTTCTTAGTCTTGCAAGCAGCATTTCAATGTTCAGAGAAGTATTATTTAATTCATTTATACATTTATTTAATTGTGTATGAAATAAAATACAACAGGAGTGAAGTTCCTTATGGGCTAAAGATCATAATAATCAACTTGCAGATCTGGGATCTAAGTCATCTGCCTCCATGACACCAGGCTGCCCTGGACAAGACTGCATGCTCTCTTTACAGCCTCTCAGAGCTGAGTGGTCCTAATCTAGAAGGATGACTGGATCTTACCTTATGGGGTTGTCCATCCTGGACACGGTGAGGAATGCAGCAAGATTGGCCGTGTAGGAGGAGCACACGATGAGGGTGAAGAGCCACCAGCTGCCCATCACGATGCGCATGGCCATGGAGTTCACTGAGGATTCGCCACCTGCAGGGGGCCAGCACAGTGGATTGGTCCTGGGCTTCCACTCTCACTCCCATCCCCACAGAAGTACTCCAGCCTGAAGCCTGGCTTAGGGAACCACCACTGGGGATGGGCTGGGGAACAGGGGAGTGATTTGCTGACTGGTTATGGGGGACCACAATGACAATTCTGGGAAAAAACCCAAAGCCCGCCAATCTCAGAAAGGAATGAAGGCCCACCAGATACGAAAAAAACGTAGGATTCGCCTTTTAGTGATGTGGTGTTTGTCAAAATGCCAAGGATAGAGTTCTGAATATCAAATCTTCCAGTTAGAAGACTCTACCTCCCTGTGTTGTTTCCAGGGCTGCAACCTGATGTAAGATCCTTTTCGAATTTCAGATTCATAGAGAGTAGTCTCAGGAATTCTGTAAATATAGAATTACCTCCTACCTGGAGGGTTCCCCAGCTTTCTTTCAAACCTCAGAAATAAGATATCACTTTTATTAATATTCAGCCCTCACTAGACGACTTTTTTTTTTCCCTGGGATTTTCAGAAATCATTGCCTGTGACTTGCAGTCAGAAGCTGCCCCGTTGAGGCCAATTATTTCTCCCTGGTCCCTTAGGTGGTAGCAGAAGAAAGCTTCTCACTGACTGTTCTTATGTAACCTTGCAAACAGGTGCTACAGGCTTTGCCATGGTGCAAATAAGGCCAACACTCACATTAGGGAACTTTGCAATTTGTTGTTTTGGTCCAAACTGCATAATCCTGTAACTCACCAAGTGCTCTCCAGACTTCACAAAGAAAGGGGACTTTGTATCTCAAGGATGGATGGAGTGCTGCTTAGATGATTACAAAACAATTGTGATTTTTTTTTCCTATTAAGACTTCAAATTTAAGTGAGATTCAGTTTCATCTGACATACCCCATGTGCATAACAATCAATCTGATGTGGGAGGGGAGAAAAGTGCAAAGCAGAACTCCAAAGTCAATTTTATCTAAAGTGCAGAATTAGGCTTTGAAGTTGAGTTCCTTGTCACTTCATTTAATTTCTATCTGATATAACTCAGAGAAACTGAGTGCAGCATGATATCAGTATCGTTCTAGAGATTAAATAAAACTGCATTTAAAAGGACTTTGGCAAAACGCATCTAAGGAATCTGCCAATGGGCAAGTTCTTCCAGGCCCGTGGAGCTACAGCAACATCAGGAAACCAGGAAAGTACCTTGCTGTACGAAGGCGCCGTAGACTATCCAGATGGCACTGTGCAAGGTGGCCGAAGCGGATGGTCGGGGCTGGGCAGCACTTTGAGCCCTCACGGCCTGTATCCGATTCAGCACAAATATGAGCACACCCACCACAGGGATGGCGGCTGCAATGCAGGCCCAGACAGCAAAATCAAATGGAGCAAAAAGAGAGAAGATGCTGATTTTCTCCTCGGGCTTCTTGATTAGGATCCCCACTGAATAGTCCATGTACCGCTTGCTGAAGTCCACAACGCTCTCCCTCTCTGGGGTGATCGTGATGGCAGAGATGGCCAAGTCTGCTCTCTGAAAGGCAAAATCATCTCATCAGAAAGCAGTCCTCAGCTTCCTGCTGGGTCCCACCCTGTGTTAAGGCTTGCCCTCTGCCTTTTGGGTTACTCGGTCCAGAGGAAATGGATTCAAGAGGTGACATGCCATGACCTTGAATACTGTAAAAAAAATAATCCAGCACTAAATTGTCTGCTTGAATTGTAGTTTGTCTTTACTTTCTTGTTCTTCTCACAAACTATCACTATCTTCTTTCTTTTGCTGGTATTTCTCTCTACTCCATCCCTGCCCCCCACCAAGAAGTCCCTTCTCTCTTCTTCTAGGCTTATCTGCATCCTTCTTATACCTCCATTAAGCCTCTCCAAACTTCCATTAGCCCACATGATGTCTCCCTTTTCCGAGGTTCTTCAGAAATTATACGGTGAGTTGTACAACTACTTTGTATCTCATCGATGTCTCAGTCCCTGGTTGTTTTGTATGTAGACTCTATGCCAGAGAGTAATGTCCTCCAAGCAAAAAGGGGTTATCTACTTCTCTTGATTGTCCACTGCCCTTAATTCATGGCCTCTCAGACATATGGGTTGATTCTTCATATAGTAAAGCCACGTTGTAAAGAGACTCTCTGGGCACTCTGTACTGTGACCTCTAAAGCAACTTGCAAGATTTCTGCTTTCCAAGATGGGATTAATTTTAAAATAGACAAAGACTCCATTAAGATGGAGTTAGATGTGAGATTAAAGCTGCCAAGACTGGTGGAGGTTAGGATACTTATGCCTAGATGGATGGTGGCAGCCAATAATGGGCCTGGAGTCCCCACTTAAACCACTGGAGCACTAAAATGTATAATGACCATCCTGATCTTGACTCTTGGACCTCTAAGTGGGAGGCATCAACAGAACTAGGTTTATTTTAGGGGCATTTAGGTGGCTCAGTCGGTTGAGCATCCGATTCTTGATTTCAGCTTAGTCATGATCTCAGGGTTGTGAGATTGACCCCTGTATCTGCACTAGGCATGGAATCTGCTTGAGATTCTTTCTCTCCCTCTGCCCCTCCCCCGCTCATGTACAGACACACACACACTCTCTCTCTCAAAAAAATAATAAAATAATAAAAGAAAAAAAGAAAATATCTCCTCAAAAAATAAAAATAAAAATAAAACTAAGTTTTAGAATAACCAGCTCTAACAACTAATTCAACCTGTATATGTAAATTGGGAAAACATACACAGAAAGATTTTATCAGAAAAAAAATTATCAGGTCTAATATATGGGCTAGAGGAGCAGCAGATATACTGATATTGTAAACTATGAAATCCAAAAAATAATATAAAAAAATAAATAAAATAAAATAAAACAAAACAAAACTGAAATCCAACAACATATCTAGAGCAAGGAGAAAAAATGTTGGAGGTAACGTTGGTGAAGCTCTCCTCTTAGAGTTGTTACATTTGCATCTCTGGTTCTTGCCTCTTTTTTCAAAAACTCAAGATCCAGGGATTTATTTTTAAGGATTTAGAGAGTTCAGACCATAATTAAGGATTAAGAAGAGATCTAGTGGAGCAGGATAGGTTTACAAACATAGGAATAAGGAAAAGTAATTAATTAAACCAGGTCCAGAAGAAGTACAAGGGATTGACTCATGACACAGGTAGAGGGATGGCTTGTAACATGAGGAAAACAATCTCTATGGGATATCGCTGAGGGGCCCAAAAAAGGACAAGGTAAGGAACTTGGGCTGTCCTGAAGACCTAGCTGAGGTTAGAGACCACACATTGTTGACATACCCATCTGAGCAAATTTGTGATTTTCTCCTCTAATTCCATGCAGCAACTTGGATGTCAGAGTCAGCGGGTAGATAATATAATCAAGTCAGGGTTTCAGTACAATAAGAAACCCAGAATAAAAAGAATCACAAAAGATGAAGGGAACAGCATTATCTGATCAACCACTGAGGGCACACCAGGCAGGGAAGGATGCAGTATCACAAGGGCACAAAATTCTTACAGAAGAATGAACCTCAGTGGAACAGGGCAGATACAAAAGACCATATATCATATGACTTCATTTATGTTAAATGTTCACAAAAGTATTTCTATAGAGATAGAAAATAGATCAATGGTTGCCTAGGGCTGGGGTTGGGAATGGGATTAACTGTAAATAAGTATGAGGGATATCACTGGGTTGATGGAATTATTCTAAAACGAGGGGCACCTGGGTGGCTCAGTTGGTTAAGCATCTGACTTTGGCTCAGGTCGTGATCTCATGGCTTGTGAGTGTGAGCCCCACATTGGCCTCTGTGCTGACAGCTCAGAGCCTGGAGCCTCCTTTGGATTCTGTGTCTCCCTCTCTTTCTCTGCCCCTCCCCTAGTCATGTTCTGTCTCTCTCTCTTCCTCAAAAATAAATAAACATTAAAAAAATTAAAACTAGATTATGATGATGGTTGCACAACTCAGTAGATTCACTAAAAATCATTGAATTGTATATCCTAAATGGGTGAATTTCATATATAAATTAATACCTCAACAAAGTTTTTAAAAAAAAATCTTAGGGGAAATTGGAGACATTTGGTCTGCCTTTATGAGTTTATAAAGCGAAGGACCAATGTTTTAGGAGCAAAGGTTCAAAAGAGTCAGAAGGTTAACAGGCAGTCGTCATGGAGTGAGACAGTGACAGTAGTATGTAGGACGCTAACAAGATGCATCTGTACGGTGCTGATGTGGAGCACAAACAAAGGTCACTGGAGGTGAGGCGGTCAAAACGCTGGGAGCCCAGGGTTGTCCATAGGGATGTCAGAAACATCAAAGTTGGTGGCAACATCAACACTAGAGAGGGAAGGCTTTAGCAGATACCACCATCATAAATGATTGTAAGGAAATGACCCAGAGGTCATGGGAGGACAGGAGGCTTGGATGGGAACACAGTGAACTGGCCTCATACCATGAGTCTCAGTGAGGATCTAGGCTCCATAGGAGACAGGAAGAGTAATTATTTGAAACTAATTTGAGGAGGTAGGGAATGCTGTATCACTTACTCACAACAATACAGACATATACACACACCCATTCACACACACACACACACACACACACACACACACACACTTGCATATACACACCCACCTGTGGGTCATGAGGGAGAAAAGAATAAGCATTCATTAACTTCCCATGAGAACTAAGTTCTTATTTCAGCCCAAATATGGGGGTAGGTTTCAAGAAGGGTGTATTATAAAGCAGGCTCAGCAGATAGGCTCAAAAGGAAAGACACCAATGAGCACTGAAGGAAAACACAGAGTGCCAGGAAATGAGAAAAATAAGAGAGCAGAAATGGGTGGGTTGAAGAAAAGAGAGTCTTAGTGAGTGAAGAGTGAGTGGTAGGCTGTGGTTTGTTTAGTTAGTTCCAAGGTTCTAACTGCCTAATGGATCAAATTTAGATATCACCCCAGAGGCAGACTAGGGTGCCCCTCCCCATGGTCCTGCTTTTGGGACCTACCTTGCTGATGAGCTCCCCGATCATTCCGTTCCAGGAGGTGTTATGGAGCTGGTGACCATACCTGCCATCAGGGGCTTGGTAAATCTCATATTTGAAGCCCAGAGCTTTGGCCAATGCATCCAGGACATCTATGGAGAACCCTTTGTAGCGCTTGGGCTGTCCAAGGATGTTCTCAGCCACCATCACGAAAGGCTCTTCCTGAGGACAACAGAATGGATGTTCTTCAATTAAATAACAGGTTCATTAACACATATATTTCCAGGGTATTATTGGAAAGATCAACCTGATGAATCATAGCTTTAGAATGTTTCCCAACGTGGGCATGTATATGCGCAATTTAGGGCTGGAGTCTAAACATCTCTGCCCTTTTTTAAAGCAGTTTATGGAAACTCAGAGCATAGTACATAGGAAGATCCCTGCAACCAGCATATTGATGGAGGAATGGAGATTTACTTGTCCTGTGTGATGCTATCCCAACTTCTGCCCAGAACCCCGTTGCCAGAATGACATGATTTGTTTTTATTCCTTCATTTATGACATTCAGGACTCCGTCCTTAGGAAATGCCATAATTCTTCAGGACCCACATAAGAACTGTGGTTACTTCTCATCCAGGATAAAGAATGACAATAAAAGCTCTATGATATTTGATTGAGAGAAGACGGAATTACATCTATCAGATTGTACTAGAAAATGGATTCTGATTCATGGGAGAATGTCATACCATAAGTCAAAGGACAGGACAGAATTAAACCCCACAGTGTCCGAGCCCAAAGCCACATTTACACATTCTGTGCTTTGTCATGTGTGCTCCTGTAGGGCATGCGGTCCTCTGGAAAACACCTCAGCCTTCCCCGCCACAATCCTGTGAAACTGACCAACAGTGGACTTTTGGCAAATAGCCTCAGAGAACATACCTCATTAATTTAACTGGGAGTGTGTGTGTGTGTGGGGGGGGGGGTGGGTATAATGCCTATTATGTGATGTGCATTCAGGGAATGCAGGAACACTGCTGCCAAAGGCTTCTAGAGCAGGAGATGTCAGTGCCTGATGCGACAGAGGGGACATTTGAACCATGTCTGGCCAGCTGATAAGAAGGAAATCTAAAATGTCTCCTACAGCTCTGGAAAGGTGAAGGAAGAAATTGAAAAGAAGATGATTCTAAGGTCTCTTAAAGATCTAAAAGTCTATGATTCCAGGACATCCATGCAGAAAAATTGCAACAAATGGTTTTCATTATAAAGTCTGCACCACATGGGGGTCATCAGTGGGATTGGGTGCTGGAAGAATGTCCTCCTCCGAGCATCTTTCTGGGGACTCTGGCTACCAGCAAAGTTCTCTTAAGGACCATGAGTAGGTCAACATACTGTTTACATCCAGGAGCAGGTAGAGATGATCCAGCAGTGGATCCAGATTTGTGATCTTTCTGTAGAGCAGCCCAGTCACCTCCCATGGAAGGCCCTGGGGCAGAATCTCCGATCTTACTCTTACGTCATTATTTGCAAAATTATTTGCCAAAGAGGCCTTATGAACACTCAAGCCACTACTCAAGATCCCCTTCTCTCCAAACCCAGTATTAAACCAAATGGAGAGAAGCCTCTAGCTCAAAATCCTGAATGGTGAACCTCCCCAATATGCCCATGATCCTACCAAGACAGTCACCACTTTGAGAGTCAGTCCTTGGAGGCGGCTGCCCATGGGCCTCTCTTGCAGGCTGCCATTCAGACCTTTCTCTGAGTCCCACGTCGCCAACTGTGAAGGAAAAAGGGAGTGTGAGGGACAGAATGGGCACCTGTGTGCACCTAGGAACTCGTCTCCTAAACTGGGATCTTGAGTCAGGCAGAGAGGCGGACAGCAGTCCAATCCATTTCCCAGACATCAGAGCCATCTTCAAACCTTAGAAAGAATACAGGTGTGATAGAAAGTACCACTTCTTCCATCAGCTCATCTGGAACTCAAGGACCTGCCACGTCTTTAAAATAAAACCAATCGGTAAGAACTTGTTTCTAGAATGAATATTTCTGTATAATTTTATTCTGCCTGCCTACTGAGGTCATGTCACTGTGTCTCCCACAAAGTGTCTTCTTTCTTAATTACAACTTTACTTGCCTGGGCCAGAGGGCCCTTGAGTTCAGCCATCACTGCCACCAGGGCAGGATGACAATCAGCAGTGAACCAGGTAACAAAGACCCACATGTACAGCTTGTTTTGCACCCTGATGCCTAGTGCAAAGGTCAAGAGCTCACTGCCTGTCTTCACTGTAATGCATATTTCATAATTTTGCTAGATATGCAGGTATAGGCTAAGAATACACATACTCTGATCCACCATATTTTCCTGAGCTTGCAGAGTTTATCCAATAGGCTGATGCATCTCTGACAGGCACCCTGAGGTGGTCAAGGATACCCTATCCTGGCTCAGAAACAACAGGAGACACAGAAGTTCTTGGGACCTGCTTCCCCTCTCTGCATCCCTGTAGCATCCGGGCAACCATGATGAACTTTTTTGTCTGATCAATGATTCTCAATCATTAATTGGTGAAATGTAAACAAAATACAGATACCAGCCCCCATCTCAAGGGAACTTAATCAGGATCCCAGCACTGAGGGATTTTAATACTTCCCCAGCAATCCTCATCGAGAAACCCTATTCTTCTAGGTCACTGCATATTAGATTCTCTTAAGAAGGCTTTTAAACATATTGAAGGCTGGGCCTCACCCCCAGAGATTCAAATTTAATTGGTCTGTAGTGGGCTAGATATGAATATTTTAGCTTCCCAGGTGATTCTAATGCACAGCCAGGATTGTAAACCACTGCTATAGATTAAAGCAGTGATCCTCAAACTATAATATGCACACAAATTATCCAGGGATTTAATATGCACTTTCTGATTCTGGAGCCTGTGATTATTCCTGTCTAACAAGCTCCCAGGTGACACTGCTGCTGCTGATCTATGGCCACCATTTAAGTAGCAAGGGGTTAAATAATCAAATAATCAAACCACTGCAGGCAGCATCTACTCTTCGTCAGAGAAAGTCCACAAGTACCCTAGTTAGGCTGAACAGAAGAACTATTCATCTGTGGAGAAATGTCACCAGGTGTCCTAAAGAAGCCACCAGTAGTACCACCTAAGGACACTTCTATTTTCCCAGCATGTCCTGTAGCCTTGATGTCTACAGCAGGGTCTGCACACTGAGCTCTGACTGTGAGGCCACAGTTGCAAAATCTGTAGGACCATTCCACCTGGAAGATACTAGAACCCCGAGACCTAAAGCAGGAACATCAGAATGAGATACATGGTTGTAACCTGGTTTAAAAGGAATGTGGAAACTCCAGCTGTCACTTTGCACACAATGCCAACTAAGACTCACTCCATCCTAAGTAATAGGATACCTGGTGGTGATGAATGAATCATTTAGTTAAGAGCATGGCCATGTGCTCTGAGGAGCTCCTCACAGCCACCACTAATTAATTTCAGAGGCACTGCAGTAAAGAGCAAAGTTAAAATCTACCCAAAGTCCTGTTCAAGGATAGCAAAGATACCATGCTCTGGTAACTGGTATTATCAGAATGAAAGCTCATGGCTATTTCTCCACTGGGTCTCAGGAAATAGCACTGGGACCCAGAATCACTTCCTGCATCTGGGTCAAAATTCTGGTCAAAGGGAAGAGACAAACCCAGACAAAAAGAGTCAAGGTGTTGATTCCCTACATTCTTTGGACCCTCTGACATGGACGAGGGGACTCATGATGTGTATTTGGGCTGCTTGCATCTTATTCGCATAACTATCAGGCATTGGAGCTGCTTAGCCCTGATGGGTAACCTGCACCGACTGAGTTGGGTGGTGTTAAGAAGGTCCCTTGGACCACCTCAATGACTGAAAGAGTCATAATGAAGGCGATCTTGTCCTAATGATAACATGTGAGTTCCAAGTACAAGATATTCTGCCTTGCAGCAAGACATGAATTCCTAACGTGCTGCCAAACCCCCTTGGCACAGGTGAAGGGGCATCTGAACTCTGTGCTACCCTGGCTTAGATGAGCAAGCACCTGGACTGGGGCCCTGTTTGGCCTTGATCAAAGAAATTTTACCTGGCTGTCTAGTGGGATTGTAATCAGTCATAGGAATGGAGAACGGAGGCACAGGAAAAAGCAGTTGGAATGAAGCCCTGTCCTTCTAGAGTTTTAGCTCAGCTGTGAGAAGGGCTCTGCCTCTCAATGCCTGTCCATACAACCTTCTTTTTCTAGCCCCCTGCCTGGCTCAAGGCAGCAGCACCTCTGCCCCAGAGTATTGCCATAGCCTCCTCACTGATCTCGTTACCCCCAACCTCTCTCTCTTATAGCCTCCTCCATCATGCTGATATGTATCCTTGTAATAAACAGAGACACGATCTGTGTCAATGAAAATTTTAGAACAACTTCCCATTTGCTACAGAATATATTCAAACACTCTGAAGCTTGGCCTAAAAGAAAGGCCTTCCTCATTGAGATCCAAGCCTGACCATCAGCTTACTTCAGTTTACATAGGCACAGTCTATGCCAACCCCACCAAACCCTGCACCTTCCTCATGCACCTCACACAGCATGCTTCTTCCTGACCCTACATGTAGTTCCTTCTGCCTGTAATATCATTCCTCTTTGGTTGGGTCTGGTACATTCTTATTCATATTTTTTAAAAATAAGTTTCCACTTTAGAATAGTTTTAGATAAACAGAAAAGTTGTAGAGGCAGTTTAGAGACTGCCCATATACCCTACACCCAGTTTCCCCTATTTAAGATGTTACATTAGTGTCATACATTCCTCACAGCTAATGCAATGTTTGGCCCAATTTCCAATTATACACAGCTGCAGTAGAAAGCATCTCCAGTGTCTTCCATATTGGACCTCAGTCCGTGATCCTACTGTGCTATTTGGGTTTGTTATCCTGTCCACTGAGATTAAAACCTTGTCTTCATAAACTGTCTAGAAATTTGGGCCATTGGACTAGACCTTACCTTGCTTATTCTCATCTTAGAGTTTCCAACCTTGCTTTGAATGCCATGTTCTTCTCTCAAATGTCAACTTACTCTGTATGGTAAAGATTTGGGGAAGAAGATAGGAACTTGGAGATATGAAAGCAGCATATGTTCAGTAGTCAGCTGACTGATATTCTGGTTGTTTCTACCACTTACCTGAACGACCTCAGACAGCATGTTTTACTGTGGTGCTTAAAACACAGAAGGCAGTCTACAAATATTTTTTAAATAAATATGACTCCATTGAGATTCCATTTTCTTGTATAAAAAGTAAAATAAAAGTAACTTCCCTGCCTACCAAATGTTCAGGGGCTATTCAAAAGAAACAGTCGCTTTGAAATAATCTGTTATAAAATAATAATGACAAAGTAAAGAATCAGGATATAAAAACTGTGCAATAAAACCTTAATTATGTTTCTTTAAAAGGGTGGTGGTAAAAATGGGAGGAGCTTTGTTAAAATGTAATATGGTTATATATCCAGGTGGTGGAATTATGAATATTCATTACAACTTCTTGACAGTGTTATATGTTTTCAACAGGTTTTTCACCTACTTACACAGGAAGGAAAATAAGCTGTTGATTGAAATAACTAGTATATGTGACAAAATCCTGTCACATGAATTTGTATGACTAAGGACTGAATGGAGGGGAGTGATCAAAGTCAAATAATTTGTTTGTCAAGGCCAGTCTGAGGGTCAGAATCCAATAAATCAGTCCCCTTGGCTGCCAGGAGCTGTGGCCAAGGGGTGCCTAATGCCTAGAAGAGGCAACTGTGGGTTCATCCAGCATGACATCTCCCATTCTATGACCTCTCCAAGATGGTGTGGACCCCATGAGCCTACTGGGTTTGGAGATGGGGAAGTGGCCACTGCTGAGGTCTAGCTCCATGAAGACAATCCTTCTCCACCAAGAAAGAAATACAGCAATCCTAAGGCAAAGCCATTTAAATCAAAGCTCAACTACATGAGAGGGAAAAAAAATCCTCCAAGCCTGTAATTACCCCTATTTTTTGTCTGAAAGTATTTAGGACTTAAAGGTTTTTATTTTTGTGTGTTTTTGTTTTTTAATGTAGACCTCTCTCTCCCTGGCCTTCAGGGCATCCTGTACTCTGACAGAGAAAGAAAAGATACTTCAAAGTGAAACCAAAATTCTGCCTTCAAACACATCAAAGTACAACCATGTTCCAGGATCCAAGATCCTTCAGTTGGGCAGGGAAGTTTATTATTCCCTCACATCAGCCTGAAGCCGAGTGCCCCAGGCTGAGTGAATCCCCCCATTTCTACAAAGCCTTGTGTTCTTACCCGAATCTTAAGATGAGAGCAGTAAACCTTCACCATTTCTAATGAGACAGAGAGAGAGACAGACAGACAGACAGAGACAGAGAGAGAGGAAGGAGTAGGGGAGGGGCAGAGAGAGGAGACACAGAACTCAAAGCAGGCTCCAGGCTCCATGCTGTCAGCACAGAGCCCAACGCGGGGCTCAAACTGAGGAACTGTGAGATCATGAGCTGAGCTGAAGTCGGACGCTTAACCGACTGAGCCACCCAGGCGTCCCAAACCTTCATCATTTTTGAGCCATCCCTCTGAACACTTGATATATAAGACCAGAAAAACCATGGTCCAAACAGAAGACTCTAGGGGGATTTTTTTAAAAAATAAAATAAAGCCTTGGGGCGCCTGGGTGGCGCAGTCGGTTAAGCGTCCGACTTCAGCCAGGTCACGATCTCGCGGTCCGTGAGTTCGAGCCCCACGTCAGGCTCTGGGCTGATGGCTCAGAGCCTGGAGCCTGTTTCCGATTCTCTGTCTCCCTCTCTCTCTGCCCCTCCCCCGTTCATGCTCTGTCTCTCTCTGTCCCAAAAATAAATAAACGTTGAAAAATAAAATAAAATAAAATAAAATAAAGCCTTTAAATAGATTTCCAAGCTTGCCGCCGATCAAAATTAGGAGACTGTATTCTGCCTCCTTCCTGAGGCTGCCTGGTTCTCTTGGCTCAGAATGCCGAGGAAAAAGTTTAAGTCAATGAAACCAAATGAGGCTGATAGGCTTGATAAATGGGAAGCCAGAAAAGGCTTTCCCCTGTAGAAGTCCTGACACTTACTCATACAGCTGCAGACCATTTCATTTGTACATAAGTGCATCTACTCTGACTTCCCCTTGTATTTTGCAGACAGAATTTTGTTTATGGGATCGATGAATTTTATGGCCACAGACACCCACTTTTGACAGCTGACCTGTCAAGATCAGTGCCTGAAAAACTAATTTCCAGCACTGTTAAACAATACGAGAACTGCCACTATTTGATAAGAAAGACAGCTCTGGTTCTCATTCATCCAGGAGGTCTGCTCTACCCAGACCAGAAGCATGGATGGAGCCAGAGGTTAGAGCACAATCATCCCTTGAGAGGAGATATATGGTCTCAAAATCTGATTATGACAAACAACTGTTCAAGAGATCTGCCAATTGGAGAATAAATTTCATAACCCACTGGTCTCAGGAAAATATATTTCCTGAGTTAATCGGAGTGTTCTTCACGTTAGTATTTGAGTTGTGAGATGTGGGGATTTGGGACTCTGTGGTCCTGTATTTAATAAATGCAGGGCTATTAACCATAAATGGGACAGGCCTCCTTTGGAAGACTGGGCTTTGTGGTCTACAATCTAGTTACAGAGGTCTCTTGAAGTGCCATCTCTTTTCATGGGGAGGAGGGAAGGAGAGGAGAGGCA
The DNA here is from genome assembly GCF_018350155.1 of Leopardus geoffroyi. Lineage (NCBI taxonomy): Eukaryota > Metazoa > Chordata > Mammalia > Carnivora > Felidae > Leopardus > Leopardus geoffroyi. The sequence goes on from NC_059334.1 coordinate 44,511,885, forward strand.
GTCTAACTGCTTCACAGCCCAGACACAGGATATGACCAGTTCCATATACAGAGCCTCACCAATTCCTGGGGAGAGAGTGAGGGAAGGAAAGAAAGTAGGTTTGCTTCATCTCAAATCTCATATTTAACTATATCCAACAAGACAGTAGATCAATAACCTATATTTCACATTTTACAACTAGTGACCAACCACTTCGGTGGTAAGCTTATCTCAAGAGAGCACTGAAGGAAGGAAGTGAAGTTTTTACGACCATGTTGGTCATACCTCACAGCCATTGCCGGAATCCAATTTGAGCTATACCGTCATTGGCCAGTGACTGCTTTCAGCTGAGCACACAGCCCTGGCTGGGATATGGGCATCAGCAGTGATAGCCACAGTGGGTTTATAATCATGGCAGTGCATGGACTTTTCTAAAACCATAACCCCTCTATTAGCTTTTATTCCGTCATCCATTTTTATTAGAGAATAGATGAGTTCAGTATATGTTTGAAAGGATCATGGCCCTGGGTGGGATTGGCGTAAAGGGGGAACCCACATCTTGAATCAACTTGAGTTGGGGCATTCAGCCAGCAATGATTTCAGAGAGTCAACTGCACATTTTAAGCTTCTAAATGCAGGGACATGTTTAGACAAAAAAGAGCATCTTGGAAACAGAATGTAAGAATCTGAGCATAGAATATAATTTGTAGCCAGGGTTTCTGAAGTATGGTCTAATTTAAAAGTTCATTTGGGAATTCCAGTATATCAGGGCCACTAAGGTATGGGCCTTGGAGAGTATGAACCATAAAAGATGACCATCAGGTCAGATGTACCCATTAGACCACTCTTGAAGTGCCAGATGTACTATATTGAGAAGAGGAGACTCACATGAGAGTGAAGGACTTACAGTGGAGAACTTAAAGTCTCAGCCCAGGACCCTGTATGCAGGGAATTGAGCATGTGGTGAAAGTTACACACTCTTAAAACAAAATCCCTACAGAATTTGTGTTAAAGATCCAGAGGACAGAGCCATGAGAAAATGAAAAGAAGAATAAAATAGGCCAGAGAGCTATCACAAATGGGGGCTTAATGAAAAACCTTTAGCAAGGATGAGAGAAAGATATTCCCTCCTCCCCTCCACAATGGTACTGGAGAGGAGAACCAGGTAAACTAGCAGAAGTGCCATCAATATTGGAAACTAGGTCATTCGTGATGGAGACCATCAACATGCCCCAGTGCTAGCCTCCATTATCTAAAAGGACAGACACACAGGACTCACTGTGCCCACAAAGGGATAGAAGGACTACCCAACTCCAGTGGTGTCAGTGATGGAGTCTTTCTGTCACATTAACAGTAAGGACAGAGGCAGTTCCACTCTGCCTAAGATGTAGAAATCAGCCAGACAATGTTGCATTCATTGAAACAAACAAAAATTCAGATAATCAACAAAACTATATTTTAAAAAATTTAGCTTCTAAGAGACCTGTGGTCACACAACCATCATGAATTTCAAAAGATGAGAAGCCCCTCCAAAGAGTCACAGGACACAAGAAATGTTTCATCTTTGGCAGAGTATGGAACAAGAGATGTAACAGTGGATAAGAAGGAAAAGGACTGAAATTTTACCAAAATTTTAAAGGCCAAGTGTGGGCTAGCATGAAAGTGAGGCTCCCTGGGAGCCTAGACACAACAGAGGCCACACCCATTCATCAGCTCTTTCCTCCAAGCCTTTAGGGAATGGAGTGGAAGAAGGAAAAACAGAACAGAGCATCCAAAAGTTGTAGGACAATATCAGATATATGTGTATCTATAATATTATAGGACTTGTATCTGCTATATATGAATAAATCTTATAACTCAATTATAAGAAGAAATTGCAATTTTTAAAAATAAAGGACTCATTTTTCCAAGAAATATGTGGAAGGATAATATGAACATGAAACTATATATGCTCAATATCATAAGTCATCAGGGAAGTGCAAAACAAGACTACAAGGACATATCACTAACCTCCTTAGAGTGGCCAAAATTAAAGACTGACATTATCAAGTGTTGGTGGGGATCTGGAAAGCAAAGGTACAGCCACACTGGTAGACAGTTCGGCAATTTCCTAGAAAGTTAAACACTTCATATTAAGTATGTCCACACAGGGGTCGGTATGTGGATGTTCATAGAAACTTTATTCATAATAGCAAAAAACTGGAAACATTCCAAATGTTGATCATGCTCATCAGTGAATGGATAGACAAAATGTGGCATACTTATACAATGGAATACTACTCAGCAATAAAAAGCAATAGGCTACTGACATGTGCAACAGCACAGATGAAGCTTAAAAGCATCACACCAAGTGAATGAAGCCAGCCACAAAAGACTTTATGACTCTATTTACATGATGTCCTTCAAAAGGCAATAATTGTTGGTCCTGAAAATAGATCAGTGGTTGTCTGGGGTCAGGAGTTGGAGGAAGGTATTGAATGCAAAGAGGAAGAAGGGCTATGTGGAGTTATCAGAGATGATTGAGGAGTGTATACCTAAAGTAGTGAGTTTATTGCACACAAACACAAATACACACACACACACACACACATTGCTAGTGATTTGGAAAGGGATGAAGCCATGTGCTGGAGAGATGAAGTAGTGGCACTAACCTCTCAAGTGACCCACCTATGACCTTTTGGCAAGGATGATGACTTTTAAAGCAAGGATGATGATATGATACTAACTTTGACTGATGTCAGTACACTTGTTCATCATTCTTGGACTAGCTGAAGTTAAATAAGTATCAAGTGGCCAAGAAATTACCTATCAATCTAGAAGAACTGAATGTATCTTTATAAAGGTTTAGGGGGGCGTCTGGGTGGCGCAGTCGGTTAAGCGGCCGATTTCAGCCAGGTCACGATCTCGCGGTCCGGGAGTTCGAGCCCCGCGTCGGGCTCTGGGCTGATGGCTCGGAGCCTGGAGCCTGTTTCCGATTCTGTGTCTCCCTCTCTCTCTGCCCCTCCCCCGTTCATGCTCTGTCTCTCTCTGTACCAAAAATAAATAAAAACATTGAAAAAAAAATTTTTATAAAGGTTTAGGAAGAACATGAGTGCAGCTTTACCTTCAAATAGTTCCTCAGTGTGTGGGGGAGAACATATTTCATAACATTGTATGTAGTATGATCCACCTTTTAAATGTTTATTTCCTTTTGGGTGATAGTTCACATGCATGCCTAAGACAAAAAGGTAGTTTTAAGTGGCTATTTCTGGCCTTGGGTAGGACAATGGGAATGTTTATCTCTTGTACTATACTATCCCATGATGTATGGATTGTTTTATGGACAGGAAGCATCGCTCTTATAAGCAGAAGAAAAGCAATAAAGCTATTTTCATTTTGAAACTGCACTGCAATCTAGCTTGTAACTGTAATGTTGATTTTGTATCTCTCTCTAAATGTTTTAGATGTGTTGGTTTTGTCTCTCTAAATAAATGGTATGTTCTAGCAAAGGCAGTGTTTGCAGTGAGCCAAGCCAAGCTGGACACCTATGGCAAGTTACTTGAATTGGTCATATGCTTTCTCTGGCATCAAATACCCTCACCTATTATCAGTTATTAATAGACATTAGTTATTGTTATTGACAATACTCTCTTTGCTCTTAGGTCTCTACTATGCCCAGGTCCATACCAGCAGCTTACAGAATTCTTGCCAATTTGAACACACTAGAATCACTGGCACCATCCACACTATCTACACTATACATCAGTCTGAAGTCTGACAAGGTACCTCCCAACAGCCAGCACTAGGCGTCTTTGCATTGTTAAGGCAGCATGTGTCTCTCACCATACTCACTATAAACTCTTGGCTCTCTCCTCTCCCTGAAACACTCTTCTCTTTCTTTGTTCTCTGACTCCTAGTCACCATTTAAAGATCACTCCTTGCACCTTATACCAAGAGTAAGTGTCTCCCTTTGGCAACCCTATCCCATAGCACTTGATGCTGGTGGAAATGTTTTTCATGATACATTCAGTTCCATGTCTATCTATTCACAAATCTACTCTATCTCTTGTATGGCAGGGATTATCTGTTCTTCATTTCAACTCACTCAATAACATTTTATTAGAAAAATTAATGAAATTGACCATCCCCTGCGTACTTCCTCATTAACTGGTCAGAATTTCACACTTTTCTGAAACTCAAGCCTCCAGGTACGTCCCATGTCTCAAGTTCTGCAAAAAGGCTTTCTCAGCACTGATTTATTTATGATGGTTGTAAGTGCCCAGGCTGGATTTTCTCTTTTTCCTGGTTTTGTTTTGCCAATTTACTTTAAGACTCTGAGTCATGAAAAAATGTTAGTAAAATGAACGATTCAGAAGACATTTCTTAAAACCCACTTTTTATGTCTTTACCTCCAGACCCTCGTTACACAATGTGTGGTCTATGCCAGGTCACCTGGGAACTTGTTTAAATCCAAGAATCTTGACTGTACTCCGTGTCTATTGAGTCAGTGTCTGCATTTTAACAAGAATCTCAGGTCACGCATAGGCACGGTAAAGTTTGAGAAGCACAGTGTCTAAATTGTGCCATCTTTATTTCTTACCTGGAATCTTTTTATAATTTGCTTTACCTATTTCTCACTGCCACCCTTAACTGCCTTTTATCGAAACCCCACACGGAAGCCAGAGTCTTCTTTCTTTTTCTTCTTTTACTGAAAATTATTTTATTTCACTCTCCTTTTTAAAATTCTCAAGTGGCTCCCTGTGAAATCAGATTAAAAGCATATATCCTTTTCATAGCCTGTAAAAGTCTCCAAGCCCTGGTCCATGCCTGCCCTTCAACCTCATCTCATGCCACACGTCCCACCTGCATCCACCGATGCTGGCCACTTTTCAGTTACTCTTCCAAACCAATGTCTTTCCTGCCTTGGGAACTCTGTGTGTGCCCTTCGCTTCCCTGATAACTCTTATCTCTATCCTTCACATCCTATGGTTGGCTCTTTCCCATCTGGCAGATCTTACCCAATGAGTTATCCTCCTGATAAAGCCTCCCAGGTCACTCTTCCAAATTCTCAAGCACAAGACTTAGTTATTTTCTTTATAGCTCTCAAATGTTATCATTTCTAATATCACCCTCCACGATAGGAGGGTGTTTTGCTTGGGTTTGCTCAGCACCATGCATTAAATATCTGATACAATTCCTGGCATATAGCAGACTCTTAACAAGTTTTTGATGAATAAACAAATAAATGAGTAACCTAGTCTAGGGGTCAGCAAACTTTTCCATAAAGGGTTAGAGCAAATACTTTAGTCTTCTTGGGAAATATGGCCTCTGTGGTCAACCACCCAATGAGTGTCGTTGGGTTCCAATAAACAAAATAAATGGCAGGCTGGATTTGGCCCAAAGGCTATAGTTTGCTAGTCTCTAATAATTGACACCTTTATTTCTCTTGTTCTCTCTGTCTAGAGAGCTCTCCCCTCTAGCTGAACCTTTCAAAACATTATCCTTCTTTCAAGATTTAATTTATCATTAAAAAAATTGTTTAATTGTTATCCTTTCAAGAAGCCTCATTTTATCTCTCCAATCAAAAGTGACAGATCCTCCTACATCCTTAAAGCCTTACCCTTGCTCCTTTTTCATGGCACTGATTACATTCAGGTTTCCTTGACAGTTCCCATAGCAGATTGTATTTTCTAAAGAATGTTGTGACAATATTTCCCACCCCACCTGCTCTTCTATAATGTGACTTCACCACGCCCTATCAAGAAGTGAAGTTTAATTCCTCTCTCTTAAAATCTGGTCTGAATCTGATGCTACTTGTCTTTGAGGCTAGGTTTTTTAAAAAGGCCATTAAAGATTCTGCCCAACTCTTGAGATACTTGCTGTAGGACAAGACTTCTCAACTTTGACATCATTGACATCTGGGGCCAGATAGTTCTTTGCTGGCGGGGCAGGAGTTGGGGGGGGTGTGGCTGTACTGAGCATTGTAGGATGTTCAGCAGCATCCCTGTCCTCTACTATATGCCAGTAGCATCCCCTCCACCAGAATAACAACCAGAAATATCTCCAGACATTGTCAAATATCCCCTGGGGGACATAATAGACCCCCATTTAGAATCATTTATCTAGGAGAATCCAGCTGCCACGTAAAAAGTTCAACACCCTGAAACCACATGGGAAAAACACCAGAAAAATCACATGTAGGTATTCTGGGTAACAGTTCCAGATGAGTTCAGCCTTCCGGCTACCTCTGCCAAAGTGCTAGACATGTGAGTGAAGCATTTTGAACCCTTAATACCAGCCCATCAGCCGGACAAGTAGCACCAAATGATCTCAGATAATGTTAAAAGATTGTCAAGCCAAGCCTTAACCAAATGTCTGACATGCAGAATACATAAGATATGATGAAATTGTTGTTTACAGTAATAAATTTGGGTACATTTGTTATGCAGTAGTAATAACTTGAACAGAATTTGGTACCTGGAAATGTGGTGTCTCTATAAAAAATATATAAAGTATGTAGAATTGGCTTTGAGACGATGTAGCAGAAAAACCTAGAAGGACCTTGAGGAGACTTTTAGTAGAAGCAAAATAAACCCTGAGGGCACAGATTATGAGAGTTTAAAGCAAAGCGAGAAAATAATACTGGAAGCTGCAGGAAACAGTACCATTGTGATATAGTGACAGAAAATTTAACAAAACCATCACCTGCAATAATAAGGAACATCTACTTAATAAGCTGACGGATCTGGCTAAGAAAGTATCAATCAGAATTTTATAGTATTCTGTTTCCTCTTAGCTGCGTATCATCTTGTAAGCACAGATGCATAAATGGTTCCTAGGTGAAGTACAGAAGGAATTTTGTTTTCAAGCAAAATTTAGAGAAAATATACAGAAGCCAGGATTTGTAGGATTCAAAAATGAAACTTTCTCAACCCCAGTCTCTTCTAGCCAAAAATTCTAAAATAATAGAGGTTCTCAACGCAAAGAACAAATCCCACATACTACCCAGAAAATGTGGCCCCATGAAATCAAGGGTACGACTGTAACATCCTTTCTTAAGGTTTTAGAAAATACTCAGGAAAGCATCTGGTAGACCTTTTAGGGAGACCAATCTCTACAATCTGAAAGGTGTGTGTCTCAGACCATCTCTGTTAGACAACAGAGCTACTGTGCCCCATCACAGCCTGTTGGGGAGCTCCAGATGGAGATGAGCCCGACTCCAAGAAAACTGTGGGTATGGTCTTCATCTGGTATAGCGAACAAACAACACACGTAATAAAAACCCACACAATTTTTAACAGAATTATAATGACAGAAGCATATCCAGGTCAGACTAAATGGGACAGAGAGAATGAAAAAGGAAGAGACTTCAGGTCTCCAAGCTCCTACAGGCAGGAAGCAGCTGTGAAAATGACACAGCTGCAAACAGAGTACACACTTTGTGGAAAAGTAAAGATAACTTAGGAGGCAGAATCAAGAGCTCAAAGGAGATCAGACAGAGAATCATTTGTGGGAAGCAGTAACAGGCCCTAATTAAGGAGCTAATGACACAAGCCCAGGTGGATATGAGAATTACTATGGACCAGTGACCACTATGTGCCTCCTATCTCCTCCCTCTCTTATGAATGGGGATGTTTATTGCAGTAATACTACTGTGGTCTTATCGTTACATATATTGAATGTGGAGAGGTCAGATAACTTGTCTCTTTAGACTGAGGTCTTCAGATTGAGGGGAACTACACTTGGAAAGCTACATCCAAGAATCTGAACCAAGCAACTTCATTTTTACTTTGACCTAATCTAGATGACAAGATCCTGGACTTTGAGCCAATGCCACAAGGGAACAAGGCTCTGGGCTTCTTGAGGGAAGGAATGAGATTATTTTTCATGTAAAAGGGTATGTGTGGATCATTGTGGTCGGACGAAGGAGTGAATCTTCCAGATTGTGTGTTCACAAGAGTAGCAACAAAATCATCTATCTCATATGCTCTTCTAGAATGTGGCTTTACCATGTCCTCATCAACACGTGGAGCCTAACCCCTCTCCTCTCCCTTGAATCTTGACTGGTTTCATGTGTAATTTATAAATTATGGTGGAAGTAACACCGTGTGATTTCTAAGGCTACATTCTAAATGGCCATGAAACATCTATTTGGTTCTATTGTGACACTTGCTCCGGGGAAAGCCAGCTACCATGTAAGAAATCCAACCATACACTGAAGACGCCACATGTAGGTGCCCTGGCAGATAGTTCTAGATGAGCTCAGCCTTCCATCCTCTCTGCCACAGTGCCAGATATGTGAGTGAAGCCCTCTTAAACTCTCCAGACTGGTCCATCAGCAGGCTGTGCAACTAAATGATCTCAGTCAATGCCACCAGGAGCAAAAAATCACCCAGCCAGGCTCTACTCAAAGTCTTAACCTGCAGAATCTGTGAGATACTGTTGCTTGAAGCCACTAAATTCGGGGGTAGTTTGCTATGCATCAATAATAACAGTTTGCCAAGCATTTGTCCTCATGCCCATCTTACAGGCATGCCTGGGTCGTTCCTCTCTGTGTTCTCACAGCACCTAACAGGTGGACTGATGGCACACAACAGGTTAAACTACAAAGGACTACAAAGCACTACAAAGCACTGCCACACATAACATCTCATTCAAGTGCCACCAACACTTTGTGAGTGAAGTAGAACAGGAATTATTATCCTCAGTTTTGCCAGTGGAGAAACCGAGGCTCAGAGAAGTTACATGACTTGCTGTGTGTCCATTAAATAGTTTTAGGAGGCTGTAAACTCTGGACTTCTGAACCCAAGTCCACTGGACTTCTCTTGTAAAATGCTTCCTCGGCACACAGTAGGGTCTGCATGAACATTTACTCGTTTCAAAAAGATAGAAAGAATGAATGGGCCCAAGATGTTAATTTTGGTGGTAATGGAATCTCCTCTACACTCTGGAGTTACTAATGAGGCATTGAAAGAAGGCACCTCCCTGAGGTCAGCATTTTGCCAGGTCCCATTTTCCCCAAATTTTATTTGATTTCTGGGAGCCAGATCATTGCACCAGTATAACTTGGAAACCTCACAGGCCTCAGACCTCCTTCTTCCTGCCCCTTGCTTTTAGCCCCATACTTTAGAGATCTCTCCAACTGCACAGAAGGCAAACAGACTCTTATTCCCTTAGCACCAGACTCAATTATTCTTACCCAGAAAATGTATATAAGGGTGGTGATAAGAGAGCTAAACCCATCCCTGAAAGTGGTTTGTATAGATAACCTGGAGTTGATATTAGGAAATGGGTGTCGAGAGATGGAGATTTTGAAAACATTTCATGTTATGTGGAACAGTGGAAGCCTAGAGCAGGGACAGTGTGGGAGGAGAAAGACAGCTCTTCCCATTTCTAATTTTCCCTTTCACAGTCCATAATCAGAAGGTAAAATGATGTTTGCTTCTGTACCAGTGATTCTTATTTGTATTACACATGTAACTCAGATCTGAAGGTAGCCAAATAAAGCATCTTTGCTTCTACAAGAGTGAAAACAGAAAATGATCAGTACTCAACTCTGTAAAATTTGGAGGGTGCTCTGCATTTGATGAGCTTCAAGACTGTGTGCAGGGAAATGAGTCACAGGAATAAAAGACATCTGGCCATCTTGGCTGTGTGCACCTGAAGGTTGGAAACCGAAGAGTGCCTCTTGGTGGCCTCTAGAGACTCTAGACTCACATCGAATACTCAGTAAGGGCATTTCATAAAAGGACATTTACAAGTGAATGGAAATGAATAGAATGGCACAGAATGTTCACATGACTCCTTATTGAAAGGCACTATGGTAGAGTATAATGTGGTATGGTTGAAAAACTTGCAAATCAAGGGTATGATTGCCTGGAAAATAATATATGACCTTGGTCAATAAACTTGAATATCCTGTGCCTCATTGTCATCACTTGAAAACTGGGGTAGGAATTTTTTATATCTACCATCTGTACTAGTGAAACCATGTATGAAAAAGCAGGTTGAGAGAGCTATAAAATGGAACAAAAAGTTGATATTGTACTAATAATATTAAAGCAATGTTTATCTTTTGCAGAATGAGTTTGGACTTGAATTTGAATCCTACCTCAATCATATGCTAATTAAGATAATGAGCAAGCTGCTTAACCTTTTTTAGCCTAAAGCTTTGCTTCTTTAAAGCAGGGGATATGATAGCACTGATAGCAGGTTTTTATGAGTTTACAATCCACCAATGCTCTCTGATCACTTCCAAATGTATATTCCTAGATCACCTTTCCTTCCTGGACTCCAGACTCCAATGTTCAGATTCCAAACTGACATCTCCATTTGAGTACCTCATAGATAACGCAGAGTGAAAAATCTCCAAAATGTAATTTTTCATCCTCAAATTCCCCAAACATACATGATGCGCTGTTCTTTTGCTTTCTTCCTTGTCTCAGTTAAAGCACCATCATCCGCCCAGTGGCTCAAGCCAAAGATGGCAGCATCATCTTTGATTCTATCTCCCATATACAAGCCATCTGCTTCTTACTCTACTTCTGAAATACATCCCCAAACCATCTCTACTGCTGCCTTGCAAATCTCAGCCACCATTATCATTTAGATCACTGAAACTGCTTTATAAATAATCCTTACTATTACTTCTGTTCATGGCCAGGCTCATGTGGTCACAGGCAGTTATAGTTGATCAAATATCAATATGTTCCCCTAAGCTTCTCAGCCTCAATGAGGCTAGGGCTACCTCTAGGGAATATCTTCTCCATGCAGCGACTCAGGGATCCATGCTACATCTATCCTGTGATTATACCTTATCGACATACGACTTCCATGACACCAGTGGAGAGATGAAAGAATAAGCACACAAACTCTTATACGTGCTGGACCAAAAGTAAGAATCCTCTTGGCAAACATTCTCATTTGTTTGACCTCAGGCACAGGGCCTCATGACGAGTGGATGGATTTCTGCAGGAGGTGAAAACCAAGGATGACTGAAGTTTGCTTAAGCAACCAACTTTGTGTGACCAAGAAATAAACTTATTATATCAAGCCTCTCACAATAACACACTCTAGCTTATTCTGACCATAGTGCATCCTTCACACAGCAGGCAGAGTGACATTTCAGAAGCATCAATGATTTCATATCACTCCTTCATTTAAAAGGCTCCCTGAGCTCCCAATTAAAATAAGATCCAAGCGCCTAAGCATGACCTATTCTCCAAGATCTGGTCCCTGTTTCGTCCTCTCATAGTATTCTATCATTCTTCCTAGTTATGTAAAACAGCTACACTGGCCTTCTTTCTGTTTCTCAAACATTCCAAAACTATTTCTAGTTTAGATCCTTTGTACATGGTCTTCTTCTGGAAGCGTTTTTACCCTGAATTATTCTGAGTTGGCTTCCGTGCATCATTCGGTCCTCATTTTCTCCAAAGGGATTCCTTGCCAATTCTATCCAAGCAGACTCCCTCTCTATCCTGTTTTCCTATTTCATTTCTGAATAGTATGGATGACTACATGAAATTATCCAACTTATTACTTAATTGCTAAAATGTATATAAATGGATAGTGTATCTCCCCTCACTGGAATACAAGCTACATGAGGACAGAATACTTTTGAACCATGCTCGGCCGGACCCTCAGCACTTATTAAAATGCGGAGCACAGAGCAGGCACTCAATAAAAACTAATGATTATTACCATCATTAAAACAAACAATGCAGAAAGGCATGCCTGTTTTTATAGTTAGCTGAATTCCAACAGGAACATCTATCCCAGTGCAGACAGGTGACTGGAGTGTGGATCTGGATGAATCCTAATTTAAGATCATATGGAGCCTTCCCTCACCTAAAATTCAGAGAGGATTCAGCCCTGCTCAGAAGCACATGACTCTTCTGACCCACTATCAAATTTGGGCATCTGATTACCTGTCATGATTGTTTGAAAGGTGTGATACTCTTATGTCAAAAACAGGGCATATGACCTGGTCTCACAGACAGAATGGCCCACAACATAAAACAGTTTTAAAAACTGAAATGAAAGGAAGCCAGTAATTTTATGGGAAAAAAACCCCAAATATACCCACAAAAGAGAATATGCAATTATCTAACAAGGATGGGAATATGTTCAATTTAATATCACGAAAAAAATAAGTTGTAGTAATGTGCTATCTCTTGCTTACGAAAATATTTTTTAATTTTTTTTTTCAACGTTTATTTATTTTTGGGACAGAGAGAGACAGAGCATGAACAGGGGAGGGGCAGAGAGAGAGAGGGAGACACAGAATTGGAAACAGGCTCCAGGCTCCGAGCCATCAGCCCAGAGCCCGATGCGGGGCTCGAACTCACGGACCGCGAGATCGTGACCTGGCTGAAGTCGGGCGCTTAACCGACTGCGCCACCCAGGCGCCCCCGAAAATATTTTTTAAATCGTAAAATCCCTGGTGCTGACACAGTAAAATGAGCACAATTATAATACAGGCTAAATTGACCCTCTGTGGAGGGTACTTAAGAGCCTAACAAATATACCTCTTGACCAGCCGTTTCAATTCTAGGGGACTTTCATAGGGAAGGAGTTCTATATATGAATGACCAAAAAAAAAATACCCCTAAAAATGATCCTCAGAGAAATAAATATAATGGTGAAAATAAATAAAAATGAAACTTTAATGCCCAATTATATGAGAATTGTTAAGTAGTTATGGTCCACCCCCAGGTATATTATACAGCATCAAAAATGATTATTAGAGATTGTGATAACATTAGAAAATATGTCCCTAAATGTTGGGTGGTAGTAATGAGAAAGGAAATCTTGTCACTGTTGAAGAAATGTTTAGTCAGTAGGAATAGAATCTGCTCTGTCAGTGGGTTGAGGGGAAGCTCTGGGAGAAAAGGACATGAGATTGAAGGAAGATTCTGGGTGTTTACATTCTTACAGTCTCAGGAAAGAAGGGAGCCAAGAGTGGATCAGAATCCAACTAAATGGAGCAGAAAGTCTGGTTAAGTCTGAATTGCAAAACCACCTCTTCTGGTTGCCCCGGTTACTGGCCTCCTTCTCTGGATAATGACATTATAAATGGGCCAAATCACATGCAAATGAAGCAGGCAGATACTAGGGAAGAGAGAGTTGGCCCTAGGAAGCTGTGTCTTGGGGCAGGTCTGAGGAAGTCTGGGAAGGGTCTGTGCAGGAGACAAAATTAAGAAGAGACGATGGCACATTCAGAACGTGAAGGGGTTGCTACCCTGAAGCTGGAGAACACCAGATCTGCTGTCACTCCCACCAAGGTGGTCCCATCACAGCCTGGGCCCACACACCTCACCTGTTCAGTCTGGTGTCTTTTGTTACATGGAGAAGATACCTCAGCTCCAAAGAATGGGACAGCTCACTGTTCTCAGTGGTTTTGGGGGTCATTGTAGGTAAAAGTGGGGAATCAAAACTACATGATTTCAAAAGAAAAAGAAAACATAAATGATAAGTACATGCTCTTATTACATCCATATATATTTAATAATATATGTATGGTATGTGACATGGGGATATATATTTCCAAGATTGATAGATACAAAAGTTAGTAATTATTCCTTTAAGTAATGAAATTATTCCTTAATATTTTTCTTTAGAATTCAATGCATTTTTTAAATGTTCTATAATGATCTTAACTTGCTTTTATAATGAGAAAAATAAACTGTAATTTTAAATTAGGCCATGCTTTTATGCAAGAAAGCTCAATGTTCATTGGCAGAGAAACCCAGGGATAAGGCCATGCCAGTGACCAGCTGAAAGTCATCATCCCCACATTTGTGCTAGCCAGCCCACTCTGGCCAGGAAAGAGCCACATCAGGTTCCCCAAATGGCCTTTCTTTAATCCACATTCCTTAGTGAAGCTTGGAATAGACAAACTGTAGAAAGAGTCGATGTGCCCCATGAGTGTATCTTTATGATCCTTGTAATTGGTACAAGACCAAAGCACACACAATCCCAGCACTCAGGCCCTTTATGAGCTAGGATTGTTGGGGAGCACAATCCTGGGCCAGCACTGAGCTCTGCTCTTGGAGACACCCTCCAACTGGAGAAAGAACAGAAATCTTGGCCTGCAAGATTGGGGTTGAGATGTGTCTGACCACCTTCTCCAAGGTTGGGAAGGTTTTGAAGGTGACCTCGTGCCAGGGTCTCCACATTTCCTGGATATTACTCCTTCAGTGAAAGAATGTTAAGCCTCAAAACAATATATGAATGCTTATCTGTCATATGTAACTATATCATATATAAGATACATATATACAAATATATTATACATATTATAAAAGATATATAATGTAGAATTTCACAAGTGGAGATACAGGTACAGTAAGTTATTGTTAAATGTCTTGTTGGACTTGATAGATCATATGATTATTGGAGAATAGTTCAAGAGTCAATATACGCTTAAGGCAAGGTTCATTATTAACTACTATAAATTTAATTTGTCATCATAAATAGTTCTATTGATGACTTGGAATTTGCTTTTAAAGTTTATTTATTTATTTTGAGAGAGAGAGAGAGAGAGAGCAAGCAGGGGAGGGACAGAGATAATCCCAAGCAGGCTCCGCACTGTCAGCACAGAGCCAGACGCAGGGCTCAAACCCTGGAACTGTGAGATCCTGACCTGAGCCGAAATCAAGAGCCGGCCGCCTAACTGACTGAGCCACCTAGGTGCCCCGATAACTTGGAATTTTTTAAACCAACTTCCTGTAATATCCGGACAAATTATCATTGTTTTTGCTTCCTTATATGGTTGACAGTGAGCTCAGCTTTAGATCTGAAGCAATGTCCCCTCTGCCATTTTCGTACTGTTAGCTGTGTTTGCCTTATTAGTATTATCTTTAAGCTGTAAATTATTAACAGGTAACTTTTAAGCTATTTTTTTCCCTCATTCTTAAGGATTATTGTAGTTATAAATTCAGTATTATCCATAAATTCTTAACGGACAAATATGAATTACAATATATTATAATTTACTGAAATCAGATAAAAACTTGGGCACTCTGGCAAACCATCTGTGTTCTGAAATCCCTACTTTCCCCTTGGGGTATCCCACATTCCACACATCAGTGCTGCTTAGAGTGTCATCCGTGGAGCAGTGCCAGCCCTCAAACTGTTTCTAGTCCTCAATGAGATAAGCAGAGAAATCAGAAGAAAGTGTGTATAAGCACCTAACACTTTGACAGGTTA